>NC_088242.1:53824057-54502924 GCF_036934945.1 Oncorhynchus masou masou
GATGCGAACTGGTGATTTTGTTGAGCCTTTTTAATGTCAGTGCTTGAAAAAGTTAATTGAACTACACAACAAATGACCGAATTAGGTCTCATTTCTATTGGTCATTTTCACAGAGGTGATGTTTAGTGAACTCTTGTCGACTTGTACGTAGGTATCATCACTTGTTTGAGCTAGATACTGCATATCTTTGACAGACAGACATACAGTACAACTTTGTTTAGCAGACATTCACATGACAGTATCATAGAGGTACAGTCAGGTCCATAAGTATTGGCACCCTTGATAAAAGTTGAGCAAAAAAAACAAACATATAAATTCAATAATACAAATACTGAGCTATATTGCATGCTCAAAAATGGTTTTTCATAGAAAGAGATTTGGTTAACAAGAAATCAAAAAAAGTAAAAAGATAAGGTTAAAAATTATTGATACCCCTATTTTCAGTACTCCAGCACCCTACCCTTTGCAAGGATAACGACGCAGCCTTTTTCTAAAATGTTGTATGAGATTGGAGAACACATTGGGAGGGATCTTAGACCATTCCTCCATACGGCATCTTACGGCCAAAGAGCTGTATTTTCATGTCATCTGACCATAGGACCTCCTGGAGTATGATAAACGGCATTTGCACTTGGATTGGAACGAGTGCTATGGTCAAATTACATGAAAATAGAGCTCTTTGGCCACGTACACCAGTGGTGGGTTTGGTGTTGAAAAACAGAAGCATATACAAAAAAGTAACTCATACCTACGGTAAAAAATGGTGGTGGATCTTTGATGTTGTGGGCCTATTTTGCTTCCACTGGTCCTGGGGCTCTTGTTAAGGACAAAGGCATCATGAACAGGGCTGTTATGGTGACCATATTACCACCACATCAGCAGTCAAGTTCCAAGGGTCACGGTAACTAGGCTTCTCCAAGCTCTGATGCCTCTGATGGTCATTAGTAGCCTACCAAACTTGCTAATTGCCTGGTACTCAGCACTCTATTGTCTCTCTAAACACTCTGACATCAATGCAAATGTCATCCAAAATCGAATCAAACACTTAATGAGAGCCCATGAGCTCATGTTGCGCAACATTTCAAAAGGCTATGCAATTGCGTGAGAAAACAGAGTGATGGCCACTATTAAAAAGAGAAGGATCCCATCCGTTTTCTAGGCCTAATATATTTTTTTCTTAATTAACTTTCCTACAATTAAGCACATTGCTTTTCTTAACAACATGAGTATAGCCTACCTGGCTGGCATGATAATTACCTCGGGAAAAGTGTTTAATTCTTAGGGCTAGGGTCTATTTTCCTGAATTACTGCCTGACTGACGTGCCCAAAGTAAATTGCCTGTTACACAGGCCCAGAAGCCAGGATATGCATATAATTGGTAGCATTGGATAGAAAATACTTTGAGGTTTGTAGAAATGTTAAAATAATGTATGAGACTATAACACAATTGATATGGCAGGCAACAATTCAAAGAAAAACCAACCGGAATGTTAGCTCCAAGGTTCCATGTAATTCCAGCTCCAAGATTGCAATTCCTATGGCTTCCACCAGATCTCAACAGTCTTTGTTCATTGTTCCAGGCTTGTTTCTTCAAAAACGACAAAGAATTTTGAGTTTTTGTACAGAGTCCCAGTTCAAAATCAGTCTGTTGGCGTGCAACGAAGAGGAGGGGCGCCTGCTAATTTCACATTTCTATTGAACATACTTCTTTCCGTATTAAATATTATAGTTTATTTACATTTTAGGATACCTGATGAAATAGAAACGTAGCTTGTCTTGTTTAAACAATGTTTAGCGATAGCTTTTTGGACTCCTTTGTCTGCATGTTGAACGAGTGGGAAGTGGGACGCCTAGCCTTATAAGTGCATAGATGACATGCAATTGTTTCCCCTGCCCCTGTTTGAAGACAGGTATATGATAATGGTCCATTCTGAATCAAAATACGTTTCACACATATATTATTTAGTATATGTAAAGACACGATTCAATTCAAGAATAGTCTGATTATTATTATTTGACCCTGCTGATCATCTATGAACATTTGAACATCTTGGCCATGTTCTGGTATAATCTCCACCCGGTACAGCCAGAAGAGGACTGGCCACTCCTCATAGCCTGGTTCCTCTCTAGGTTTCTTCCTAGGTTCTGGCCTTTCTAGGGAGTTTTTCCTAGCCACCGTGCTTCTACATCTGCATTGCTTGCTGTTTGTGGCTTTAGGCTGGGTTTCTGTACAGCACTTTGCGACATCAGCTGACGGAAGAAGGGACTTATAAATCAATTTGATTCAATTTGATTGATGGGTGACAATATTAATCTATCACTTTTGAATTATATATCATCACTTGTGAATAATGCCCAGTTTAAGGCAAAAAACAGTGCATGCCTTTTTTAAAAACTTTTTCCAATCACAGTCACGTTCAGAATTGTGCACTAATCCTCAAACAATAGCATGGTATTATTTCACTGTAACAGCTACTGTAAATTGGACAGTGCAGTTAGATGAACAAGAATTTAATCTTTCTGCCAATTTCAGATACGTCTATGTCCTGGGAAATGATCTTGTTACTTACAACCTCATGCTAATCGCATTAGCCTACGTTAGCTCAACGGTCCCATGGAAGTGACACCCATCCCGAAGAAGTTTAAATTCGCTTTACAATGGGTGTAGAGCCTAACTGACATACATACACAGCACGTGAGTTTCAAGTTTAGGGAAGATCATTTTCATCATAAAAATTCACCTTTTATAATAAAAGCATTACATGCATATTCACATTTGTGGTCACTTTTGAGAATGTTGTTTTCCTGCTATTATACAATAGGTGGGTCAAATCCTGAATGCTGATTGGTTAAAACCACATTCCAGCCGGTGTCTATTCCACAAGTTGCCACTGGCTAAATCTATGACTTTAAAAGGCCTATTTACTCTGTTCCATTTGACTGAGCAATCCACTGTCTCATCAGCCCAGCCAGGCAATTTATTAACTTGGTATCCACTAGACATTGTTTCACATTTCTTTTAGACTAAAATGTATTTTTCAACAGTGGAGATTTGGATAAACCTTGCGGCCTGTCCCTCTGACATTGTTTCAATATTCAAATTCGATCTCCAGCTGTCCCATAGTAATGAACGTGTCGGGAGTCGGGACGAGACAGCCAGTCGAAATCATGATTCAGCTTTATTTTTATGGGTATATACAAAGAACTATCAATAGAAAACAGGTCAAATTAAACAAAGTGCAGCTCGTTTGAAGTATTTTTTGCAGCTTCAGTTTGAAGTGATTGTGTTAGCTGTGTTGTTGGCTAGCTATCGAGAGAGAGCTCAGTTTTTTCATGCATCATTAGCTCATTGTTATGGATGTATCCAAATAAGAAAACTGCTTAAACAAATGCAAATGCAGCAACTTTGTTGTTATTCTGGCTGCACTGTTTGACGTGACTGTAAATTAGCGGTAGTTGGCTACCTAGCAAGCAAGGGATAAGAACGTTGCCAGCCAGTATGGCAATGGAACATTTAGAACAAACGACTGCGTTGTGTCCATAGATACAGAACAAAAAGACTGAAGCATAAAAATTATGCCAGCTGATTCATGATTTAGACTGGCTGAGAAACGCTGCCTGTCTGTCTCGTCCCAACTCCCGACACAGTCATTACTATGGGACAGCTGGAGATTGAATTTGAATATTGAAACAATGTTACAAATGTCGCAGAAACAGCAGAGAGGTTTATACAAATCTCTGCTGTTGAAAACAAAATGTTAGTCTAAAATAAATGTGAGAATGTCTACATGCTTTTTATAGTGGAATTTATAAATTGCCTGGCTGGGCTGATGAGACAGTGGATTGCACAGTCAGATGGAACACAGTAAATAGGCATTTTAACGTCCCAGAGTTAGACACCAGCTGGAATGCGGTTTTAACCAATCATCATTCAGGATTAGACCCACATAAATATAAGCAAATCTTGTCTGCTAAATGAACTAGTGTAGCCTACAGCCATACGGCATAGCCAGATCAGAGCCTAACATAATGAAAACTCAGAGTATGCTATTCTGTTCTTCTGAAATAGATTATATTTTCTTCGTATCATGTTTCTTTAGACCTGTCTAAAATAAATAATGGATTTATTGTGATGGTGTCGGCTATTTTGCATGGATTTTTAGACTTAAAATGTAGATGTTCCAAGGTCTACATCAGTGGCTGGTAGGCTATGGCTGGAAGCCGGGAGTTGCTACGTGTTTATGTTAATTAACCGTCAATTACTGTGAGACCTGCAGTTATTTGCTTGAAAATCACCGTTTGAAAAACCATTTAATGTGCCACAGCCCTAATCATGAACTTAACCATGTACCAGGACATTTTAGCCAAAGACCTTGTTGCCTCTGCCAGGAGGCTGAGACCCACTACAAACCCCTTAATAAAACAGCTTTTGGCTGTAATTTGTGAGGAGGGCATGCACAATGGTGAATTCACCAAAAGAGAACACAGATTACTGATGTGTAAAAACAGCTACACGCCGGTAATCTGCAGTCCCTAAAATACTGTTTAATTATCTAAATCTCCAAAGGGGCCAGACAAATCTTCTTTGCAATATCAGGCCAGGTTTGAACAAGGCGTGAAGATCTCTGCTCGGCTTCAAATGCCCTAATTGAATAATATGCAGCTGTGTATTGTGACACTTTTGTCTACCAAAGATCACACAATTAGACATTAGTTAAACTTCATCCAACCTAATAAAAATGATTTCACACAATATTATTGTCCAAATAATCTGTGTGCACCTCAGCCATTGTTTGCCCAGGTGGCTTTTGACTCCTGGTAGCTTGAAGTGTTTGAAGTAGCCTAATCGGTCTGCATCAACCTGCGCAGAATATTAAGGTAGTTTATTATTGTTACGGATCCTACTGCATGAGGCTAGAACACTGCCACAGCAAGTTGATCACCACAATGCGATTATTTATTTTGCTACCCATCCGCCAAATCCATCCATTACGCATGGTTCTCCCTCTCAAGCGCTCCTTCTCCAGGATGCTTTTAAATCAATATGTTTTGCTTTGCCTTATCAAAAGAATTGGTCGTGAAAATTGGATCGCTTCCTTATGTTTCAGTAAACCATTAGCCAACACTTCGAAGATTAAACGAAGTGTCATCCTGAAAGTTCACTATCTTCCAATTTTATTTCAGTGATTAAATGTATTTTTTCCTTTTATTGTGAACTGTAAGCTACAACAAGTGAAACCTTTCAATTGAAGGCCTATCACAAACGTAATTTTGTAGGCTAATAAACGCATGAAGTCTGTCACAATCTGGTGGTCATTGAACAGAAAGATGTATGCACATTATCATACTGAATAGAGAGAACCTGGCCTCACGAGGGCGCCATCTCACTTTTTACATCAATGCGGCAATCTGTGGGTGTCGGAAGTCCCTGTGGGTATTCAGAACTGGAATTGCCTTACTACAAAGAGACTTAACTCCCTTAATAACAATAACATTAATACTATGTTATCATAGCAAATAGACTGTAATGACCTTACTGCCTTCATTATACCATTTTTTATATTCCTAGCAGCAAACTGGAGTTTGCATTGTGACTCATGAGCATGTGGAGAAATTCAAAACAGGGGCTCTGACTGGTAGGAAAGAGACTAGAAGTTAATCACCTCTTGGCGAACCAGGTGCTGCTAACCTGAGTGACCCATTCTTTGGAGTGGATTCCTGTTATGATCAATATGCCTGGAAAGTTGGTACCTTCAGTGCTATGCGAGACAGAAGTGGAGTATTTACATTAATAAAGGTGCAAATAAAATCCTGGTAATCTTCAAACACCCAAAAAAAGTATTTTAGAACATGAGTACATTCAGAGGGCGGCCCTCAAAGCTCTGGCCAATCATGATCTTGCTCACCAGGTTGGGGTTCTTAGCCATCATGTCCTGGAAACTGTAGATCTATTGCGATAGAGCTAGTAAGATAATCTCAAATTAGAATCAAAGAGCCTAATAACATTGTTATGACAGTGTTGGTATTCCATCTTATGACAGTGTTATTATGCAGTCTTATGACAGAGTTATCAAATCAAATTAAATGCTGTTTGTCACATGCTTCGTAGACAACATGTGTAGACTAACAGTGAAATGCTTATTTACTGGTCATTTTCCAACAATGCAGAGTTAAAGATAAAATAATATAAATCATAAAAAATAGAAATAGTGGCACTAGGAGTAAATACACAGTGAATAACAAATAAAAATAGCAATTAAAAATAACATGGCTGTATACAGGGAATAGAAAATAAGATGGCTATATACAGGGAGTACCAGTATCGAGTCAATGTGCAGGGGTACGAGGTCATTGAGGTAGCTATGTACTGTACATATAAGTACGGGTAAAGTGACTAGGCAACAGGATAGATAATAGTTGCAGCAGCGTAAGTGGTGAGTGTGAAAGTGTGTGTGTGTGTGTGTGTATGTTGGGGTGTCAATGTAAGTATGTGTGTGTGGGTAGAGTCCAGTGTGTGTGCATAGAGTCAGTGCAAGAGAGATAGTTTCTGCAAAGTTATTATGCAGTCCTATGACAGTTTTATTTTGCAATCTTATGACAATGTTATGATTGATGTTATAATAGATGCTGAGGCTCAGCGGCATGAGCACTCAGCATCTGCTCCACTCCTCATCCAACATAACCTAAGATAAAAGGGGCAAAAGGTTTCATATCTCTGATCGCTCTCCTTGGTTCTTTGAAGAATAATTAGATTGTCAGGGGGATAACTTTGGTGGCGTCATAGTCTGTTCAGTTATTACTTTTTGAAGAATAACAATGACTTAAGAATGGCTTAAGAAAGGCAGATGAGCTCTCTTTCCTCCCCAGCTCAGAAAGTTGTCCATCTTTACTGTGACAGAGTAAGAAATGTCGTTGGTCTTCAGGAAGGTCTTGTAGGTCTGCAGGCGGGTGACGGGAAACTCTGATGTACACAGGAGTAGAGAGGTCAGTGGGATCCATCCAAACACATCCGGCTGGGAAAGAAGAGAGGAGAGGAACATGTAGATGAACTCACAAATCAACAGATGGGAAAAGATCAAATGGACTGATCATACATGATACAGTATGAGAAGGGATCTGCTCTGATACTTCTGTTCTGATTGTTTTTCTCTAAAATTCCTATTTACAGATCTTCATTTGATCACTTTTTTGTTGCTGATCATTTTCATGTGCCGCAGATGAGCTAAGTGATTTACAGAAATTCACTGAAATCATGCACGAACATACAGATATATATTAACAGCATTCCACTTTTCATGCAGCTTCGTTTTGACCAGCTAACAACCTAGCCACCGATCAAGCAACATAATGGTGTAACGAAGTTCTTCGTTTGTCGCAAGAAAGTCGGACCGAAATGCAGCGTGTTGGTTACTCATGTTTATTAGTGAAACAAATAAAGAAACTATACATGAAATAACTAATAAATACAAAACAACAAAACGGAACGTGAAACCTATTACAGCCTGACTGGTGAACACTAACACAGAGACAGGAACAATCACCCACGAAATACAAAGCGAAACCCAGGCTACCTAAATACGGTTCCCAATCAGAGACAGAGAATCACCTGACTCTGATTGAGAACCGCCTCAGGCAGCCAAACCTATGTAACACACACCCCTAATCAGCTACAATCCCAATAACTAAAAAACCCCACTAAGAATACAACAAACAATAAACCCATGTCACACCCTGGCCTGACCAACTAATTAACTAAAACACAAAATACTAAGACCAAGGCGTGACAAATGGACTAAACATTGAAATTCTGTTGCTGCAGGATTATTTTGCTGCGACAATACAGGTCAAATTAAGATCCGACATCTGTAGAAGAAGAATAATAATCACATTATGATCGCTGTTATTATGCCCCACCTGGAGATCTTTAATCTCAGCCAGGTCCATCAGGAGAGAGTGCTGGAGCTCATCCTTCAAATTGATCTGAAGCACCTGGTGCCTGTACAGATATTACAACAATGATGTCATCATCCCTAATAATTGTAATAAAGAGATGGGGGAAACCTAAAAAGAGAAAGGGTGACAATCAACACCATATGTCATTACCCCTTTCTCAGCTACCACTGCTGTAGCAAACAAGTGATAATAATTTCAATCAATCAATCAAAATGTATTTGTAAAGCCCTTCTTACATCCTCAGTTGTCACAAAGTGCTTTATTTTCCATACTTGATGATGATCACTCACCCCTCAAATGTCTCCTTGCCGATAACGGCCACAAACAGCATAGTCAAGATGAACACTCCCTTTCATCGTAATTAATAAGAGTGTAGCAACACTCCTTGTCCAGCACCTTTGACCTTGGTTAGTTAAAGTAAGTTGATGTTTTCTTCTTCAGGTGTTTTCTCCTGCTGTTCTGTTTCCCACACCAACTCTGATGTAACTCTAATGGTGAGTATTTCTGGAGCAGATACCGAGAAGGACAATGAGAATGGACCAGATTTTCTGTTTTTTCCCTTACTGTTCCATTTGCTTAGTTTGCCTGTGTTTGTATTCTGTACTGTAAAAGATATGCCCCCAAGGGTTGTCGCAACCCTTTTTGAGGACTGCCTCAGAGTCCTTTTGACTATTACGGTACTCACATTTGAAAAATTAGACACAAGGAATAAGTGAAATCAATGACTTACATCAAACATAATTTTGTTATGTATTGTTTAAGAATGGTTGTGTTTTATTGTGTTTATATTTTTACATGCCCAACATGTCCTATATGTCTCCATTAAAGACGTTCATCTGTCAGAGATTATTTGCAGTTTATCTAACAATCTCACTCATTCAAATCACCATACCTGTGCATTCAACCAGGTCAAGCGAAAAGCCTTGGAGACAGAGAGACACCAAAATTGCTTTAGAAGCCATATCACTCCCTAGAAATATTTGCCATGTTAATATTTCCCACAACCACAGGGCACTTCTTTTCATTTGGAAGACATTTTAAAACAACATGTTTTTGCATTTTGTGATGTTACTAAAGTCCTTTAGCTTTGACATACAATTTAAAATTCACTACATGACCAAAAGTATATGGACACCTGTTCGTCAAATATCTCATTCCAAAATCATGGGCATTAATATAGAGTTGGTCCCCCCTTTGCAGCTATAACAGCCTGCACTCTTCTAGGAAGGCTTTCCACTAGATGTTGGAACATTTCTGCAGGGACTTGCTTCCATTCAGCCACAAGAGCATTAGTGAGGTCAAGCACTAATGTTGGGCAATTAGGCCTGGCTCGCAGTTGGCGTTCCAATTCATCCCAGAGATTTTCAATGGGGTTGAGGTCAGAACTCTGTGCAGACCAGTCAAATTCTTCCACACGGATCTCGACAAACCCTTTCTGTATGGACCTCGCTGTGCACGGGGCCATTTTCATGCTGAAACAGGAAAAGGCCTTCACCAAACTATTGCCACAAAGTTGGAAGCAAGAATCGTCTAGAATGTCATTGTGTGCTGTAGTGTTAAGATTTCCCTTCACTGTAACTAAGGGCCCGAACCATGAAAAACAGCCTCAGACCATTAGTCAATTTCCACCAAACTTTACAGTTGGCACTATGCATTTGGGCAGATGGCGTTCTCCTGGCATTTGACTAACCTAGATTTGTCCATCGGACTTCAGTGATCTTGTGTGGCTTACCACTTTGTGGCTGAGCCATTGTTGCTCCTAGACATTTCCACTTCACAATAACTGCGCTTACATTTGACCGGGGCAGCTCTAGCAGGGAAGAAATTTGACAAACTGACTTGTTGCAAAGGTGGAATCCTAGGTGGCCATTCTACTACCAATGTTTTTGTCTATGGAGATTGCATGGCTGTGTGCTCGATTTTATGCAACGGTTGCAGCTAAACTATCCAATCCACTAATTTGAAGGGGTGTCCACATACTTTTGTATATATATATAGCTAATCAGCTTGTGTATGCTGTGCGGCACCAGAATTAAAATTGTTCCTGTCTCTGTGTAGTGTTCACCAGATAGGCTGTAATAGGTTTTACGTTCCGTTTGTTGTTTTTGTATTTATAAGTTAACGGTTGTCATTTGTTCTATTAAAAAACATGAGTAACCAACAATTTCGGTCCGACTTTCGACAAACGAAGAAATTTGACACACGGACCGAGCAGGTGTAACAGGCAGCTGGAGCAGCAGCACGTTATTTGGAGTATACGTGGGAAGAAATAGACAGGTACCCTAATGCCGGAGCCCCCTGGGATTCGCTGGAGCAGTGCGAAGAGGGTGATAGGAGAATGTCGAAAAGAAAGACACGGAGGCGCAGGCGAAACGAAAATCAGCCCCAAAAATGTCTTGGGGGGGGGGCTCAGAAGAAGTTAGGAGAAACCTGAGCCAACTCTCCCTGTTTATCGAGGAGCCAAGGAGGAGACCAGAACCGGTGTTGGAGGTGAGCGAAGCAGAGACTTGTTAATGGGGTTAATAAATGTAACGTGAAGCGTGATAACTATAGTATCCTTAACGAGCATTGAATAGGTTAATCCATTCTTCTCTAATTAAAATCGAATTGAATACCACCAGTTCCAGCCAGAGCTGCCACGACCAGCAAGGAGCTGCCAGTCTGCATGGAGCTGCCAGTCTTGAATCACACTTGAACGGTCCTCAGTCCCCGCACCAGATCCAGTACCACAGTTCCAGTACCACGCACCAGGCCTTCAGTGCGCCTTGGTTCAGCGCAGCCAGGTTACCTCTCAGCTGCCGGGCCTCCAGTCTGCATGGAGCAGCCAGAGCTGCCAGTCTGCATGGAGCAGCTAGAGCTGCCAGTCTGCATGGAGCAGCTAGTGATGCCAGTCTGCATGGAGCAGCTAGAGCTGCCAGTCTGCATGGAGCAGCCAGAGCTGCCAGTCAGCATGGAGCAGCTAGAGCTGCCAGTCTGCATGGACCAGCCAGAGCTGTCAGTCTGCTTGGATCCAGAGCTGCCAGTCTGCAAGGAGCTGCCAGTAAAGGAGCTGCCAGTCTGCATGGAGCTGCCAGTCTGCAAGGAGCTGCCAGTCTAAAGCCAGTCTAAGCTGCCAGTTGCATGGAGCAGCCAGAGCTGCCAGTCTGCATTAGCAGCTAGAGCTGCCAGTCTGAAATATGTTATGGAGCAGCCAGAGCTGCCAGTCTTGGAGTAGCCAGAGCCGCCAGTCAGCATGGAGCAGCCAGAGCCGTCAGTCAGCATGAACCAGCCTGTCAGTCTGCCAGGATCTGCCAGTCAGCCAGACTCTTCCAGATCTGCCAGTCAGCCAGACTCTTCCAGATCTGCCAGTCAGCCAGACTCTTCCAGATCTGCCAGTCAGCCAGACTCTTCCAGATCTGCCAGTCAGCCAGACTCTTCCAGATCTGCCAGTCAACCAGACTCTTCCAGATCTGCCAGTCAGCCAGACTCTTCCAGATCTGCCAGTCAGCCAGACTCTTCCAGATCTGCCAGTCAGCCAGATGTTCCAGATCTGCCAGTCAGCCAGATTTCAGATCTGCCAGTCAACCAGACTCTTCCAGATTGCCAGTCAGCCAGGATCTGCCGGATTTGCCTGGCTGGGCTTCATCTCAGTACTGGGCTTCCTCTCAGTACTGGGCTTCCTTCAGTACTGGGCTGCCCCTCAGTCCCGAGCTGCCCCTCAGTCCCGAGCTGCCCCTCAGTCCCGAGCTGCCCCTCAGTCTCGGCTTCCCCTCAAGCTTCCTCAGTCCCGAGCTGTCAGTCACGAGCTGCTCCTCAGTTCAGTGGGGTTCTGGGTGATTGGCCATGGTCCGGTAGGGTGGATCATCCCAGGACGCGAAGGGGAGGAACTTGACATTTATGTAGTGGGGTTCGAGCTGGAACCGCCACCATGATTGTTCCTGTCCCTGTTTAGTGTTCACCAGATAGGTTCTGTCACGCCTTGGTCTTAGTATTTTGTGTTTTTTAATTAGTTGGTCAGGCCAGGGTGTGACATGGGTTAATGTTGTTGTATTTTGTGGGTTTTTAAGTATTTGGGATTTTCTGAGTAGGGGTGTTCATTTGTTCTACGGTTTCAATCAAAAAGATGAGTAACCAACACGCTGCATTTCGGTCCGACTCTCTTTCGACAAACGAAGAACGCCTTTACATCATGTCACACATGTTAATGTATTAATATCTTAAAACTACTTACGGCTGAAATCCCATTAACGGGATCGATTTGACAACAGCCAGTGAAAGTGCAGGGCGCCAAATTCAAACAACAGATATCTCATAATTAAAATTCCTCAAACATACAAGTATTATACATCATTTTAAAGATAAACGTGTTGTTAATCCCACCACAGTGTCCGATTTCGAAAAGGCTTTACAACGTAAGCATACCATGCGATTATGTTAGGTCAGCACCTAATCACAGAAAAACAGCCATTTTTTCAGCCAAAGAGAGGAGCCACAAAAAGCAGAAATAGAGATAAAATGAATCACTAACCTTTGATGATCTTCATCAGATGACACTCATAGGACTTCATGTTACACAATAAATGTATGTTTTGTTCGATAAAGTTCATACTTATATCCAAAAATCTCAGTTTACATTGGCGCATTATGTTCAGTAATGTTTTGCTTCCAAAACATTGGGTGATTTTGCAGAGAGCCACATCAATTTACAGAAATACTCATTATAAATGTTGATGAAAATACACGTGTTATACATGGAATTAAAGATATACTTCTCCTTAATGCAATTGCTGTATCAGATATCAAAAAAGCTTTACGTAAAAAGCACACCATGCAATAAACTGAGTACAGCGCCAAAACAAGCCATACAGATACCCGCCATGTTGTGGAGTCAACAGAAGTCAGAAACTATCATTATAAATATTCACTTACATTTGATGATCTTCATCAGAATGCACTCCCAGGAATCCCAGTTCCACATTAAATGTTTGATTTAGTTCGATAATGTCCATCATTTATGTCCAAAGAGCTACGTTTGGTAAACAAATCCAAAGTCATGAAGTGCGTTCCCTAGTTGCAGACAAAATGTCAAAAGGTTCCGTTACTGTCCGTAGAAACATGTCAAACGATGTATGGAATCAATCTTTAGGATGTTATTAACATAAAATGTCAATAATGTTCCAACCAGAGAATTCCTATGTCTGTAGAAAAGTAATGGAACGAGAGCTAACTCTCTAGTGACCGCACCTCAGAGCCTGTGGCAATCTGCTAGACACCTGGCTCAAACAGCCCTTATGAGCTCCCACTTCATAGTAGAATCCTCAAACAAGTTTCTAAAGACGGTTGACATCTAGTGGAAGCCTTAGGAAGTGCAACATAACCAATATCCCACTGTGTATTCAATAGCGGCTGGGTTGAAAATCGACCAACTTCAGATTTCCCACTTCCTGTTTGGATTTCTTCTCAAGTTTTTGCCTGCCATATGAGTTCTGTTATACTCACAGACCTCATTCAAACAGTTTTAGAAACGTCAGTGTGTTTTCTATCCAATACTAATAATAATATGCATATATTAGCAACTGGGACTGAGGAGCAGGCTGTTTACTCTGGGCACCTTTCATCCAAGCTACTCAATACTGCCCCTGCAGCCATAAGAAGTTAATAAAACAGCTGTAACGTTTGATCGGTAGGACATGTTTTTTTTTCCAACTTCAGATTTGAATAATAGAGAAGTAGATGAAGATGTCATACAATCTCACTTTTTGTCTGACTTGTTGGGAAGTGGTCCAAATGTCAGTTGTTTATAAAGTTAGAGAACGTTTTGTTACTTAAACAGCTGTAACTTTTGAAGTGGATTTAACAAACCTCAATTAAGACAATTAAGACATGGATTGTTTATATGTGCCATTCAGTGGGTGAATGGGCAAGACAAAATATTTAAGTGCCTTTGAATGGGGTATGGTGGTAGGTCCCAAGCATACCTGGTTGAGTGTGTTAAGAACTGCAAAGCTGCTAGGGTTTTCACACTCAACAGTTTCCCGTGTGTATCAAGAATGGTTCACCACCCAAAGGACATCCAGCCAACATGACACAACTATGGGAAGCATTGGAGCCAACCTAAGTTGGCTTGATGTATCGAGCTTGAACGGTTCAAGAGTAATTGTTGTTGAGTTATTTTATGCAAATGTTTGCAAATGTATTTGTATACTTACAATTGCTAAAAAATAGTATAGTTAGTATAGCCTTAACATGTTAAAGTTGGTTTGGTGTCTCTAGCTTGAAGGGTTCAAAAGTTACTGTTGGTGAGTTATTTTATATGATCAGACCGAAACATGAGCTCAGAAGTGATCGGGTGAAATATGAAGCTAGTGGACGGAAACAGTGTCAATCAGAGCAGCAGTATCAATTTATAGCCTGCCCTTCTCATTACAGACACACAAATATCATGCATCGAAGACTTGCTAAAGTTCACCATTACAAAAAAATAAAAGGGAAGGTTAGCATTGTCCTGGGGGGTTATGATATTTCTGTGTCTAACTTTCTCACTCATTATTCACAATTCATTCAGGATTATCCGGAATCATGTTAGCATCCACATTAATGAAGAAGTGTTCAGAAACATATTCTATTCTTATTTACAATAAAAGTGACTTCAAAATGACACAATACATTATTTATCATACATTTGTATTGGGCACAACATAATCTGAAACACAACCAAAACAAACAGAAAATGCATCCAACAAGTTTGTCGAGTCACAAGCTTGTTGTGGTCATTGTGTGCTATGAATATGGGCCCACATACTTTACTTTTTACTACACATAAATACACATACGGTACACAGTTTGGCCCCCGAGTGGAGCAGCGACCTAAGGCACTGCATCTCAGTGTAAGAGAGGTCACATCAGTCCCTGGTTCAAATCCAGGCTGCATTACAACTGGCTGTGATTGGGAGTCCTATAGGGTGGCACGCAATTGGCTCAGTGTCGCTGGGGTAGGCCGTCAATGTAAATAAGAATTTGTGACTGACTTGTCTAGTAAAAAACTTAAGTAGAAGGAAATTTGTCCCAACACTTTTGCTCCCCTAAAATGTGGAGACTATGTATAAAAAGTGCTGCAATATCTAAACTGTTCACATGATATGGATGAAAATACCTTAAAATGAAAGCTGACAGTGCACTTTAAACCACATTGTCATTGTATCTGGAGTACAGAGCCAAAATAAATAAAACAGTCACTCTCCCAGTACTTTTGGAGCTCACTGTATATATACATTTGGGGGGGGGGGGTCAGGGGCCCTAAGTGATCGCTTATGTTGCTTATGTCTGGAACCGGCCCTGAAACTACATTATGTATGTTTGTTTTAGATTTATTCATAAAGACATGTATAAATGCATAAAACTGCTGGCAGAACTGATGCAAAAGGTGCAGAAACCAGCCGTCTGGTACTTCCAAATATCTCTGAGGTAGCGTGGGAAGCAAAGCAGCAGGCATAACACGTAAGTACCCTTAAGCAAGGTCGTGGTTTGGTCATGTGATCTGGCGCGTAGCATAAAAGGTGGAGGCTACTGTCTGTGGCTCTACTCCATAGGTAACGATGAAGGGGCTGCTCGTTTTGACTGCGCTGTTTGTGGCCGTTTTCGGCAAGGAGACTTTTGAGGGGTGAGTGGACACACCAATGGTACAAATTTTTGCAAAACTGTCCAATTCTATTTGATGTCATGTTTGATAAATCACCAGTAGTTGCTATGTAAAGATTGAGGAACCATAGGAAGGGTAATAATGCCATATGTCATGCTTGCCCCTGTGATTCTGGAGACATGAGTTGCTTCTTTAGACTGAATGACAGTCAGGCTTTATTACTGTTCAATCTTCACTTCGACTGAATCGTTAGAAATGACAACTCATGGGAGGGAACTGAAAGATAATATCTTCAATGATAAATGTATAGAGGAAGCAAAGCTTATGGTTAATTGTGACAAAAACTGTAAGTGATGCTGTAAGCAGGCATTTAGCCACAGTCTTTGTTGGGTAACTTTTTTCTCTCCCTTTCTCAACTCCAAGCATAGTTGTTGAAAGCTGAATGGTTCTCCTGTCTTTGTAGGGATCAGGTACTTCGTATCACTGCGAGGGATGAGGTCCAGCTCACTCTTCTGAAGGATCTGTCTGAGATGGAATATCTGCAGGTATGTGACATGATAATCACCACTGTAGAGCCTTGACCAGGCCATTTCCCTTTCACTATAGCTGCTCAAAACACTTATATCGGCAAACATTTTAGTCCAGGACTAGGCTTAATCTGTGTCTGGGAGACCGGCCCATTGTGTTGGTTTGTTGACCTAACGCGCCATTCCTCTCCTCTGTCCCAGTTGGATGTGTGGATGGAGACCACTGACCTCCCCACTTCTGTTGACATCAGAGTTCCCTTCACCAGCCTGCAGACCGTCAAGGCCTTCCTGGAGACCGAGGACATTGAGTATTTCATCATGATCAAGGACCTGCAGGTAGGACTGCTTTCTGTGTCAGGGAGAAAGTGACTGAGGTCAGGATGATTATTTCCGTCTTACTTTGTCTTGGCTGATCTTGAAATGTGTAAATCCATGTCATGACTTACAGTAAATAAATACGATGGTTGAATAAGCCTTGTCGTGACTTTTGACCTCCCTTTTGCCCACAGGTTATGCTGGATGAGGAGAAGGAGCAGATGTTGAGTTCTGCCCGCGCCACTGCCCCCAGAACCAGTGATGACTACGACTACTCCAACTACCACACCATAGCCGACGTAAGTTCTGTATCCCGAAACGCAAGCGGCAAGGAGAAATGGGACAGCCCATTTCACATGACCACTCAGAGCAGCACACATTCAGGCAGACACTATTAAGACTGTTATCATAAGATCCACATAAGAGTGACATGACAGTGACATGGTCTGACATGACACCTAGAGTATTGTTTGAGTTGAGTAACATCTCTCTTTCTCTCTCTCCAGATCTACGCTTTCCAGGACATGCTGGTGGCTGAGAATCCCAACCTGGTTAGCAAGATCGTGATTGGCCAGAGCTACCAGGGACGCCCCCTGAATGTGCTCAAGGTAAGTTCCTGACCACAGTGGGCCTTGTCATATAACTAA
This sequence comes from Oncorhynchus masou masou, assembly GCF_036934945.1. Classification (NCBI taxonomy): domain Eukaryota; kingdom Metazoa; phylum Chordata; class Actinopteri; order Salmoniformes; family Salmonidae; genus Oncorhynchus; species Oncorhynchus masou. Next base: position 53,841,118 of record NC_088242.1, read on the forward strand.
CGAGTACTCTTTACACGTGAAATATACATCTAATAGAGACATACAAGCCTAGTTTTTGCCTGATCCTGGATGATACACCATTTTTTGGTACATGTTAATTAAGTGCTTGGTTGTATGTTAAATGTCTCAAGTTTACAGTATTTGAGGATTACGGTAGATGTTCATTACACCCCCCCCCCCCCCGCCCCTCTCTATTTTCTAGTTTAGCACTGGTGGAACCAACAAACCTGGTATCTGGCTCGACACTGGAATCCACTCCAGGGAATGGGTGACACAGGCTAGCGGCACCTGGTTCGCCAAGAAGGTGCATCAGCGCTAACTCCCTGACAGTCTTTAAACCTTTCCCCTCTCTTCATCTATGCGTCTGTTCACCAAACCACTGTATCACTCCCACTATTACTCACTATGTATGTATGGGTAGTCATCATGTAAGTTTTATGATATCATCTTTCTGTTTCCATGTCCAGATTGTGACCGACTACGGACGTGACGCCGCCCTCACAGCCATCCTGGACAAGATGGACATCTTCCTGGAGATTGTGACCAACCCTGACGGCTACTACTACACCCACACTAGCGTGAGTCGCTCACAACAGAAAATGTGTCATTTACGGTACATTTTAGGTTAATGTTCCGTACTTGATCGCTATGATTACTAAATGTTACATTGCATTTACATCACGTTATATCGCTCCACCTCTTTGATTATTAACTCCACGTTACACGTGGGCGTGATCTGAATCTCTTGTACATATGTGAGATCTTAATTTGAGTCAGTTTGGTACAGCATGAAAATAATCCTGCAGCAACAGGACATTTGAATTATTATGTGGATTATAATTAATGGACAATTTTGTAAGGGTTGATACATTTTTTGCAATCGGAAATCAAATCTAAAATGTCAAAGTGGAAATTAGAAACTTAAGAAGTCTTTTCAAACCTCAAATACTCTGCACATTTTAAATTTCCTGGGTTGCAGGAAAGTTCTCCTGCTACAGGGTGATCAAATTAACATCTGTACCGAATATCAACTATCGAATCTAACTTTCACAAATCTCAGTGTTGTATCCTGTTTTGTCATTTGACTTCTCTCTGACTTCATCAAACTTTCATGTTCCACAGAACCGTATGTGGCGTAAGACCAGGAAGCCCAACCCTGGCTCTTCCTGCATTGGAACTGACCCCAACAGAAACTGGGATGCTGGTTTTGGAGGTATATTTTCCAGTTCACTTAAATGTTCACTCAAATACGAAAGATTCAGATGTCACAAACTCAATAAGAGACCAAATGTGGTATCTCCTTGCACCTGGCGAGACAGTATTTTACTGTGGAAAATGTGCATTGTTATTTTTTAGTGTTGCACTAATCTCTTTTATCATTTTGTCTATCTCCTCTGTTATCTTTGGTAGGTCCCGGTGCCAGTGACAGCCCCTGCTCTGAGACTTACCGTGGACCCAAGGCTCACTCTGAGTCTGAGGTCAAGTCCATCGTGGACTTTGTCAAGTCTCATGGCAACCTGCAGGCTTTCGTGTCCATCCATTCCTATTCCCAGATGCTCCTCTACCCCTATGGTTACACCAGGACCCCCTGCAAGGACGAGAGCGAACTGGTGAGTTCAGCATTCATCAACTAGTTGTCTTTGACATGTTTGGTAACAACTTGTGGCATCAGCTGCCTGCATTCTCTTCACTACATGTGGCCTCACCAGGGGAAGGGAGGCTCCAACAGGGTACTTTAACATTAGGTTACTTTTATTATCTGCCCACAGCACAGCCTGGCCAGGAAGGCTATCACTGATCTGGCTTCCCTGTACGGAACCTCCTACAGATACGGCAGCATAATCAACACCATTTGTAAGTGTCAAACACCGGCTTAACCTATTCATTGCTTTAAATGGATCCCATCGCATGCCATTCCAGTCCACTCTAGTCCACTACGGTCTATCAACATGAGCACACTCCATCTGAGTAATATAAACAATGCTGTTATATACCCTGTGACATTAAGACAGAAACTATTGTCAATTCCCTTTTTTCTTGTCAATTCCAGATCAGGCTAGTGGTGGTACCATTGATTGGACCTACAACCAGGGCATCAAGTACTCCTACACCTTTGAGCTGAGAGACACCGGTCGCTATGGTTTCATCCTGCCAGCTAATCAGATCCTTCCTACTGCCAAGGAGACTTGGCTGGCTCTGATGGCCATCATGGAGCATACCAAGGACAACACCAACTAGATGGGTCACCACGACAACCTACAGGACACTGTGTCATTATACTGTTGTACATATATAGGAAAAGCCTAGATGTACCATTAAGTCTACCATGGTTCTTTCCAGGCCAGAAAGAGATCAATAAATGTCAACTGTTATACCTGATTTTGTCTATTTCATTTTTAACACTTTGCCAAGCTCTTTAGGTGATGTCAAAATGAAGCAGAGAGAAAGGTTGTAATGGTTGAAGTAATCTCTCGTGGAGAGGTACAAACTGCATATGAAAAAACATATTTGAACTTGTGTGTCAAAAATAAAGGACTTTAGTAACATAAGAAAACGCAAAAACATGTTGTTTTAAAATGTCTTCAAAATGAAAAGAAGTCCCCTGTGGGTGTGGGAAATATGGACCTGACAAATATGTCTAGGGAGTGATGTGGCTTCTAAAGCAGTTTTGGTGTTTCTCTGTCTTCAAGGTTTGTGGCCTAACACATGTCGAAAGAGGTTCAGCAAGGTTACCCTGGGCATGTGGTTTAGAAGGGTAATGGGTGTGATAAACCCATTGGATCATTTCACCTGGTTTAATGTACACGTATGTTGGTTTGAATTAGTTAGATTGTTAGAGAAACTGCAAATAATCTCTGACATGAATGTCTTTAAATGAGATATGCAAGGCATCTAAAGTGTTGGTCCGATGTTTCATGAGCTGATATAAAAGATCCCAGAAGTGTTCTATATGCACAAAAAATATATATATTTCTCTCAAATGTTGTGCACAAATTAGTTTACATCCCTGTTAGTGAGCATTTCTCTTTTGCCACGATAACACATCAACCAGACAGGTGTCACGCTCTGATCTGTTTCACCTGTTATTTTCATTGTCTCCACCCCCTCCAGGTGTCGCTTATTTTCCCCAGTGTATTTATCCCAGTGTTTCCGGTCTCTCTGTGCCAGTTCATCTTGTATGTTTTCAAGTCAACCAGCGTGGTTTTTACCATGCTCCTGTTTTCTATTCTCTTTTTCTAGTCTTCCTGGTTTTGACCCTTGCCCGTTTTTCTGGGCTCCGTACCCGCCTGCCTGACCCTTCTGCCTACCATGACATCGAGCCTGTCTGCCACTCTTTACCTCTTGGACCAAGAATCTGGTCTTGACCTTTTGCCTGTCCACGACCTTTCTCTTTCATACTCCTTTTGGATATTAATAAACAAAGACTCTAACCATCTGCCTCCTGTGTCTGCATCTGAGTCTAACCTTGTGCCCTTATAGGGGTGGCATATCAAGAAGATGATTAAACAGCCAGATCAGGTGCACCTTGTGCCGGGGACAATAAAAGGTAACACAGCACAATGCCACTGATATCTCAAGTTTTGAGGGAGTTTCAAATGAATATGCTGACTAGACTAATGACCACCAAAGCTGTTGGCAGATAATTTAATGTTAATTTCTCTACCATAAGCCACCTCCAATGTCGTTTTAGAGAATTTTGCAGTATGTCCAACTGCCCTCACAACCACAGACCACAATGTAACCACAACAGCCAAGGACTTCCTCTTCCGGCTTCTTCATTTGCAGGATCATCTGACACCAGCCACCCGGACAGCTGATGAAACAAGAGTATATATGTCTGTAATAAAGCCCTTTTATTGGGAAAAACTCATTCTGATTGGCTGGATCCCAAGTGGGTGGGCCTATGCCCTCCAAGGCTGTGCCTTTCCAGTCATGTGAAATCCATAGATTTGGGCCTAATTTATTTAAATTGACTGATTAACTTATATGAACTGTAACTCAGTAAAATCTTGAAAATTGTTGCATGTTGCATTTATATTTTTGTTCAGTATATAAACACAATCAACTAAAACAAAACAAATCAAATCAAATTTTATTTGTCACATACACATGGTTAGCAGATGTTAATGTGAGTGTAGCGAAATGCTTGTGCTTCTAGTTCCGACAATGCAGTAATAACCAATGAGTAATCTAACTTAACAATTCCACAACTACGACCTTATACACACAAGTGTAAAGGGATAAAGAATATGTAAATGCAATTCGATGTAAGTCATTGAGTTCACTTATTCCTCGTCTCATAATAAATGTTCTCTCCGTATTCTTTTTCCCTTGTTTTTCTTTGAGTTGATCTGCATGGCCCTCTCTTCTATGCCAGCTGGATATACACACACACACACACACACACACACACACACACACACACACACACACACACACACACACACACACACACACACACACACACACACACACACACTCTCACACACACACACACACACACACACACACACACACACACACACACACACACACACACACACACACACACACACACACACACACACACACACACACACACACACACACACAGCTGAAACTATTATCTAGCCTGTTGCCTAGTCACTTTACCCTTACCTATATGTGTTGTACATACCTACAGTTGAAGTCGGAAGTTTACATACACTTAGGTTGGAGTCATTAAAACACATTTTTCAACCACTCCACAAATGTCTTTTTAAACTAACAATAGTTTTGGCAAGAAGGTTAGGACATCTACTTTGTGCATGACACAATGAATTTTTCCAAATATTGTTTACAGACAGATCATTTCACTTAAAATTCACTGTATCACAATTCCAGTGGGTCAGAAGTTTACATACACTAAATTGACTGTGCCTTTAAACAGCTTGGAAAATTCCAGAAAATTATGTCATGGCTTTAGAAGCTTATGATAGGCTAATTGACATCATTCGAGTCAATTGGAGGTGTACCTGAGGATGTATTTCAAGACCAACCTTCAAACTCAGTGTATCGTTGCTTGACATCATGGGAAAATCAAAAGAAATCAGCCAAGACCTCAGAAAAACAATTGTAGACCTCCACAAGTCTGGTTCATCCTTGGGAGTAATTTCCAAAGCCCTGAAGGTACCACGTTCATCTGTACAAACGCAAGTATAAACACCATGCGACCACGCAGTCCTCATACCGCTCAGGAAGGAGACGCGTTCGGTCTCCTAGAGATGAACGTACTTTGGTGCGAAAAGTACAAATCAATCCCAGAACAACAGCAAAGGACCTTGTGAAGATGATGAAGGAAACAGGTACAAAAGTATTTATATCCACAGTAAAACGTGTCCTATATCGACATAAGCGGAAAGGCCGCTCAGCAAGGAAGAACCCACTGCTACTAAAAGGCCATAAAAAAGCGAGACTACGGTTTGCAACTGCACATGGGGACATAATGACCATCTTTATGTTCAGAGGAAAAAGGAGGAGGCTTGCAAGCCGAAGAACACCATCGCAACCGTGAAGCACGGGGGTGGCAGCATCATGTTGTGGGTGTGCTTTGCTGCAGGAGGGACTGGTGCACATCACAAAATAGATGGCATCATTAGGTCAGAAAAAATATGTGGATATTTTGAAGTAACATTTCAAGACATCAGTCAGGAAGTTAAAGCTTGGTAGCAAATGGGTCTTCCAAATGGACATTGACCCCAAACATACTTCCAATGTTGTGGCAAAATGGTTAAGGACAACAAAGTCAAGGTATTGGAGTGGCCATCACAAAACCCTGACCTCAATCCTATAGAAAATATGTGGGCAGAACTGAAACAGCGTGTGCGAGCAAGGAGGCCTACAAACCTAACTCGGTTACACCAGCTCTGTCAGGAGGAGTAGGCCAAAATTCACCCAACTTATTGTGGGAAGCTTGTGGAAGGCTACCCAAAACTTTTGACCCAAGTTAAACAATTTAAAGGCAATGCTACCAAATACTAATTGAGTGAATGTAAACTTCTGACCCACTGGAAATGTGATGAAATAAATAAAAGCTGAAATAAATCATTCTCTCTACTATTATTCTGACATTTCACATTCTTACAATAAAGTGGTGATCCTAACTGACTTAAAACAGGGAATGTGTACTAGGAATAAATGTCAGGAATTGTGAAAAACTGAGATAATATGTATTTGACTAAGGTGTATGTAAACTTCCGACTTCAACTGTACTTCGTACCCCTGCACATCGACTCGTTACTGGTACTCCCTGTATATAGCCATATTATTTTAAATGTGTATTTTTATTAGTTATTCACTGTGTATTTATTCCTAGAGTTACTATTTCTTTTTGTTTTTACCTCATCTTTAACTCTGCTTTGATGCTTTGACCCAGAAGTAAGCATTTCACTGTTAGTCTGCACCTGTTGTTTAATTAGGCCCAGCCTTTGGATCTTTGGTTTTCCTAGATATGACTACTATATTGTCATCACATCTACTGGATTTGGATACTGCTTTCAAGCTCCTGTCTGCAGCATTAGTAAAGATGTGATCAATATTACTAAAGATGTGATCAATACATGTTGATGATTTCATTTCTGTGCTGTTTGTAGCTACCCTGGTAGGTTGATTGATAACCTGAACCAGGTTGCAGGCACTAGTTACAGTTTGAAGCTTCCTCTTGAGTGGGCAGCATGATGAAAGTCAGTCAATATTTAAATCACCCAGAAGATAAATATATTGTTGATATCACATACATTATCAAGCATTTCACATGTTATCCAGATACTGACTGTTGGCAGTTGGTGGCCTACACGATGAAGGGGCTGCTCATTTTGACTGCGCTGTTTGTGGCCGTTTTCGTAAAGGAGATTTTTGAGGGGTGAGTGGACACACCAATGGCACAAATTGTTTGTAAAACTGCCCAATTCTATTTGGTGTCATGTTTGATATATCACCAGTAGTTGCTATGTAAAGATTGAGGAACCATAGGAAGGGTAATAATGCCATAGGTCATGCTTGCCCCCGTGATTGTTCTGCCAGCGGCTATGGAATCTTGACCTGTTCACCTGACGTGCTACCTGTCCCAGACCTGCTGTTTTCAACTCTCTAGAGACAGCAGGAGTGGTAGAGATACTCTTAATGATTGGCTATGAAAAGCCAACTGACATTTACTCCTGAGGCGCTGACTTGCTGCACCCTCGACAACTACTGTGATTATTATTATTTGACCATGCTGGTCATTTATGAACATTTGAACATCTTGGCCATGTTCTGTTATAATCTCCACCTGGTACAGCCAGAAGAGAACCTGGCCACCTCTCATAGGCTGGTTCCTCTCTAGGTTTCTTCCTAGGTTTTGGCCTTTCTCGGGAGTTTTTCCTAGCCACCGTGCTTCTACACCTGCATTGCTTGCTGTTTGGGGTTTTAGGCTGGGTTTCTGTACAGCACTTTGAGATATCAGCCGATGTACGAAGGGCTATATAAATACATTTGATTTGATTTGATTCTGGAGACATGAGTTGCTTCTTTAGACTGAACGACAGTCAGGGTTTATTACTTCTCAATCCTCACTTCAACTGAATCATTAGAAATGACTACTCATGGGGCGAAAGGACAGATAATATCTTCAATGATTTAAAGAGGAAGCAACTTTAAAGAGGAAGCAAACCTTATGGTTAATGTTGGCAAAAACTTCAAGTGATGCTGTAAGCAGGCATTTAGCCACAGTCTTTGTTGGGTCACTTTTTTCTCTCTCTATCTCAACTCCAAGCATAGTTGTTGAAAGCTGAGTGGTTCTCCTGTCTTTGTAGGGACCAGGTACTTCGTATCACTGCGAGGGATGAGGTCCAGCTCACTCTTCTGAAGGATCTGTTGGAGATGGAATATCTCCAGGTGTGTGACATGATAATCACCACTGGAGAGCCTTGACCAGGCAATTTTCCTTTTTTCTGGTCAATTCCAGATCAGGCTAGTGGTGGTACCATTGATTCGACCTACAACCAGGGCGTCAAGTACTCCTACACCTTTGAGCTAAGAGACACCGGTCGCTATGGTTTCATCCCGCCAGCTAATCAGATCCTTCCTACTGCCAAGGAGACTTGGCTGGCTCTGATGGCCAACATGGAGCATATCAAGGACAACACCAACTAGATGGGTCACCACGACAACCTACAGGACACTGTGTCATTGTACTGTTGTACATATATAGGAAAAGCCTATAGGTACCATTAAGTCTACCATGGTTCTTTCCAGGCCAGACAGAGATCAATAAATGTCAACTGTTATACCTGATGTTGTCTATTTCATTTTTAACACTTTGCCAAGCTCTTTAGGTGATGTCAAAATGAAGCAGAGAGAAAGGTTGTAATGGTTGAAGTAATCTCTCGTGGAGAGGTACAAACTGCATATGAAAAAACATATTTGAACTTGTGTGTCAAAAATAAAGGACTTTAGTAACATAAGAAAACGCAAAAACATGTTGTTTTAAAATGTCATTCAAATGAAAAGAAGTCCCCTGTGGGTGTGGGAAATATGGACCTGACAAATATGTCTAGGGAGTGATGTGGCTTCTAAAGCAGTTTTGGTGTTTCTCTGTCTTCAAGGTTTGTGGCCTAACACATGTCGAAAGAGGTTCAGCAAGGTTACCCTGGGCATGTGGTTTAGAAGGGTAATGGGTGTGATAAACCCATTGGATCATTTCACTTGGTTTAATGTACACGTATGTTGGTTTGAATTAGTTAGATTGTTAGAGAAACTGCAAATAATCTCTGACATGAATGTCTTTAAAGGAGATATGCAAGGCATCTAAAGTGTTTGTCCGATGTTTCATGAGCTGATATAAAAGATCCCAGAAGTGTTCTATATGCACAAAAAATAAAAAATATTTCTCTCAAATGTTGTGCACAAATTAGTTTACATCCCTGTTAGTGAGCATTTCTCTTTTGCCAAGATAACACATCAACCAAACAGGTGTTGTCACGCCTTGGTCATTGTATTTTGTGTTTTCGTTATATATTTGGTTAGGCCAGGGTGTGACATGTATTGTATTTTCGTATTGGGGTTTGTAGTATTTGGGATTGCGGCTGAGTAGGGGTGTTGTATAGGTCTGGCTGCCTGAGGCGGTTCTCAATCAGAGTCAGGTGATTCTCGTTGTCTCTGATTGGGAACCGTATTTAGGTAGCCTGGTTTTCACTTTGTATTTCGTGGGTGATTGTTCCTGTCTCTGTGTTAGTTTCACCGGTCAGGCTGTAATAGGTTTCACGTTCCGTTTTGTTGTTTTGTATTTATTTGTTATTTCATGTATAGTTTCGTTATTTGTTTTCACTAATAAACATGAGTAACAAACACGCTGCATTTCGGTCCGACTCTCTTTCGACAAACGAAGAACGTCGTTACAGAATCACCCAACCACACACGGACCGAGCAGCGTGTCAACAGGCAGGAGCAGCCCAAAGAGGAGCAGCCCAAAGAGGAGCCGCGTATTATGGATTTCTGGACATGGGAGGAAATCCTTGACGGGAGAGGACCCTGGGCTAAACCAGGGGAGTGTAGCCGCCCAAAGGTGCAGCAGGCGAAGAGGAAACAGGAGCTGGAAGGAAAAGGACCCTGGGCTCAGCCTGGTGAATATCGCCGCCCTAAGGAGGAACTAGAAGCGGCTGAAGCGGAGAGGCGCTGGTATGAGGAGGCAGCACGGCGACGTGGATGGAAACAGGAGCAGCCCAGAATGGAGTACAGTATGGATATTAAGACGTGGGAAGAAATAGACAGGTGGGCGGCCGACCCAGAGAGAGTGCCGGAGCCCGCCTGGGATTCGCTGGAGCAGTGCGAAGAGGGCTATAGGAGAATGGAGTCGAAAAGAAAGACACGGCGGCGCAGAGCGAAGCCCCAAAAATTTCTTGGGGGGGGGGGGCTCAGAGGGGGAGTGGCTGAGTCAGGAGACAGACCTGAGCCAACTCTCCCTGTTTATCGTGAAGAGCCAAGGAGGAGACCAGAATCGGTGTTGGAGGTGAGCGAAGCAGAGACTGTGAAGGAGTTAATGGGGAAATTGGAGGAGAAATTAATGAGGGAGTTGCTAGTTTGGTGCTTTAGGTACAATATTCGTCCGACGGAGCGTGTCGGGGATTTAATGGCACCTGGGTCAGCGCTCCATACTAGTCCTGAGGTGCGTGTTAGTCGGCTGGTGAAAAATGTGCCAGCCTCACGCACTAAGCCTCCTGTGTACCTACCTAGCCTTGCACGTCCTGTGCCAGTCCTGCTCTCAGGCTCTCCAGTACACCTTCACGGTCCAGTCCATCCTGTGCCACCTTCACACACTAGTCCTCCGATGGTAGCTCCCCGCACCAGGCTTCCTGTGCCTGTCCTCTATCCAGTACCACCTCCACACCCCAGCCCTCCGGTAGCAGTTCCCCGCACTAGGCTTCCTGTGCGTGTCCTCGGCCAAATACCACCAGTGCCAGCACCACGCATCAGGCCTTCAGTGCGCCTCGTCTGATCAGCGCAGCCAGCGCTTTCTCCCTCTCCTGCGCTGTCGGAGTCTCCCGCCTGTTCAGCGGTTCTAGAGCCTTCCTCCTCTACAGCGCTGCCAGTATGGAGCAGCTAGAGCTGCCAGTTTGCATGGAGCAGCCAGAGCTGTCAGTCTGCATAGAGCAGCCAGAGCTGCCAGTCTGCATGGGGCAGCCAGAGCTGTCAGTCTGCTTAGAGCAGCCAGAGCTGTCAGTCTACATGGAGCAGCTAGAGATGCCAGTTTGCATGGAGCAGCCAGAGCTGTCAGTCTGCATAGAGCAGCCAGAGCTGGCAGTCTGCATGGGGCAGCCAGAGCTGTCAGTCTGCTTAGAGCAGCCAGAGATGTCAGTCTGCATGGAGCAGCTAGAGCTGCCAGTCTACATGGAGCATCCAGTGTTGCCAGCCTGCATGGAGCAGCTAGAGCTGCCAGTCTGCATGGGGCAGCCAGAGCTGTCAGTCTGCTTGGAGCAGCCAGAGTTGCCAGTCTGCATGGAGTTGCCAGTCTGCATGGAGTTGCCAGTCTGCAAGGAGCTGCCAGTCTGCATGGAGCAGCTAGAGCTGCCAGTCTGCAAGGAGCTGCCAATCTGCAAGGAGCTGCCAGTCTGCATGGAGCAGCTAGAGCTGCCAGTCTGCAAGGAGCTGCCAGTCTGCATGAAGCAGCCAGAGCTGCCAGTCTGCATGGAGCAGCTAGAGCTGCCAGTCTGCAAGGAGCTACCAGTCTGCATGGAGCAGCCAGAGCTGCCAGTCTGCCTGGAGTAGCTAGAGCTGCCAGTCTGCAAGGAGCTGCCAGTCTACATGGAGCAGCTAGAGCTGCCAGTCTGCAAGGAGCTGCCAGTCTGCATGGAGCAGCCAGAGCTGCCAGTCTGCATGGAGCAGCCAGAGACGCCAGTCAGCATGGAGCAGCCAGAGCCGTCAGTCAGCATGAAGCAGCCAGAGCCGTCAGTCTGCCAGGATCTGCCAGTCAGCCAGACTCTTCCAGATCTGCCAGTCAGCCAGACTCTTCCAGATCCGCCAGACAGCCAGACTCTTCCAGATCAGTCAGCCAGACTCTTCCAGATCTGCCAGAGCCAGATCTTTCCAGATCTGCCAGTCAGCCAGACTCTTCCAGATCTGCCAGACAGCCAGATACCTTCCAGATCTGCCAGACAGCCAGACTCTTCCAGATCTGCCAGTCAGCCAGACTCTTCCAGATCTGCCAGTCAGCCAGACTCTTCCAGATCTGCCAGTCAGCCAGACTCTTCCAGATCTGCCAGTCAGCCAGACTCTTCCAGATCTACCAGTCAGCCAGACTCTTCCAGATCTGCCAGTCAGCCAGACTCTTCCAGATCTGCCAGTCAGCCAGACTCTTCCAGATCTGCCAGTCAACCAGACTCTTCCAGATCTGCCAGTCAGCCAGACTCTTCCAGATCTGCCAGTCAACCAGACTCTTCCAGATCTGCCAGTCAACCAGACTCTTCCAGATCTGCCAGTCAGCCAGACTCTTCCAGATCTGCCAGTCAACCAGACTCTTCCAGATCTGCCAGTCAACCAGACTCTTCCAGATCTGCCAGTCAACCAGACTCTTCCAGATCTGCCAGTCAACCAGACTCTTCCAGATCCGCCAGTCAGCCAGGATCTGCCAGATCTGCTAGTCAGCCAGGATCCGCCAGTCGGCCAGGATCTGCCAGTCAGCCAGGATCCGCCAGTCAGCCAGGATCTGCCAGATCCGCCAGTCGGCCAGGATCTGCCAGTCAGCCAGGATCCGCCAGTCAGCCAGGATCTGCCAGATCTGCTAGTCAGCCAGGATCCGCCAGTCGGCCAGGATCTGCCAGTCAGCCAGGATCCGCCAGTCAGCCAGGATCAGCCAGTCAGCCAGGATCCGCCGGTCAGCCAGGATCCGCCAGTCAGCCAGGATCTGCCAGATCTGATAGTCAGCCAGGATCCGCCAGTCAACCAGGATCTGCCGGATTCAACTGTCTGGCTGGGCTTCATCTCGGTACTGGGCTTTTTCTCAGTACTGGGCTTCTTCTCAGTACTGGGCTGCCTCTCAGTCCCGAGCTGCCCCTCAGTCCCAAGCTGCCCCTCAGTCCCGAGCTGCCCCTCAGTCCCGAGCTGCCTTTCAGTCCCGAGCTGCCCCTTAGTCCCGAGCTGCCTCAGTCCCGAGCTGCCCCTCAGTCACGAGCTGCTCCTCAGTTTAGTGGGGTTCTGGGTGAGGACTATTCGGCCATGGTCGGCGGCGAGGGTGAATCATCTCAGGACGCGAAGGGGAGGAACAATGACATTTATGAAGTGGGGTCCACGTCCCGAGCCGGAACCGCCACCATGGACAGACGCCCACCCGGACCCTCCCTATGGTTTTGAGGTGCGTTCGGGAGTCCGCACCTTAGGGGGGGGGGGGTTCTGTCATGCCTTGGTCATTGTATTTTGTGTTTTCGTTATATATTTGGTTAGGCCAGGGTGTGACATGGGTTTATGTATTGTATTTTCGTATTGGGGTTTGTAGTATTTGGGATTGCGGCTGAGTAGGGGTGTTGTATAGGTTTGGCTGCCTGAGGCGGTTCTCAATCAGAGTCAGGTGATTCTCGTTGTCTCTGATTGGGAACCGTATTTAGGTAGCCTGGTTTTCACTTTGTATTTCGTGGGTGATTGTTCCTGTCTCTGTGTTAGTTTCACCGGTCAGGCTGTAATAGGTTTCACGTTCCGTTTTGTTGTTTTGTATTTATTCATTATTTCATGTATAGTTTCATTATTTGTTTTCACTAATAAACATGAGTAACAAACACGCTGCATTTCGGTCCAACTCTCTTTCGACAAACGAAGAACGTCGTTACAGGTGTCACGCTCTGATCTGTTTCACCTGTTATTTTGATTGTCTCCACCCCCTCCAGGTGTCACTTATTTTCCCCAAGTCAACCAGCGTGGTTTTTACCATGCTCCTGTTTTCTAGTCTTCCTGGTTTTGACCCTTGCCCGTTTTTCTGGGCTCCGTACCCGCCTGCCTGACCCTTCTGCCTACCATGACATCGAGCCTGTCTGCCACTCTTTACCTCTTGGACCAAGAATCTGGTCTTGACCTTTTGCCTGTCCACGACCTTTCTCTTTCATACTCCTTTTGGATATTAATAAACAAAGACTCTAACCAACTGCCTCCTGTGTCTGCATCTGAGTCTAACCTTGTGCCCTTATAGGGGTGGCATATCAAGAAGATGATTAAACAGCCAGATCAGGTGCACCTTGTGCCGGGGACAATAAAAGGTAACACAGCACAATGCCACTGATATCTCAAGTTTTGAGGGAGTTTCAAATGTATATGCTGACTAGACTAATAACCACCAAAGCTGTTGGCAGATAATTTAATGTTAATTTCTCTACCATAAGCCACCTCCAATGTCGTTTTAGAGAATTTTGCAGTATGTCCAACTGCCCTCACAACCACAGACCACAATGTAACCACAACAGCCAAGGACTTCCTCTTCCGGCTTCTTCATCTGCAGGATCATCTGACACCAGCCACCCGGACAGCTGATGAAACAAGAGTATTTCTGTCTGGAATAAAGCCCTTTTATTGGGAAAAACTCATTCTGATTGGCTGGATCCCAAGTGGGTGGGCCTATGCCCTCCAAGGCTGTGCCTTTCCAGTCATGTGAAATCCATAGATTTGGGCCTAATTTATTTAAATTGACTGATTAACTTATATGAACTGTAACTCAGTAAAATCTTGAAAATTGTTGCATGTTGCATTTATATTTTTGTTCAGTATATAAACACAATCAACTAAAACAAAACAAATCAAATCAAATTTTATTTGTCACATACACATGGTTAGCAGATGTTAATGTGAGTGTAGCGAAATGCTTGTGCTTCTAGTTCCGACAATGCAGTAATAACCAATGAGTAATCTAACTTAACAATTCCACAACTACGACCTTATACACACAAGTGTAAAGGGATAAAGAATATGTAAATGCAATTCGATGTAAGTCATTGAGTTCACTTATTCCTCGTCTCATAATAAATGTTCTCTCCGTTTTCTTTTTCCCTTGTTTTTCTTTGAGTTGATCTGCATGGTCCTCTCTTCTATGCCAGCTGGATATACACACACACACACACACACACACACAGTTGCAACTATTATCTAGCCTGTTGCCTAGTCACTTTACCCTTACCTATATGTGTTGTACATACCTACAGTTGAAGTCGGAAGTTTACATACACTTAGGTTGGAGTCATTAAAACACATTTTTCAACCACTCCACAAATGTCTTTTTAAACTAACAATAGTTTTGGCAAGAAGGTTAGGACATCTACTTTGTGCATGACACAATGAATTTTTCCAACTATTGTTTACAGACAGATCATTTCACTTAAAATTCACTGTATCACAATTCCAGTGGGTCAGAAGTTTACATACACTAAATTGACTGTGCCTTTAAACAGCTTGGAAAATTCCAGAAAATGATGTCATGGCTTTAGAAGCTTCTGATAGGCTAATTGACATAATTTGAGTCAATTGGAGGTGTACCTGTGGATGTATTTCAAGACCCACCTTCAAACTCAGTGTCTCGTTTGAAATCATGGGAAAATCAAAAGAAATCAGCCAAGACCTCAGAAAAACAATTGTAGACCTCCACAAGTCTGGTTTATCCTTGGGAGTAATTTCCAAAGGCCTGAAGGTACCACGTTCATCTGTACAAACGCAAGTATAAACACCATGCGACCACGCAGTCCTCATACCGCTCAGGAAGGAGACGCGTTCGGTCTCCTAGAGATGAACGTACTTTGGTGCGAAAAGTACAAATCAATCCCAGAACAACAGCAAAGGACCTTGTGAAGATGATGAAGGAAACAGGTACAAAAGTATTTATATCCACAGTAAAACGTGTCCTATATCGACATAAGCGGAAAGGCCGCTCAGCAAGGAAGAACCCACTGCTACTAAAAGGCCATAAAAAAGCGAGACTACGGTTTGCAACTGCACATGGGGACATAATGACCATCTTTATGTTCAGAGGAAAAAGGAGGAGGCTTGCAAGCCGAAGAACACCATCGCAACCGTGAAGCACGGGGGTGGCAGCATCATGTTGTGGGTGTGCTTTGCTGCAGGAGGGACTGGTGCACATCACAAAATAGATGGCATCATTAGGTCAGAAAAAATATGTGGATATTTTGAAGTAACATTTCAAGACATCAGTCAGGAAGTTAAAGCTTGGTAGCAAATGGGTCTTCCAAATGGACATTGACCCCAAACATACTTCCAATGTTGTGGCAAAATGGTTAAGGACAACAAAGTCAAGGTATTGGAGTGGCCATCACAAAACCCTGACCTCAATCCTATAGAAAATATGTGGGCAGAACTGAAACAGCGTGTGCGAGCAAGGAGGCCTACAAACCTAACTCGGTTACACCAGCTCTGTCAGGAGGAGTAGGCCAAAATTCACCCAACTTATTGTGGGAAGCTTGTGGAAGGCTACCCAAAACTTTTGACCCAAGTTAAACAATTTAAAGGCAATGCTACCAAATACTAATTGAGTGAATGTAAACTTCTGACCCACTGGAAATGTGATGAAATAAATAAAAGCTGAAATAAATCATTCTCTCTACTATTATTCTGACATTTCACATTCTTACAATAAAGTGGTGATCCTAACTGACTTAAAACAGGGAATGTGTACTAGGAATAAATGTCAGGAATTGTGAAAAACTGAGATAATATGTATTTGACTAAGGTGTATGTAAACTTCCGACTTCAACTGTACTTCGTACCCCTGCACATCGACTCGTTACTGGTACTCCCTGTATATAGCCATATTATTTTAAATGTGTATTTTTATTAGTTATTCACTGTGTATTTATTCCTAGAGTTACTATTTCTTTTTGTTTTTACCTCATCTTTAACTCTGCTTTGATGCTTTGACCCAGAAGTAAGCATTTCACTGTTAGTCTGCACCTGTTGTTTAATTAGGCCCAGCCTTTGGATCTTTGGTTTTCCTAGATATGACTACTATATTGTCATCACATCTACTGGATTTGGATACTGCTTTCAAGCTCCTGTCTGCAGCATTAGTAAAGATGTGATCAATATTACTAAAGATGTGATCAATACATGTTGATGATTTCATTTCTGTGCTGTTTGTAGCTACCCTGGTAGGTTGATTGATAACCTGAACCAGGTTGCAGGCACTAGTTACAGTTTGAAGCTTCCTCTTGAGTGGGCAGCATGATGAAAGTCAGTCAATATTTAAATCACCCAGAAGATAAATTAATTGTTGATATCGCATACATTATCAAGCATTTCACACGTTATCCAGATACTGACTGTTAGCAGTTGGTGGCCTACACGATGAAGGGGCTGCTCATTTTGACTGCGCTGTTTGTGGCCGTTTTCGTCAAGGAGACTTTTGAGGGGTGAGTGGACACACCAATGGCACAAATTGTTTGTAAAACTGCCCAATTCTATTTGGTGTCATGTTTGATATATCACCAGTAGTTGCTATGTAAAGATTGAGGAACCATAGGAAGGGTAATAATGCCATAGGTCATGCTTGCCCCCGTGATTGTTCTGCCAGCGGCTATGGAATCTTGATCTGTTCACCTGACGTGCTACCTGTCCCAGACCTGCTGTTTTCAACTCTCTAGAGACAGCAGGAGTGGTAGAGATACTCTTAATGATTGGCTATGAAAAGCCAACTGACATTTACTCCTGAGGCGCTGACTTGCTGCACCCTCGACAACTACTGTGATTATTATTATTTGACCATGCTGGTCATTTATGAACATTTGAACATCTTGGCCATGTTCTGTTATAATCTCCACCTGGTACAGCCAGAAGAGAACCTGGCCACCTCTCATAGGCTGGTTCCTCTCTAGGTTTCTTCCTAGGTTTTGGCCCTTTCTCGGGAGTTTTTCCTAGCCACCGTGCTTCTACACCTGCATTGCTTGCTGTTTGGGGTTTTAGGCTGGGTTTCTGTACAGCACTTTGAGATATCAGCCGATGTACGAAGGGCTATATAAATACATTTGATTTGATTTGATTCTGGACACATGAGTTGCTTCTTTAGACTGAACGACAGTCAGGGTTTATTACTTCTCAATCCTCACTTCAACTGAATCATTAGAAATGACTACTCATGGGGCGAAAGGACAGATAATATCTTCAATGATTTAAAGAGGAAGCAACTTTAAAGAGGAAGCAAAGCTTATGGTTAATGTTGGCAAAAACTTCAAGTGATGCTGTAAGCAGGCATTTAGCCACAGTCTTTGTTGGGTCACTTTTTTCTCTCTCTTTCTCAACTCCAAGCATAGTTGTTGAAAGCTGAGTGGTTCTCCTGTCTTTGTAGGGACCAGGTACTTCGTATCACTGCGAGGGATGAGGTCCAGCTCACTCTTCTGAAGGATCTGTTGGAGATGGAATATCTCCAGGTGTGTGACATGATAATCACCACTGGAGAGCCTTGACCAGGCCATTTTCCTTTTTTCTGGTCAATTCCAGATCAGGCTAGTGGTGGTACCATTGATTGGACCTACAACCAGGGCGTCAAGTACTCCTACACCTTTGAGCTAAGAGACACCGGTCGCTATGGTTTCATCCCGCCAGCTAATCAGATCCTTCCTACTGCCAAGGAGACTTGGCTGGCTCTGATGGCCAACATGGAGCATATCAAGGACAACACCAACTAGATGGGTCACCACGACAACCTACAGGACACTGTGTCATTGTACTGTTGTACATATATAGGAAAAATAGGTACCATTAAGTCTACATGGTTCTTTCCAGGCCAGAAAGAGATCAATAAATGGTTACATTACATTTCATTTCCAGGCTCTTATCCAGAAAGAGACATCCAGTCAGCCACTTTACAATAGTGCATCTAAATCTGAGAAGGTTATATCCTAGGTATTCCCAGGTGTCTCCGGAATGATTGTCTGTCCTTCGTGAGGGAGTTTGTTTTAACACAGTTTTGACTGGGCTGAGCGGGAAGCTCCTCAGTTAGGTGGATGTCAAAATGAAGCCCTCACAGCTCCGAGGAGCACCATGGTCTTGTAGCGGATGCGAGCTTCAACTGGAAGCCAGTGGAGAGAGCGGAGGAGCGGGGTTGAGAGTGGGAATCTCGTTCTTTATACCTGTTATACCTGATGTTGTCTATTTCATTTTTAACACTTTGCCAAATTGTCAAAATGAAGCAGAGAGAAATGTAAAAAACTCGTGGAGATACAAACTGCATTGAAAAAACATATTTGAACTTGTGTGTCAAAAATAAAGGACTTTAGTAACATAAGAAAACGCAAAAACATGTTGTTTTAAAATGTCATTAAAATGAAAAGAAGTCCCCTGTGGGTGTGGGAAATATGGACCTGACAAATATGTCTAGGGAGTGATGTGGCTTCTAAAGCAGTTTTGGTGTTTCTCTGTCTTCAAGGTTTGTGGCCTAACACATGTCGAAAGAGGTTCAGCAAGGTTATCCTGGGCATGTGGTTTAGAAGGGTAATGGGTGTGATAAACCAATTGGATCATTTCACCTGGTTTAATGTACACGTATGTTGGTTTGAATTAGTTAGATTGTTAGAGAAACTGCAAATAATCTGACATTGTCTTTAAAGGAGATAGGCAGGGCTAAAAAATGTTGGTCTGATGTTTCATGAGCTGATATAAAAGATCCCAGAAGTGTTCTATATGCACAAAAAAAACATATTTCTCTCAGATGTTGTGCACAAATTAGTTTATATCCCTGTTAGTGAGCATTTCTCTTTTGCCAAGATAACCCATCCACCAGACAGGCGTCACACTCTGATCTGTTTCACGTGTTCTTGTGATGGTCTCCACCACCTCCAGGTGTCGCTTATTTTCCCCAGTGTATTTATCCCTGTGCCAGTTCATCTTGTATGTTTTCAAGTCAACCAGCGTGGTTTTTACTGTGCTCCTGGTTTTTATTCTTCCTGTTTTTGACTCCGTACCCACCTGCCTGACCCTTCTGCCTGCCATGACATCGAGCCTGTCTGCAACTCTTTACCTCTTGGACTATCCTGGTAGATTGATTGATAACCTGAACCAGGTTGCAGGCACGAGTTACAGTTTGAAGCTTCATCTTGAGTGGCAGCATGATGAAAGCCAGTCAATATTTAAATCACCCAGAAAATATACCTCTCTGTTGATATCGCATACATTATCAAGCATTTCACACGTTATCCATTTACTGACTTTGGCCCCAGTTGGTGGTCTACACGATGAAGGGGCTGCTCATTTTACTTCAGCAGTATTAACATGAGATTTTCGTAAAGGAGATTTTTAGGGGAATGTGGTTCTGGACACACCAATGCCTCCACAAATTGTTTGTAAAACTGTAACCAATGTATTGTTACCATTGTATCATCAAAGGTATAATCTAAGTGAGTTTCAGAACCATAGGAATAGGTATGTAATGCCATACTTCATTATTGATTTCATGATTGTTTCTTAAGCTACATATGTGGAACATGACCTGTTTTTTTAGCACTTTTCTGTCCCATGACCTGATTGTTTTTATTGCTTTCTAGAGACAGCAGGAGTGGTAGACATACTCTTAATGATTGGTATGAAGGGCCAACTGACATTTACCCTGCGCTGACTTGCTGCACCTAGAGCACACTGTCTGTGATTATTATTATTTGACCATGCTGGTCATTTATGAACATTTGAACATCTTGGCCATGTTCTGTTATAATCTCCACCTGGCATACAGAAGAAGAGAACCTGGCCACATCTCATAGGCTGGTTCCTCTCTAGGTTTCTTCCTAGGTTTGGCCTTTCTAGGAGTTTTCCTAGCCACCGTGCTTCTACACCTGCATTGCTTGCTGTTTGGGGTTTTGAGCTGGGTTTCTGTACAGCACTTTGAGATAAGGATGGAAGGTAACTATATAATACTTTTGATTTGATTTGATTCTGGAGACATGAGTTGCTTCTTTAGACTGGAGAAGTGAGGAACTTATGAATCCTCACTTCAACTGAATCATTGAAATGACTACTCATGGATGAAAGGACAGATAATATCTTCAATGATTTAAAGAGGAAGCAACTTTAAAGAAAGCAAACCTTATGGTTAATGTTGGCAAAAACTTCAAGTAACAAAAGCAGGCATTTAGCCACAGTCTTTGTTGGGTCACTTTTTCTCTCTCTATCTCAACTCCAAGCATAGTTGTTAAAAGCTCAAGAGTGGTTCTCCTGTCTTTGTAGGGACCAGGTCAACTTTTTCACTGCAGGTGAGAGGTCCAGAAAATAATGCTTCTGAAGGATCTGTTGGAGAGGGGAAATCTCCAGGTGTGAGACATGATAATCACCACTGGAGAGCCTTGACCAGGCAATTTTCCGGAGAACTGGTCAGTTCCAGATCAGGCTGAGTGTGGACCGGAAGTGAAGCGGCACTTGAGTTCCAGGAATACTCCTCACCTTCGGGGTCCAGTGGACACAGAGTGGAGGTTTGAGAGGTAATCAGATCCTTCCTACTGCCAATGAAACATCTGCTCTGAAAAAAACATGGAGCATATCAAGGACAACACCAACTAGATGGGTCACCACGACAACCTACAGGACACTGTGTCATTGTACTGTTGTACATATATAGGAAATAGGTACCATTAAGTCTACCATGGAAAGACAGGCCAGAAAAGATCAATAAATGTCAGCTTTATACCTGATGTTGTCTGTTTCATTTTTAAAGCTTTGCCAAGCTCTTTAGGTGATGTCAAAATGAAGCAGAGAAAAAGGTTGTAATGTCATCCAAACAGTAAAAACGTGGAGAGCGTACAAATTGCATATGAAAAAACATATTTGAACTAGGTGTCAAAAATAAAGGACTTTAGTAACAGAAAACCAAAAAACATGTTGACCAAATGTCATTCAAATGAAAAGAAGTCCCCTGTGGGTGTGGGAAATCCATGGACTTCTAAAGCATGGTCCCCTCTCAAATATGTCAGGGGTGATGTAGGCTTCCGGAGGTCAGTTTTGGTGAACTCTGTCACCATAGGTTTGGGCAAAATGTCAGAACGAGGTTGAATGGTTACCCTGGGACATGTGGTTTACTGTGATAATGGGTGTGATAAAACCATTGGATCATTTCACCTGGTTTAATGTACCCATCATGTTTTTTGAATTAGTTAGCATTGTTAGAGAAATTGCAAATAATCTGACATTGTCTTTAAAGGAGATATGCAGGGCTAAAAAATGTTGGTCTGATGTTTCATGAGCTGATATAAAAGATCCCAGAAGTGTACATTTGCTAAAGCATTATGACAACTCAGCGACACAATGGTAGGGATTAAATGAGCTGGGCATGCGGCCATAAAAGGGGCAGGTAACTCCCACAAGCCCATTTCAAGATGGCTGCAACTCATTGTCCGTTAGTGTGGAGAAGTGAGGAACTATATGAATCTTGAACAACGTTGATATGTTGTGAAAGGGAAAACTCCACAGATGACAAGGATGTGTTATTTGTTCTATGACTGCAGTCCAGTGACAAGGATGTGTGGGTTGTTGCAGCTATTAACTATGGATGGCCAAGAACCAGGGGAAAGGGAGAAGTTAATTTTATACATTGTTTTCACTAAATAACAAACATCTTACATAGTAGGCACAGTTTTGATTTGGCCTGTGTTTGAGCTAAATTTCTGCAAAACCTCCCAGCCAGTTAAACCATTCCTCAAGAGCCAACTTAACTGCCAGGAGTTTCCGGTTTCCGATGTCAACATTTTTCTCTGCAGGTGAGAGCTTACGAGAAAATAATGCACATGGGTGGAGCTTGATGAGAGCAGGCAGAGGAAAAGCCTAGCTCTGCCACACGAGGTTGCCATCAAGCAGGAGTCTGGAGGGAGATGGGCAGGCGATTTGGATCCACAGTATATCCACCACTGCTGCTGAGCCACCTCTTTTGCTGGACGCAGGGAACAAGTGGAGACAAAATGACCAACATGGCCACAGCTCCTAGTGCTGATTCACCGTTGACTTTCCTCTGGAGAGAGATGGGCCCGGTCGAGCTGTATGGGTTCAGGTTCAGGAAGAGACTTGAGAAGGGAGGCAGTTGGGGAAGGAAAACAAGGCAAGGAAGCAGATGTTATGGGGCATGCAACCTTACCTGCCCTCTCCCTCCAACGCTCACGGAGACGGTTGTCGATGAGGATGGCGAGAGAGATGAACTCATCGAGTCCATCAGGCTCATCCCTGCACATCAACTAATCTTAGATGGTCTCAGTGAAAGCGTTTTGGAATGCTCCCTGAAGAGCCTCCTCATTCCAGTCGCTCTCAGCGACGAGGTTGCGAAACTCGATCGCAATTTCAGCGACACTATGGAAGTCATGATGGAGGGACAGGAGTCATTTTGGGCATACTTACCACGGACAGGGTGGTCGAAGACTCTCTTCATCTCCTCTGTGAAGATGGAGTAGGAGAAGCAGATGGGGGACTGTTTCTCCCATAATACTGCCCCAGGAAAGCGCTGCAATCAGGAAGGAAATCTTGGCTCGTTCGCTAGCATAAGAGTAGGGCTGTTACTTGAATACTAGTGAACATTGTACTATAAAAGCTCTGCAAGCTCCGAGGTTACTATCATAACGGTCGGGAGCCGGAACAAACGGCTCACGGGGCTGAGGACAAGCACTAGGGGCTGGTTGAAAGCTCTGGGCGAAGGTTCGGCCCTGCAGGTTAGAAAGTCTCCATGAAACTCCTTGACGTGCTCCAGAAGGATTTTCAGGGCTTGGTCATGTTGCTCGAGCAGGGCGCCTTGGCCTACGAGGGTTTGGTGGAGAGGATCTAAGTCTGCTGTGTTCATATCTATGGCCAGTTCATACTGTTACGCTGGGCTGAGCAGGTGACCCCAAGTGCAGACCCAGACGAGGAAACTAGGGTATTTATTGAAAAGTGTGTGGGAGGGGAATGTGGTGCAGGCCAGAGGAAGCTTGGGCGTGTAGCAGGGAACCAGGAACTGAAACAAAAGTGTAGCGGCAGGGTAAGCAGGCCTGGAGCAGAATCCAAGGAAGCAGTAGAGCGGGGTCCAGGGCAGGGAAGCAGGACTGACGAGACAAGGGACTGGAGACAGGGACCAGAATCAGTGCGGACGGAATGAGCAGAGGCTACGAACTGGCAGCGTGGAAGTGGCAGTGCTGAATATTTGTAGAGGGCTTGATTGTGGAACAGGTTGCAGCTGGTGGGGATCTGCTCTGCCTCCAGCACACCTGTCTCCACTCACACAATCACATGCACACACAGAGAGAGAGAGCAATGAGAACATTTACGCAACAGTTATAAATGAGGCCCCAGGTAACTTGAAATTAAATTGGTATGTACTTCCAGTCTACATGGTGCATGTTATAAAAAAGGGTGACTGCAGTTTGTCTTATGCAATCAAGCTGATAACAGCAATGACAGAGTAAAGAAAAATGTTTTTTTTCCAGATATAAAAGTATATACAGTCTGTCTTGAAGAATAGAAAAGTGAATTTGCAACTCTATGTTGTATTTGTATTTAGTATGGCTCCCCAAGCAGCTACTCTTCCTGGAGTCCAGCAAAAGGTGCCCTCAGGCCCCTACTCTACTACCACATATCTACAGCACAGAGCACAGAACACAAAACTTTACTATGTTGTGTTTGCTCTATTTGCAACATTCTACATGTATCACTGAATTCACTCAGGTCACCAAAGTCATAAGCTTAAAAATCCTCAAATGGTGATTACTGTTAACTGTTTTTTGATACAGTTACCCGCTTGCTGTTTGTCTGTAACACAGTCACACAAGGTCACAAGTTTTGTGAAACACCCAATGCTTCCCTTGAAAAGGACAGCGAAGCACAGGCAGGAAGTCTTGAACCACATTATTACGACACGCTTCCTGCATCTGCATGATTATGAAAACAAGTTGCAGTATGTGTGGGCTTTAGATAGGGAACGGAGGACATATAGTAAATACAGCTGTACATGACTGCATCAAGACTCACCCAATCAGACCAAGAGGCTCTATGAATCAGCTGTGTGGCAGACATATAGTTCATCTCCATAACAAACGTGAAATGTGCTGCACATGACAGATACATTTAATCAATTTGATATACCAAGAAGTTGCTGCTCCTCTGTCTGGCATATGATGATATCCCATACAAAATATAAATATTATCGTCAATATTTATTGTCTAATCTTTGTCTTTTTATATAAACCTATAAAAGGACATTTGATTCAACATATGTAAATTGACTGTAAACACAAACAAACTGCCTATAATATTTGATTCACCACACCAGAAACTCATATATAATGCAGCCACAGCCAACAAAAAAGATTTACATGTTCTCAATGTTAAACGGTGTACAGTAATTTACAGGTTCATTCATTTTATTTTCATTGTTGAGGAGGCCCCCTTCGCTAAATGGTGATTGGCTGTACGGTACTTTATTGGTTGCTCACTCAATTTCTATTGATCCAGAGTTGGGGAACTGTAGACTCCTGAGTGGCACCTCCGTGCTAGAGGCATCACTACATACCCTAGTTTGATTCAAGGCTATATCACAACCAGCCATGATTGGGAGTCCCATAGGGTGGCACAATTGGCCAAGCGTCATCCGGGTTAGGGTTTAGATGGGGTAGGCTGTCGTAGTAAATAAGAATTTCATAGTAATAGTGGCCAGATTTTATTACGCTGAACCGTGTTGCACTGGTCTATGAGTGGTGATGGAGAAATGCACTTCTCAAATCGAATAGTTGGCTAATCTGAACCGCTCAGTCATTTTGTCAACAAGGCAGCATGGTGCATCGTCCAGAAACATACATTTTGTTTCCATAAAAAAAAAACCATTTTAATTTTCAAACTAGTTTTCATTGGGAAGGCAGATTAAGCATTTTTATCAAAAGTAATCACTTTTGCATGTGAAAACAGAATCCTACTCATTACTCCACATGCTTAATTGTCCAGTTGTGTAAAGGACTTAAGTAAAAATACTTTCAAGTACTACTTAAGTAGTTTTGTTTGGCATCTGTACTTTACTATTTTTATTTTTGACTACTTTTACTTCACTACATTCCTAAAGAAAATAATGTGCTATATACTCCATATATTTTCCCTGACACCTAAAAGTACTTGTTACATTTTGAATGCTTCGCAGGACAGAAAAATGGCCCAATTCATGTACTTATCAAGACAACATCCCTGGTCATCCTACTGCCTTTGATCTGGCAGAATTACTAAACACAAATGCTTCATTTGTAAATTATGTCTGAGTGTTGGAGTGTGCCCCTGCCTATCCGTAAATTTAAAAAACAAGAAAATGGTGATGTCTGGTTTGCTTAATATAAGGAATTAGAAATTATTTATACTTTTGTTAGTTAAGTACATTTGATCAATTCCATTTACTTTTGATACTTAAGTCCTGTCACGACCTGACCATAGAGAGCCCTCGGAGTTCTCTATGGTGTTTTTGGTCAGGGCTTGACTAGGGGGGGGGGGGTTCTAGATATTGTGTTTCTATGTTGGTGTCTGGGTATGGTTCCCAATTGGAGGCAGCTGATAATCATTGCCTCTAATTGGGAATCATACTAAGTTTGTCCTTTTTCCCACCTGCGATGTGGGATATTGCTTCGTTTGAGTGCTAACGTGTGTCATGACCGTTATATCCTTGTTTTTGGAAGTTCTAATATCATTAAAATGTGGAACTCTACTCACGCTGCGCCTTGGTCAAATTATTTAGACAACGAATGTCACAAGTATATTTCAAACCAAATAGTTTTAGACTTTTACTCAAGTATTTTACTGGGCGACTTTCACTTGAGTCATTTTCTATTAAAATAATCTTAACTTTTACTCAAGTATCACAATTAGGTACTTTTTCCACCACTGTAATTGTGTCACTTGTTTTAAACCGATTTTGCAGTGGGATTTGAACTGGGAACCTGGCTCACACCTGGGAGGCCAACCTGGTCTCAGAGCATTTAGTATTATTTTGTACTGAAATCCAAGACACTCCAAATAGTATTATGTTACATTTCATATGGTATGTATTAATTTGTGGATGTCCACTCTTTTCATATGATATGTTACAAATTGTATTATATTTTAAGATTTTTCAAAACGTACAATAAGTTAAGAATTTGCTAAATGTTTATGATGTGCCACATTCTAGCTCGGTGACTAATGTTATCTAGCTCTCTAACGTTAGCTAGGCTAGGGTAAAGAGTTAGGTTAAAGTTAGAGGAAGGGTTAGCTAACATGCTAAATAGTTGCAAAGTAGCACATTGTTGCTAATTAGGTAAAATGATAGCTGCCCATGACGACATTCAAACTCACAACCTTTGGGTTTTTAGATGTTTGCGTTATGCCCATCCAGCTACCCACCCTGACAAACCACCATCTTTTTTTTGCCAAGTAACCATCGGTCTTACAGTGCAGTCGGGAAGTACTCAAACCCATTGAATTTCCACATTTAGTTACATTAGTCTTATTCTAAAATGTATTAAATCATCCCCCCCCCCCTCAATCTACACACAATACCCCATAATGACAAAGCAAAAAACAAGTTCAGAAATGTTTGCAAATGTATTAAACTTCAAATGGAAATATCACAGTTACATAAGTATTCAGACCCTTTACTCAGTACTTTGTTATAGCACCTTTGGCAGCATTTACAGCCTCGATTGTTCTTGGGTCGTACACAAAAAGCTTGGCACACCTGTATTTGGGGAGTTTCTTCTATTCTTCTCTGCAGATCCTCAAACGCTGTCAGGTTGGATATGGAGCGTCACTGCATAGCTATTTTCAGGTCTCTCCAGAGATGTTTGATAGAGTTCAAGAATGGGCTCTGCCGTCGCCAATCAAGGACATTCAATTCTTGCATTGGCTGTGTGCGTCGGGTCATTATTCTGCCGGAAGGTGAACCTTCACCCCAGTCTGGGGTCCTAAGCGCTCTGGAACAGGTTTTCATCAAGGATCTCTCGGTACTTTGCGCAGTTCTTCTTTCCCTCGATCCTGACTCTCAATCCATGCCACTGAAAAACATGGTGCCAGGTTTCCTCCAGATGTGACGCTTGGCATTCAGGCCAAAGAGTTAAATCTTGTTTATCAGACCAGAGAATCTTGTTTCTCATGGTCTGAGAGTCCTTTAGGTGCCTTTTCGCATACTCCAAGCAGGCGAGTGGCTTCCATCTGGCCATTCTACAACAAAGGACTGATAGGTGGAGTGCTGCAGAGATGGTTGTCCTTCTGGAATGTTCTCCCATCTCCAGAGGAAGTGCTGTCAGAGTGACCATCGGGTTCTTGGTCATCTCCCTGACCAAGGCCCTTCTCCCCCGATTGCTCAGTTTGGCCAGGCGGCCAGCTCTAGGAAGAGTCTTGGTGGTTCCAAACTTATTCCACTTAAGAATGATGGAGGCCACTGTGTTCTTGGTGACCTTCAATTCTGCAGACATTTTTTTTGGTACCCTTCCCCATATCTGTGCATCGACATAATCCTTCCTTCAACCTCATGGCTTGTTTTTTTTTCTCTGACATGCACTGTCAACTGTGGGACCTTTATATTGACAGGTGTGTCCTGAATCATGTCCAATCAATTGAATTTACCACAGCTGGACTCCAATCAAGTTGTAGAAACTTCTCAAGCATGATCAACGGAAACAGGATGAACCTGAGCTCAATTCTGAGTCTCATAGATAAGGGTTTGAATACTTATGTAACTCAGTATAGGGTATTGTGTGTAGATTGATGAGTATTGTTATTTAATACATTTTTGAATAAGGCTGTAACGTAACAAAATGTGGGAAAGAGAAGTGGTCTGAATACCTTCCTAATGAGCCTTATTTAACCATACCAAACGTAACATATCATACTAAATGGGGTGATTCGGAGGTATGTACAGAATAATACGAAATGATATGAGACCAGGTTGCAACTGCAGCCCTGTTCCAAAAGGAACGTGATCAATTTTCACCCGGTGCAAAAACGCCTACCCGGGCCAGATTATACGAATCTTTCCCAATGCAATGAACGGGACAGCGGTGCTTGAAGAAGTGATGAGCGAGTAAAATCGATCAACTCTCGGTTTTATTTCTAAAGATTTGTGTCAACGTAAAGTCAATCCAAGTTTTTGGTGTTTATTTGCAAGTTACGGCGGGACTCAAACAACATACGGAGGGGAATTGAAAATGGAGGTAGAAAAGGAAATAAAGAAGGTAAGTCTTCATGCTTGTATAGTTCCAGATAAGACATGGCAACGCCCTAAAAGGTGTATCCTACCAGGTAGTAAAGTCAGCAAGGAAGGTGCCTGTCTAGTCCTGTCAATGTGTAGCCAGCAACAGACTGCTTTTGATACTTTAAAAAATAGATTAGTATGAGCTATATAACCTTTCACATCTTTCTTTTGTTTTAGTTATGAAATACAAAAATATCAAACCCTGGGTTGTCTTAATATGCATTGACATTATTCGCTTCGTTGGTAGAGTACCTTTTTCACAATATTTTCATGTTTGAAGGAGGACAGACTCACCTCCGGCCTGTCTCACACTAGTGATGGGTCGTTCGCGGACGAACGGCTCTTTTTGAACGGATCTTTTGTATCGGTGAAAGAGCCGTTCATTTGGCTGCCTGATTTGCATACTGCTACTACTGCTTTTTGAAACAATACTTAGTGGGGAGAGCCCGTACATTCTATGCTTAAAAATAAAATACATTTTTTTGCAGGTGAGCCAATAATTTGACCAGGTAAACATTTATTTGAACACGTGTTTCATGATCTGACATAATGGTAGCTTACTTTTTGTCTTTACATTGGAAATTGGTTCTAGGTTGTTATAAAAGAAAATCATGGTTATAGGTCGATTTTTAAACATTTTGAACGAAGAGCAGTTTGGGAACCAAATGAGCCGACTCTTAAGTTAACGGAGCCAAATAAACCGGTTCACCGAAAATACTCGGAATGCCAATTACTGTCTTCCACTCGCTTTCACTCAGCAGCGATACCACAATCTCCATTAGCTGCCTGCTGCAGCAGAGAACAATGCAGCATATTTTTTACACGAAAGAAACCATCATCCACACACTGAGTCACTCACATGCATCATCATTTAAATAACACGACTATGATAACTGTCCTTAAGACATAGAGCTCTTCTCCACTCAAGGGGATTCATTTCTGCTGTCAAGTCTGGTGGGGGGGAGAGTGTAGAGGGGCTTTATGATTCCAGACAGTCCCTGTCTGTCAGCTGTCATCAAGGTTCAAGCTCTTGCACAAAGGGATTGCGCCTCAGTTAGTGCAATCCAGGTTCCTTGGCATGTCCCTAACCTTAACCTTTAAACCTAATCTTAAACATAACCTTAACTTCAATTGGGTGCCTGGAGAAGTGGGCATACTCAAATCTTGCCCAACATTTCCCAAATGGCCCCCCCGGCGAAGGAGAGTTGCCCTGTGTGAAAAAGTATATGGAAGAAGAGTGACATACACTTTGAATGACCTAAAATGATCCATCTCAAATTGGTCTTTCACCTGCAGATCAGCCCAAGCTGTACTGCAAGTTGTACTGTGCAAGTAGACTAATAGTAGGCCTACTATTGAAATTGATAAATGAGATTGACAGCTGAGTAATAAATTCACAGGTTTTCGCTCTCAAAGTCTCAAATAGAAAAATAACCAAATGTGTTAAACCACACCAGTGAAAAAATTTAGTTACCCTTTAATTCAACTGAGCATGCACTTAGCACTGTTGTTTGGTCAGCAGTATTTCTGAAGTGCTCATGAGATGGAGTTTGCAAAACAAATGGCCACTGACTCAACCCACCCCAAAATGGCAAGGATTCTATGGTGTTCCCAAGTGTTTTAAGGAAACAATTCACAAATATTTATATTTTCAGAAGTGATGAACCGTCAGCTGGATTTTCTGTGGAATAAAGAAACCATGAGCTGGACACTTTGGAGAGACTCATGGCTGGCTCAGACCAATATCTAGACCAAAGCCGTTACATTGTAAACCATCTCTGGCTATTCTCCCCATTTGTTATAAACCTAGACAGATATAGTTGGAAACACGTCTAATGTTGGTAAGTGGAGAAGAATGAGTTGATAGTTAACGTAAATATTATTTACTGAGTCATGCTCTAGTCTGGCTTTAGTTTTGCGTTCCTCCGTGTACAGGCCGGCTGCACATTCCCTGAGTGCTCCTCCTAAGCCAAAAAAACAGCTTCTCCAAACAGCAGTGTGTGCTGGAGTCCTGAGGGGCTCTCAGCATCGTGGAATACTTGACCATATAAGGGCGCGGACAGCCTTGACAGGGCAAGACGGACAACACTGGTGTTTGAAGTACGTCTGAGACGTGAGGCAGGACTGAATGATGCGAATGGGAGGGAGGAAAGAGTGCCACAGTATGGGCTGTGACTACAAACTCTGGAATTAGCCTCAGTGTGCATCCCAAATGGCACTCTATTCCCTGTGGGCCCTGGTCAAAAGTTGTACACTATATAGGGAGTATGGTGCCATTTGAGATCTAGACCTAGTATAGTGAGTCTGGTTTGATTCGAAAAGGTGGCAAGACAGAACTTTTAGAGCTGCTTTTATATTTGACCAAAATAGGCACTGAAGTAAAGGAATCCGAAGAAGAGAATGCATGCAGATGGTTGAGAAAAGTAGGCTATATATGTGGCTTGAATCATACAATCTGGAATATATCATTAGGGATTAATGGGACATCAGAATCTGTATTTGAATTTAGTAAGATGTTGTTTTCCCTCACGTCTCTGTTAGGCATGTTTATACGCAAATGTCAAGCTGTACTGTAATGCCGGTTGTACACGACATGACTTTCAAAATCCTAACATCTCTGAGCCTCTCGCATTAAACAACCATCTTTCCTGTAGTTGTTTGTCTTGCCAACATAGTGGTATGCACACTAAATAATGTGGCAGAGACGGTGTGTCACCCGCTACTAGGATTCTCCATACCACCACGCTGTCTCGCGAAAACAATGATGGGATTAGATTAACGTAGCTAGAAAAAAGCAGCCTCATAGACGTTTTCATGAAGACATTCACACCTGCCATAAAGAGTTGAAATATCTAGCCAACATTTTGTGTTGAATAACATTGCTTGTGAAATTCAAAGTTGTAATGATTTGACACTTTGGCAAGTACAAACGCATACTAGTAGTAGTCATTGCTCCTGCTCGATCGTCTACACATTCCAGGTGATGCGAAACCACGTCATCATCTCACAGGCTTCTTCTCTGGTGAGCTCTCATTGGCTTCTGTTGATCACCTTTCTCAAAGTTTCATTGCACATCTCAAACTACAAGATCATTGCAGATTTTGTGCCAATAAAATAAAACATGTTTGAAAATATTGGGACATCTGGGACTGCTCAAAGACGGGATCGGTAGATTGCATCTCTGACCCGCTCACATTTAACAAATGTTGGTGACGGCCACACGCCCTGAGGAAATGACATGGGGATTTTGTCTCTGATCTGAAACAAAAACTGTCTGGAACAGCTAAATTGGGGCCAAAATTGTGTAGTGTACACCCGGCTTAACAAAACATTATAGATTTGGCTAACTAGGGTATTTGAAGAGGCCACTCCAAAACAACTAGACCTAAGTAAGTACTGACTCCACCATATGAACTACAGTAAATACACTACATGACCAAAAGTATGTGGACACCTCGTTGAACATCTCATTCCAAACTCATGGGCATTAATATGGAGTTGGTCCCTCCTTTAATGCTATAACAGCCTCCACTCTTCTGGGAAGGCTTTCCACTAGATGTTCAAACATTGCTGCAGGGACTTTCTTAGTTTCAGCCACAAGAGCATTAGTGAGGTCAGACACTGATGTTGGGCGATTACAGTGGTTCGTCCTTCAAAAGTTGCAGCGTACTGCAGTACAGCTTGCATGGTGCCGCAGAATTCTATGGCACGTTATTTAAGTGTCAGCCATTGTAACCATTAAAGCCAGTTAGTGCTAGTTTGACCACCAGAGGGAATCTTTGAGAAGCATTTGATAACCTTCAATAGTGGCTTAATTAATTTGATTAATATTATGTTTCTATTCCAAGAAAAATGAAAAACCCTCAGGGTTTCCGTTAGGATGGAATGGAAATATGGAGTGGTACAACGTGACGGTCGGGAGTAGTCTACAGTACTAATAGCATAACATTTCCACACCCTAATTGTATAATTGTAGTCTAGACAATACCCAAATGACGATTCTGTGAAAATAAAAATCTCATTGATTTATCAAGACCAGTCCCCATGCTTGTCTCAGAGCAGCGCGAAAAGTTGCTAAAATGCTCTTTAAATAAATAAGATCTACACCACTTTTAACTGAACATTACTCAACATTAGTGAGACTCATGTCACCTACGGTAGGCCTACAGTATATCAGCTAATTTTTCCCCAATGATTACATATGGGTCTCCTGGTGGCGGCTGGCATTGGTATCGAACCTAAATCTGTAGCAATGCATTTTGCACTGTGATGCAGTGTCTTAGACTGTTTTGCCAATCGGGAGGCCCCATCCACAAAGTATCAAAATACAGTGAGGTGTTGGTAAAGGTATATTGTCCTGCTAACAGCCCATAATGGGCTATTATAATACTGTACATGGTGTCAAGGTCAGGATATCAAAAACATTTTTTTTATTAAATACTATCAGAAAGAATGTTGGTACTTATTTGTTTTGATCTAAATCCATGAATAAATGAATCACTCAGCTTTATGTAGGTGCCGGGCTATATGACCGTGCCATCAACTTGATAATATATAACGATATTTTGGAGGTTATTTCGTTTTCAAAAAAACAAAAGTGAGCGATTTGTAATATGAATAAAGGTCAATATAGATATTGTAAAGGCCAAAACATTTATTTCTGTTGTTAGAGGGAGAGAAACGCTGGGCCAGTTGTGAGCCACCCTATGGGAATCCCAATCACGGTCGGGTGTGATACATAATAATTATAAAAATATCAATTTTTGTCCTATTATTTGTTTAGTCTTTTCTGGTGGATTAAACTGAAATTACAACCAATCACGGCCGGTTGTGATACAGCCAAACTAACTAAGAAATACATTTGAGGGTAGAATTCTCCCCCTACCCTCTTAGGCAATTATATTGTCCAGCTAATAGCCATTATGGCGCTGTACAATGTGATCGTGTGTGTTTGAAAGAGTATTTTCCAGTAAGCAACAATTTGTTTACCTTCATTAGACAACTTTGTTCCAATATTTCTGTAATTCAGTGATATTTATTCCCATAGTAATTCATTATGGATCCATAACTAAATAAACATCTGCATTTTGAAAGAGTATTTTAACAGTATTTTATTAACAAAGGCATAAAGATGCTGATGAAGAAATACAGTACTGTACAGTATATGCTTTTACATTTGGATAATAAAGCATTCAAAGCATTTTGAAGATATAAGCCATTTGCATTTGTTTGTTAGGCTACTGTGCAGTCTGACAGGTAAACATGGGAAAGTGCCTAATTCCTTACGTAAGGGAGAGCAGGCCATGTCCAGACTTTCTCTGTGACCTCAAGTATTCATTAACTCTGTCTTTTTAAGGCTTTTTCCGGGTTGTATCAGTCATGGACAGACACTTCTGAGACACAATATTAATGGTAACCCATCTCAGTTGGTATTCTGTGCCCACTCGTGGTATCTCGCTTCGGTTACACATCCTTGGAATAGCAGAAGAACATAACGGTCCGGATGGCCCTAGCTGTGCCTGTTGAGCAGTTGGTCAAGTTCTGTTGTCAGAAGAGGAATGGAAATGTCAGGGTGAACCGCCGACCTGATGAACCCGCCAGGTATGTTGACTCTGCCTGTCAGAGGTGGCGTTCCAGAGCTCACAGGTGTGCCTGGCCCTCTTCAACGTGTCATTCTCTGCCAATGCCGCCTGGCTCTGGACCAATGCATCAGCTGTCACCCGTATCTCTGCCCTCAGATGATGTTTCTCTTTCTGCTGATCTGCCTTCAGTGACTCTATGTCGGTCTTCAACGTTTGAATCTGATCCATGTGCACATTCATCAGATGATCAGAATGGTACCTGAGCCCCCAACCATGCTTTTTTCTGTGCGGACTGTTGTCCAGCCCTTTGTCCACCGATCTCCACATATGGTTGTTGGCATGGTTGTATGCTCTGCAAATATACATTTGTGTTTTTAGTACACAATTATTTGTATTTGTTTTATTTAACCTTTTAAGTATGGATTTTATTAAACAGTATGCTTACACATTGATAGGCTATATACATTTTTTTTTAAAGAAAATGCACTGAAACCAAAATGCCTTTTTAGTTTCGGCTCATTCCGCTCTGGCTCATTTTCAAGTCCTCTCGTGGTTATGGTCCTAACTCTGGAATGGTAGCACTATAGAAAGAAGCCATATCATATTTTTTTTTTAGATAAATAGCTCGTTTTTGAATGGTAACTGTGTTAAGGGTAAAGTTTGGGGCGGGGTGGGGAGTACTGGAAAGGAGTGACTTTCAACTTACAATAGGCCATAAGTATATTGCCGATTGTCCTACAATTGTTTGAAAACCTGTTTTCAAAATGCCACCAGCTGTCCATCACTACTGTAAATAAAACAGCATCTTATTTACATCTTGTTTACATTCTTTTATTGTAAACACAATGTCACAAAGTGTATCTACCTTTCCAATTACTTTTAGAGTTTGGGATTTACAAATGTGTGCTTTTCATGTCATTTTTGTTAAAGAATAACTTTTGACGCCTTTAGTGAGAGATTAAATATTAAAGCACTACACCTAAGGGGCATTTTTCACGCCATTATTAGTTACAATGTTTGAGTTTGAACGTGCAGACTGGCACTAAGAACAGCGGGAACCTTTCCCTAGTCAGCGCCAGTA
Source organism: Oncorhynchus masou masou (assembly GCF_036934945.1). Taxonomy (NCBI): domain Eukaryota; kingdom Metazoa; phylum Chordata; class Actinopteri; order Salmoniformes; family Salmonidae; genus Oncorhynchus; species Oncorhynchus masou. The sequence continues at coordinate 53,876,453 of NC_088242.1, forward strand.
TTAGTGCAATGCCCCTTAGTGTTGCTCTGTGCTGGAGCAATGAAGTAGTGACGCAGGGTACTGTACTAAACCACAAATTACCGTCCCACAGCATAATCGCAAAACTTTTAGTGGAGCAACCACTGTAGGTCTGGCTCACGGTCGGCATTCCATTTCATCCCAAAGGTGTTCAATGGGGTTAAGGTCAGGGCTCTGTGCAGGCCATTAAGGTTCTTCCACACCGATCTCGACAAATCATTTCTGTATGGACCTCGCTTTGTGCACAGTGGCATTGTCATGCTGAAACAGGGAAGTGCCTTCCCAAACTGTTGCCGCAAAATTATAAGCACAGAATAGTCTAGAATGTCATTGTATGATGTAGTGTTAAGATTTCCCTTCACTGGAACAAAGGGGCCTAGACCGAACCATGAAAAACAGCACATTATTCCTCCTCCTCTACCAAACTTTACAGTTGGCACTATGCATTGGGGCAGGTAGCGTTGTCCTGGCATCCGCCAACCCAGATTAGTCCATCGGACTGCCAGATTGTAAAGATGGTGTGATTCATCACTCCAGAGAACCCTTTTCCAGAGTCCAATGGTGCCAAACTTTACACCACTCCAGCCAACGCTTGGCATTGCGCATGATGAACTTAGGCTGTTTTGAGGCAGATCGGCCATGGGAACCCATTTCATGAAGCTCCTGATAAACCGTTATTTGGAACTCTGTAGTGAGTGTTGCAACCGAGGATATACGATCTTAGCACTCGAACGTCCCGTTCTGTGAGCTTGTGTGGCCTACCACTTCGCAGCTGAGCCGTTGTTGCTCCTAGACATTTCCACTCCACAATAACAGCACTTACAGTTGACTGGGGCAGCTCTAGCAGGGCAACTTTTGTAAACTTACTTGTTGGGAAGATGGCATCCTATGACGGTGCCACGTTGAAAGTCACTGAACTCTTCAGTATGTACATTCTGCTGCCAATGTTTGTCTATGGGGATTTCATGGCTGCGTGCTCGATTTTATACATCTGTCCACAACGGGTGTGGCTGAAATATCGGAATCCACTAATTTGAAGGGGTGTCCACATACTTTTGTGTATCAAACCCTGGCCTGAAACGTTCTACTGTATGAAATCATTTCCCAATACAGTATAAGTATGTTAATCTCATTGATGTGCTATGTCTGTTGGCAGATGACCCTGGGCCACGAGATTGGTGCCGGAGCCGCGTGCCTGAAATGCAAGGACAAATGCGAGGGGTTCGAGCTACACTTCTGGAGGTTTGTACTGCTCTCTATTCTGTTGACCCAGCATGGTCAACACAGGAGGAAAGTAAGTAAAAAAAAAATTTTTTGCATGTTTTTTGGTGCACATGCAAAAAAAATATCTATTCGGTGCACATGCAAAAATTATTTTTTAAACTTTTCAATATATTAAATTCAATATGATCCAGACCCAATTTGTCAAAAAACAACGCTTACTTTCTCTTTGTTACACAACAGGGAAAGCCACAGGCCCCCCAAAGCATGTAACACCGATCCTTGTTGTTTAGTACAGCTTCCCGTTCTCTTTTATGTCTGGATTACTGTAGAACTGAAGTGGCCTACATTCCTTTGACTTCCTGTCTGATTCCAACCTCACGATGCAGTCATTATCTGGACCAATGACTCATTAAAATAGTTGTGTCCCCCACTGTCCCCTCTCGCCAATTAAGCCAGCATTCTTGTTTCCCGTTTACCCAGACAATTATCCACACCCGGCTAGCTTTCCTGAAGACATCACAACAGGTGCCCTCATGCCTACTGCAGTGGCTGGTCGCTATGGCAATACCTAACCGCCACACAGACCACTGGGCACAAACTGGTTGAATCAACATTGTTTCAATTTAATTTATCAACGTATTGTGACGTGAAATCTACGTGAAAAATACATAGAATTTGCAAAAACAGTTGTTTTGAGGGTTAGATTTCAACACAGGATTATGTCATCATTATAACCCGTTTGAAACAAAGTCAGATCTTCAACATTATATCTACTATCATAAAAAATGCATAGGCTGGCTAGCACCTCCTACTGGAAAGTTCAACTATCTACAGCTATTCATTTGGTCTCCCATCCAGGGTTTTAACCAAGCCCAGCTTAGCTTTGATATTTGTCACTGACTACCTACCAATGTGCTATCATGAGAATGATTGAGATATTTCTTAATAAGTAAATAGATTTACAGTTGCTATTGAAGTCATTCCAAATTATATGTTTAACACAGCAAATGAAATGTGACCATACTTTATAAGTCATATATCATCAATGATGATATTTAGGTCTACATAGCATTTGCGATGTCATCAACAGCTATTGTTTCAAATCCACCCAGGGTTCAACAAAAAATTGAGAATACAAACTTTGGTTGATTTCAAATATAATCTTCAAGTGAATCAAACATACTAATTATTAACGTCTCCAACTCAACCAAAAATCTAAGTTAGAAAAAAAAGAAGTGGGCCTCCCACCCTGCCAACATGTCTCTATCTAAAAGGCAGCCAGCCCTCCAGATCGAAATGTGTTATTATGGAATATGGGCATGCCATTTTTATTCCCATTTACATTGTTTTTCAATTTTATGCCAAATAGAAATAGTGTGAGCAATAATAGGACCAAAGTTTAATTTTCGTTGTTTAAGGGATACATCAGTGAAGACCACCTCTTCCAGGGAAATGGGAGACACCATATTTCTCTCTCTACTCAGCCAGGGGGCTGAGTATTGTTTAATGGTATCATGTCTAAACGATGGGATGAAATGCTAGTGCCTGGTCATATAATTTAAAGTTTGGTACGGAGAGTCCTATGTCTTTCCCTTTGCAAGTTTGTTAATTTTATCCGGTCTCACGTTACCTTGCCATATACTTTTTGAAACCGCACTATGGATTATTTCCCTGTAGCCAGAAGGGGGAGACAAAGGAAGCAGAAATTCAGCCGTGGCAATATTCCTTTTGACGACAAATATTCTGTCAGATAAAGCAACTGGGATATTAGTCCCATCTACTGAGGTTGTGTTGAATTGATTTGAGCATTCTGTTAAAGTTTCTGGCAATAGTTTTGTCTCAGGAAGGATATCTATTCCAATATTTATAAAATGGGAAACGATTGGGATTCCATAATTAGAGATGGAGTCCTCTATCAGGGTCTTGAGAAGCAGTAGGGCAGATTTGGTCAGATTTATTTTATAACTTGAGATGGAGCTGAATTTGTCTATGATCTTCAAAGCTTTTGGGAGGGATTGTCATTGTCCCGAGGACCGAGTTTGGAAAACGCTCCTAAAGGGCCTACTGTTTTTCCTGGTCTGATGATCATAAAGGAAACCTATACATTTGAGAGTGCTTAGGCACAACCAAGAATCTATTCTAACCTAACCCATTCCCTTTCCTTATTGACTTTCCCCTCCACAGAAAAATCTGCCGGAACTGTAAGTGTGGCCTGATGGACCACGATGTTCAGATGAACTCTGAGGATGACAGGAAGGTTGGCAAGCTGTTTGAGGACACCAAGTACACGGGTCTCGTCGCCAAGCTCAAGACAGACGGCGCCCCCACATACAAGGGCAACCAGGTCACCTTCTCCATCTCCCCCAGCCCCATGTCAACCACCTCTGTACCATACAGTCCCCACACTGTGCCAGCCAATGCTGGCTATGGTGCTGAGGGTGGGGTTGGGGCGGGGGCCGTACCTGGGTCTGGTGCTAGGAATGGTGCCGGTTATGGGGCCAGTGCTGGGCCCGCTACCATGTCCAAACCAGGGGCAATCAGACCTAATGCTGTGTCAGTCAATGTCGTGCCAGTCAGGAAGGATGCTGTGAAGTCTGTCACCTACGAGTGGGCACCACCAGGGGTCAAACAGTATATGGTAAGGGTATAACTACTGTATCATAGGATTTAAAATACCTAGGAATCCCAAGAGTATTGAACACAGGTCTGAATCTAAAAGAATCTGGTGCTGTTCCCTTGGCATGATGCTATTCATTCCAGAAGAAAAGTCATCATAATGTGCTGTACAATGAAATATGATTAAAATCTTGAGGTCGCAATAGACTTATGGGTCTGTAGTTGGTCTGGTTCAGTTCACTAAACAAGGCATTGGTGTGTTGTAATGGAAGATATTGTCCACTAGAGGTCACTGACTTGAAGTTCTGTGCCACCAGTGCTCATGATCTCTTTGTATCCCTCAACAAGCAAATAAGTGTTCTTTAGGGAGAGGTTGTAAGTTGTCCTCTAATAGCTTGCTGCCTCTCCCCAATTCTCCCTTAACTACATCAGCTCATTAACACGGTTTAATTTTAGTCTGTTCCTTTCTGCCTCTTTCTCTGTATCTCTATCATTTTTGTTTTCACTCTCTCTCTATTTGTGCCTATGACTCTTCCTTCCTCCTTTATGTCCTTTCTGCCACTCCTCTCATTGTCTCTTCTCCTGTCTCTCTCCCTCTCTTCTCCTGTCTTCCCCTCCCTCTCTCTTCTCCTCCCTTCTCCTTTACAAAGTCCTGATATCCTCTCTCTCCTCTCCACTTTGCCCTCATCAGGCTGTCCGCTACATTGAGCTCCTGCCCCCAGAGAGGCGTCCCATAGCGGGCACGGAGGGTGCAGCCTACCGCCGGCAACAGATGGCAGTGCAGCTACCGGAGCATGACCAGGACCCGGCCAAGTGCCACGAGCTTACCCCCGCAGAGGTGAAACAGATGCAGCAGTTTGTCCGCAAGTACAAGGACGAGGCCCTGGGAGTGGGAGACATTAAGCTGCCCGAGGAGATGATGGGTCTGGGTCAGGAGAGAGCACCAGGCATGGGAGCACCAGGCATGGGAGCACCAGGCATGGGAGCACCAGGCATGGGAGCACCAGGCATGGGAGCACCAGGCATGGCAGAACACCCAGGGATGGCAACAGCTGGGGGAGCCTTTGGGCCTGCAGGTCCTGGTCTCCGGACTAGACCCGGGGCTGGGGGTGCACTTGGGCCAGCAGGACCAGTTCAGCCTGGGATGGGGGCTGGGGGTTACCCTGGGGCTGGAAAGGGTGCACCAGAAGACATGGGCACTGCTGCCACCACTACCGCTGGGTCAATGGGCACTCCGGGAGCAGCTGGATCTCACCTGGCTGGGCCCTGTGGACAATACGTAAGTGTGAGAGAGAATTGTGAATGACTGTAGTGTTATGCAACCTTGTGACTAATATGTCGTATCTTTGTATCTACTGTAAATGTTGCCATCTCATTTTGAGATTAGTTTGAGACGGTGTAGGCTATTGTAGGTTTATAGTTTCTGATGTACAAGTTTTGAAAACGCACAAACCTATAAGAATGAATGTTTATTTTCATTCACTATAGTTGTGGCTGCCCATAAGGTTATGGAATGACATTGTGTTCATAACACGTGGTTTAGGTATTGTTGTAATCAATGACTGTATATTGTTGTAATCCACTATTTTTTGGGGCTGAGTCCTCCCAAGGATTTCCATTGGGAATTGTTTTGCCTGTTGCCACCAGCAGGGGGTGAGGGAGCATAGCAGTTTGCGTCTCCGCTCCCCTCGACAACACTTGAAGAAGACGCCTGTGACAACTTTTACTGTTTCTCCTACTCTTTTTTTTTTAAATTTGTTCTCTTAAACAGGTATGTAGTGTACACAAGCACATTGTCTACTGAAAATGTTAGTCAAAATGGTTATCTGAGTGAGAGTTACCTTTATGTTGAAATTGTAAAGTTTAAATCTGTAAATTGATTGAGGGAAAACTGTTAGCGATCTTGACATAGAGATGACTGTTTGTGGTTGCGAGCCCATAGAATAGCAGCAGATAATATTCTGTTTTGAATTTATTGATTTTAGCTTTAGCTCCTCTGAGGTAATACTGTAGTTTGATTTCTACTCGTTTGTATGGTCTAGGCCCTGACATTTCCCCATCCAAGTGTTATATATTACAGAGTTGTATTTTTTTTGTTTTAACTCTATACACTAACGCTATCCTGTCAAGCCTATACGACATTAGCTTAGCGGCTACTGTTAGCTGGCTCAGTATTGAGATGACTACTGGTTTAAGGTTCATGTAGCTATTTAAAGGCATTTTTATTGAAACATAGTACATGAGATTAAGATAAATACTAAGAAGGTATATTTTTAAATACAAGTCAATGCATTAGCTAGTATGACTTTTAAATACAGAGGATATATTATGTTACAATACGTCTTAGTCTTTTACAACATTTGACTGAATTATTCATGTTTTGCAGATTCATGTTTTGGCTCAAACGTTACAGTCCTAAAAACGTCTGGAGGGCAGCCATGCAACTAGGCCAACAGTTCCACTACAATGGCAATTTTGTGTGGTTTAGATCCGGGTTTCCCCAAACTTTTTGTCAAAGCACTACACAGCTGATTCAAATAGTCAAAGCTTGATGATGAGTTAGCACTACACAGCTGATTCAAATAACTAACTCATCATTGAGCTTTGATTATTTGAATCAGCTGTGTAGTGCTAGGGCAAGAACCAAAAAGAAGTGGAAACATCTAAGAGCAACAACGGCTCAGCTGCAAAGTAGTAGGCCACAAGCTCACAGAATGGGATCGCCGAGTGCTGAAGTGAGTAAAAATGGTCTGACCTTGGATGCACCACTCACTACTGAGTTCCTAACTGCCTCTGGAAGCAATGTCAGCACAAGAACTGCTCGTCGGGAGCTTCATGAAATGGGTTTCCGTGGCCAAGCAACCGTACGCAAGTCTAAGATCACAATGCCAAGCTTCAGCTGGAGTGGTGTAAAGCCTGCCGCCATTGGACTTTGGAGCAGCGGAAACGCGTTCTCTGGAGCGATGAATCACGCTTCACGATGGGGCAGTCAATTCTGGGTTTGACAGATGCCAAGAGAACGCTACCTGCACGAATGCATATTGCCAACTGTAAAGTTTGGTGGAGGAGGAATAATTGTCTGGGGTTGTTTTTCATGGTTCGGGCTATGCCCCTTAGTTCCAGTGGAGGGAAATCTTAACGCTGCAGCATACAATGGCATTCTAGATTTGGGAAGGCCCTTTCATGTTTCAGCATAACAATGGCCCTGTGCACAAAGCGAGGTCCATACAACATTTGTTGTCGAAATCAGTGTGGAAGAACTTGACTGGCCTGCACAGAGCACTGACCTCAACCCCATCAAACTCCTTTGGGATGAATTGGAACGCTGACTGCGAGCCAGGCCTAATCGTCCAACATCCTTGCCTGACCTCTCTAATACTCTTGTGGCTGATTGGTAGCAAGTCCTCGCAGCAGTGTTCCAACATTTAGTGGAAAGCCTTCCCAGAAGACTGTAGGCTGTTAGATCAACAAAAGGGACCAACTCCATTTTTGGGAATGAGACGTCCGACAAGCAGGTCTCCGCATACTTTTGTAGTATATATTGCAATATATAACATTTCCATATGGGTAGTCCTAAATCAGCATGTTGTTAGTAAATCATTATTAATGTACAGTACCAGACGAATGAGTAGGTGTCTCTAAACTTGTATGTTTTTTTTGTATTTTTTTTCAAGTCATCAAAACTATGAAATAACACATTTTACAATTGGCTCATTAATCCCCCTCCTCTCCCCTGTAACTATTCCCCAGGTTGTTGCTGCAAATGAGGACGTGTTCTCAGTCAACTTACCTGGTAAAATAACGGATAAATAAATCTAAAATGTTGTAACCAGAAAAGTGTTAAACAAATCAAATTCTTCAAAGTAGCCACCCTTTGCCTTAATGACAGCTTTGCACACTCTTGGCATTCTCTCAACCAGCTTCATGAGGTAGTCACCTGAAATGCATTTCACTTAACAGGTATGCCTTCTCTTCTTAAAAGTTAATTTGTGGAATTTCTTTCTTCATGTGTTTGAGATGTGTTGTGACAAGGTAAGGGTGGTATACAGAAGATAACCCTATTTGCTAAAAGACCAAGTCCATATTATGGCAAGAACAGCTCAAATAAGCAAAGAGAAATGACAGTCCATCCTTACTTTAAGACATGAAGGTCAGTCAATGCGGATTCCAGGTGAAGCTGGTTGAGAGAATGCCAAGAGTGTGCAAAGTTGTCATCAAGGCAAAGGGTGGCTTATTTAAATAATCTAAAATGTTACATGTTTGTTTTTATTTGTCAAACACTTTTTTTGGTTATGACGTGATTCCATATGTGTTATTTCATAGTTTTGATGTCTACACTTATTCTACAATGTAAAAAAAATAAAGAGGACCTCTTGAATGAGTAGGTGTGTCAACTTTTGACTGGTACTCTGTGTAGTCACCTTAGGGAAATGAACTACATAAAGCTTTTAGAACTTTTATAATTCAAAAAGTCAAATACTGTCATACCGTCAAAAATGTAAACACTATGGTCATATGATATTTTGGCCAGACCTCCCAGCCCTCCCCCGAGCCATTTGATAAATGAGGGGTAATTTCTACGATTGTTTTCCCCCCATCCAATGCTTTTAAATCTATGATGGTGGAATGAGGGAGTGTACATAGAGTGGACTAAATCAAAGAGCCGGTATGCACTTCCACAAAATAGTCCAAATGAATCTAAGATCAATCAAGAAATCTGTCATTATTTTTTACATTTCTGCCAAGGAGGTCTTAGTTACGCAATTTTATATCTATGTTTGGTGAAGTATTTCTCAAGTGAAAAAATGTGCATGAAAAATAGTCGTCTCCCATTGAATCACAATAAACACTTCATGGAAGAATCCCGTCATAATATATATACGCTAACCGTTTCTACTGGGAAGAAGGCGACAGGCTTAATTCCCAGCAGAGAATCGTATCTGGTATTTTAGATATAGAATGTAAATTCAACAGGCCACAAGATGGAGCCAGGAGTAAAAATATCAATCACTTTGTACCGGAAAGTTTTGTACACTTTTGCATGGTGATTTGTTTATCGTGGTTTAAATGTACCATTTTTCCATCTACCAGAGATTTGGCTCATGCAAACCCCTGTTTTTGTCTTTACCCGTCTCTCCCCATATGCAATTAGTTATTCAAACTGAATGAACATTTTGATTTATGGGCGTTGTCAGGCAGTGTCTTAAACGGCATAATGATACCAATGACTATGATTTAAGTGTATAATGGCATGAAATAATAGGATGGGTCTATGCTACAGAGCCATTGTTTTTGTGAGGGCATTGCTAATGAAAGTCACCTCCCCTCCTTCCTCCTTTTTTATCTCCTCCTTCCTTCCTCCTTCCTTCTCTCCTTCCTCCCCTCTGTTCCTCTTACCCCCCCGCCTGCCCGTCCTCCAGTCGTGCCACCAGTGCCAACTGCCCATGCGTCAGGGCGAGCCTGCGGTGTACGCAGAGCGTGCTGGCTACGACAAGCTGTGGCACCCGGCCTGCTTCGTGTGCTGCACCTGCTCAGAGCTCCTGGTGGACATGATCTACTTCTGGAAGAAGGGACAGCTCTACTGCGGACGCCACTACGGGGACAGCGAGAAGCCCCGCTGTGGAGGCTGTGACGAGGTGAGGGATTTGATGGGGAGGCAGGGAGGAGAGAGGTGGGGGGGGCGCAGGGAGAAGAGGGGTGAGGGACGAAGGGACAGCTGCACTCGGATGTCACTGCGGAGACGGTGAGAAGGGGGAAGGTGTGACAAGGCGAGGAGGGATGGGGAAGATGGGGGTGTTAAAGGAAGAGGGGTCAACAGGAGAGTGAGATTGTTATTCACACACTTTATGTAGATTCAGGTGTGTAGAGGAAAAAATTGCAACGCTAACAAAAATAGATGTACTGTAGGGAAGAGTGGGGTAATTGAACCAAAGTGGTAAGTTGAGCCACCCTTGTTTCTAGGAAACCATACACAAAATGCATAATTTGACCACATATTTAGGAAGAGGTCATCGTTTGATGGAGTCTGTGAAGTTAGAAACCACATGGACAAATGGTAAGCAAGTTAGGTAAAAAAAAAACATGAAAACAAATTTTCACCAAGTCAAATGAATGTATTGTTTGAGGTTGCATGATCCTTGTATCTAAACCAATGTAGATCATTTTAAGATTGTATTATACATCAATTAGCGTCTCTATAAACTTCAGTATGTGGTTCTAAACCTAGTGTGAATGTGCATCCTTGTAGCTGTATGGGCTAATATAGTCAAAACGTTTACCTTTGGGTAAGTTGGGCCAATGGCCATGGGGTATGTTGAGCCAATACCATGTTGAGCAAATTGAAGTGTTTTCTTCACAGGTGTAATGCAAGGCATTATCGCTGGGATATGATGTAAAAACAGGGCCTGGTCTATTTTAAGTGGGTTTTTTTTTTAAAGTGAAAAGTATTTGTTAGGGGTTAAGCCTGTGATAAAAGATACTTCAAATGATTAAAAGACAAACCGTTTTAATTCTGTTGAATTGTGTTTGGGAAATAAAGATTGACATGGTTTTAAAAAGGCAGTGGTAATATTTAATTCCGTACAGATGTGCAGGCGGCTTAAGCTAACCCATACCCAATTTTTTGGAAAAGCTATGTTTTCAAAACTTTTAATGTTTACATGAATTCTGATTTATTTCCAGGGATACACAACATCCTGAAATATATGTAGATATATTTGTTTGAAAGAATACTATATTTCCATTCACGGAGTGATGCTGAATGTAAAGAAATGTCTCAATCTGCTTTGCTCTCCCCTAATCTATTACTCTGGTTTTCTTTATTGCTCTTCGATGTGTTGAATTAACTGTATCATGATGTGTGTGTCTCTACAGCTGATCTTCAGTAATGAGTACACACAGGCCGAGGACCAGAACTGGCACCTGAAACACTTCTGCTGCTTCGACTGTGACTGTGTTCTGGCTGGAGAGACCTATGTTATGGAGAACAACAAGCCGGTCTGCAAGCCCTGCTACATGAAGAGCCACGCAGTAGTAAGGACAGAGAGGGAGAGTGTGTCAAGTCAAATCAAATGAAAGTTTATTGATCATGCACACAGATTTGCAGACAATATCGCAGATGCAGCGAAGACCTTATGTTTCTAGCCCCAACAGTGTAGTAATATCTAGCAATACACACATAATCCAAAGAGGAGAAAAATATCAGAACGAGCAATGTCAGAATCCAGAGTATAAATATATACACAGAGTATACAAAACATTAAGAAGACATGCTCTTTCCATGACATAGACTAACCAGGTGAATCAGGGTGAGGGTTATGATCCCTTATTGGTGTAAATTGTTAAATACACTTCAATCAGTGCAGATGAATGGGAGGGGATAAGGTTAAAGAAGGATTTTTAATCCTTGAGATAAGCCTGGAAGGTGTTCCTAATGGTTGCTATACTCAGGATATGTGAAATATATACAGTACCAGTCAAAAGTTTGGACACACCTACTTATTCCTGGGTTTTTCTTTATTTTTACTATTTTCTGCATTGTAGAAGACATCAAAACTATGATATAGCACATATGGAATCATGTCATAACCAAGTGTTAACCAAATCAAAATATATTTTATATTTGAGATTCTTCAAAGTAGCCACCCTTTGCCTTGATGACAGCTTTGCACACTCTTGGCATTCCCTCAACCAGCTTCATGAGGAATGCTTTTCCAACAGTCTTGAAGGAGTTCCAACAAATGCTGAGCACTTGTTGGCTGCTTGTCCTTCACTGTGCGGTCCAACTCGTCCCAAACCATCTCAATTGGGTTGAGGTCGGGTGATTGTGGAGGCCAGGTCATCTGATGTAGCAATCCATCACTCTTTTTCTTGGTCAAATAGCCCTTACACAGCCTGGAGGTGTGTTTTGGGTCATTGTCCTGTTGAAAAACAAATGATAGTCCCACTAACTGCAAACCAGATGGGATGGCGTATCGCTGCAGAATGCTGTGGTAGCCATGCTGGTTAAGTGTGTCTTGAATTCTAAATAAATAACTGACAGTATCACCAGCAAAGCACCCCCAAACCATCACACCTTATCCTCCATGCTTCATGGTGAGAACCACACATGCAGATCATCCATTCACCTACTCTGCGTCTAACAAAAATATGTGTAATTTCATAGTTTTGATGTCTTCACTATTATTCTACAATGTGGAAAATAGTAAGAATAAAGAAAAACCTTTGAATGAGTAGGTGTGTCCAAAAGGAAAATGTTGACTGGTTGTCTGTCTGTCTGAGCAAAAAAAGAAACGTCCTCACAGTCAACTGCATTTATTTTCAGCAAACTTAACATGTGTAAATATTTGTATGAACATAACAAGATTCAACAACTGAGACATAAACTGAACAACTTCCACAGGCATGTGACCAACAGAAATGGAATAATGGAATAATGTGCCCCTGAACAAAGGGGGGTCAAAATCAAAAGTAACAGTCAGTATCTGGTGTGGCCACCAGCTGCATTAAGTACTGCAGTGTATCTCTTCCTCATGGACTGCACCAGATTTGTCAGTTCTTGCTGTGAGATGTTACCACACTCTTCCACCAAGGCACCTGCAAGTTCCCGGACATTTCTGGGGGGAATGGCCCCTGCCCTCACCTTCCGATCCAGCAGGTCCCAGACGTGCTTAATGGGATTGAGATCCGGGCTCTTCGCTGGCCATGGCAGAACACTTACATGCCTGTCTTGCAGGAAATCATGCACAGAACGAGCAGTATGGCTCGTGGCATTATCATGCTGGAGGGTTATGTCAGGATGAGCCTGCAGGAAGGGTACCACATGAGGGAGGAGGATGTCTCCCCTGTAACGCACAGTGTTGAGATTGCCTGCAATGACAACAAGCTCAGTCCGAAGATGCTGTGACACACCATCCCAGACCAAAGCTGTTAGTGTCTTAACAACCGTTCCACAGTTGTTTGTTCATGACAAGCATGGGAAACAGTGTTTAAACCCTTTACAATGAAGATCTGTGAAGTTATTTGGATTTTTATGATTTATCTTTGGAAGACAGGGTCCTGAAAAAGGGACCTTTTCTTTTTTTGCTGTGTGTGTGTGTGTTACAGGCGGATATACAGTTGAAATTGGATGTTTACATTTTTATTTTTTTATTTCAGCTTTATTTAACCAGGTAGGCTAGTTGAGAACAAGTTCTCATTTGCAACTGCGACCTGGCCAAGATAAAGCATAGCAGTGTGAACAGACAGCACAGTTACACATGGAGTAAACAATTAACAAGTCAATAACACAGTAGAAAAAAGAGTCTATATACATTGTGTGCAAAAAGCATGAGGAGGTAGGCAAATAATTACAATTTAGCAGATTAACACGAGTGATAAATGATCAGATGGTCATGTACAGTTAGAGATATTGGTGTGCAAAAGAGCAGAAAAGTAAATAAATATAAACAGTATGGGGATGAGGTAGGTAAAATTGGGTGGGCTATTTACCAATGGACTATGTACAGCTGCAGTGATCGGTTAGCTGCTCAGATAGCAGATGTTTGAAGTTGGTGAGGGAGATAAAAGTCTCCAACTTCAGCGATTTTTGCAATTCGTTCCAGTCACAGGCAGCAGAGAACTGGAAGGAAAGGCGGCCAAATGAGGTGTTGGCTTTAGGGATGATCAGTGAGATACACCTGCTGGAGCGTGTGCTACGGGTGGGTGTTGCCATCGTGACCAGTGAACTGAGACAAGGCGGAGCTTTACCTAGCATGGACTTGTAGATGACCTGGAGCCAGTGGGTCTGGCAACGAATATGTAGCGAGGGCCAGCCGACTAGAGCATACAGGTCGCAGTGGTGGGTGGTATAAGGTGCTTTAGTAACAAAATGGATGGCACTGTGATAAACTGCATCCAGTTTGTTGAGTAGAGTGTTGGAAGCTATTTTGTAGATGACATCGCTGAAGTCGAGGATCGGTAGGATAGTCCGTTTTACTAGGGTAAGTTTGGCGGCGTGAGTGAAGGAGGCTTTGTTGAGGAATAGAAAGCTGACTCTAGATTGGAGATGTTTGATATGAGTCTGGAAGGAGAGTTTAGCCAGACAACTAGGTACTTATAGATGTCCACATATTCTAGGTCGGAACAGAGTGGTGATGCTAGTCGGACGTGCGGGTGCAGGCAGCGAATTGTTGAAAAGCATGCATTAGGTTTTACTAGCGTTTAAGAGCAGTTGGAGGCGATGGAAGGAGTGCACTTAGGCTGGAGTCATTAAAACTCGTTTTTCAACCACTCCAAAAATTGTTGTAATCTTGTTAACAATCTATAGTTTTTGCAAGTTGGTTAGGACATCTCCTTTGTGCATGACACAATTCATTTTTCCAACAATTGTTTACAGACAGATTATTTCACCTATAATTCACTGTATCACAATTTCAGTGGGTCAGAAGTTTACATACACTAAGTTGATTGTGCCCTTAAACAGCTCAGAAAATTCCAGAAAATGATGTAATGGCTGTAGAAGCTTCTGATAAGCTAATTTACATCAGTTGAGTCAATTGGAGATGTACCTGTGGATATATTTCAAGGCCTACCTTCAAACTCAGTACCTTTTTGTTTGATATCATGGGAAAATCAAAAGAAATCAGCCAATATTGTAGACCTCCACAAGTCTGGTTGATCCTTGGCAGCAAGTTCCAAATGCTTGAAGGTACCATGTTCACTTGTACAAACAATAGTACGCAAGTATCAACACCATGGGACCATGCAGCTGTCATACCGCTCATGAAGGAGACGAGCAAGTCAATCCCAGAACAACAGCAAAGGACTATGTGAAGATGCTGGAGGAAACGTGTGCAAAGGTATCTCTATTCACAGTAAAACAAGTCCTATATCGACAGCAAGGAAGAAGCCACTGCTCCAAAACCACCATAAAAAAGCCAGACTATGGTTTGCAACTGCAAATTGGGACAAAGATTGTACTTTTTGGAGAAATGTTCTCTGGTCTGATGAAACAAAAATGGCCATAAAGACCATCGATGTGTTTGGAGGAAACAGGGGGATGCATGCAAGCCAAAGAACACCATCCCAACCGTGATGGATGGGGGTGGCAGCATAATGTTGTGGGGGTTCTTTGCTGCAAGAGGGCCTGGTGCACTTCACAAAATGGATGGCATCATGAGGGAGGAAAATTATCTGGATATATTGAAACATCTCAAGACATCAGTCAGGAAGTTAAAGCTTGGTCGCAAATGGGTCTTCCAAATGGACAATGACCCCAAGCATACTTCCAAAGTTGTGGCAAAATTGATTAAGGACAACAAAGTCAGGGTATTGGAGTGGCCATCACAAAGCCCTGACCTCAATCCTATAGAAAATGTGTGGGCAGCAATGAAAATGTGTGTGCCAGCAAGGAGGCCTGCAAACCTGACTTATTTACACCAGCTCTGTCAAAAGGAATGGGTCAAACATTTTGGGTAAGTTAAGTTAAACGATTTAAAGGCAGTGCTACCAAATACTACTTGACCCACTGGGAATGTGATGAAAGAAATAAAAGCTGAAATAGATCATTCTCTATTATTCTGACATTTCACAGTCTTTAAACAAAGTGGTGATCCTAACTGACCTATGACAGGGAATGTTTACTTGGATTAAATGTCAGGAATTGTAAAAAACTGAGTTTAAATGTATTTGGCTAAGGTGTATGTAAACTTCCAAATTCAACTGTATATGTATTGACAGTATATGAATAGATAAGGTGTACAGCAGTAGTTATACTGCATAGGATGAGCCATGCCTAGAATACAGTATGTGCATATAAAGAGGGTAAATAGTCAGAATACTGGTCACTTTAACAGTTTACAATGTCTCTATATACATGCGGCAGCCGTCTCTAAGCTGCCTGGCGGTAGCTGGCTAGGGACAGTGTCTAAGGTGCTGGGCAGAGTACCAGCCGTTGGCCAGCTCGTGATGGCTGACCAACAGTCTGAAAGCCTGGAAATAGAAGCTGTTTTTCAGTCTCTGTCTCAGCTTTGTTACTCCTGTACTATATCTGTCTGCTAGATGGTAGCAGGGGGAACAGGCCATGGCTCGGTGGTCCTTGATCATCTTCTTGGCCTTCCTATGAAGTGTGCCCCCGGTGATGCGTTGGGCTGACCGCGCCACACTCTGGAGAGCCATGCAGTTGCGGGTGGTACAGTTGCCTTACCGGGCGGGGATGCAGTCCGAGCAGAATGCTATCAATGGTGCATCTGTAAAAGTTTGAAGGTCTTGGGGGGATATGCTGAATTTCTTCAGCCTCCTGATGTTGAAGAGGCGCTGCTGTCCCTTCTTCACCTTGGGAGTCGGTGTGGTGGGACTATTTCAGGTCCTTGGTGATGTGAACACCAAGGAACTTGAAGCGTTTGACCCCCTCCACTGCAGCACCATCGATGTGGATGGGCTTGTGCTCTCTGCTGTCTCCTGTTGTCCCATTTCAGCTCCTTTGTTTTGTTGACTTTGAGAGCGGTTATTTCCCCGGCACCACTCCTATCTGTAGGCTGTCTCACCGTTGTTGGTGATCAGGCAAACTTGATGATGGAGTTGGTGCGTAGCCACACAGTCATGGGTAAACAGAGTACAGGAAGGGGCTAAGTGCACACCTCTGTGGGCCCCTGTGTTGAGGATCAGCATGGTGAAGGTGTTGTCACCTACCCTCTGGGTCTAGGACCAAGTTGCACAGGGAGGGGTTCAGTCCTAGGGCCTTGAACTTAGTAATAAGCTTGGGCTCACCATGGTGTTGAAAGTCGAGCTGTTGTCGATGAACAGGATTCTCAAATAGGTATTCCTCTTCTCCAGGTGGGATAGGGCGTTGTGCAGTGCTGTGGCTATTGTGTGTGTGTGTGATATGATACCCTGTATTAAATGTGTACAATGTATATTGTATACATGAGATGCAACTCTCTGCTACATACTCTTGTCTACGTTGAATATGCGTGTGTGATTTAAACACATCATCTCCTCACTCTACAGGTATGTACAGCCTGTCAGAACCCAGTGGAGCCTGAGGCCCAGCGCGTCTCCTACGGGGAGTTCTACTGGCACGCTGAGCCCCAGTGCTTCCAGTGCTCCTGCTGTGCTAAGTGTCTCATTGGAGAGCGCTTCATGGCCATACAGGGCATGCTCTTCTGCTCTGTCGAGTGCAAGAAGAAGACCATGACCTAGAGAAAACTATGGCCCAGAGCAGCTCAACCTGATGACAAAATTATTCAAGTCTGGTCTAGAATGCGAACAATGGTCATTTCCCTTGACCTCAAACAACGTGGTTCAGTCTGCAACTGATTCTTGCTCAGATCAACTCCTGATGATAACCAAACCCCAGTCCTGAACTCAGCTAATTTTAGTTTTCACTCTGCTTATTTCCACTCAAGACTGCAACCGATCATCTGAATAACAGTTGGGAATAACCTCAATATTGTCTGTTTCTCACTTGACATGCAACTGTTTTGTTCTACTGTATCTCAATGAAACTACTCTAGTTTTATTGAGATACATTTTTTTTGAAGTCTTGTTTCAGCACACTTTTTTATTTTTATTTTTACAGTCACTTATTCATCCGAGTGTAAATCAGTTTTGGATTCACGACTGTACTACCAAAATAACTACCTTGGGTTGTTCTCATATCATTCGGCCTGTTGCTTTCTCTCTAGAATGTACGACTGATTTATAGACATACAACTCGAAGCAGCAGTATAGTAGCAATAACCTTACAAGAAATGATGCTTTGTGTGCAGTGTTTCTTTTCTGCTACAAGCAGCTCTTCATTGTTTTACAGGCGGATAAGTAACTGACTATGCCAAGTGGCTGACTGATTCTCTCCAACACAGTCCTGGAGAACCCATGGGGAATGCAGGTTTTCACAAGTGACACTTTTATGGAAAACATCACTGAAATGTGAAGGCAGGTGATGTCATATCTATGCGATCGACAGAACGTCTTCAAATTACGACGACTCTTGAGGACCAACGAAATGAGAAAGTACTTTTCTTTCTACTGTGGTGTCTAGTGACCTGCTGTCTTTTTTTTGTATTATGATATTGTCTTCTCAATAATTTGCCATTTGCTTTCCTTTGTTTCTTGCTCAGTGAAAAGCACTTTAATGATATTTTCTCCTCACGCTCTTACAACCTAATAAAGATTTTTGCCATGATTAGTCCTGTTTGGTTCATACTGGCATACAGGACATACCAGTCAACACTCCCACAGGTGTTAACGACATACCATTTAGAACGTAACCGGTGTACTTGTGAGCGCACGTGTGTTTGATTCAGTTGCCAACATAGCTAGCACACCCAGTGTCGCTAGCAGGCTAATTTGACGAAAAACTCTATTTCACACGGGTGGAACAGCAGCTCCACCACAGAACCGGACCCTCCTCTCCTGGGGGAAAAAAGGGCTCAGAGTAGCCTTGTTGTGTTTAACCCACTCAGTGGAAGTGGTGCACAATTCAAGGAAGCCCCATTTTCTCTCAGGCCCCATTGTCTATAGTGGCAGCTGGCCCAAAGCAACGCAGCGGCTTCCCTCCCCATACTGTAGCCTCACCTCTACTAGGCTTATACTTCAATCATACCCTTTCCTTTGATGTCATGCTCCTATTGCACTTTTACCTGTACTGCTTTTCATGCCTATGTCCCCACCCCTCCCCAGTTGTACTGTATTTTCCTAGGACCTAGGTTGAGGAGAGGTTTTTAATTTCCCTGCATTCTGACATGTAGAGGAGATCTGTTGATTTGCCTTTGGTTCTCTCTACAATGAGAGCCAGGTGCATGGCACAGTGCCTGCACTGCTCTCTTGTGAGAGATGGATGATCCCTCCTTCACATGTATGTAATCATTAGTTGGATTTACTTTATATTTCCATTTTGACGTCTCTGGATTGTGCTGAGAATGCAGGCTCGTCACCATAGATCATAGTCTCGTACATGACTGTATGTGACAGCCAGCCATGCACACTGGATAAACTATATGACTTGCGTAAACTAGCTATGAGTCGACGTCACATGAAGAACCAAGGAGATTAAATTAAAAAAATGTCCCTCTTAAGCTAGCCTTCGTTTCTGCGTCTTGCATTGCTCCAATCAGAGGCTCAGACCCAGATAATAGTCTCTTTTGAGATTGTATCTCGATTCTACTAGCTTTGATATTATTCACTATGTTATTCATCAGCATACGCCTATGGGATGCATAAACCACAGCCGAGGACCAACTGGAAATACCATGGGATATACCTCAATGTGCTCTGTAATAGGAAAGTGAGGCACATTCTTTGCTATACCATTGCTGTGACATGTCCCCACACTACCGTCAACATGTAGTTTCTGGGTATGAAAAGGACTTATTGACGGAAAGTTGGCAGTTGGTGGCGCATCAATGTCATCGATATAAAAACAATCCAGTGAATCCCATGTGAAGTTCTTTAGGACAGTTTGGCTCGGTTCCTGCAGAGGGCACACTTTCACATTCTATGGTGTTGGTCCATTAGCTCGAACTAACCAGTATGGCCACAGTACATTATCACTCACTTTTTAAGTATATTTAGCAAGCTTTGGCTATGACACTAAATTCTAAGGGACACAAGGTCTGTGATTTTATTCCACACTTGTTGTCTTGTCAGCTTCCGTTGTGTGAGAGGGATGCAATGTAGGCACTATAACATGCAGGGTAGATTGGGGTCTGGTCCAGCTGTGCCAAGTCAAAGCCAGAGGTATGTGAAGGTCTAAACACTGATACTACGTGAGGAGAAGCAGCAGCAGTCATCTCTGGAACACATAACACTCCCCACACGCATTCCTTCACCCTGGAACGAGAGAAAGATGGAGAAAGAGCGAGATGGACAGTGGATGGGAGGGGAGAGGGATGGATAGAAGAGACTTTTTAGGAATGTTTTTATGGAAGGAAGAGGCATGGAATGATTATCTACGGTACGTGAATATCTTCAATGGTTGTCATATGCTGAGGTCGGGATATCTGTGAACTCTCTGTCAGTGTATGATTTAACGTTACTGTACTGTACTCTGTTTAAAGCTAGCCTTTGACCTCTTTGGCTTTGTGCTCAAATGCAAGTCATCATGATGTGGGCAAAGTGTTCCCCTAAAATGGGTGCCGCAGGTAGTAAAAAAACATCAGGGTACGAAAAATGAAACAAAATCATAGGGAATAGTGTGACAGACCATCCTATGTAATGCAACCTGTACACCTAAGGGTGGGGGACTTAGGTGGGGTATGGAAGTGAGGCAGCCCCTTAAAAACTGATAGATGAATAGGTTGTCTTTAAAGATAATCATAATAAACTGTTTTTAAGTAGTTCCCCCACCCAAAGAATACCCATTTCGCCCCACTTTACATCACAATAACAAGATGGTTAGTGTACATCAGTATTATGACTTGAGACCGTTAGTAACTTAATATATTTACTCCCAATTATTTTCTCATTTTCTCTCCCTCTTTTTCTACCCTCCCTCTTTCCTCTCTTTCTCACACCCTATCTTTAGAAGTTTGGCTCAGGCCAATGTCCAGATGGAGCCAGTTAGTTTCAGTATGTGACCTGGGCTCTCACATTATATGGCATCCAGATTCCTCACATGGTTTATATAGAATCCAGGATAGAGAAGATAGAAAGCCTAGGAGTCCTAGGCTAGGATATGCTGACCACACCTTACCATTGCATCTGGGAGTGTCTCACTCTCTCTCTCATTCTCTATCGTAGGCCAGTAGGGGGCCCTGTATCCTGTGGACAAATTCACTTATACCAGTTCCCACTGTGTTTTTGAGACCTGGCTGGCTTTGTAACAAAACACAGAGGTGGAAAAAGTACCCAATTGTCATACTTGAGTAAAAGTAAAGATACCTTGATAGAAAATGACTCAAGTAAAAGTGAAAGTTATTCAGTAAAATACTACTTGAGTAAATAGTCTAAAAGTATTTGGTTTTAAATATACTTGAGTATCAAAGTAAATGTAATTGAAATAATATACTGCAAAAGTAAACTTTTATAAATCCTGTAAAATTGCAAATGAGAAGGAAGGGGGGGTCCAGGGTCACACTCAAATTATTTACAAAGGAAGCATTTGTGTTTAGTGAGTCTGCCATATCATTGGCTGTAGGGATGACTAGGGATGTTCTCTTAAGCTTGTGAATTGGACCATTATGGATTAAAAAGTACATTATTTTATTTAGGAATGTGGAGAAGTAAATGTAAAAGCTGTCAAATATATGATTTGTGAAGTACAGATACCCCTAAAAACTACTTGTGCAGTACTTTTAAAGTATTTTTATTTAAGTACTTTACAACACTGACAAAGCACGCACTTCATGTCTGTGGGGCGTCTCCGTTGAAAACATCCCTTCTCTAACTAATCCTACCCCTGCTGACAGCAGCACCTGTCAGTGTAAAAGTGTAAAAAAGCTGCCTGTCTACCATACATCACATCACCTCAGTGGATTCCACACAACATGCTCTGCTTATGTTAAACTGTCTGAGGTACAGTGGAGGGTCAGTTAATATATCATAGAGATATAAAACTGTGGGTTCTATCTCTATGGTTTATGATGTCAGCGGCAGTCAGTGCCGTTTAAGATTAGGGAGGATGCTTTTTGTTTCGTGAGGATGGACGTTTTTTATTACAGCATATTGGATGACTGTCATTAATATTCCATTAACCCAGCTCAATATAACATTGATAGGTTTAGGCTGTAGCAACCCATCATCAGGTTGCTAAAACCTAGCCTACTCATTAAAGTTTATAACATACAGGTCGAGAGACAAATCGGAATAATCAAGGTGACAGACGTTCAGACACGTTCAATACCGCCTTGCACACTCTTGCCTGCATCAAGCTGGTCTAGGGTGTAATCATTAGGCTTGTCCAAAGAGTTGCACAACAAGAGTTACTATTCGACTAATTTAGGTAGGTCCATCCCGGTTTTGTTCCGTTTCGTTTGCTTCCATTTAAGAAACGTCTTGCAACAGAATCGGCGGAATGAATACACCCCCAATCCCCCGCACACACTGTTCCCCTTCATAGCAGCCATACAAACAGAATCATCACATCTACTTGCTCTCCTCATCTCACATAACCCCTTTGCTTGTGGACTTCAGTGCACAACATAACAGCTGTCTGTGTGACCAGGTGAAAAACTCTCCAAGCCAAACCTTCGTACCAAAACGGTTAACCATTACATACAGCCTACATCAATGTCACCATATTAGCTAACGTCATAGTCAACATAGCCACTAGAACTAACTCGTTAGTAAACCCATAATCCAATCTGAACCAGTACATGTGCATTAGAGATCTCTCTAACGCCCAGAAAGCACTGATTCAAACTCCCATTCATCAGCTCTTCAAGCATTTATAAGGTGCCGAAGTGGCATTTTCTTTGTACATTTTTATGTAGACCTTTTTGGGAAGTACATACCTGCCGTAAAGGAAGAAAATGAAGATAGTTGCTCGTATTTTGACATTCTAAGAATTGCAGAGCTGGTGAATGGGAGTTTCAATCTGAGCTTTCTAGGCACTAACGCACAGATACTGGTTCAAATCCAAACATTTAAACTTTTTCACAATTCCTGACATTTAATCCTAGCAAAAGGTCCCTGTCTTAGGTCAGTTAGGATCACCACTTTATTTTAAGAGTGTGAAATGTCAGAATAATAGTAGAGTGATATCTTTCATCACATTCCCAGTGGGTCAGAAGTTTACATACACTCAATTAGTATTTGGTTGCATTGTCTTTAAATTGTTTAACTTGGGTCAAACGTTTCAGGTAGCCTTCCACAAGCTTCCCATAATAAGTTGAGTGAAATTTGGCCCCTTCCTCCTGACAGAGCTGGTGTAACCGAGTCAGGTTTGTAGGCCTCCTTGCTCGCAAACGCTTTTCAGTTCTGCCAACAAATCTTCTATGGGGTTGAGGTCAGGGCTTTGTGGTGGCCACTCCAATACCTTGATTTGTTGTCCTTAAGCCATTTTGCCACAATTTTGGAAGTATGCTTGGGGTCATTGTCCATTTGGAAAACCCATTTGAGACCAAGCTTTAACTTCCTAACTGATGTCTTCAATATATCCAGATTAATTTTCCTCCTCCATGATGCCATCTATTTTGTGAAGTGCACCAGTCCCTCCTGCGGCAAAGCATCCCCACAACATGATGCTGCCACCTCCGTGCTTCACGGTTGGGATGGTGTTCTTCGGCTTGCAAGCATTCCCCTTTTTCCTCCAAACATAACAATGGTCATTATGGCCAAACAGTTCTTTCTTTTTTTCTTTCAGACCAGAGGACATTTCTCCAAAACGTACAATCTTTGTCCCCATGTGCAGTTGCAAACTGTAGTCTGGCTTTTTTATGGCGGTTTTGGAGCAGTGGCTTTCTTGCTGAGTGGCCGTTCAGGTTATGTCGATATAGATACTTTTGTACCTGTTTTCGCCAGCATCTTCACAAGGTCCTTTGCTGTTGTTCTGGGATTGATTTGCACCAGAGTACGTTCATATATAGGAGACAGAACGCATGTCCTTCCTGAGAAGTATGCTGGCTGCGTGGTCCTATGGTGTTTATACTTCCATACTATTGTTTGCACAGATGAATGTGGTACCTTCAGGCTTTTGGAAATTGCTCCCAAGGATCAACCAGACTGGTGGAGGTCTTGGCTGATTTATTTTTATTTTTTATTTTGATGTCAAGCAAATAGGCACTGAGTTTGTAAGTACTCATTGAAATACATCCACAGGTACACCTCCAATTGACTCAAATGATGTCAATTAGCCTATCGGAAGCTTCTAAAGCCATGACATAATTTTCTGGAATTTTCCGAGCTGTTTAAAGACACAGTCAACTTAGTGTATGTAAACGTTTGACCCACTGGAATTGTGATACAGTGAATTATAAGTGAAATAATCTGTCTGTAAACAATTATTGGAAAAATTCCTCGTGTCATGCACAAAGTAGATGTCTAACTGTAACGGATGTGAAACGGCTAGCTTAGTTAGCGGTGCGCGCTAAATAGCGTTTCAATTGGTGACGTCGCTTGCTTGCTTGGTTCGCGCCCGGGTATGGGCGAGGGGACGGTTTCAAATCATACTGTTACATAACCGACTTGCCAAAACTTCAGTTGAAGGCATTCGATTGTACAACTGATTAGATATCCCCCTTTCCCCTAATGGTCCTCTGAGTACATCAAAAATGGTTTGGTATACCTCAACTGGTATGCCATCCAGCCCTGGAGTTTTCTCAGACTTAAAGGCTTTAATTGTATCAAGATGTTCCTTCTCTGTAATTTGGTCTACACATGAGTCTTTCTGTCCAGCTGTTACTTATACATTATTAATAGAAATAAATCCATACAATTAACTTTGGTTTGTGGAAATGGAGGAGACTGAAATGAAAACTTAAAGTGCTTAAAGTACTTTGCTACTGCTTTCCTCTCTACTTTTATAATGTACATTATTACACTTGATGTTTCTTGAATAAGTTCCTCCGTTTCTTTTAGTTTTTCCCTTAACTTATTCTGTGCCTCTATGGTACATTTTTTTCTATTGATATCTATCTGTACTGTTAGTCCTTCTCTTTCCATTGTTAATATGGACTCATTTGACCTAAATTGCTTATGTTTTAAAGATGAGTATTGAATTGCATGACGTCTAAAGGCACATTTAAAAGTGTCCCATACAATAATTTTTCAGTTTTTGATTTGTTAAAAAAGTTTGAAATATCCAATAAATGTTGTTCCGCTTCATGATTGTGTCCCACTTGTTGTTGATTCTTCACAAAAAAATACAGTTTTATATCTTTATGTTTGGAGCCTGAAATGTGGCAAAAGGTCGCAAAGTTCAAGGGGGCCGAATACTTTCGCAAGGCACTGCAGAATTCTTTCAGCACACTTTCAGGATATTCCCTATTTTCTTTAATACCAGTAAGTACCATATTTTCTCTCATTGTTCTCGACTGTATTTCAAGTAAGGCTTCTCTCAGAAACATGTTCTCCTTTTTCAATTCTTCAACGTCCACGTCCTTTTAAATTGCATTGATTTATTTTGTGTTGTATATCCTTCCTGTTTGGCCCTGTCTGTGGGTATCATTGGATGGGGCCACAGTGACTCCTGACCCCTCCTGTCTCAGCCTCCAGTATTTATGCTGCAGTAGTTTGTGTTGGGGGGCTAGGGTCAGTTTGTTATATCTGGAGTACTTACATTTTACATTTACATTTAAGTCATTTAGCATGGAATCCTGACCTGTTCTTATCCAGAGCTAGAGACAGCAGGAGTGGTACAGATACTTAAAATTGAAAAGTGAATTCACCTTCTGACATCCAGTGGAACAGCCACTTTAGTGCATCTAAATCATTAAGGCTAATATTTAGTCAAATTTACAGGGGTGGTGAGAAGTCCGCCATGGATTCAAACATAGCATTTTGAAGTTGTTGCAAACATCCTAAGTATAGGCATGAATCCTAGGTATTCCTTGAAGAAAGGTGGGGTTTCAGGTGTCTCCGGAAGGTGGTGATTGACTCAAATACTGACTGTCCTGATTAGTTATGGTGGTCAAAGTACAGTGGAGTTTGTTCCACCATGTGTTGTTTTTGTTGTTGTCAGCCAAGAGACAAGGCTCTGAGAAACACTTATCCTGTAATTGGATGTAGCACAATTTTGACTGGGATCTGATAATCATGAATTATAATTTCAACATTTGTTTATGACCGATGTAGAGGGAGAGATTCAGTGGCAATAGCATTGGTCAATCAATGGCTTGTTCGATCACTGGCTCTTTCAATAATGAGCCAGTGATAGGCCCAATGTTTAGATACATATTAAACCTAGCTCAGCTGCAATGCAGTTAATTTTACTTGCGACTATGCACCCCAAAAATGAATAAACCCAAGGTGTTTATAAGAGCAGACTTCTATCCTTTCCTGTTAGTAGCACGGACTTCTGTCCAGCAACATTAGCAGCGGTACCCTGATTCTCAATACAAGTTTCCCTTTCCTGTCATTGTGCACCGCAGCACTTCCTCTTTCCAGAGCTGGAAAAAGCCTACATTCACATTCACACAACCAATTACTCCTTCTCTCAACCTAAAAGAGCATAGGCCTTAGAAATGTCCCCCAGTCACAATAAACACTGTGTCAGAAGTGCTTTCTACGGACAACACTACCCTATAACTCTCTAACAAGTGGCAGCTGATGGAGGTAGAAATGTGGAGGATGGGCTCATTGAATATGGACTCATGCATTTCAGAAAGTATCCATTGTTAATGGCAAACTATTTCCAAATGACTATTAGGTAAATACCCTTGAAAAGTGTTTACAGATAAATAAAGTTTCCCCCCATTTTGATTGCTGTGGGTCTCCTCTCCCCAGCACAACTAGGATTGGGGAAAACGCTTCACTATAGAGAATGGTTGATGAGAGCCAGTACAGTATAACCCCCTGGCAGTCAGTCAATCCTAATGTAAATCTCTCGCTCTAGTGGCATCACAACAACGGAGTGTGTTAGAAGCTCTGTCTGTATGTTAGCTGTAAAGCCAGGTGTTAGGCCTTTAGCCAGTGGTGGAAAAAGTACCTGATTTTCATACTTGAGAAAAAGTAAAGATACCTTAATAGAAAATGACTCAAGTAAAAGTGTCTCCCAGTAAAATACTACTTCAGTAAAAGTCAAAGTATTTGGTTTTAAATACACTTTAGTATCAAAAGTAAATGTAATTGCTAAAATATACTACAAAAGTAAATATACATTCTTTAAAATTGCTTACATTAAGCAAAACAGGTGGCACAATTTTCTTGTTTTTTAATTTATTTACGGATAGCTCGGGGCACACTACAACATTCAAACATCATTTACAAATGAAGCATTTGTGTTTAGTGAATCCGCCAGATCAGAAGCAGTAGGGATGACCAGTCATGTTGTCTTGACAAGTGTTTGAGTTGGTCCATTTTCCTGTCCTGCTAAGTGTTCAAAATGTAACAAGTACTTTTAGGTGTCAGTGAAGTAAAAAGTACATTATTTTCTTTAGGAATGTAATCAAGTAAAAGTTGCAAAAAATGTAAATAGTAAAGTGCAGATACCCCCCAAAAAATACTTAAGTAGTACTTTAAAGTATTTTTACTTAAGGACTTTACATCACTGCCATTATTAGCCTTACAATCAACAAAGTGTTCCCCCTTCTTCCTCACTTTTCTAAAACACACCTGTCCTCTCCAACGTTGCTGCTTCACTCATTCCAAATGACACCATATTAGCCATGGCATGAGGAGTTGTAGTGTAGTTAACTCTGCACATTAAATTGCCATCGTACATTGTGCATTTGGGCAATGCTATTAATATTGTGCAGTTGTGTTTATTCAGATTTCCAAGGCTCAATTGCATGTGAGACCATACAGATACAGTATAATACAACACACATGTACACTCTCTCGCTTTCTCTCTTTTCCTGCCTTTTCAAAGACTGAGGCTAGATACACACAGGGACAGTGTGATCCCCCAGTACTGGTCGGTTTGGAGCACTGTTCCGTTCCACTAATAAATTGTTTCTGTTCAACAGTCTCCCTCCTCTTCTGTAATGACCGGATAACTTTTCCACTGTTGCGTTCTGCCTGGCGGAAGACTATAATCCTCTCGTTAAAGACGCATGTAAACAAGAAGTTGCTCCTCCAACACACTCACACAGTATGGATTTAAGAGAAACCAATGAGCTGCTCCTCCAACACACACAGTATGGATTTAAGAGAAACCAATGAGCTGCTCCTCCAACACACTCACCGGTATGGATTTAAGAGAAACCAATGAGCTGCTCCTCCACACACTCACACAGTATGGATTTAAGAGAAACCAATGAGTTGCTCGTCCACACACTCACAACAATTGAGTCATGGGCATGCTGAGGCCAGTGAGTGTACTGTACTTTTTACATAAACACATTCATGCCACCAGCTGAAAAATACAAGTGAGTCATATTGGATCAAGAGTCTCTGAAGTTTTGATTGGTGTGTGTTTTCTCGCTGTATATATTATTCTGTAAATGTTCTGGAGAGAGCCCCTCTCCAATGCATTAGCCGATCCATAAAACTGCAGGACGACATTGTCTGTTATATACAGCCCAGCCATCATTGGGTAAGTAACTTAAAGCGATCTTCCCAATCTCAGCGGGAATTGAGAACACTTCTCAGTAAATTCGGAAACTATTCAGACCCTTGACTTAACACATTTTGTTACTTTTCGCTTTGTTTTAAAATGGATTTAATTGGGGGTTTTTCACTCATCAATCTACACACAATACCCCATAATGACAAAGGAAAAGCAGGTTTTTAGAAATCTTTGCAAATTGATTAGAAAAAGAAAAAAAAAACTATCACATTTACATAAGTACTCAGACCCTTTACTCAGTACTTTGTTGAAGCACCTTTGGCAATGAGTAGAGCCTTGATCTTCTTGGGCATGACACTATTAACTTAGCACACCTGTATTTGGGTGTTTCTCCCATTCTTCTCTGCAGATCCTCTCAAGCTCTGTCAGGTTGGATGGGGAGAGTCGCAGCACAGCTATTTTCAGGTCACTCCAGAGATGTTCAATTTGGTTAAAGTCCAGGCTCTGGCAAGGCCACTCAAGGATGTTCAGAGCCCCAGTCAGAGGTCCTGGGCGCTCTGGAGCAGGTTTTCATCAAGGATTTCACTCCATTCATCTTTCCCTCGATCCTGACTAGTCTCCCAGTCCTTGCCCCTGAATAACATCCCCACAGCATGATGCTGCCACCACCATGTTTCACCGTAGGGGTTGTGCCAGGTTTCATCCAGACGTGACACATGGCATTCAGGCTAAAGAGTTCAGTATTGTTTTCATCAGGCCTGACAATCTTGTTTCTCATAGTCTGAGTCATTTAGGTCCCTTTGGTAATTTCCAAGTGGGCTGTCATGTGCCTTTAACTGAGGAGTGGCTTCCGTCTGGCCACTCTACCATATAGGCCTGATTGATAGAGTGCTGCAGAGATGGTTGTCCTTCTGGAAGGTTCTCCCATTTTCCACAGAGGACCTCTAAAGCTCTGTCAGAGTGACCATCAGGTTCTTGGTCACCTCCCTGACCAAGGCCCTTCTCCCCCGAATGCTCAGTTTGGCCTGGGCGGTCAGCTCTAGGAAGAATCTTTGGTTCTAAACTTCTTCCATTTAAGAATGATGGAGGCCACAGTGTTCTTGAGGACCTTCAATGCTGCAAAAAATGTTTTGGTGTCCTTCCCCAGATCTGTGCCTTGACACAATCCTGTCTCGGAGCTCTACGGAAAATCCCTTCGACCTCATAGCTTGGTTTTTGCTCTGACATGCACTTTCAACTGTGGAACCTTATATAGACAGGTGTCTGCCTTTCCAATCAATTGCATTTACTACAGGTGGACTCCAATCAAGTTGCATAAACATCTCAAGGATGATCAATGGAAACAGGATGCCCCTGAGCTCAATTCTGAGTCTCATAGCAAAGGGTCTGAATACTCACAGTTTTTTATTTCTAATAAATGTGCAAAAATTCTTAAAGCCTGCTTTTGCTTTGTCATTATGGTCTATTGTGTGTAGACTGAAAAGGAAAATAGTTTTTGCATATTTTTGTTTCGAATAAGGCTGTAACGTAACAGAATGTGGAAAAAGTCAAGGGGTCTGAATACTTTCCGAATGCACTTTATAACATGTATTACACCTCATGTTGTTCAAACAAAATGGTTCCTATTAACATTTTCATTCCGTAAACCCCCACCCTCCTTCATCCCTCTTTCCAAGTCTCCATTCCACACTGCTCATGTAGCAGATAAGGGTTGTATCCCAAATAGCACCCTATTCCCTATATAGTGCACTACTTTTTACCGGGGCTACATAGGGAATAAGGTGTCATTTGGGTAGGGAATAGGGTGCCATTTGGGACGCAACCAAGAATTCCTCCCCAGAGTTTGGCAAGCCGAAGGAACAGAATTTAAGAGCCAATAAATGTCCTCGGCAGGAATGTGTGGCTGCCTTGTATGGTAATAAAAATTGAGGGCTGGTTTTTAAACACTAAACAAAAATATATACACGACATGCAACAATTTCAAAGATTTTACTGAGTTATAGTTCATATAAGGAAATCAGTCAATTGAAAGAAATTCATTAGGCCCAAATCTATGGATTTCACATGACTGGGAATACAGAAAAGAATCTGTTGGTCACAGATACTTTTCAAAAAAGGCTAGGGGCGTGGATCAGAAAACCAGTCAGTATCTGGTGTGTCCACCATTTGCCACATACAGGATGACCCACACATACTCAATGGGTGACATGTCTGGTGTGTATGCAGGCCACATTTTCAGCTTCCAGGAATTGTGTACAGATCCTTGCGACATGGAGCCGTGCATTACCATGCTGAAACATGAGGTTATGGCGGTATCTCTGTGCTTTCAAATTGCCATTGATAAAATTCAATTGTGTTCATTGTCTGTAACATATGCCTGCCACCATGGGGCACCATGTTCACAACATTGACATCAGCAAACTAGGTTACCTGGGGCGGCAGGTAGCCTAGTGGTTAGAGTGTTGGGCCGGTACCCAAAAGGTTGCTGGATTGAATCCCTGAGTTGACAAGGTAAAAATCTGTTGTTCTGAACAAGGCAGTTAACCCACTCATCCCTGGTAGGCTGTAAATAAGAATTTGTTCTTAACTGACTCGCCTAGTTAAATGTAAAACAAATGTTAACTGCTGGCCCACACTACGCCATATACGCGGTCTGCCATCTGCCTGCATGCTGCAGTGAAACGATTCAAAGTATTAATAATACCCAAAATTGCGGTATGAATTAGTTTTCCATTACAGTGTATGGGAGAGGGAGGTATAATATGAAATGAAACACAAACACACACACACACACACAGTTCATGCCCCATCTCCCCACTCACACGTCTGTGAGTCGATGGATTTGGTCCCGGTCCACACCCTCTCTGTGTGTATACAGTGCAAGGGAGTGGAAGGTGTGATATTTTGGAGGAATGTCCTGGATTAATCATAACAGGATAACCCTCTCCTTACCCTCCCACAGTCCTAACCCTCCCTCCAGCAGCACAGTCCAGACAGAGGACACAGAGGTGCCTAGTGTACACGGGCCAGGTTGCTGACCGGAATGTGGTCTGGGGATTCCATGACTCTGTGGAAAGACCCCCTCTCTCGGACTGGTACTCCCTAGCCCCGCTCTGACATCTCCTAGTGAAATATCATCTCCCAGTGGCTATGGAAACAGGGAAGGGAGGAACGGGGTCAAGTTCCTCCACTCCAAAACAAATCTTAACAATTCCACCCTTCTTGATCACTGATAGTCCCACCAACCCCTTCTGGACATTTTGTTTTACACTCTTCGTTTTCCCGCCTTCAGATCAGATGTTTGACTTTTTGCACTGTGGTGAGAGGAAGACAGAAAACGAGAGTGAAAGAAAGGGGCACGTCTTTCCGTTACAGATGTTCTGACAAATTCTGATCTGGAATGATGAAGTGAGTGTCAGCACTGGCCCACAGCTCACCTCACAACCTTTACACTTGTCTTTCCATCGTTGACGTATGCCAAAATCCACTCTCTTGTCTACAGGTCAGAGAGGGAGGTCTTATGAATGATGTCTTTTGTTTCGGGAGATAAGCATGAGAAATAATACACTTAGAGTCAGCAAGGTAAACAGAAAGTATGATCATTCTTCCTACACCAATGCACTGCTACAGTAACTGTCAGTTTAAGGCCTAGCGACTTATAAGACACAGATAATAAATGAACAATCGAACCCTTCGATGCAAAATCGTCCGGCGATTATTATATGTCCCTATAGGCCCTGTACTTATTTCTGTCTGACATACAAGTTGATCATTAACATCAATAATAAAGATCGTCTTTTAGAAATGCTTTTCAACAAATAACATAACAGACCCGTTCCAACACAGTTCAACTTTCCCATGTTTCCGACGTTCACTTCATCTTCTCGCCAAACCACTGACTCACTGACACCATGTTTCCTGGAGCGCTGGTCCATGCTTGCAGAAGGAATGTGGAGCTGGGAATGTTATTATTGCAACACGTATTGTTTCCACTTTGACTCCGATTGTCAAGTATGTTAGTGGAGACTGCTGGGGGGAGAATGGCTCATAATGACGGCTGGAATGGAGTCGATGGAGTGGTAACCACCACATGGAAACCATGTTTTTGATGTGTTTGATTCCATTCCATTGACTCCATTCCAGCCATGAGCCGTCCTCCCATCAGCAGCCTCCATTGGTATACATTTATTGACTCTGTTAAGTGATCAGGGCCTCTGCACTTGACCTATTCTCTCCGCAAAGTGTCATAAGAGTCGTGTCATGAAAGGAAGAAGACCTGCAAAGACATTGAAGATGTTTTAGACTGCTTGAGTTGAGTTTATGACTCACAAGAACAATATGGTCTTCTCATGAGGAAAATGGAAAGAGGCGACGTCTGCTCTTGGATGGTAACAAGGCAACGCTCCATCTTAACTCCTCCTCCAAATGTACTGGATTGGTTGAACAGTGCAGAAGAGAACCTCCCCTGACAGTTTTTTTTTCTTTTCGTCAAGACCAATAGGAATCGGGGGAACTAGTTTCATGCGTTTCTTTTACACTTGCTACATTAGGTTGCCATTGCCCAGGCAGTGTCCGAACGCCCCCACTCCAACCTCAAAGGGCTCTGCCATGGATGTGACTCCACACCGCGTTGGTTTGTTGGATCAGTTAGGACCCACACACATCCCAGAATGCACAAAGCCTTCTTGTTAAAACACCAACACTGTGACTGGTCTGGAAGTTAAATAGATTCCTATTAGTTGCTTCTGGGAGAAACAGCAACAGCATTCCTATTCTCTCTAAGTCTGCCTTTACATTCCATGACGTCAATAGTCCTGTAGAATACTAAGACACATGATGCATGTACTCCTTATCAAGCATGCACAAGATTTCAGAAGTCCCATTAGACCAGATGTACCTAAAGGCCGAGACAGTAAGAAGCCACAGTGGCAGAATAAATTCAACCACACCTTTGTTTATCACAAAATCGTATATAAAACCGCATTCGTGCAAGTAGGAAAACATGTTGACTAACACTACTTGTAGTGAAACGCCAATGCCATCCTCCTCTGTTTCATGGTGACGAAAGTTTTAATATATTGTATTTTATGTTATTTACTGTTGCTCGCTAGCCTTACGTTCATTGTCAACTTTAGCTAGTTAACATTAGCCTTCTACATCTAGGTGCATATTTCATTCCATCCTCTCAGTCCAGGAGGCACAATGTATGAATTTATGGTTGGATCAGAATCGCCGTTATAGTCATTGGCCAGTGCGGAGAATTAAGTAAACACACAAGTCCAAATCCTTATCTCCATCCATGGCGACTGTAGAAAAGGGACAGCTTTAGCTAGCTAGCTAGCCACCGGAGGACAACAACGCAACAAGATGCAACAATTCAAGTTTTTCTGTCAATGACGTATGCTCTCAATGGGATTTAATAGGAGTGATGCCAAATCCTAGTTGGCTTCCCTTGACCCTTTTTTTGGTGCTCCATGTCCATTCACAGTTCAGCTGGCTACCTGTTTGACTGGCAAACTGTCCTTCTCATCTTCATCCCTGACCCACTGGCTGAATTATAATATGGCTAACTGACTGACTGACTGACTCACTGACTGATTGACTGACTAGCTAAATGAGTGTTTGACTAACTGACTGATTGACTGGCTAACTGACTGACTGATGAGCTAACTGTCTGATGAGCTAACTTGTTTCCCAGGCTTCAGGCTGATCTGATCTGTAGCCCAGTCCTACCGGCTGGCTGCGTTTGAGCAATGTTTCCCACTGCACAGCAACCTCTGCATGCTGACTGGGTCATGTGTTTCATGGTGTTTCCCAACGTGACTCCTGCTCTTAGACAGACTGCGCTCTTAGCCTAGACCCTGTATACCACTGTAATCCACCCCCCCCCCCCTAGTTTCAGGGTAGCCCTGGCAGTAACAGCCAGGCCCTGCAAAGTGAACAGGCCCCCATTGAGCAACCCCAGCCCCAAGCTTTCCACAGTGTAATTTGCTAATCCATGTCAAAGTCTGGCAAGCTATGGTCTCCCTCCCCCACAGCTCACAGCCCTGCACTAAAACACATGGGGCATGAAAGCACAGCCACTTAGATGCAGATGCACACACAGGCACACACGCGCCCACACGCACGTTCACTGGACAGCTGAAAAATTCATCTTGATGACGGCTTTGATTTTAGGGAAAGGCATTCCCCCAAGTTTACCACACACACACACAGACACGCATGCAGAAACACAGGTACCAACACACCACACACCCCTTTTGTTAGGGTTGAGGCGATGGAGGGAGTTACCTTTAGGTGTGAAGAATGTAACTCAAATATAAGCACCCTATCCCTTCTTCTGTCTCTAAACTTACTCCAACTTGAGACAACGAAGGAAAAAATTCTGTCAATTAAAAATGATGTGTTTGCTCAACTTGTCTAATATGTTCAATTCCATGAGAAATGATTACTTAGGCATCTTACCTAAAATAGGCTTTGGAATCAGTTACACACACACAGCGCTTTTAACATACAATATTTTCAACTTCCATATTTAACACTCTTTGACATACATTGTGCATGTTTATTTGTATAGTAATTTTTATTCAACATGTCCTTGCCTGGGATTTGAACTCACAACCTATTGGATTCATGGCATTCTGATTTTCCTGCTATGCTATCATGCCTGTGTCAGTTATCAGTTAATTGGACTATCCTCTCATCATTGATTTAATTAGCTAATTTCAGCAATTTGAGGGATTTCTGTATAGTAGTCTTAAGTTGGTGTTGCATATTACTCTATTTTAATTTTACTCCTTAATCACTATGATAAATAAAATCATATTTCTTGATTGTACTTTTAACATAGCTGAGATTTAGTGCAAATTGTAGCAATCCAGGTGAAATCAGTCATTGACACGGAACTGGGGGTGTAGCAGGAAGACTGGAGTGCTGTGAACCAAGAGGTTGTGAGTGCAAATCCCAGGTGAGTTTTAATTACTGTACAAATGAACATGCACAATGTAATCATATATGTCAAATACGTAAGTTGGAAACATTTTGTTAAAAGCACTGTGTGTGTAATTAGTTACACAATAAAAAATAAAAAAAAGTTTTTTGATAAGATGCCCAAATACTAATTTGTACTTGAATGAACATATGAGACAATTTGAGGAAACACATAATTTTAAGTTGACCGAATTTTTGCCTACGTTTTCTCATGCTGGAGCCAAGTTTGGGTAAATTGTTTTTGTTTTGTTCAGGTAACACCAAAAAGTGAACATCTAATCAACTTACACTAATTACTGTAACACACAAAAAAAGGTGTTTTCTCCCTTTTCTTTGACTTTTTTTCCCTCACGATGCCTTTGAGGTTGTTGTTTGTGGGCTTTTTCCCCTCTTCGACAGAGACATGTCAATAGTAGAGTTCCTTTCCTCTGTATGAGAGTTTGGGTTTGGAGAGAATACATTTGGCCCCTCTCTCTGCAATAAATTGTAAGCCTTCACAATGTAGTTGACCATGGAGATTTGGAAGGAATTACTATTCCCTGCTTGTATATCTTCATGGTCGCCATGCGAGAAGATGGGCTCTTTGCTACTAAGTGTGTGTGTGTGTGTGTGTGTGTGTGTGTGTGTGTGTGTGTGTGTGTGTGTGTGTGTGTGTGTGTGTGTGTGTGTGTGTGTGTGTGTGTGTGTGTGTGTGTGTGTGTGTGTGTGTGTGCAGTCAGTATGTGTCCTGCCATCCAAGCCACATAGGCTAGAAATACTCAAAACCATTTCCACAGCATCCAGATGAAAGTAATATGATTGAGCTAAGTTGTAAAATATACTCCTACTCTTCTAATCTGCCTCCTGGTGGAAATCATTATCCCCACTCTTACTCTATTGATTCAGATATTTATCTTGGCTCGGCTGAGGGCATTCCCCAAATTCCACCAGAGGAAACGTTCCAGTGTGTCACGTTCTGACCTTAGTTCCTTTATTATGTCTTAGTGTTAGTTTGGTCAGGGCGTGAGTTGGGGTGGGTAGTCTATGTTCTTTTTTCTATGTTGTATTTTTGTGTTTGGCCTGGTATGGTTCTCAATCAGAGGCAGCTGTCGATCGTTGTCTCTGATTGAGAATCATACTTAAGTAGCCTGTTTTCCCCATTTTGGTTGTGGGTGATTGTTTTCTGTGTCTGTGTTTTCCACACAGAACTGTTTCGTTTTCAGTTTGTGTAGTGTTCAGTTTTGATTAAAAATAAGACGAACACTTAACACGCTGCGTATTGGTCCGATCCGTCCTACTCCTCCTCAGAAGAGGACGAAAAACGTTACACATTGGGAGTCATGTTTGCCCGTCTAACATCCAACGTTTACATTGTCTGACAGAACCTCTGCAGTACCCAGTCATTAATGTATAGGAGCCACAAAAGATAATGCCTAACTAAATACAGTAACATACCAGAGAGATGTGGAAAGTTCAACAACATGAATATTTCATCATTATTTAACCAGGTCGGCAAGCTGAGAACAAGTTCTCATTTACAACTGCGACCTGGCCAAGATAAAGCAGACCTGGCCAAGATAAAGATAGAAGGATCAAAGTGGTCTCCACAACAGAATAGTCTCCACAGAGAGGACTCCACAACAGAGTAGTCTAGGAGAGTTCATTGGTGGTGCTAAAGAGGCTTAGTGGTACTGCCAATCTCATGTCTGGCCTATAGGAGCGCAATGAAGCAGGAAGCTACCCTATTACCCTAACAAGAAACCCCCTAAAATAGACCCCATAAAGTGCATCTATGGTTACATAGGAGCACACTCTCTCACACACACACACACACACACACACACACACACACACACACACACACACACACACACACACACACACACACACACACACACACACACACACACACACACACACACACACACACACACACACACACACCACGCACTCACAGTGTGCAGGGATAGCCCAGCCTGGTCCCATGGACTCAAATTAGTATGATTTGTTATGTTTGGTATGGTTACATAAGACAGAAGTTTATTTAAGGCAAAAAAAATGTAAGTAGGTTGCTTGGTCAGGGTGGATGGGTAGGTGTATAAAGTTAATGTCTAGCAACCCAAAGGTTGCTAATTAGCAACTTTTCAACTACTTGCTACTTAGCATGTTAGCTAACCCTAACCTTAAACTAACTCCTAAACTTAACAGAATAATATGAAATGCTCTGAGGCCATGTTGGATAGCCAAGCAGCCCACGTTGATCATAACTAGAGTTCAATGTGTTTCCCTTAAATATGTACTATGCAGAAATTGCTACACCATTTCCTGGTTGCTAAAATTCTAATAGTTTGCCTAACTTCAGTTTATGTGACAAGACAAGCAAGCATAGTGTTGTGAATCATTGAACCATCTAAACCACTGTGAAATATATTTTCCATAACCAAAAATGTAGCATTTTCAGCTGCCTGCCTGGATAGCCAGGCAGCCCCACTTTGAGCATAACTAGAGTTCAGCTGGATTCATTCAGTAGAGTTCATTAGAGTCTGACTGGAGCCTAACAGAGAGATCTGGGCCCTGGTCCAACCCATCGCTGACCACAATGAGTAGCAGCCACTTCTCTATGACTGCCCTACAACTGGGTACACGTTTTACCTCGCCTGATGCCCTGGGTGGGCGGGGTTTTCACACTTTAAGACCTATACTCTACCCCAAAATGATACTGAATACTGTGCAACTAGGCTACACACCCTTAAATGTACGTAAACCTGTAGTTTAATTTATAATATTTATAATATGCAGTGCATTAGCTGTGA
The DNA here is from genome assembly GCF_036934945.1 of Oncorhynchus masou masou. Classification (NCBI taxonomy): domain Eukaryota; kingdom Metazoa; phylum Chordata; class Actinopteri; order Salmoniformes; family Salmonidae; genus Oncorhynchus; species Oncorhynchus masou. Next base: position 53,914,178 of record NC_088242.1, read on the forward strand.
TTTGAATGGGATGGTGGGATGATTTTAACAGGGTCTGATGTTTTAAATATCTCATCATTGTGACAATGAGGAAAACACACAACATAATAAGAGAAAATAGTATTTTCATCAACACTTAGGTATGTCTTTTTTTAAAACATTTATTTTACCCCAATTTTGTGGTATCCAATTGGTAGTAGTTACAGACTTGTCTCATCTCTCGCACAGACTGGGAGAGGCGAAGGTCGAGAGCCATGTGTCCTCCGAAACACAACCCAACCGCACTGCTTCTTGACACAACGCACATCCAACCTGGAAGCCAGCCGCAACAATGTGTCAAAGGAAACACCGTACACCTGGCGACTTGGTCAGCGTGCACTGCTCCCGGCCTGACACAGGAGTCACTAGTGTGCGATGAGACAATGATATCCCTGCTGGCCAAACCCTCCCTAAACCGGACGACGCTGGGACAATTGTGTGTCGCCCCATGGACCTCCCAGTCACGGCTGGCTGCGACAGAGCCTGGGCTCGAACCCAGAATCTCTGGTGGCACAGCTAGCATTGCGATGCAGTGCTTTAGACCACTGCACCACCTGGGAGGCCTGAGTGATCGTATGTCAATCAACCTTCTATCATGGCAAGCTATCATGCTCTCCTCCTCCACTTCAAAGAGATGGAAAACGTAAACCTTCAGTCCTCAGGGAGATTTTTCCCTGGCGTGATCTTTTTCTCTGTCCTGGCTCCTGATAAAGTTCACAACATCCTCATGGCGTAGACTAGCCTCTAGCCTCTTAAAGCCACACTGCTGTTACAATGGTCAACGTTGTGAGCCCAGACCTTGTGGGCAAAGGCTGGTTTATAGTTGGTCTATCGACATGTCTGTCGACTGTTGTCGCATTGACATCATGAACATTCTATAGTCGTCCGACATCAAACTTGTAGTTGTCGTTATGAAAAGTATAAACACAAAAACAACAGGTTGAATGACATCAGCAACCTGGTGGTCCAAGAAGCATAACTGATACACCAATAAACCCATCCGTTTAAAAACATATTTAGTATGTCAATCTAGCAAGCTAATCAACTTTCTAAACAATGTTTTGGGTAGTTTCTAGCTTCTTAGCTAGCAGGCTAGCCAGTTCAAATGATGACTGGAGCATAGCTGACAACATCTTAACTTTAGCACAATTGTATTAATTATTACAGGAAAATAAACTCTTAGCAGATAACTATTTACATGTTCATGGCGAGCTAATTACAGAAAATAGCTTTCAGTTGTGAGCGTGACGAAGTAAAAGCCAGGGCATTCTACCGGATAATTGTTGAACTTGTGCAATGTCTCATTGCTAGCTCAGTCAGGTAACCATGACTGCTGACGCAGCAACAGGGTCAAAGTTTAACCTTTTTCATATTGTCTGCTACAAAGAAACCGACAGTCGCAGCGACGGTCTAAAAACATTCCACCGGAGTATAAATGATACATGGTTTTGACCAGCAACTCTTGTCGCATTCTAATTGTCCATAGACATGTTGATAAGTGGAGGCTGGTGAGAGGAGCTATAGGAGGATGCTCATTGCAATGGCTGTAATGGAATTGATGGAATGGAGTCAAGTACATGGTTTCCATATGTTTGATGTGTTTGCTACCATTCCATTTATTACAATTCCAGCCAACAGTCCTGCTATAGCTCCTCTCACCAGCCTCCACTGACGTCAATAGATGAAGTGTAAACCAGCCTTAACAAGAGAAGGCTCTCTGGGGTGTCATTTTCACATGCAGAGCTCCGAAACATGATGTCATATCCCCCCGCTACTGAGGAGAACACACAATGGCTGCAGCAGCAGGACAATGCATGCGAGCCAGAAGATGAAGGTGTGTGTCTCAAACACACACAGCAACAAACACGCACACGCACACAAACACACTCACCCACTGGGTGTGTGCCTGCATGCTCCCTGTCTCCAAAGAGAGATTTACACATTTAGAGATCCCCATTAGCCTGGGCCGTCTTCCACCAACAGAGCAGAGGAAATCCTATCTCCCGATCCGTAGCCTGACTCAGATGGTAAATTCCATCATGTGCCTCATAAGCTCATCTGGAACGGCCCACGTGGTCAAGGGAGTGTCCTTGGATGTTTTTGGCAGCTGACGTCCCTCTCCGCCTTTGCTTTGGAATTTCTTTCTTCTTCTCTCTTGTCTTGCAGATCTCGCATGTGTTCCTTGAAGGATAATCCTAGGACAGACAGATGGAAATGTGTGTGTTTGCGTGCGCGTGTGCTTCCACGTGCACATGAGTGTGTATGTGAGGCCTGGTGAGGAGTGAGGTTTAGGGAATGATAGGGTTTCCCTCCATAAACACTCTGGCTTCCAATAGAATTCCCTCGCTAGCAGCAGATAACGTCTGCGTTCCAATGTGTTTCCCTTAAAGATGTACTATGCAGAAATCGCTACGCCATTTCTTGGTTGCTAAAATTCTAATAGTTTGCCTAATTACAGTTTATGTGACAAAACAAGCAAGTATTGTGTAGTGAATCATTGAACCATCTAAACCCCTGTGAAATATATTTTCCATAACCAAAAAATATAGTATTTTCAGTTTTCTGTTTAAAGCTGGTGTACAAAACAGAAAGTAAAAGAGGCAAAAACTAAACTTAAGAACGGGAAGCATAGAAATAGCGCACATGGAGCATATCGACCTCTTTTCAGTGTTGCTTTCAATGAAAATGACAGATCTATAACTCAACATTTATCTGTGAAATTGGTCGGGTCGTCCAAAAAGTTACATATTGCAGCATTAATGTGGCTCTACTTTCCTTTTTCATACCTATTTCTCAGTACATTTTGTCTTGCAAGGGAACGCCCCTCTAAGAAAAAAATAACATATTCGACCTTATATGCCTTCCCAGTCATATCCATGCAAAATGTCTCAACTGGTCAAAACAAGAAGAAATATAATGAACCGTGTGTATATGAGGGAAATGTGTATCAGTGACCCAAACATTGATCATGGTGCAGGGGTGTCAAAATCATTCCACGGAGGGCGGAATGTCCTCTGTTTTTTGTTATTTCCTTTCAGTTTGCGGCCAATTAAGACCTAATTGATTAATGACCTTAATTGATCCATCAAGTACAACTGAGGACTGAAATCCAGCAAACACTCAGCCCACCGTGTAAAACGTTCGATCTCTGTGCTGTGCAATAGAGTATAGAGGATGTATTTCACTATCTGCATATTTTAATTCACTGTCATACTCCTTGGCCTGAGCAATGCCCCAGTGGAAACATAGCACAGAAATGAGTGTATCCACTGTAGTCATATAGTGAGTATGGTGGTTCTGTAGGAAAGCTCAATCAGAATATACACATCCTGCCTGCAGCCCACATTGCGGGAAGGAAAGAGCCGGTCACCCCTGGTTACATAACAGCCTTGTCACTGTTATGGCAACCCAGTGTGAACAGGTTCCATTTGTCTATGAAAGGCAGGAAAGGGGAAAAGGAAGACACCAATGTTGAAGGAGACAGGGGAGAGAGACCGAGAGAGACAGAGGGGTCAGGATAACACGTCGTACATTGAGCTATGTGGCCTGTCAGCGTGTGTGTGTGTGCGCGTGTGTGTGTGCGCAGCCTACTACTTTCTGTCTAAATACTACTGTATGAGTTATCCTTGTCATTTTATCTCTCTCTCTCTCTCTCTCTCTCTCTCTCTCTCTCTCTCTCTCTCTCTCTCTCTCTCTCTCTCTCTCTCTCTCTCTCTCTCTCTCTCTCTCTCTCTCTCTCTCTCTCTCTCTCTCTCTCTCTCTCTCTCTCTCTCTCTCTCTCTCTCTCTCTCTCTCTCTCTCTCTCTCTCTCTCTCTCTCTCTCTCTCTCTCTGAGTATGTGGTGTTGGCTGTTAGATGAGTGGGCCTCTCCCTCTGTTCTGTCTCTGTGCTATGGCATGCATACACCAGAACAGGGTTTCCCAGTCTCCTGTGTAAACATTTTAGTTTTTTTGCCCTAGCACTACACAGCTGATTCAAATAATCAAAGATAAATGAATAGTTGGTTATTTTAATAATCTGTGTAGAGCACCGGGGGGGAGGGGGGGGGCAGGATTGGGAAACCCAGCACTAGAACATATTCACCAGGGCACACACAGACCACGTGACTGCCTGGAGACCTCCTTTTAAGAGAGGGAGGGAGAGGAGAACAGGGGGAGGAGAACAGGAGAAGGGAACTCTGTTTTCCAAGGAAAGAGTGACTCACTGGCTTTAAAAAAAAAATCCCAGATAATTTCAGAGAGAGAGAGAGAGAGATTCCCCTCTTCAGCGCATCATTGTTTCATCAGTGTTCTTTAAGGACCTGTTTGTGTCTGGCAGTAATGTACAGTAATTGGCATATGGGTTCCTGCCTGATAAGAGAGGTGTCCAAAGGGTGAGCCTGATGATAAAGGAGGTAGTGTCTAGCCCCCTTCTCTGAATCACCAGACCCTGTGTTTGTTTGTGTTCTATTGTATCCAGGCAAAACAGTGCTCTAAGTTTCCATCCTCAGGCTTGGAGCAGCACTTTCCTGAAACCAAGCCAGGAAACTGTGTGTTGCCTTGGCAGCGAGGACTGTGGGAAGACTGTGGCCAAGGCAAGGAGGGCTGAACAGAGCTTAGCTCTGAAGCTTTATATAGCCACGCTGCTCCAGGGTCCATCCCTGGCCTGAGACACCTAACGTAGCCTGCCAGGCTGCGATAAAGCCCTAATTTCATGTTCAGCACCACGTATAGTGTATAGTGTGTGCCGTTTGGTGTTGCTACAGTACAGCTTCTTAAAAGTATCTGAATAACTGGTAGCTATATAACCGGGGCACACAACTCCAATCCTCGGGGGAAAAATTGCTGGTTCAGAGGTTTATATATTTGGTTGCCAAGTTATAAGAGGGGGAGAAGTTATTAATATTTCCAATAAGTGAGAAATCAGTGTATCTGAATCCAGCCCTGAAGCCTCTCGTCTACTCCCTAGTGAATGTCGTCTTCTTATGTCGATGCACGGTGGGACTTCGTAGAAACATATGAAATGGTTTCAGAGGGCAGTATGTTTGCATTAAAAAGCAATATTTAGGTTGATGTGAACCGACACGCTGTGCCGACCATGAAAATTATGTTCTGTGGTTTTCCTCCAAAGAGGTTCACAGTCTTTACCTTTGCCCTTCGAGTACAGAAATACAACTTAATTTAAGCCATGCGAAGAGAAGAAGGCGTTTGACTAAATATAGACCTGAGTTGGAAGTAAACTCTCTCACAAATTGAAAGAGAATGTCAAGCTCAATGTGCAATGTGTCCGCTGTAGCTGACATGTGTATGACGAGAGCCTGGAAGAATGTCAGTGAAAAACAGCTAAGAGAGTGCCATCCCGAATGGCACCCTATTCCCTATTCTCCTATTCCCTAATTCTCTCCCTCAATTCAATTCAAGGGGCTTTATTGGCATGGGAAACATATGTTAACATTGCCAAAGCAAGTGAGTTAGATAATATACAAAAGTGAAATAAACAATAGAAAATAGCTATAAACATTACACTCGCAGAAGTTCCAAAAGAATAAAGACATTACAAATGTCATATTATGTATATATACAGTGTTGTAATGATGTGAAAATAGTTGAAGTACAAAAGGGAAAATAAATAAGCATACATATGGGTTGTATTTACAATGGTGTTTGTTCTTCACTGTTTGACCTTTTCTTGTGGCAAAGGGTCACAAATCTTGCTGCTGTGATGGGACACTGTGGTATTTCACCAAGTAGATATAGGAGTTTATCACAATTGGGTTTCGTTTCAAATTCCTTGTTGATCTGTGTAATCTCAGGGAAATGTGTGTCTTTAATGTGGTGGTACATTTGTCAGGAGGTTAGGAAGTACAGCTCAGTTTCCACCTCATTTTGTGGGCAGTGTGCACATAGCCTGCCTTCTCTTGAGAGCCATGTCGTGTCTGATTCCTGGCTTAGGAAGGCCACCAAAAATTCTGAGATTTCCATACCCAACTATAACATTTTCCGTCAAGATAGAACTGCCAAAGGGGGAAGAGTTGCATTCTACTGTAGTGATAGCCTGCAAAGTAATGTCATACTTTCCAGGTCCATACCCAAACAGTTCGAACTACTAATTTTAAAAATTACTCTCTCCAGAAATAAGTCTCTCACTGTTGCCACCTGCTACCAACCCCCCTCAGCTCCCAGCTGTGCCCTGGACACAATTTGTGAATTGATCGCCCCCATCTAGCTTCAGAGTTTGTTCTGTTAGGTGACCTAAACTGGGATATGCTTAACACCCCGACAGTCCTACAATCTAAGCTAGATGCCTTCAATCTCACACAAATCATCAAGGAACCCACCAGGTACAACCCTAAATCTGTAAACAAGGGCACACTCATAGATGTTATCCTGACCAACTGGCCCTCCAAATACACCTCCGCTGTCTTCAACCAGGATCTCAGCGATCACTGCCTCATTGCCTGTATCCGCTACGGGTCCACAGTCAAACGACCATCCCTCATCACTGTCAAACGCTCCCTAAAAGACTTCTGCGAGCAGGCCTTTCTAATCGACCTGGCCCGGGTATCCTGGAAGGATATTGACCTCATCCCGTCAGTTGAGGATGCCTGGTCATTCTTTAAAAGTAGCTTCCTCAAATCAAATTTTATTTGTCACATGCAGATGTTAATGCGAGTGTAGCGAAATGCTTGTGCTTCTAGTTCCGACAATGCAGTAATAACCAACAAGTAATCTAACTAACAATTCCAAAACTACTGTCTTATACACACAAGTGTAAGGGGATAAAGAATATGTACATAAAGATATATGAATGAGTGATGGTACAGAGCAGCATAGGCAAGATACAGTAGATGGTATCGAGTACAGTATATACATATGAGATGAGTATGTAAACAAAGTGGCATAGTTAAAGTGGCTAGTGATACATGTATTACATAAAGATGCAGTAGATGATATAGAGTACAGTATATACGTATACATATGAGATTAATAATGTAGGGTATGTAAACATTATATTAGGTAGCATTGTTTAAAGTGGATAGTGATATATTTTACATAATTTCCCATCAATTCCCATTATTAAAGTGGCTGGAGTTGAGTCAGTGTGTTGGCAGCAGCCACTCAATGTTAGTGGTTGCTGTTTAACAGTCTGATGGCCTTGAGATAGAAGCTGTTTTTCAGTCTCTCGGTCCCAGCTTTGATGCACCTGTACTGACCTCGCCTTCTGGATGATAGCGGTGTGAACAGGCAGTGGCTCGGGTGGTTGTTGTCCTTGATGATCTTTATGGTCTTCCTGTAACATCGAGTGGTGTAGGTGTCCTGGAGGGCAGGTAGTTCGCCCAGGGTGATGCGTTGTGCAGACCTCACTACCCTCTGGAGAGCCTTACGGTTGTGGGCGGAGCAGTTGCCGTACCAGGCGGTGATACAGCCCGCCAGGATGCTCTCGATTGTGCATCTGTAGAAGTTTGTGAGTGCTTTTGGTGACAAGCCAAATTTCTTCAGCCTCCTGAGGTTGAAGAGGCGCTGCTGCGCCTTCTTCACGATGCTGTCTGTGTGGGTGGACCAATTCAGTTTGTCTGTGATGTGTATGCCGAGGATCTTAAAACTTACTACCCTCTCCACTACTGTTCCATCAATGTGGATAGGGGGGTGTTCCCTCTGCTGTTTCCTGAAGTCCACAATCATCTTCTTAGTTTTGTTGACGTTGAGTGTGAGGTTATTTTCCTGACACCACACTCTGAGGGCCCTCACCTCCTCCCTGTAGGCCGTCTCGTCGTTGTTGGTAATCAAGCCTACCACTGTTGTCTCGTCCGCAAACTTGATGATTGAGTTGGAGGCGTGCGTTGCCACGCAGTCATGGGTGAACAGGGAGTACAGGAGAGGGCTCAGAACGCACCCTTGTGGGGCCTCAATGTTGAGGATCATCGGGGTGGAGATGTTGTTGCCTACCCTCACCACCTGGGGGCGGCCCGTCAGGAAGTCCAGTACCCAGTTGCACAGGGCGGGGTCGAGATCCAGGGTCTCGAGCTTGATGACGAGCTTGGAGGGTACTATGGTGTTAAATGCCGAGCTGTAGTCGATGAACAGCATTCTCACATAGGTATTCCTCTTGTCCAGATGGGTTAGGGCAGTGTGCAGTGTGGTTGAGATTGCATCGTCTGTGGACCTATTTGGGCGGTAAGCAAATTGGAGTGGGTCTAGGGTGTCAGGTAGGGTGGAGGCGATATGGTCCTTGACTAGTCTCTCTAAGCACTTCATGATGACGGAAGTGAGTGTCATGATGACGGAAGTGAGTAACTCACCATCTTAGATAAGCATGCTCTGTTCAAAAAATGCAGAACTAAGAACAGATATAGCCCTTGGTTCACTCCAGACCTGACGGCCCTCGACCAGCAGAAAAACATCCTGTGGTGGACTGCAATAGCATCGAATAGTCCCCGCGATATGCAACTCTTCAGGGAAGTCAGGAACCAATACACGCAGTCAGGAAAGCAAAGGCCAACTTCTTCAAGCAGAAATTTGCATCCTGTAGCTCTAACTCCAAAAAGTTATGGGACACTGTAAAGTCTATGGAGAACAAGAGCACCTCCTCCCAGCTGCCCACTGCACTGAGGCTAGGTAACACAGTCACCACCGATAAATCCATGATAATCGAGAACTTCAACAAGCATTTCTCAACGGCTGGCCATGCCTTCCTCCTGGCTACTCCAACCTCGGCCAACAGCTCCGCCCCACACCTGCAGCTACTCGCCCAAGCCTCCCCAGCTTCTCCCTTACCCAAATCCAGATAGCAGATGTTCTGAAAGAGCTGCAAAACCTGGACCCTTACAAATCAGCTGGGCTTGACAATCTGGACACTCTATTTCTGAAACTATCCGCCGCCATTGTGACAACCCCTATTACCAGCCTGTTCAACCTCTCTTTCATATCGTCTGAGATCCCCAAGGATCCCCAAGGATTGGAAAGCTGCCGCAGTCATCCCCCTCTTCAAAGGGGGAGACACCCTGGACCCAAACTGTTACAGACCTATTTCTAAGGTCTTCGAAAGCCAAGTCAACAAACAGATCACTGACCATCTCAAATCCCACTGTCCCTTCTCCGCTGTGCAATCTGGTACTAAACGATATCATAACCTCCAAGACAGTACTGTGCAGCCGTCTTCATCGACCTGGCCAAGGCTTTCGACTCTGTCAATCACCATAATCTTATCGGCAGACTCAGTAGCCTCGATTTTTCTAAAGACTGCCTTGCCTGGTTCACCAACTACTTTGCAGATAGAGTCCAGTGTGTCAAATCGGAGGGCATGTTGTCTGGTCCTCTTCCAGTCTCTATGCGGGTGCCGCAGGGTTCAATTCTCGGTCCGACTCTTTTCTCTGTATATATTAATGATGTTGCTCTTGCTGCGGGTGATTCCCTGATCCACTTCTACGCAGACGACACCATTCTGTATACTTCTGGCCCTTCCTTGGACACTGTGCTATCTAACCTCCAAACGAGCTTCAATGCCATACAACACTCCTTCCGTGGCCTCCAACTGCTCTTAAACGCTAGTAAAACCAAATGCATGCTTTCAACCGTTCGCATCCTGCACCCACACGCCCGACTAGCATCACCACCCTGGATGGTTCCGACCTAGAATATGTGGACATCTATAAGTACCTAGGTGTCTTGCTAGATTGTAAACCCTCCATCCAGACTCATATCAAACATCTCCAATCTAGTGTCAACTTTCTGTTCGGCAACAAAGTCTCCTTCACTCACGCCGCCAAACTTACCCTAGTAAAACTGACTATCCTACCGATCCTCGGCTTCGGCGATGTCATCTACAAAATAGCTTCCAATACTCTGCTCAGCAAACTGGATGCAGTTTATCACAGTGCCATCCATTTTGTTACTAAAGCAACTTATACCACCCACCACTGCGACCTGTATGCTCTAGTTGGCTGGCCCTTGCCTACATATTCGCCGCCACTGGCTCCAGGTCATCTACAAGTCCATGCTAGGTAAAGCTCCGCCTTATCTCAGTTCACTGGCCACGATGGCAACACCCACCCGTAGCACACGCTCCAGCAGGTGTATCTCACCGATCATCCCTAAAGCCAACACCTCATTTGGTCGACTTCCTTCCATTTCTCTGCTGCCTGTGACTGGAACAAATTGCAAAAATCGCTGAAGTTGGAGACTTTTATCTCCCTCACCAACTTCAAACATCTGCTATCTGAGCAGCTAACCGATCGCTGCAGCTGTACATAGTCCATTGGTAAATAGCCCACCCAATTTACCTGCCTCATCCCCATACTGTTTTTAATTATTTACTTTTCTGCTCATTTGCACACCAGTATCTCTTCCTGCACATGACCATCTGATCATTTATCACTCCAGTGTTAATTTGCAAAATTGTAATTATTCGCCTACCTCCTCATGCCTTTTGCACACAATGTATCGAGACTCTTTTTTTATTTTTTTCTACTGTGTTATTGACTTGTTTATTGTTTGCTCCATGTGTAACTCTGTGTTGTTGTCTGTTCACACTGCTATGCTTTATCTTGGCCAGATCACAGTTGTAAATGAGAACTTGTTCTCAACTAGCCTACCTGGTTAAATAAAGGTGAAATTTTAAATAAATAAATAAATAAATGTCTGCCTACGGCCTCCTTTCGCAATAGCATGGCTATGCTCACTGAATCTGTACAGAGTAAGGTCCTCTCGGCGTGGGTCCTCTATGTGTAGGTCCGCAGGTCTGGGAGAGTGTCTCGCTGGTCTGGGCAGGGTGTCTATTGATCTGTTGCTCCTGTGTGAAGTGTTGTGGCTACGTTTGAGAGCGATGTCCTTTAGGGTCCGGGCGAAGGTGGGCACTGCTACCTTTGTTAGGTGGACCTGGTCATACAGGCTGTTCAAGTCCAGGGTGGAGTGGTGGGCCAGGAAAACATTTGGTTTTGAGGCACAGTCACGGGAAATACTTGCGTTTACCTGCTCTAGCAGGGTGGAAGTCTTTTCATGGTAAACAGGGTGGAGATAAATCCACTTGTGCATTGGGGAAAGTAGAAGAAGCTTTTTCAATCACTCCCTACAGTGCTGTGGCCACCCTTTCCTGCTGTGTTCTCAGGTCATTTGTGCCTGTGTCGATTATTATGTGGCTGGGTGAACCTAGTTGGCCCTCAGGTCGAGGGCGCGCTGGGTGTTTGGACACCAGAGTTTAGACACACTGTGTTTGGGGAAAAGTTTTTTTTCTTGTATATATTTCCCATTTGAGTCCATAAGAAGTACAATCTGTGTCTTGTGTATGTCCTCAGTGGGTGTGGGGGGTTGTCAGGAGGGCTATCAGGGTGGCTCAGAGGGGGTGAGAGCCCCTGGGCTTGGGGTTCTTCATTTGTCTGTCCTGCAGTGATGTCGACGCTATGGTCAGGGTCTGGTGTGGACTGTTCTGCTGTGGTGTCGAGACTTTTGTCGGGAGCTGAGGTGGACTGTTCTGCTGGCTTCTCTGCGGGGGTGGCCACCTCTCTAGTGGGTTGTTCTCTGTCACACGCCATTCCCCTCAACCTCTCCTCCAGCAGTCTTATCCTCTCCTCTAGTGCTCTGTTCTTCTCCTGCTCTTGCTTTTTATATTGTTGAAGTTATCTCACCACAGTCCAGAGTGCAGATATGTCTCTTTCCACCTCCAGCTCTCCGGGTCTGGTTAAGGGGTGTTGTTGTGCTGGACTGTTGCCTGGGTCTGTGCTGACTGGAGTGTAATAACCTGCTGTTCCAGCTCCACCTGCCTTACCTCCAGCTGGGTAAATGTATCCTTCATTTCAATGAGAAGGTAGTACTCTGTGTTGGGAGGTTGACTTTCCGCTTGGGGTTGCTTCTCCTGCTGCACTAATTCTTTGATTAGGTGAAAGTCCAGCTGAAACTGTTTGGCATTGCCCTGTACCATTACTATTCCAGACTTATAGAGATTTATATTAGCTGACTCAGAGTCCTCGTTGTCTAGTATCCTGAGTTTCCACCCATCGTTAACACCCCCTCTCTTAACGAAGGGGTAGTGTGCTAATATAGCACTGTGCCATGCCAGGGGATGGTTTGTGTGGAAGATGAGTTTGCTGATGTTCCCATTTTATAATAGTCAGCAAAAAGTTTCTCGATTTTCCATAAGGAGCTTAATTTTGTGATCTTTTCTTACCTTATCATTCTTTACATACACAGGGTACTGTATTTTTAATTACCTCTGAACAGCGGGAGGCAGCTTCTAAGGCCTCTCCATTTGGTTGGAGTAGACTGTTCGACTCTCCTGCCATTTTTGGGCTAAAGGGCTTTGACACATTTCACTTGACACGCCAGTGCTAATTGATGTTGTATCAAGCTTGTCAGTCTTAATTTAGCGTTCAGTCCTTATAAAATAATGTCATGTATTTTTCTTCTTGGCATTTTGGAAATAAAATATTGCTTCAAACTAAACATTTCTCACTCGGTTCCAGGTTGGATGGTGTTTTCAGGTTTCTGTTGTTTTCCCAGAGCATTTGCTGTATAGCGTTGGAATGATAATCTTTGGTAGTTGTAAACCTTCTAGGTGATTCCGTAATTCCGTCCAAATTCAGGTTGTAGGTTTTGAGTTTTGATTTGGAGTGAAGGATATGTTGTAGAGGGTAGCATCCTGAATGTGTTCCTGACAAAAAAAATCTAAGTTCATCTAACTCTAAATCTACAGTTTTCTTAAGAATATGCAGAAAAATGCAGGAGCTCATCTCTCTCTCTCTCTCTCTCCTGATTGGTAGGGTGCTGCAGAGATGGTTGTCCTTCAAGTCTCATAGCAAAGGCTCTGAATACCTATGTAAATTGTGTGTATTTGAGCTGTTACAGGAATGTAACCTGAGGCATGCTTGCTCACACACAACTTTTCCACCAGCTGTCAAGTTTAATATCAGAGTTCTACTCAGTAATGACCAGCGGAGTCTAAAAAGGAACACTTGGCTCCTTGGCATAGTGTTCACCTCAACAGTTACTCCCTTTTATACACGCATGCAACATGCACACACAGAGTTATCTTTATAGACAGAATCCACCTTTCTCCTCGACTCTGTCAGAAAATGACACCACACCCCTATATATTGCACTACTTAAAACACAAACACATCTGTCTTCAGATTCCTATTACACCTCTTTGACAAACCATCAGATCACAGCAACACTGCTTCAGCAGCTATCCACGTCCCTAGGTTTCCCTGAGTAGTCCCCTTTGAACTCCCTGAGCCCATCCTCCTACCAATCAGAATGGCAGGTTACATTTACAAACAGAGGAAGTGTGTGGTCTGATATTGGCAGCTCTATGGCTTTCAGCTATGCGCTCCCTTTTTCCAGGAGTGTTCCATGTTCCTCGACCTTATTAGTGTAACAATAAGACCTCTAGCTGAACAATGCCCAACTCCAACACAAAAGCCTGGATGTCTGCAGGGTTTTTGGTGACCTTCATAGCACCTGACCCACAGTGAAAACCCCACCAATTGCCTGACCTTTGACACTTGACCTTGCACTGGAGCAACACTGGGCCTCGAATAACACCAACATCACCTCTGTGATGTTGTCCTCCTTGAAACCATGCAAGTATCACTAAGGTGGTTCGGATAGTGAACAAAACTTGTGTGAAGAATAATCTTGCCTGAAACCTGAATACTTGTGTTAGCTCCCCAAGGTAACGCCTAGGATTTAACTTTACTGGGCTTACGTATGTACATATTATATGCTCATGTCATGGGGAACAAGTAATTATGCTATATCCGGGGCATGCTATATTTGGGAGCACAATCTGCTTTCAATGGACGTCTGTTTAGGTTAGAGTTATAGATTTACAATTCAGGTGTACTGTAGCCCTTAGGCATATCAGAACGCACTGTACTGTGTACTGTAACAAAAAACTCAGGTATGCCCTTGACACTGCCTGTTTGTTCTTGTTTATATACAGTTCCAGTCAAAAGTTTGGGCACAGCCACTCATTCATGGGATTGTCTTTATTTGGACTATTTTCAATGTGGTAGAATAATAGTGAAGACATCAAAACTATGAAATAACACACATTAAATCATGTAGTAACCAAAAAAGTGTTACAAATATTTTAGATTTTAGATTCTTCAAAGTAGCCCCCCTTGCCTAGTTGACAGCTTTGCACACTCTTGGTATTCTCTCAACCAGCTTCACCTGGAATGCTTTTCCATCTCAAACCATCTCAATTGGGTTGAGGTTGGGTGACTGTGGAGGCTAGGTCATCTGATGCAGCACTCCATCACATTCCTTGGTCAAATAGCCCTTACACAGCCTGGAGGTGTGTTGGGTCATTGTCCTGTTGAAAAAACAACTGATCGTTCCACTAAGCGCAAACCAGATGGGATGGCGTATCACTGCAGAATGCTGTGGTAGCCATGCTGGTTGTGTGCCTTGAATTCTAAATAAATCACTGACAGTGTCACCAGCAAAGCACCCCCACACCATCACACCTCCTCCTCCATGCTTCACGGTGGGAACCAGACATTCGGTAGGAACCAGACTGCACTTGAAGGATCTTTCGAAGTTCGGGAAATTTTCCGGATTGACTGACCTTCATGTCTCAAAGTAATGATGGACTGTCATTTCTCTTTGCTTATTTGAGCTGCCATGGTCTTTTACCAAATAGTTGAGAACAAGTTCTCATATACAACTGCGACCTGCCCAAGCTAAAGCAAAGCAGTGCGACACAAACAACAACACAGAGTTACACATTAAATAAACAAGCGTACAGACAATAACACAATAGAAGAAAAAAAAGTCTAAATACAGTGTGTGCAAATGGCGGGAGGAGGTAAAGCAATAAATAGGCCATAATAGCAAAGTAATTACAATTTAGCAAATTAACACTGGAGTGATAGATGAGCAGATGATGATGTGCAAGTAGGAATACCGGTGTGCAAAAGAGCAGAAAAGTAAATAAAAACAATATGGTGATGAGGTAGGTAGATTGGATGGGCTATTTACAGATGGGCTATGAACAGCTGCAGCGATTCGTTAGCTGCTCTGATAGTTGATGCTTACATTTAGTGAGGGAAATATAAGTTGCCAGCATCAGCATCACCATTCGTTCCAGTCATTGGCAGCAGAGAACTGGAAGGAAAGGCGGCCAAAGGGGGTGTTGGCTTTGGGGATGACCAGTGAGATATACCTGCTGGAGCGCGTGCTACGGCTGGGTGTTGTTATCATGACTAGTGAGCTGTAGATAAGGCAGAGCTTAACCTAGCATAGACTTATAGACGACATGGAGCGACTTATAGACGACTGGCGACTAATATGTAGCGAGGGCCAGCCGACTAGAGCATACAGATCACAGTGGTAGGTGGTATATGGAGCTTTGTTGGCAAAACGGATGGCACTGTGATAGACTACATCCAGTTTGCTGAGTAGAGTATTGGAAGCTATTTTGTAAATGACATCGCCGAAGTCGAGGATCGGTAGGATAGTCAGTTTTACGAGGGTATGTTTGGCGGCATGAGTGAAGGAGGCTTTGCAGCGAAATAGGAAGTGGATTCTAGATTTAACTTTGGATTAGAAATGTTTAAAATGAGTCTGGAAGGAGAGTTTACAGTCTAGCCAGACACCTTGTAGTTGTCCACATATTCTAAGTCAGAACCGTCCAGAGTAGTGATGCTGGTCGGGCGGGCGAGTGTGGGCAGCAAACGGTTGAAAAGTATGCATTTGGTTTTACTAGCATTTAAGAGCAGTTGGAGGCCACGGAAGGAGTGTTGTATGGCATTGAATCTCTGTCACACCCTGACCATAGAGAGCACTTGTTTCTCTATGGTGTAGTAGGTCAGGGCATGACTTGGGGGTATTCTAGTTTATAATTTATATGTTGTGTTCTAGTTTATATTTTCTATGTTGGTGTTTTGTATGATTTCCAATTAGAGGCAGCTGGAAATTGTTGTCTCTAATTGGGCATCATATTTAATTATCTGTTTTTCCCACATGTGTTTGTGGGATATTGTTTTGTGTTTGTGCATGTGCACCACGTAGTCACGTTTAGTTGTTTGTTTATTTGATATATTTAGTTTTGTTTACGTTTCTCTTTTAATTAAATATGTGGAACTCAACATCCACTGCGCCTTGGTCCCGTTCTTACGACAGCCGTGACAATCTCGTTTGGAGATTAGTTAAAACAGTGTCCAAAGGGTCAGATGTATACATAATGGTGAATTCTGCATAGAGGTGGATCAGGGAATCACCCACAGCAAGAGCGACATCATTGATATATACAAAGAAAAGAGTCAGCCCAAGAATTGAACCTTGTGGTACCCCCATAGAGACTGCCAGAGGTCCGGACAATAGGCCCTCTGATTTGACGCACCAGGCGAGGCAGTCATTTGAGAAACCAAGGCTGTTGAGTCTACCGATAAGAATGCGATGATTGACAGAGTCGAAAGCCTTGGCCAGGTCGATGAAGACGGCTGCACAGTACTGTCTTTTATCGATGGCGGTTATGATATCGTTTAGTACCTAGAGCGTGGCTGAGGTGCACCCGGGACCAGCTTGGAAACCGGATTGCACAGCGGAGAAGGTACGGTGGGTTTCAAAATGGTCAGTGATCTGTTTATTAACTTAGCTTTCAAAGACTGTAGAAAGGCAGGGCAGGATGGATATAGGTCTATAACAGTTTGGGTTTAGAGTGTCCCCCTATTGGAAAAAGGGGGGTGACTGCTGCAGCTTTCCAATCTTTAGGGATCTCGGACAATACGAAAAGAGGTTGAACAGAGTGGTAATGTAAAATGTATTTTTATTATAAAACACTTTTTTGGTTACTGTGTGAATTCATAGTTTTGATGTCTTCACTATTATTCTACAATGTAGAAAATAGTCAAAATAAGAGAGATGCTTTGTTTGTATATGATGTCTGAGTGTTGGATTATGTCCCTGGATATCCATTAATGTGCCTACTGGTTTGCTTAATATAAGTAATTAGAAATAATTCGTACTTTTACTTTACCTTTTGATACTTAAGTACATTTTTGTAATTACATTTACTTTTGATGCTTAAGTATATTTAAAACCAAATACTTTTAGAGTTTTACTCAAGTAGTATTTTACTGGTTGACTTTCACTTTTACTTGTGTCATTTTCTATTAAGGTATCTTTACTTTTACTCAAGTATTGCATTTGGGTACCTTTTTCCACCACTGCGTGTGCGTGCCTGTATGTGTGACTGTTCTGGAAGAATTTCCCTGAGGTAATAATGCCCACCCAGAGCAGAAGCTCATGTTAGGGGTACATTGTTTGTTGGGTTGGGTTACCCCTTAGCATAGGCCAACAACCATGCATCAACTATATGGTTAGGAGGTTGTGTGGGTACAAGGTAGTAGGATACAAATCTCTCAGTAGCATGACCGAGGAATATGAGGTCTTTACAAATAAGATAAAACCTGCAAACATGTCATGCTAAACATATAGATATAGCAAGTTATGATGAGTGATAGCCTTTTAGTCAACTGCTGAATGACATTAAGGAGGCTACAATAGAGGACATTCATGTAAACCCATATCAGTGAAGACTTACTGAAGCTCGGTACCGTTCCAAATTCTCACTGGAATATATTCTCACTTTCAAATGGAAACTATTTCTGGATGCCAACTCTTCAATCAATCTGTCAATCCAGAGAGTGACTATGGTAGGAAAAAATAGCACCAGCTCGTGTGTGTTTTGCACAACCGGACTGCTGTTGTGCATACCTTCCCATGCTGTCATTCCTCCCTCCATCTGTCCTTCCTTCACATAGACACTGATACTTTACTCAGCCAAAAAAAGAAAACCACACCATTGTGTCTTCCACCTGATTTGAACTCAAACATATCACTTAGAGAGTGTATTCTTTATTTCCTTTTCCTCCATCCGTGAGGGGAAAGTACAGCCCTCCTCCTACCAGGCATGACATCTCCATTACTCTTCACATGACAAGGACTTACCAAAAGAAATGAATGGAATGTAAACATTGTTAACGCTATTTTGCTTCTACAGCTCTTCAGCTCTCAATGAGAAACGTGCTGCACTGGTGGCTTTCCAGACTTTTTCAGGGTTAAAAAAAGGCCTGTAGGCTACTGTAACCTTCTCAACCAAAGACAGGTAGCATTACGTGTATTTACTTTTTCGCAACGAAAAGAAGCCATAGCAAGTGTACATATTATATTCTATTCCACCATGAGGTAATATTTTCCAGGTAAGAACATGAACGTGTACATGTCAGTAGTGCTGCTGAGAGGGCTGCAGCAACCCCTTCAAAAAATATGAATTAAAAACAAAAGTATACTTCACAAAAGTAGGGCACTGGGCCTTTACTAGTGGTGTATTATCGGACTGATATAGCTGAGGTGTGATGATACTGTAATGAATACTCAGGGAGAAAAAAGGTGTAGATTCACACGCAGAGTGCGGCAGGTGTTTATTTCGCCTTTGCAGAAGGCAGGAATCGTGGTCGCAGGCAGGTGAATCAAAACTAGGACTGAAGAACATAACTGGTTCTCACAAACGAGCTGGGAAAAGGCTTAGTAGAGTCAATACTAACAATACCTCACAAAGGCACAAACAGAATGAACTGAACTGAATAAGGAGCTAATGAGATCAGGTGAGCAACTAACACAGGTGAAATCAATGAACAAAAATGAAAGACATGGCTACGTTCAAGAACACAAAGAAACAGGGCTACGTTAAAGAACACAACGAAACAGAACACAAGGTTGACTTAAGAAAAGAAATACAGAACCCTACAGATACACAATATCAGGATGCAAGTCCTACAAAACAGACAATGCAGAGTCTGAGGTTGACCACTTCTCAAAGTGTGGTGCACCGTGTATTTTATGTGAAAAAGAGTTGTGTTTGGTCTGCAGCATGAGTCTACCTGCATCCATTTTGTAACCACTTACAACCCCAGGAAAATATGTCACCAATCTCAATATGCCCTACTTACATTCTTATCATCTGTGAATGGTAAAGAGAGAATATGTACTGCTCGTCCCCTACATTCCCAGATGGGAGAGAGAACTGAACACAGCTGCTGTCCTTTGACATTGGTTGCTCACTTGCACAGTTCACACAGGTAAACAGGAATTAATTGACATCATCAAATTAGTTACATTGGCTAAACTCTCTACGATACTCACAATGCACTCAGATGAACTGAGATGAAAGACTAGGATATAATTTTTTTAACTTACTGTCCTAATTTGCTGAATCTGTCTGTTTTCGAAAGCAATAACATGAACCATTCACCAATACGCCAACACAACACACAGGCAACCTGTCTTTGACCCTGATTTAACATCAGAAGGAGATGTGTGAGAACAGAGGAGGTCATATAGAGTCGGAGTCAAGAAAAAATAAAGATCTGAAGCCTTGTTGCCCTACGTTGCAATCTTGATCGGGGCTATTTTGGAAAATGGTTGGAGGGGCTGTTGAGTTGAGTTTTTTATTTTACCTTTATTTAACTATGCAAGTCAGTTAAGAACAAATTCGTATTTTCAATGACGGCCTAGGAACAGTGGGTTAACTGCCTTGTTCAGGGGCAGAACGACAGATTTTTATTTATTTTTTGACCTTGTCAGCTCGGGGATTCAATCTTACAACCTTTCGGTTACAAGTCCAACGCTCTAACCACTAGGAGTCTCCTTATGAATTTTCCACCTGTGTTACAAAGTGACCGCATCAAAGGCTCAGGCAGTGTGCTATGCCTATCTGAACACCCCTTTCTTCCTAACCTGCCCCCCCCCCCTCTCATCATCCCTTCCTCCCTTCGTCACGTCCACTTGAGACCAAAGACTTGACAGGGAGAGAGAGAAAGAGAGAGAGGGCAGAGGGCAAAGGGGGGGGGGGGCATCAAGAGGAAGAAGGTGTGTTTACCACCATTACAACAAAAACCACTAGAACAACAAAAATCAAAAAATAACAGCCTGGTCTCATAGATTAGACTTAACATAGTAAAGTTAAATCCGGGACACTTAAATTAGTTACATTTTACATTTGGTATGGTTACATAAGACAGAAGGTTTTTTGAGGCAAAAACGAAATTGGGGTGGATGGGTAGGCGGGGAAGGCAACTGAAAAGTTGCGCATTCTAATCTAATCATGGATAACTTTAGCTAATTAACAATTTTGCAACTCCTTACCACTTTTAAGCTACTTTGCAACTACTTAGCATATTATTTAACCCTTCCTCTAATCCTAACCTAAACCATTTAACCTAATTCCTAACCTTAACTCCTAATGTTAGCGTTAGCCAATTAGCTAATATTAGCCACAACAAATTGCAATTCGTAACATATTATACGAATTGTAATTCGTAACATATTATACGAAATGGATGATGGACAGCCACAAATGAATACATACCATACGGAACTTAACATATCATATAAATTGGAGTGTCCCCAATTTACATAAACTATGTTACATCTACCCCTGAGTCCAGGTTGAACATACACCTGAAAAAAACACATGGTTTTTGGACATGTGTGAACAAATCATGTGAAAAAGTCAGACATGTGTCTTTCAGATGTGTGAGGTTTCACATGTACATTTTCACGTTATTCCCTTCTGTGAGAAAATATATTCCCTACATCTTTATTTATTTTCACCATTTCCGGTTACATCTGGTCTGCCATCCAGGGACAGACCCTGCTTAGCTTCAGAGGAAAACCCGCAGTGGGATGCAGGGTGCACTGTTGCTGGAATGAATGTGTCAAAACTTGCAACTGGAAAAAAGACAGAGAGTGGCGCAGTGGACGAACGCTCTGCATCAAAGTGCAAGAGGCGTCACTACAGTCACTGGTTCAAATCCAGGCTGAATCACTTCTGGCTGTGATTGGGAGTCCCATTGGGCAGCACGCAATTGGCCCAGTGTCGTCTGGGTTTGGCTGGGGAAGGCCATCATTGTAAATAAGAATTTGTTCTTAACTGACTTGCCTAGTTAAAATAAAAGTACAAAATAACAACCAAAAATGGGGAAAGAGGCATGAATTTTATTTAATCATAATAAATGTTTGTTATCATAAAAAAAATCATTTGAAAACTTTTTTTTTGCATCCATTTACAATTAAATTGTTTGTCACAATTCAAAGTTATTACCATACAATATTTTGTTTTTCTATCATTACTTTTTTTGTTTATGTTTTGTTTTCAATATTATTCTTTTTGTTTGCAATACTAAGAATTTTATTCTCGACTTCAAAAGTGTTGCTTGATACTACTGGAACAAAAGTATTTCACTCACTAGAGGATTGCGCCATACAATAAAATAACACTGCTTCTTTAAAGGTGTTTAAAGCGACAATACTTGAGCCAGGGGAGGGAGGTACATCTAAGCTATGTGGAATTATATATTGAGCATATTTTAAGTATGCTCAATTTTATACACCTGTCAGCAACGGGTGTGACTGAAATAGCGGAGTCCACTAATTTGAAGGTGTGTACACATACTTTTGAATATATAGTGTATCTCTAGCTTAAACTGACAGATTTTTATGGGGATTTTTTTATTATGCCAATTTGATTTCCATGGACTACGCTATGGATGCAAGGACTGAATATCCATGATAGCAAAATTATAGTTTTAACAAGGTACAACAATTGAACTACGCTCATGAGGAAAAATGTGTTATATTGTTCAAGAATCAAAGGGTAAATATGATTAATGTATAAGTAATTTCAATGTGATCCATTAACCTGCCCGTAAAATGTTTATTCTAGACAGTTTCCTACGAATGTCCCACATTTGTACTTGTTGGATGTGGTCATCCTAATTCCACCGGTGGAAACATTGCTACTGCAGCATGTTAACACCATATTTTCATATGTTTGGAGAGTAACATTATTTCACCCCAACTTGTGAACTTCTGTATGTGAAGGTTGGATTCTCACATGTGGAGTGTTCTTGCATGTGATATAATATTATTTTCTCGTTCACATGTGGAATTGCAAGTTCACAAGTGAAAAACAATCACATGTAAAACATATCATTTGCAGTTTTATACGTGAAAAACATCCACATGTGGAATTGCAAGTTCAAGTGTGAAAAACAATCACTTGTGGGAGTTTTTCACATATGTGATTTTTCAATTCCACGTGTGAAAGTGAGATTCACTTGTGAGCTGAAAATATGTTATTCTCCTCACCTGTGAAAAGTTGGTGTTAACATGTGAACTGTTCATTTAATACATGAGAAAATATGATTTTACATGTGAAATGTAAGCTTAACATGTAAAAACAGCTGTTTTACATGTGAAAATGCAAATATGACGTGTTTGTTTGTAAGGGTGGCCACAATTATTTATCTCTCTGTAGATGCTGTGTGTGTATCCGTGGGAGATGGCTTGGCAGGAGTGGCCCAGGTGTGTTTCAACGCTTTGAACAGTGGCGTTATAAGGGTAATATCTACGGCCTCAATGAAGAGATTCCACTCGACAGGTTTACATCTTTCTGTGACCAGGAGAAACAGACTACGTTCTCTCCTGCCAGAGATATCCCCGTTGAGGCAATAGGCAAGTTAGCTTGTTGCCTCACTCAGAGTTGATTGTAATTCAGTATGCATCTTTAAAAAAAATAATAATGATGGAGTGGAATTGAAGCAGAATCTTTGTCAATCCAATAATTACACAGAATATGTCTGTTCTACACTTCAATGTGGCAACACACTGACTCATAGGCCCTGTTATGCTTTAGTTGAGCTCCTTCTCTCTATCGAAAGGCCTTATTTTAACGGGAGCCGATCTGTGCCAGAAAGCCATGCTCATTATTACTGGAAAGAATGTTTAATGAGTCAGTCCCAGGAAGTTAGAGAGCGAACATAAAATGGTCGTTTGGCGTGCCACGGTGCCAGACTAGGAACTAGGAGCTGTCCCACCTCGCCAGGCCAGCTCTGCTGCCAACCATGCAGAGAACTACTGGAATACTGCAGAGACTGTTAACATACTGTATGTAAACACACACACACACACGCACACACTCAAACAACCGCACCAACATGTCATGAAAATACACAAGCGAGGCCACCCTGGTAGCTGTACCCCACTATGTAAACGACCATCCGTAAACATGCATACATACATGTACATGAACATGTACTGCACACAGAATGAACACAAATAAACATACCCTTAAATACACACACACTCATAAATAGTACATGAACATAAGCAAACATACAATCAAGCACACACACACTCGAGCACACACACGCTCAAGCACACACAGAACGAGAGAGACACACACATCTCAGACAGATAAAAACTGTAACTCAAAGTTCAAGTGCAGTGATGCTAGTATGCACTCTCTCCTCCATAGATGGAATGGAAACGAGTAGCGGTATGTGACAAAAGCCCTAGGCGTTTCCCATAATCACGCTAGGGATCCCTCTGCTCTATACTCAGGTGAAGGTCATCACAGAGTGGAACGATGTGGTTTGCATCACAAATGGCACCCTATTCCCTATTTAGTGCACTATTTTTGACCAGAGCCCTATAAATTGTACACTATACTGGGAATAGGGTGCCATTTGAGACACACCATGGGAGATACGGTCCTCTCGTCTGGGCTCCGTCTCAATCCAACAGGATGTCCCCCATCCAGAGTGAGTGCTCTGATATCATTGTTCCCCATTCCCCCTTGTCCCCTAACAAGCAAACACACATTTGTTCCTCATTAAGCCAGAGGAAGCCCTCAACACCGTTCCAAACGTTCCACATAAGGACACTGGTCCTCTAGGGACCACTGTAAGTCCTGGAATGTGGTGGTTTTGTAAATTCATTGAGCATTCACGGAAAGGAGCACCAAAATATAATGCAAGCCACAGGAAGGTCAGCGATGATGCTTGTTGTGGAGCCTTACGGAGATCGTCATCCCAGGCATTCATCTGTTGGTCACTAATATGTCTATGGAATAATATGCATGGGAAAACAATAGTTGTGATGTTGTGTATGTCCACTTAGGTGTATGAAAAACAATGACCACATATCTTGTCACTCAGGACGATAGCTTCAGGGACAGGGTTTGTTGTTAGACCCTGTTTGTTTATTTGGTTGGTCACAGGACATGCCAAAACGTACAAATATAAGTTTGGGCACAAAATCGCTTTTTCACTTCAAGAGATATTGATTACCTTGTCGAAACACTTTTATCATGATGACACTAGTGCATGGAGAATGCAGGGAGCATATTTGAAAATGCAAATATGTGAACATGCAGTCTTACAGGTTTCAGTTGTTCTCTGAAAGATACGGTGTCTTACTGTATGTCACCAAAGGGAACCAACACATGTATTTCTCCCAGGAGTAGATGTCACACTGTATAGTAAGGGCCCATGGCCTTGAGAGGTATGCTACAGTAGCGCTGTCAGGTATTGATGAGGTGTTTATCTCAGGGGTTATGCCTAGATGGGGAGCAATGTGGCTAATTGGCTAAACTGCAAAGTTTTGCGGTAAGAGAGTCATTTGCTGGCAAGTTGGCTGCCAGTATAATTATGTACATTTAAAGTACAGCATGTTACCGTAATACTGTTTTTGGCACTCTTACTGTAATATTTTTACAAAATTGTAATGACTGAATTAATAAATGAATCAATTAATGAATTACAGTTTGTTTTAATCGCTTTGGTGCAATTTTTACAAGTATGTTGTACATTTTCACAACTTAGTACAAAACTCTAAACAGATCAAAAATACATTTTGAAATACATGTTTCACATTGCAATACATTTTCATAAAAAGCACTTTCCTTACACAATGCAATGCTCACATTACTTTTGATATGATTCCCTTCTCTTTTGTTCAAACATATTTTACTATTACTTAATCCGATTGCTCTTAATTGATTATCACTTAAATGTTTGGTAAACCTATAGATTTGACATGTTAACTGGTTTGTCTACTACAGATTTAGAGAACTACATAATGACACTGTGTTCACGCTGCTTTACTGAAATTGCATTGGCCGTTACAGGGGATTGGCCAAAACGGCTGCCGCTTTTACTGGCTCCTGACCAATTGTGCTATATTTTGAGGGGTGTTTTTGCGCCGTTTTTGTACTTTTTTTTTGTACGTGATGTTTCAATCATTTTTTTCTTTAATGGGTCAGATTCGAAGGATATACTGCTCTTCCCGGACCAGGCTCAAATCAAATGCCTGGCTTGGGCAGAACTCTGAATGTGCTAACCACATTAGGGCTGTAGGAGCAACAGTAAGCGAGGACTAAAAACATTTTAGAAAGTTTGCAGCGTGCTGGTTCTCACAGCATTTCTCTGTTGTTTTCAAGATTAACTAAAGCTGCACCAAGAGGGAAGTAGTCTACAATACTGGCCATATGAATATTTAAAATGGTGACGTTTTTAGAGTGATATTTTGCTGTGCAGGCTAGCATGAGGGACAAGAAGTAGCTAGCAACAATGAGGTTAATTTTCATAAAATTCAGCTAACCTTGTAAACTACCAACTGTAGGTATAACTAGCTACCGTTAGCTACTAGCTAATTCAATGTCTAGTATGATTATAAAAATATCATATTATTGACTTATAAGGTTAGCCGTGAGCCCAGTATCTAGTTTATCCAGGGTCAGTGATAGGCCTACATTGAGCAATCATGTACTGTCAATGAAGCAAGTAGTTAAACTTGTCTGTGAGCTATTTTATCCTCATTTGTATGCTATTTTATAGTTAATTTTCTTGAATGTATCGGCCGACGGCCTTTACATGCACACGTCCTTTTTTGACTATTTTAGCTCTTCACGGAATACACCTCCTTACTTGACTTTTAAACTTCATGCTAGCGCTGCTAGCTGTAGCTAGCCTGCTTTGATTTTTATATCATGGCTATCAATGGCTATCCAATGGATATCAATGGCCAACCATTGACTGTCCAATGCTACCACTGTGAAATGTTCACCAAGCAGAGGGACAGAGTGCTAGACTGAGTGCATATGGAACAGGGAGGGATGCTGAGTGTTAATATTGAAAAGGTACTAAAAAAGTGATGGGATATCAGTCCTTGCCTGAAACAGGTAACCCTCATTGAGTCTTGTATTAATCCAGGTCCTCGTTCGAGGCATAGACCAACTGGCACTGTTCTAAACAATCTTGTATCTATACCATTTCAAGCCATCCCCATGGCTATTTCATATACAAGGTTACCTGCTGATCATAGCATGTGTGTGTTAGAGACTCCGTCTGACCTGAAATCCCACAGCTGTGGCCTTGGAATGATTCATGTAAATCTCAGAAGTTTGATTTCGAAAATGGATCTCATTGTAATTCTGGCTTCTCAAACTAATGCAGACATTTTGATAATTACTGAGACTTGGTTGAAAAAGTCTGTGCCAGACTGTGCCAGACTGATGTGTCTCTGAATGGATATATTTTTTATAGATCTGACAGAGCTGGAAGAGGTGAGGGTGTCGCCATATTCATAAAGAACAACTTGAATGTTGCTCTGCATATTACCAGCTCTGTCCCCAAGCAATTTGAATGTCTTGTCCTAAATCTGGGCCTTGGTAATAATGCCCAATGAATGTTAGTGGGAGTTTATCTCCTTTCTTCTTGGGAAATTGTCTGACTTGCTAACTATGCTAAATATGAATTATTAATACTATGTGGTCTTAACCTGGATTTAGTTGCCAGTATCAGATAGAATGATTGATATTTGTGCTAAGCAAAATTTTACCCAACTGATAACTAAACCAGCCCGTAATAACTTAAAACACCCTGAAAACTCTTCGGATATCATTCTGACAAACGCCCCTCATAAGCGTACAGCTTTGCTCAGTGACCATTGTTCCATTGCCTGCATTAGCGATACTAAGCTACCAAAATTATGTCCACACCTTATTACAAAGAAACATTTTAGAACTTTCAATGAACAACATGTCCTGTGTGACCTGGGGTTATGATTGGGAGGCTGTGTCCTCTATCACTATCTCGGATCAGGCCTCTAATGTTTTACCTCTCTGTTTAACTTTGTTGCAGATAAGTTTGCTCCATATAAGATATTAAGGGTAAAGGACAGATCTAACCCATGTTTCATGCATTAATTGTCTGAAAGATTTCATGAAAAAAAACTTAGCTTGGGCTAAGACTAGAGTGACTGATTCTACCTCTGACTGGCAGTCCTTCAGACTTTGGTTAGAAAAGCAAAGTCAACACATTTCTCGAATTGTGTATCTGAGAGTGGTGGAAATCCAGCTAAATCTTGGAAAGTGGTCAAATCTTTGGAAAAAAAATGCCCCAATTACCCTAGCAGGTTATGATCGCCTCTGGTCCCATAACAGACAAAAAAAACATTTGTGGTGCTTTTAATAACAATTTTGCCTCAGCTGGCCATCTATTTTAAAGAATGGTTTCTGAAAATACTTGAAGTTCCACTAGAGGGAGTCCTTTATTCACCTCTAAACAGACAGCAGGGAATTATGCACTTACTCAAATCAAATCAAGCTTTATTTATACAGCACATTGCAGATGAAAGAAAAACAAAGGAATTACACAAACTGAACAACTAAAAAGCACCTAAGGAAAAGCATTCATTTTATGTCAGTGATGTGTTAAGTGCCTTGCAAAAAAAGGAGCTGATTCGCTTGATCCCTTTGTGCAGCTTTATGCCCCCTCATTGTAGAAAATTTGACACACATTTTTTTAATTTAGCAATTGCTTCTGGTGCCGTCCTTAAGATTTGGAAGGCGGTGCATGTCCTGCTCCTTTAAAAAGGGGGAGATCCTTCTGATCTAGATAACTACAATTCTAAACTATTTTGCCTTGCAAAAATATTAGAACTACTTGCAAACTTTTCTAACTTCAAATGATATTCTTAATGTGTACCAATCTGTTTTTAAACCTGGACATAGCACTGTTTCCAGCAGCTACTCTTGTCTTAAATTATATATTAAATTGCCTATATTATAGGAATCACTGTGCCACCATATTTATAGATCCAAGGCCTTTGACACTGTCGACCATCCCCTACTCATTCAAAGGTTGTCTGAAATGGGCCTCGACCAGGCGTCTTGCAAGTGGTTTGGTAACTATCTATCAGACAGGACACTGTGTGCTTTCTGATGGTGTCAAGTTTAAGTTACATTGACATTACTAAAGGTGTCCCGCAGGGATGGGACGTGTCCTATTTACCATTTACAGTATATAAATAATATTGGTCTACAAGCAAAAACCTGAAACATTCTGTTATGTACGCTATTGCCCCATACGGCTGCCCACGCTATGTTGGAACTGCAATCTGATATGGTCACCTTGCAGAAAGTCCTTGTTGATTTGGAAATGGTACATAATGCGGGAAAAACTAAATGTATACTGTTTTCTAATTCTCGTAGAAATATTCCAGATGGCTTACACATGTATGCATTCGATGGTTCATTCATCGAGCAGTTTCCCGCCTATAAATATCTGGGCTTTTGGATTGACAATAATTTGATGTTTAAAAAACTTACGGGTGACTAGTTAAGAAGCTGAGATTTAAAGTAGGCTTATTTTATAGAAATAGATCATGCCTTTCCCTAAACAGCAAGAAGCAGATTGTACAGCCAACTTTTCTGCCAGTTCTTGGCTGTGGGGGATACCATTTATCAGAATGCAGCAGCCGCTACTTTTAAACCTTTGGATGCAGTCTACCATAGTGCCCTTCCTTCGCTTTATCACAGGTGACAGTGTTAATACGCATTGATGCATCCTGTATCAAAAAGTTGGCTGGTCCTCATTAAAGTCCTGTAGATCACTTCATTTTTGTTTACAAAACTCTACTACTCAAACTTCCAACCTACCTGACTTTACTGTTGAAATCAAAAAGATGAGACACCAAATCTGTTCACAATGATGGATAACTCGAGGTTCCACTAGTAGAGGATTTCCCAAACTCAGTCCTCAAGGGGTGCACGTTTAGTTTTTTTGCCCTAGCACTACACAGCTGATTCAAATAATCAACTAATTATCAAGCTTTTATCATTTGAATCAGCTGTGTAGTGTTAGAGACAACCAAAATGTGTACCCTTTGGGGTACCAAGGACCGATTTTGGGAAACGTTGCACTAGTACGTACATGCTGATATAGGTCTTCAATTTTAGTGCCCAACATTATTGGAATAGACTAGAAAACTCTCTACATCCTGACTCTCTGGTGCCTCTAGGGCAGTTTAAAACTTTCATGTTAAATCAATTTAATGAGAATTGCAACTGTTTTGGATTGAATGTGTACCCTTTGGGGTACCAAGGACCGATTTTGGGAAAAGTTGCACTAGTACGTACATGCTGATCTAGGTCTTCAATTTTAGTGCCCAACATTATTGGAATAGACCAGAAAACTCTCTACATCCTGACTCTCTGGTGCCTCTCGGGCAGTTTAAAACTTTCATGTTAAATCAATTTAATGAGAATTGCAACTGTTTTGGATTGAATGTAAAAAATTGTATTTGTGGTGTTTGAAGCTGTAGTGTTGGTTCTGTCATTTACCAATTTATTTTATTTTATTTATCATTTTGCATTTGTTGAATTGTTGTCACCGGGGCACCATTGTTAATGAAACCCTTGTCTCAAAGGGTTCCCTGAATAAATAAAAGTAAATAAATAAAATCAATCTCAACTCTGGACCTCGAAGCCAGTTCCCCTGTTCCCCTCTAACCAGGTACTGATTTAGACCTTGGAAATCAGGTGGATGCAATTAATTATCAGGGGAAAACAGAACACCAGCAGGCTCCGGACCTTGTAGGGTAAGAGTTGAATACCCCTCTATCTACTATAACAACTGCAACCTTTTTGCAAGCAACATTGCTCAAATGAATCAAATAAAAGGAACCTCATGATATGTCACTCTGTAACGCTCATCTCCTGTGGTCTAATTGTCATCTCCTCATTTTCATACTCTACCTAAATTACAAGGGTTGGATTTGCAGCATTTGTCAGCACTTAAAAAAGCATGTACAAAATCTGGTATATGGTTCGCTTCATATGCATTGATACATTGTTTAATAGTATCAATTTGATTTGAGAACATATAAATCAACCTGTAAATAATGTGTGAGCTTAGCTATTCTCTGCTTGAGATGACAGATCCCCGTAAGGCCAGTAATACAATCATAGTGTAGGCCTATGGCTGCATTGGTGATGCATACCATATGATAAGTTGCTAAATTGATTCAGATAGCTGATATAATGAGACAGAGTGACAATCAAATAAAACAGATTGGAGATTGTATAACTAGACAAAAAGGAAATGTTAATTTGAGAATACAACACAGACACACAGAAATATTAGAGGCAGAGCAAAACCCCATCCCTCTTAATTGCAGGATTGTTATATGTGATTAATCAACATTGACACGAGTTAATTTTGAATAAGAGTTTATCAATTAAATCAAGTTCAAACACCACTTCAAAGAATCAAAACGTCATCTCTACAAAATGTTAAAATAAGCTAACTCGTATGTAAAAGAGCAATAGACATCTTAGTCTAAACAACATTAGGTAATTGAGTAGTAAAAGTAGGCTATTAGTAGGCATCATTTCAGGTGAACAAAAAAAACTCCATATCAGCAGTGGCCAAACTTGCTCCACTGATCCCCTGATCTACTGGCTGAGCTGTTCCAGTTAGCATTGTATACAAAAAATACCGCTGGTATACACAGTTGCTTTGTGAGAAGGTGTTAAAGTTCACACTTAGCCAGTGTTATGTAAATTCAAGTTGTACCAGTGGCCTGGCTTTGATCCCAAATGAGAGCCCGTCCACCGGAGCCATGGCCCAGTGAGACACAGGTGCCGGCCCGCGTAGTTGGAAAGAGAAGAGTCTGAGCCTTTTAGGTTAAACACTGGGGTATATCCTATATGAAAATGCTCTATTAGTTTCTTGTGACCTGTCTCTTCAGATGCAAACAGTCTTTCACAGCTTATCATATCTGAGGACAGAAAACATAAAAAGAAACAGGCTTCATTATACAAAAATTAGGCAGCACTGAATATTATGTTGCTGTTATCTCTCTGTCCTCAAAGTTTTCCCCTCTAGGGACTGGAACTGGAGAATCTTTTCATAATGTCCTCCAACAAAATTGCCTGTCCTATCCAGTAGCTAGCCAAGGCAGCCGATTGTGCAGATCTAGCACCCATGCAACAATGTCTGTCTAGGCTATCCAGTAGCCTACACTCTCCCTTTACTGGCAGATGGAGCTGCAATTTCACCCTCTTCCATGGCTGTTATCTACAAATGCATTTGCAGACAGTGTTTTTAATTTACAATTATTATTTCAAGATAGCTAGCTAATAGAAAGTTAGCTAGCCGTTGACATGTAATTCACTTAGCTTAACAGTGTGTACATTTAGCTAGCTAGTGTAACAGTATAATTTTTAAACCATCCCCTCGCCCATACCCGCTAGCAGCTCAGTTGAGTTAGCCTACAAAATGGCTCACCAGTACTGTATTACATAATTTTAAACACTTCCTAAATGTATTCACTTAGTTCAATAGGTTTTCCCACTGGCTCCTTTTTTGGGGTCCTTACAAAAATACTATGCCATCTTCAAGACTTTTCCAGTGTTAGCAAAGTGCAGCCAATAGCCTTGTGATGAATGGAGACAATGCCCAGAGTGTGTTTGTCACCAGAGCAGTTTAGAGCGTGTTGTGACGTTTGACTTTACAAGCGTAATCCACTTTCAGGAGGTAGGGCAATGCGAGACTAATACAAGTATACACAATGTTATGCAACCAGCCCTCACCACATTATCACTGGCTGGCCACCCCCCATTCTACCCCAGCCAACTCTACATTACCATTTCCTAGTCAACCAGCCAGCCCGGCCTCCCTTGTTGAATGCTTGGCTGTCAGAAAAGCCCTGTGTGTTTAAGCCTGGGGATTGTGGGTTTGTATGGTTCCACCACTCTGGGGGCAGGACCCCTCTCTGTTCTCCCTGCTGACTGGATTCCTGCCTTGCTGTCACAAACACACTCAAAACAAACACACACACTGCCCTATAAAGCAGAGTTGTGCTCAATTCAGAAATGAATTGAGAATGCATTGTAAATTCAATTAAATTCTTGAAATGAAATAGTAAACAGGATACATAATTGAATTTAGATTGTTTTTTATTAAAGGAAATATACTTTAATTTGAAATTAAAATGCCTCTTCTTTTCTATATTAGGTATGTTCTATATAAATATTGTAACAATCCGGGTGTCGTGGGTGTGGAGTCAAAGGCAGGAGACAGAGAGTACAATGCTGTGCTCTTTAATGCACTAAATGCACCACAGGGTGCTAACAATGATCACGGCCCCAAAACACAGGGAATGTCAAAATAACGATTCAAAAATGCACGACTAGGAACTAACACGTTCCTCTGATACAGAGCAGAACGTTACAAAGAATAATCCCGCACAACAACCAGGCGGGCCGGCTGTCTAATAAAGACACACTAATCGTACACACAGGTGCTACCAATAAACATACAAGGAGGGGGAGAAAAGACAATCAGTGGCAGCTAATAGGCCGGTGACGATGACCACCAAGCGCCACCCTACCAGGAAGGGAAACCACCCTCAGTCGGACTCGTGACAAATATGCATCTTTTAGACTACATAAAATGTCAAACGTTTCCAGAATGCATTAGTTTAACCCTCAAGTTGACCCTAAAGCCTTCAATAAGAAGCCAAAACAAATGAAATTGTTGGTGGGAATATAATTGGCTATTCTAAGCACTAAGGTTAAAAGAGTATATGAACATTGTTTAAAGAGAAAAGTTATATATTCTTTGTATGGCCAATATACCACAGCTCAGCGCTGTATCCTGGTGTCATTGCGTCGTGCCTAAGCACAGCCCTAAGCCGTGGTATATTGGCCATATACCACACGTGCCTTATTGCTTGAGTGTCTGGAAGTGTGACATGTCAGATTCAATATAATTCTCATGTTCTATGACTAATTTCTTTGAAGTGCACTGAATTAAATTCTACTTCCTGTCACTCAAACTCAAATTCAAATTCTAGTTTCCTGTGGAGTTTGGCCTATTCAATTTGAATTTGAACTCATGAGTTAAATGGGAGTCAATTCCAAAATTCTGAATTGAGCACAACCCTGATAGAAATGCTCCTGTTGTTTAAATTACTTCCACTCGACAGACATGGACAAGAAACTGGACTTCATCAACAAATGAGATTCAAAGCGGTGGACAAAAGAGTTGATGGTCACACAAACACATACACACATATGCATACATGCACGCAGGCAAGCAAACACACGTGCGTGTGGTATATATACAGTGCCTACTTCTTTCACATTTTGTTACGTTACAGCCTAATTCTAAAATGGATCAAATAACTGTTCAAAATTAGCAATCTACACACAAAACCCAAAATGACAAATCGAAAACAGGTTTTTAGAAATGTTTGCAAATGTATAAAAATACATTTAAAAATACCTTATTTACGCAATGAGACTCGAAATTGAGCTCAGGTGCATCCTGTTTCCATTGATCATCCTTGAGACGTTTATACATCTTGATTGGAGTCCACCTGTGGTAAATTCAATTAATTGGACATGATTTGGAAAGGCACACACCTGTCTTTGTAAGGTCTCACAATTGACAGTGTATGTCAGAGCAAAAATCAAGCCATTACACGGAAGGGATTGTCTGTAGTGCTCCGAGACAGGATTGTGTCGAGGCACAGATCTGGGGAAGGGTACCAAAAAATGTCTGCAGAATTAAAGGTCCCCAAGAACACAGCGGCCTCCATTGTTCTTAAATGGAAGAAGTTGGGAACCACCAAGGCACTTCCTAGAGCTGGCCGCCCAGCCACTGAGCAATCGGGGGAGAAAAGCCTTGGTGGGGACGTGACCAAGAACCCGATGGTCAGTCTGACAGAGCTCTAGAGTTCCTTTGCGGAGATGGGAGAACCTTCCAGAAGCACTGCACCAATCAGGCATTTATGGTAGAGTGGCCAGACAGAAGCCACTCCTCAGTAAAAGACACAGAACAGACAGTTAGAGTTTGCCAAAAGGCACATAAACACTCTCAGACCATGAGAAACAAGATTCTCTGGTCTGATGAAACCAATATTTAACTCTTTGGCCTGAATGCCAAGCATCACTTCTAGAAGAAACCTGGCACCATCCCTACGGTGAAGCTTGGCGGTGGCAGCATCATGCTGTGGGGATGTTTTTCAGAAGCAGGGACTGGGAGAATAGTCAGGATCGATGGAAAGATGTACGGAGCAAAGTGCACAGAGATCCTTAATGAAAATCTGTTCCAGAGTGCTCAGGACCTCAGACTGAGGCGAAGGTTCACCTTCCAACAGGACAATGACTCTAAGCACACAGCCAAGACAATACAGGTGTGGCTTTGGGTGTGGCTTTTCTCTGAATATCCTTGAGTGGCCCAGCCAGAGCCCGGACTTGAACCCAATCAAACATCTCTGGAGAGACCTGAAAATAGCTGTGCAGTGACTCTCCCCATCCAACAAGACAGAACTTTAGAGGATCTGCAGATGGGAGGAACTCCCCAAATACAGGTGTGACACAAGCTTGTAGTGTCATAACCAAGAATACTTGAGGCTGTAATCACAGACAAATGTGCTTCAACAAAGTACTGAGTAAAGGGTCTGAATGCTTGTGTAAATGTGATATTTCCAGGGGCTGGGGTGTTTTATGAACTTGCACAATTTTCTAATAACCTGCTTTTGCTTTGTCATTATGGGGTATTGATGAGGGGAAAAAACAATTTAATCAATTTTAGAAAATTGCTGTAACCTAACAAATGTGGAAATGTCAAGAGATCGGAAAACTTTCCGAAGGGGGGTTAGTGTGAGAATACTCCCAACAATTGAAAAATATATCTATATTCTGTGCATGTACAGTTGAAGTCGGAAGTTTACATACACTTAGGTTGGAGTCATTAAAACTCATTTTTATACATTTCCACAAATTATTGTTAACAAACTATACTTTTGGCAAGTTGGTTAGTACATCTACTTTGTGCATGACACAAGTAGGTTTCCAGCAGTTGTTTACAGACATTATTTCACTGTATCACAATTCCAGTGGGTCAGAAGTTTACATACACTAAGTGGACTGTGTCTTTAAACAGCTTGGAAAATTCCAGAAAATTATGTAATTGTTTTAGAAGCTTGTTATAGGCTAATTGACATACTTTTAGTAAGTTAGAGGTGTACCTGTGGATGTATTTCAAGGACTACCTTCAAACTCAGTGCCTCTTTGCTTGACATCATGAGAAAATCAAAATAAATCAGTCAAGACCTCAGAAAAAAAATTGCAGACCTCCACAAGTCTGGTTTATCCTTTGGAGCAATTTCCAAACGCCTGAAGGTACCATGTTCATCTGTACAAACAATAGTATGCAAGTATAAACACCATGGGACCACGCATCCATCATACCACTCAGGAAGGAGATGCATTCTGTCTCCTAGAGATGAAAGTACTTTGGTGCGAAAAGTGCAAATCAAACCCTGAACAAAAGCAAAGGACCTTGTGAAGCTGCTGGAGGAAATAGGTACAAAAGTATCCACAGTAAAATGAGTCCTATATCAACATAACCTGAAAGGCCGCTCAGCAAGGAAGAAGCCACTGCTCCAAAACCACCATAAAAAAGACAGACTATGGTTTGCAACTGCACATGGGGACAAAGATTGTACTTTTCGGAGAAAGTTCCTCTGGTCTGATGAAACAAAAATAGAACTGTTTGGCCATAATGACCATTGTTATGTTTGGAGGAAAAAGGGGGAGGCTTGCAAGCCGAAGAACACCATCCCAACCGTGAAGCACGGGGGTGGCAGCATCATGTTGTGGGGGTGCTTTGCTGCAGGAGGGACTGGTGCACTTCACAAAATAGATGGCAATGGGTCTTCCAAATGGACAATGACCCCAAGCACACTTCCAAAGTTGTGGCAAAATGGCTTAAGGACAACAAAGTCAAGGTATTGGAGTGTCCATCACAAAGCCCTGACCTCAAACCTATAGAACATTTGTGGGCAGAACTGAAAAAGTGTGTGCGAGCAAGGAGGCCTACAAACCTCACTAAGTTACACCAACTCTGTCAGGAGGAATGGGCCAAAATTCACCAAACTTATTATGGGAAGCTTGTAGAAGGCTAGCCAAGACATTTGACCCAAGTTAAACAATTTAAAGGCATTGCTACCAAAATACTAATTGAGTATATGTAAACTTCTGACCCACTGGTGAATGCGATGAAAGAAATAATAGCTGAAATAAATCATTCTCTCTACTATTATTCTGACATTTCACATTCTTAAAATAAAGTGGTGATCCTAACTGACCTAAGACAGGGAATGTTTACTAGGATTAAATGTCAGGAATTGTGAGAAACTGAGTTTAAATATATGTGGCTAAGGTGTATGTAATCTTCCAACTTCAACTGTATATCCTGGCTTCAAAGAAGGCTGGTGGCACCTTAATTGCGGGGAACGGTTCGTGGTAATAACTGGAATGGATTTGTAATAAACACATAGTTGAGGTTTTCAATGCCATTCCATTTGGTGTGTTCCTGACATCATTATGAGCCGTTCTCCCTCAGAAGCCTCCTGTGCCTGGCTTTAAAAATATGAAGACTGAGAGCGATTCTAAAATTGCTCCCAAGTATGTTCGCTATCGGCAGAAGGATAGGTCACTGAATTCAGTAAATACGTGCAATAAATCTGCAAGAACCTCGTGAAGACATGCACAAAATGCACTCAATGTTCCTTTACGCACATACATGCACACACACGTTTCCCAAACTCACATACACATCCCTCTAATTTCATCCTCCTGGCTCTCCTCCACATCCCTTTTAATTTGAGATTGTGATAGTGGAGGAGGAGGAAAAAGAAAGGAAGTGAAGGAAGAGGACTAATGTTATCAAACAGGCTACTGTCATGATTGTGATGATTTAAGGCCTTTTGGGACTTGGCACTCAGACACCTCACGATTATCTGAATGGTGAGTGGTGCATGAACAGGTCTTGTGGTGGCAGGTAGCCTAGTGGTTAAAAGTGTTGGGCCAGTAACTGAAAAGTCCCTGATTCAAATCCCCAAGCTAAAAATCTGTCATGTCCTTGAGCAAAGAAGTTAACCCAAATTACACCTGTAAATGCTCTGGATAAGAGCATCTGCTAGATGTCTCAAATGTATAAAAAGATGACTAGTGTGTATAGCCTATACAAATGTTAAGATATAAATGCATAATGTCCATAATGGTTAACTAACGTCAATTACTAGTTTGTCATATATAGCCGCGTTCAGATTATTTGATCAATCTAACAAATATATTTGTTCAAACAGTGCAAGTAGCATGGGGACGTGACTTTGCTTGTTGTGTCTACACTACGTTGCGCCGCTTTCCGCACCGGGCGTGGGTCCGTTTAATGCGCGCAGGCACAGACACACATGCAGAGAGCGCCACCAACGAGAGCTCTCCGCTGCCCACCGCGCCGTCTGTGAAGTGAAAATGGGTATCGAAAAGGAGAATTACGAGACGAGTATTATCATGGACGAGGACGAGTTCAACAGATCAATAGAACCGATTTTGTCGAAAAAAGACAAAGTTTACGCGGCGATCCCAGACAGAGATCCCAATGACATAAATGCGCACTTAAAGGTAAACTACTGTATCAGTGTATCAGCGCACCGTGCGCTCCGGTTTTCACAAAGTTAACTCCAGTGGACGGATAAACTGTAGATCAATACTTTGGTTATTGTCGTTTTACCATATGAAATAAACTAATCATAAGCAAAAAAAAATAATTAATGCACAATAAATGCAAATGTCATGCGCCATTGCCTGTGTGTTTAGTTTCCATATTGGCTGTAAACTCCTGCTAATATGTTTGTTTGGACAGAATAGGACAAATGATTATGTGAGTGAGTCCATGACTGATTCCTGACAAGCGCTTGTTTCCTTCCTCAGGTTGGTTTTGACGATGTGATCGCAGAGCCCAGTTCCAGCCACAGCTTCGACAGAGTATGGATAGGAAGTCACGCCGTCTTCGAACTGTTCAAATATGTTTTCTACCGAATACTGACCACCATCCTCGCCGTTCCCATGGCATTTATCATCGGGATAGTCTTCGGGGTCCTCAGCTGTATTCATATTTGGTAGGAACACAACACATGCTATCTTGTTGTTTCAGAGCTTGGCCAAGGGCCACATTTTCCATTAACTGCTCTGCTGCCTATTTGTTTTGACCCATAGTAGACAGTTTGCACAGAAAGGCCATTAGGCATACTGACGTATATATTCATACAATTAATGTCATATGTAGGGTACAACTATGAATGTGTCGTCATTGTTTTTACTTTATTTGGGCAATTAAGTCATAGCTTTTCCATACATAGGCCTATGTTCCATTATGTGCTGTATGCATGCCAGTGGACACAGTGGTTAGGTTGAAGGAAAACCATGCAACTCCTGACATTCACAAATTCCGCCTAAGAGTCAATTAGATAAGGGGCTGCTTGCCAAAACAACACCAGATCTGTGCCCAAGTGAGGCACTTTATGGAAAGTTGGGAGGAATGCAGTGTTTAGCTGGTAATGGAAAAAAGCACCCATAACCCCTGCCAGA
This sequence comes from Oncorhynchus masou masou, assembly GCF_036934945.1. Lineage (NCBI taxonomy): Eukaryota > Metazoa > Chordata > Actinopteri > Salmoniformes > Salmonidae > Oncorhynchus > Oncorhynchus masou. Next base: position 53,952,749 of record NC_088242.1, read on the forward strand.
TAGTTGGCATTCTATTCTGCCTTGCAGCACTGTAGGCCTGTTTTTTAGAGAAGAGTGGGACATTCCACTAGAATAGATAGGCTACAGATTGCTTGTGGGCATGTTTTGTGGGCATGTCACAAAGTAACTCTAATATGACCTTTAGTACAGATTATGGTCTAGTTTCCCCATGTCTCAATGTCTCAGTCTCTCCGAAGAATAGATTTTGCCAAAAGTCAATGGTTGGATCTCAAATGGCACCCTGTTCCCTACAGAGTGCACTACTTTTTACCACTGCCCATAGGGCTTTAATAATGTTGACATACTGTTTTACCCATTTCATATGTATATACTGTATATACTGTATTCTGGTCAAGGCCATACAATTCTTCAGATATAATACCTATTCTATCCATAAACTGTCAATATTTTCTATACATCACACACACACACACACACACACACACACACACACACACACACACACACACACACACACACACACACACACACACACACACACACACACACACACACACATATATATATATTTGATAGGTTACAGCCTTATTCTAAAATGTCCTTATCAATCTTCACACAATACCCCATAATGACAAAGCAAAGACAGTTTTTTAGAAATGTTAACAAATTGATAAAAAATAAAAACTGAAATATCACATTTACATTTGTATTCAGACCCTTTACTCAGTACTTTGTTGAAGCATATTTGGCAGCGATTACAGCCTCGTGTTGTCTTGGGTATGACGCTACAAGCTTGGCACACCTGTATTTGGGGAGTTTTTCCGATTCTTCTCTGCAGATCCTCTCAAGCTCTGTCAGGTCTGCACAGCTATTTTCGGGTCTTTCCAGAGATGTTCGATCAGGTTCAAGTCCGGGCTCTGGCTGGGCCAGAACAAGGACATTCAGAGACTTGTCCAGAAGCCACTCCTGCATTGTCTTGGCTGTATGCTTGGGGTCGTTGTCCTATTGGAAGGTGAACCTTTGCCCCCGTCTGAGGTCCTGAGCACTCTGGAGCAGGTTTTCATCAAGGTTTTCTCTGTACGTTGCTCCGTTAATCTTTCCCTCTATCCTGACTAGTCTCCCAGTTCCTGCCTCTGAAAATCATCCCCACGGCATGATGCTGCCACCGCCGGATGGTGCCAGGTTTCCTCCAGATGTGATGCTTAGCATTCAATCTTGGTATCATCAAACCAGAGAATGTTGTTTCTCATGGTCTGAGAGTCCTTTAGGTGCATTTTAGCTAACTCAAAGCAGGGTAGCCTAGTGGTTAGAGTGTTGGACTAGTAACCGAAAGGTTGCAAGTTTGAATCTCCGAGCTGACAAGGTACAAATCTGTCGTTCTGCCCCTGAACAGGCAGTTAACCCACTGTTCCTAGGCCGTCATTGAAAATAAGAATTTGTTCTTAACTGACTTGCCTAGTAAAATAAAGGTAATAAAAAAAATAAAAAGCGGGCAGTCATGTGACTTTTACTGAAGAGTGGCTTCTTTCTGGCCACTCTACCATAAAGGCCTGATAGGTGGAGTTCTGCAGAGATGGGAGAACCTCCCAGAAGGACAACCATCACCACAGAGGAAGTCTGGAGCTCTGTCAGAGTGACCATCGGGTTGTTGGGCACCTCTCTGGCCAAGGCCCTTTTCCCCCATTGCTCATTTTGGCTGGCAAGGACACTTCTAGGAAGCGTCTTGGTGGTTCCAAACTCCTTCCATTTAAGAATGGTGGAGGCCACTGTGTTCTTGGGGACCTTCAATGCTGCAGAAATGTTTTTGGTACCCTTCCCAAGATCTGTGACTCAACACAATCCTGTTTCAGAGTTCTACTTATGTAAAAAAGGTCTGTTTTTTTATGTCAGGGTTTTCACTGCTGGTCATTCGAGTCAAGTGCAGGAGAGCAGAGAATAATTGATCAGGCGACTTTATTAGCCAAGAGCAACAAACAGACGGGCGCAAACAGCTACAACTCAAGCCAAGCGGCAAACGTGACAAGCGCAAAATACCGTCAATAATAACAATAAGGTTCACCAATAATTCCCCAAAGAGAGTACATGCAATGCCCAGGGTGAAAAACCAGACTGGTGCGATGCAGCAAACACAAAACAAAACAATTCCACACAAAGACATGGGGGGAACAGAGGAATATATATATGCGGTGTGATTAGGGAATGTAAACCAGGTGTGCAGGGAACAAGACAAAACAAATGGAACAATGAAAAATGGAGCGGCGATGGCTAGAAGGCCGGTGACGTCGACCGCCGAACTCCGCCCGAACAAGGAGGGGAGCCGACTTTGGCGGAAGTCGTGACATTTTAATTACATTTGCTAAAAATTCTAAAAACCTGTTTTCACTTTGTCATTATACGGTATTGTGTGTAGATTGATGAGGAAATGTTTTTATTTAATCCATCAAGGAAATATTATTTAATCCATTTTAGAATAAGGCTACAACATAACAAAATGTGGAAAAAGTCAAGGGGTCTGAATACTTTCCAAATACACTCTTATACTCTGAACTTTGTTTGTTCTAAAGTTTTTTGATTTCTTCCATTCTTTTACTTTTTAGATTTGTGTGTATTGTTGTGTATTGTTAGATACTACTGCACTGTTGGAGCTAGGAATACAAGCATTTTGCTACACCCACAATAACATCTGCTAAATATGTGTATGCGACCAATAAAATGGGATTTCATTTGAAAAGTAGGGCTTTATATCGGGAATAGGGTGCCATTTGTGATGAGGAAGAGTCTGTCTGCACTGTCTGTCACAGCTTTTATGGAGGATAAGCAATTGAAATATGGCTTTGGTGACATAGCAGAGATCAGTAGAGGATGGAATGGGAACTATGAGAAACAGTTGACCCTGTGGCTGGGATGTGTCTGATACATAGTGTCACAAGATGTAGTGGCACTAAAGAAGGCACTATAATAAAAACACATTCCATAGACTTATATAGTCAAATAGAAATACAACAATCACTAGATGGGTGCAGTGAAATGTGTTGTTTTACATTGGTCAGCAATAGTAGTATGGCACCCCTGGAGTAAATTAGGGTTAAGTGCCTTGCACAAGCACACACGGACCCATTTTTCACCTTGCCGGCGAAGGGTATTCAAACCGTGACCTTACGGTTGCTGGTCCAACAGCTCCAACCACGAGGCTTCCTTCTGCCCGTAATACATACTGCAGGCTCCAAGCATTCATAAAGTCTGCATTAACTGTTTATGCATATCCAAAATGGACAAAGTAAGATGATCAAGAAGGCTGTGTTAGAATTCATGTTGCAAGGTACTTTGGACTCTGCAGCAAACGGAACTTGTTAGGAACACCTCATGCAACTGATATTACACCCCAACGCAAGGCTAAATGTTCCCCGTAATGTAATATGTATGCAGGTAATACTTATGCCTACACATTCTGTGCATTTGAAGAATGCTGCGTGTGTGTGCGATGCAAAGTGAAACCTGTTTTTGTGGTCCTCCTCCTTCCAGGGTGTTGATGCCGGTGGTGCGGAGCTGTCTGATGGCTCTGCCCTCTGTCCAGGTGGTCTGGAGCAGCCTTACAGACATTTTTGTCACCCCCCTCTTCCACAGTATGGGCAGGTGCCTGTCCTCTGTCCACGTCAAGGCCATGGACATCTGATAGAGTCTTTCCTTCCCTGTTATGGGGGTTAAGAAGTTAAAGGACATCTTCACTTTTTTCTTTTACCTATGTCTAAGTGGAAAAACAAGTAAATAATTTGAGGTAACTCTTAAAAAAGTGAAGATGTCATTGACCTATGTTTGCATTGAAATATATAAGCTGTTTATAAAGTCAACATTGACACACCGTGTGGTGGAATTATGGTAGAGCATATAAGTGCAACTGATAAGTTACGAGCGCTCATAAAGGGTGATTAGGGTCAACTTCCCTTGCATTTCTAAGCAGTTTTGATGTATTCTGCCAAAAGGACAATTGTTCAGTTGTGACCAAAATCAATGATTATCATTCCATTATTGTGATGCTAAGAATAACTGTTTTAATAATAAAGGATCAGATTAGGGCCAAACAGTATATTGGCCCGTTAGGCATCATAACATTCCTGGCATCAGACATGTAACGTTTGTGTAGTTTCTGCTTTTTATGTGTTGTGGATATACAGCAGAGGATTCAGATGGGATTTGAATGAATGAATTTGTTTTCTGTAAGAGAGTGTACACTGATCCTAGATGCTGAGATGCAGCTTATACTTCTGCAGCCTTATTTTGCTGCTGCTGTGTTAATCTCACAATGCTTTGGATACATTTTGTGCATTTGCTTTTACACAAAGACAACCTACCTAGTAAAGACCTAAGACAGTTGTATATATTTTGAACAGAAGCTGGACTTTTACGTGTCTAATATAATAAACAAAAAGGGTGGGTTGTCGGAGTATTGGCTTTCGAACTAATTATTTATCCATGTGTTCTTGACGGTCCATGTTTCTGTGAGTCGTGAAAAAACTGGACAGAACTTTTATGTTAAGTATCTAAGATGAGTTTTACTACTCTGGCTTATTCTATACAGTCAGGTACTTGGTCGTAGGCCTAGGTGCTGCTGAGCTTTCTATAAGCCGTAGAGCAACTAGCTTGCTTTATACTTTGATGTCAGAACCCAAATGTGGAGAGAATCTAGCAGTTCTTCACAACTTATCGTATAATAATCACACAAAACCTTGGCTTTATCCAAAACGGCACCCTCTTCCCTAAAAAGTAGTGGGCTGTATAGGGTATGGGGTGTCATTTCAGAGGCACCCTTGTGCTTTGTTTTAATGGACAACCAAACGCAGCGACTCTGTCAGTAACTTCTAATCGTTTGGCTAAGCTAGGCAGTTGACAGCCTGCCAGCCAATAGACCATGTCTGTACTTGGCTGAGTTATCTCTTCAGTGCTGAGAGGAAATTGGAGGTGTGGTTGTGCAATAGAGCACACAGGTGTGGAATTATTATTTTTTATGGAGCAAAAATGGTAAATGGCATGATGTGATTCTAATTGAGCTCAACAAACGAGACTTATTCTTTGATTTGTAAAAAAGAACCTAAAGTGTTCCTATTCTGCATCAAATAAAGATAATTATTTGTAAAAATGTTCTGAGTATTGCTGCGTGTCTCTCTGTCATAGAGAATTAAGAGAACTGTGATAGGAGGGCGGGGATATGTTTCTCAGTCTCAGAGAGAAAAGTGAGAGAGAAAAGTTGTAAATCACTGAGCTGGTCTGATTGCATAAGACACTTTCCTATACAGAAAGAAGAAGAACTGCCTCTGCCTGACCCGGTGGGTCTATTGCAACACGACCTGGGGCTCTGCTGATAATCTACAGGTTTACACAGCACAATACTGATTTGGTAGAATATGGAAGAATGTTCCATACCAGAATATTCCATACTGATAATAACCTACAGGGTTACATAAATACAGCATTTTACTGACTGGTGGAATGTAAGGAATATTCCATACTGATATTTACAGTTTGAAATTTACCAGGGTGGGGGGTTGGTCCAAAATAGGGGAGTCATACTTTTTTTTCTTTTTTTTCTTTTGGAGGGTTGTGTGTTTTTTTTATTGGGTACAGTGGAGGTAGTGCACATTTCCCCAGGTTTACATTTTCCCTTTTGCAGGTTTTATGATGATCATTTCTTCCATTCAAGCCAAATTTACTCTTCTGCTTGCCCACGCCTCCTCTATCAAGGTGATTTGGTACTTCCCTTATGCATGACGCTTTTCTGCTCGCTTACTATACCACAGGTCAATGTAGTCTACCAGTCTAACAATCCATCTGCCCTCTATCTACAATTCATTGTGAAAATAGTGGTGGGTGGATCGTTTGTCCATATCTGCAATAGGCTGACTAGCAATCATACCACACATAAAAGAATTAAAGGTTGCAACTATTTTCAACATAGATCCACAAGAACATAGAGGAATAGCTGTTAGGCAGCATAGAGGTTACATGTATCATTGTCCATGAAAGAACATTGAATACATGAGACACACAGCTCAAATAGCTCCCCCATTGATCTTGGTTAGGGACAATAAAAATGTCCAACCTATAAACTAGCCTACAACACCACAATGCAATGAATAATAGCATTATTGTTTTCAAGTGAGTACAAAATTCTACTCTAGGCTGTAAACTGCAGTGAAAATGTAATTTGAGTAACGGTGCAAAATCCCTGTGATGTGAATGTCTGATTCCATTTGGATCAGTTGTGGGTCTACTCTAGACAGTTTATAAGGTCCAGAAAAGCACAGTAGCGGGCCAGTCTGGCTGTAATTTGACTTCTGATACTGATGTCTTTTGGGGATCATCGTTCTCCCAAGTCGTCCTATAATAATGTGGCCACATACAGAGCTTTCAGAAAGTATTTACACCCCTTGACTCTTTCCACATTTTGTTGTGTAACAGTTTAAAATTGATACAATTTACATTTTTGGTCACTGGCCTGGTCTACACACATAATGTCCAAGTGGATTTTTCTATATATTTTTTAATCTACATTTAAAAAAATATATAAATAATAAATGAGGAAATGTCTATAGTCAGTAAGTATGTAAACCCTTTGTTATGGCAAGCCTAAATAAGTTCAGGAGTTAAAAATGGCTTTACAAGTCACAGAATAAGTTGCATGGACTCTGTGTGCAATAATAGTGTTTATTAACATTCTTTTTTGAATGACTACCTCAGCTCTGTACCCCACACATCCAATTACATGAAAGGTCCCTCAGTCGAGCAAAGAATTTCAAACACAGATTCAACCACAAAGACCAGGGATGCCTCACAAAGAAGGGCACCTATTCGTAGATGGGTAAAAAATAAGAAAAGCAGACAATGAATATCCCTTTGAGCATGGTGAAAGTATTCATCACACTTTGGATGGTATCAATACACCCAGTCACTACAAAGACACAGGCGTCCATCCTAACTCAGTTGCCAGAGAGAATGTAAACAGCTCAGGGATTTCACCATGAGGCCAATAATGACTTTAACACAGTTAAAGAGTTTAATGGTGGTGATAAGAGAAAACTGAGGATGGATCAACAATATTATAGTTACTCCACAATACTAACCTAATTGACAGAGTGAAAAGAAGGAAGGCTGTACAGAATACAAATATTCCAAAACATGTATCCTGTTTGAAACAAGGCACTAAAGTAATACTGCAAAAAAATGTGAGAAAGCAATTAACTCCTTGTCCTGAAAACAGTGTTATATTTGGAGCAAATCCAATACGTCACATTACTGAGTACCACTCTCCATATTTTCAAGGATAGTGGTGGCTGCATCATGTTATGGGTATGACTGTAATTGTTAAGGACTGGGGAGTTTTATGGGGGGGGGGGGGTATGGAATGGAGCTAAGCACAGGCAAAATCCTAGCGGAAACTCTGGTTCAATCTGCTTTACACCAGGCACTGGAAGATGAATCCACCTTTCAGCAGGACAATAAAACACAAGGCCAAATCTGTACTGAAGTTGCCTACCAAGAGGTCAGTGAATGTTCCTGAGTGGCTGAGCTACAGTTTTAACTTGAATCTGCATCAAAATCTAGCAATGGTCAACAACCAATTTGACAGAGCTTGAAGAATTCTGAAAATAATAATGGGCAAATGTTGTAGAATCCAGAACAACTCACAACTGTAATCACTGTCAAAGGTGATAATAACATGCATTGATTCAGGGGTTTGAATACCTATGTAAATGTTTCTGTATTTCATTGTCGTTAAATCAGCAAACATTTGTAAAAACCTGTTTTCACTATGTCATTATGGGGAATTGAGTGTAGATGGGTGAGATTTTTTCTCTATTTAATCCATTTCACTTTCTGAAAGCACTGTATGCTCCCAGCAGGCCCCGTTATTCAGGAAAGCTTAGGGACACTGCCTCCTTTCCGATCTATTCCTTGTGCACCTAGAACCTAATGCTTCAATATAGCCTAAATATGTATTATTTAACTTTTAAAATGCACTGCCGTTTATGTGTGGCATAAACACAACCAGTTACAATGTTTTAATCTGATTAGGCTACTTCGAAAGTTTCCTCTAGGCTACCTGCGCACGTTTGTCCAACCTCAGGAGGCTTTACTCATTTCACATGTACGGTGCATTTAGAAAGTATTCAGACCCCTTGACTTTTTCCACATTTTGTTAGGTTACAGCCTTGTTCTAAAATTGATAAAATAATGTTTTCCCTCATCAATCTACACAGAATACCCCATAATGACAAAGCAAAAACGTATTTAAAAGCATTTAATTTAATTAAAACATTAAAAAAACTGAAATAAGACATTTACATAAGTATTCAGACCTTTTACTCAGGACTTTATTGAAGCACCTTTGGCAGCGATTACAGCCTTGAGTCTTCTTGGGTGTGATGCTACAAGCTTGGCACACCTGTATCTGCAGAGTTTCTCCCAATCTTCTCTGCAGATCCTCTCAAGCTCTGTCAGGTTGGATGGGGAGAGTCACTGCACAGCAATTTTCAGGTCTCTCCAGAGATGTTAGATCGGGTTCAAGTCTGGGCTCTGGCTGGGCCAGTCAAGGACATTCAGATACGTGTTCCGAAGCCACTCCCGCGTTGTCTTGGCTGTGTGCTTACAGTCGTTGTCCTGTTAGAAGGGGAACCTTCGCCCCACTCTGAGGTTCTGAGTGCTCTGGAGCAGGTTTTCATCAAGGATCTCTAAGTACTTTGCTCCGTTCATCTTTCCCTCGATCTTGACTAGTCTCCCCTTCTCTGCTGCTGAAAAACATCCCCACAGCATGATGCTGCCACCACCACGCTTCACCGTAGGAATGTTGCCAGGTTTCCTCCAGAAACTTGGTTTCAGGCCAAAGAGTTGGTTTCATCAGACCAGAGAATGTTGTTTATTGTGGTCTGAGAGTCCTTTAGGTGCCTTTTCGCAAACTCCAAATGGGCTGTTATGCGCCTTTTACTGTGGAGTGGCTTCTGTCTGGTCACTCTACCATAAAGGCCTGCAGGTGGAGTGCTGCAGAGATGGTCATACTTCTGGAAGGTTCTCCCATCTCCACAGTGGAACTCTGGAGCTCTGTCAGAGTGACCATCAGGTACTTTGTCACCTCGCTGACCAAGGCCCTTCTCCCCTGATTGCTCAGTTTGGCGTGGGGCCAGCTCTAGGTAGAGTCTTGGTGGATCCGAACTTCTATTTAAGATTGATGGCGGCCACTGAGTTCTTGGGGACCTTCAATATTGCAGAGATTTTTTGGTACCCTTCTCCAGATCTGTGCCTCGACACAATCCTATCTCTGAGCTCTACGTTTTTGCTCTGATATGCACTTTCAACTGTGCCACTTTATATATACAGGTGTGTGCCTTTCTAAATCATGTCCAATGAATTTAATTTAACACAGATTAATTCCAATCAAGTTGTATAAACATCTCAAGGACAATCACTAGAAACAGGATGTACCTGAGCTCAATTTTGAGTCTCGTATCAAAGGGTCTGAATACTTATGTAAATAAGGTATTTCTGAATTATTATTTTTTTCAACATTTTTAAAAATTTCTGAAAACCTGTTTTCACTTTGTCATTATGGGGTAAGGGGTGTATATTGATGAGTATGTTTTACAATTTAATCAATTTTAGAGTAAGGCTGTAACGTATCAACATTTTGAAAAAGTCAAGGGGTCTAAAAAACTGAATGCACTGTATATACTGTATTTTACTGTATTTCAGTAAATGCCACTCCGTCATTGCTCATACTAATATTTATGTATTTCTTAATTCCATTATTTTACTTTTAAACGTGTGTGTATTGTTGTGAATTGTTAGATACTACTGCACTGTTTGAGCTAGGAACACAAGCACTTCGCTACACCTGCAATAACATCTGCTAAATAGGTGTATGTGACCAATAGAATGTGATTTGATTTGATTTGACATGTCTGGTGAGTGTGCAGGCCATGGAAGAGCTGTGAGATGTTCAGCTTCAAACAATTGTGTACAGATCCTTGCGACATGGGGCTGTGCATTATCATGTTGAAAAATGAGGTGATGGCGGTGGATGAATGGACCTTGCAGTTGTGTTCACTGTCCATAGCTTATGCCTGTCCATACCATGACACCACTGCCACCATGGAGCACTGTTCACAACATTGCAATCATCAAACCGCTCGCCCCACCTGACGCCATCTGCCCGGTACAGTTGAAACCGGGATTCATCCATGAAGAGCACACTTCTCTAGCATGCCAGTGGCCATTGAATGTGAGCATTTTCCCACTGAAGTTGGTTACGCTGCCGAACTGCACTCAGGTCAAGACCCTGTTGAGGACGACGAGCATATAGGTGAGCTTTCCTGAGACGGTTTCTGACTGTTTGTGCCGATATTCTTTGGTTGTGCAAACCCACAGTTTCATCCGCTGTCCGGGTGGCTGGTCTCAAATTATCCCGCAGGTGAAGAAGCTGTGTGGAAGTTTATATTTTTGTTCAGTATACTGTAGTTCCAAAGTTTTTTTTTATTGAAGATGCCCAAATAATAATTTCTAGTTGAACGAAAATATGATACAAGTTGAGCCAACTTTTAATTTTTAATATTTTATTTCACCTTTATTTAACCAGGTAGGCCAGTTGAAAACAAGTTCCCATTTGCAACTGCGACCTGGCCAAGATAAAGCATAGCAATTCGACACATACAACAACACAGAGTTCAACATGGAATAAACAAAACATAGTCAAAAATACAGTAGAACAAAAGAAAACAAAAAGTATATATACAGTGAGTGCAAATGAGGTAAGATAAGGGAGTTAAGGCCATAAATAGGCCATGGTGGCGAAGTAATTACAATATACACTGCGGCAAATAAGTATTTAGTCAGCCACCAATTGTGCAAGTTATCCCACTTAAAAAGATGAGAGGCCTCTAATTTTCATCATAGGTACACTTCAACTACGTCAGACAAAATTAGAAAAAAAATCCAGAAAATCACATTGTAGGATTTTTAATGAATTTATTTGCAAATTATGGTGGAAAATAAGCATTTGGTCACATACAAACAAGCAAGATTTCTGGCTCTCACAGATCTGTAACTTCTTGATTTAAGAATGGTGTTGTCAGCATAGAGGTATACCAGAGAATCACCAGCAGCAAGAGCAACATCATTGATGTATATAGAGAAGAGAGTCGGCCTGAGGATTGAACCCTGTGGCACCCCCATAGAGACATGGGGGTGCCATGGGGAGACACACACACAAACTTAACATTTTATGTTCCGGTAACACATTGATCAAAAAGTTCAGTAAGTAAAAAACGTCTGTGGAATAAGTTACTTAATAATAATTAGTTGAAACAATTAACAAATTCTTACAGTGCTTCTTTTGTCTGATTTGCGATTATCAACCAATTACCCCTCTGGTCACAGGTCTTCAGTTTAACGTGAAGTCTATTTATCTACTTCAAATCAAATCAAACTTTATTTGTCTCATGCGCCGAATACAAAAAGAAATGCTTACTTACAAGCCCTTAACCAACAATGCCCTTACAAGCTCTTAACCAACAATGCCCTTACAAGCCCTTATTTCACTCTGTTCCTCTATGCCAAGCACAAGAGGAATGGTTGGTTCTTCTACATCTGGGTATTCAGTGTGTGATCTGGAGCCAGAATGCATTTTTCAGAACCATCTATCTCACACAAACGTCACTGATATAAACACTGACAAGAAAAAGCAACCTGTCTCCCTCTTTTGTATGCATCAGTACTGTTTCCTTAGGGACATTAAAATATATCCTATACTAAAGACAGTGTTGTGATTGTGACTCATTTGCATGTATTTTGCATTGTCTCACACACCTCACCTGACTCTGCAGTAGATTCCAACTCATCCAGTTCTCTTCCCTAGAGAATGGCGACAGTCAACTTCTAGGCACCTGGATGGTGCTATGTGTAGCCTAGGTTACCAATTACCCCCCACCCACCCCTCCACACACACACACAATCTCATTCATACATTATTTCTCTCTCACCACACACACTCACTCACTAACTAAAATCAAGACGTCAAAATGCAATTCATTTGGTTTCATTCATTTGTCGTGACCCACCCATCAAACAAAGAATGCAATGCATGAACACCCATACAACAGGTTGAAAACAACCCGGACAGGACTGTTGTGTCTCTGGGGCTGGTGTCATTTTTTAACCAAGGTGAGTTGTTGGGCAGAGAATCAGACAAAGGAATGTAGACAGACGAGAATGATCAGAGCCCTATACTGCGAATGTAGTTTGAGGAGTAAGCAAGGCAACTTTGGGCAACTCTTGAGTTCAACTTGAGATTACCAGTCATACGAAAGTGGCTGACCTTTTAGCCAGGTGCATTTCTATTGCAACGAATCCGTCAGAACTAACCTGCTCCTGGGCAGGCTAACTCTTGGGTAGCTACACTTCTAACTGTGACTAATGCCGGTAATATGATCCAGGTTATCACTCAACCAACTAGAGGTCATACCAATAGTGTTGGATCTGAAACATCCACTTGTATTGATTGTATTTTCACTAATGCTGCAGAGCTTTGCGCCAAAGGCTAGTTATGACGTGGCAGGTGGCAGCTTGGTAGGCACAGTTTGTCCCATGAATTAATCCTAAAAACTGAGGATCAGCTGATAACTGCGAAACAAACATTCTGGATAGTATAAAGAGCCTTGAACTATTTATTGATCAGAATTTTTCTAAAAAGAAGCAGGTACATTGAAGCGAACAAGAGAAGACCTTTCCTCGAGCTCCGCGAGCCGTCTAACATTGGAGGGGGACTTTTTATATAACTATGTCTCCAGAAGATAGAGAATTGCTTACAAGCATGAGCGAGCTGTTAAAAAAGCTGGATCTATTGCCTGGGCTCCTGGGGGAGGTTAAGGCCATAAAAACAGGAATTGATTACAGTAATAAAATGGAAGAAATACGAGCGGAAAATAAGATATTGAAAACTACCGTGGACTCCCTAGAAGACACTACACAGAGGCTATGGTATGATAATAAAACAATGAAAGCCAAATTACTTGATCTAAAGTGCAGATGTATGAAAAATAATATTGTTATCATGGGAATAAAGGGGAATGAAAACAAAAACTATCAGTCAACGGAGGAAAAAGTCAAGGTGCTGCAAGATTTTAATACATGATGCTGTATTGTGTTACTAAATGTTTTCTTTGAGACTGTGGTCCCAGCTCTCCTCAGGTCATTGACCAGGTCCTGCCGTGTAGTTCTGGGCTGATCCCTCACCTTCCTTATGATCATTGATGCCCCACGAGTTGAGATCTTGCATGGAGCCCCAGACCGAGGGTGATTGACCTCTATCTTGAACTTCTTCCATTTTCTAATAATTGTGCCAACAGTTGTTGCCTTCTCACAAAGCTGCTTGCCTATTGTCCTGTAGCCTATCCCAGCCTTGTGCAGGTCTACAATTTTATCCCTGATGTCCTTACACAGCTCTCTGGTCTTGGCCATTGTGGAGAGGTTGGCGTCTGTTTGATTGAGTGTGTGGACAGGTGTCTTTTATACAGGTAATGAGTTCAAACAGGTGCAGTTAATACAGGTAATGAGTGTAAAACAGGAGGGCTTCTTAAAGAAAAACTAACAGGTCTGTGAGAGGCGGAATTCTTACTGGTTGGTAGGTGATCAAATACTTATGTCATGCAATAAAATACAAATTAATGACTTAAAAATCATACAATGTGATTTTCTGGATTTTTGTTTTAGATTCCGTCTCTCACAGTTGAAGTGTACCTATGATAAAAAAAAATTACAGACCTCTACATGCTTTGTAAGTAAGAAAACCTGCAAAATCAGCAGTGTATCAACATCTTGTTCTCCCCACTGTATTTGATTTACAAATATTACACTGTAATGAAAAACAATGATTGATTTGTAAATGTGTACATGTATCAACAGTAAAATACTGTGAAGCATTATACTGCAGCATCCTGTAAATTGTGGTGCATTATTGGAAAATGTTGTGGGCAGGGAAATAATTGTTGTATTTCGAATGGTACTGTAATTCCACCCCACAGAATACACTACCGTACTGTATTTCTGGAGCGCCAAAAACCTTTTGACCACTAGTGGTTGCATGGTACGTCCTTAGGTCTGTTCTACCCTATAGTCACTGCCAGTTTGGAAGCCTTTGTTAATGGTTCCAAACAGTCAACGTCACATTTTTCATCAACTTCGATGGTATTTACATGAAACCAATTCCAAGTAAGGTGACCCCAAATATGAACAATTACTGTAGCTGGTACTTTGATGAAGTCTTTATGCAACATCATATAAAGCCGGAAATGTAGTACACCAACGGTAGCGTTTTATCATCTTTACTAATATAAATATGTGCCGCCTTTAAACTGCTGTCACATGTGCGCCTATGCCTTGCTTTGGCTTTGTTTACAAACCGCAAGCTAGCTCAAGCAGAAATTATGACCAAAGATACTGGTAACCTTTCACCTGTGGTGGGACTTCAACTGTTAGTTAGGAAGCTACTTACCAGCATGCCGGAATAAGCACACGGTGTTGTGACTGGATGGCACAGTGTACATTTTATGTTACAGTTCTTTCCAAAGAATGATGACATCCAAAAGCAGTGGCTGCGTTTCATTTCGGGTGGACAGGCTGCACCGAAAATTACCATCAGGTCACACATGTGCAGTGCACATTTGAGGAAAGTTGTTTTATCAATCGGGGAGAACGTTCGATGGGTCTTGCCAGGAAGCTAATCTTGAAGACATATGATGTACCGTCTTGAACAGTGGATCTTGCAAGCGCTGACGATAATGTAAGTATCAGAGTTTGATTTGTATTTATTTTTATTTCACCTTTATTTAACCAGGTAGGCAAGTTGAGAACAAGTTCTCATTTACAACTGCGACCTGGCCAAGATAAAGCAAAGCAGTTCGACACATACAACAACACAGTTACACATGGAGTAAAACAAACAAACATTATGGACAGACCTCTCCCCATTTTTACAATTATTTAATGTATATGTTTTGACCATGACCGTTTACAATCTAAGGTAACACCAAATAATTTAGTCTCCACAACTTTCAGCCACACCATTCATTACCAGATTCAGCTGAGGTCTAGAATTTAGGGAATGATTTGAAGCAAATACAATGCTCTTTGTTTTAGAGTGTTCAAGAGTTTAGTTCAGTTTAGTTTAGTTGTTTAATACTGGCCACCCATTCCAAAAAAGACTGCAACTATTTATTAAGGGTTTTAGTGACTTAAATAGCTATGGTTGCTGATGCCTATATGGTGGAATATTATAGATGTACACACATGCTTTGTACAGTACACCACACTACATTTCTGACATTAGAGAAGCCTCTGAGTTCTATAGGATATATATCTCTGAATCCACAATAAGGTTGCACAGCCATTACATAAGTATTCTAAACAACAGGTTATGGTCAATTCTTCATCAATCCATGGAGCCTTAACAGTTATAACAGTCAGTTTCATAACAGGTGCATGTTTATCAAGTGCAGTGTCTGAAAGATGATCCTTATTAATCACATCAGACCAACAAATAGTTTTAACATCATCCACATGAGAAATTTTTTGTATGATCTCTTATACACTATTTTAGGTCCAGCTTTTGGAACTTTGGCTTTCCTGGATATAGCCACTATATTGTGATCACTGCATCCAATGGGTACGGATACAGATTTAAAACAACATTATACAGTATTAGTAAAAATGTGGATGATCTTGTTCCTCTAGTGTTTGTAAACACCCTGGTAGGTTGATTAATAACCTGAACCAGATTACAGGCACTGGTTACAGTGAGAAGCTTCCTCTTGAGCAGACAGCTTGATGAAAACCAGTCAATATTCAGGTCCCCGAGAAAGTAGACCTCTCTGTTTACATCACTTACAGTATCAAGCATTTCACACATATTATTTAGATACTGACTGTTAGCTCTTGGTGGCCTATCGAAACACCCCAAAAGAGAAAGGTTTTTAGGTATTCATTTCAAATCTGCACCAATTGAGCATTTCAGGCACACCAACATTTCCAAATACAAACATTCAAATGTTTCACAAAAGAGTGCACAACCAAATACTGCATATTTCAAATTGAGTACTTCAACAACACCGGAAAACAAATTGTTGTATGAGTAGATCACTAGGTAAATGAATTGATAGCATAATAACTCAGAACAGTAAATAAAAGGAAACTAAATGAACTGCCCATTTAAGAATCATTGACCTTTTCAAAAACACTACAGGCTACGTAGACACGGTCCTGGATCTCCTCTTCAACGAGGTCACTGTAGGAGTCTGCCCAGTGTGACAGGCCTGACGAGGAGGAGGCCATAGCTGGATTTGTTTCCGGCTTCAATCTTGGGGGTTCTTGAAGCCAAGTGGGTGACTGAGGTCTGCTTGATTGAAATGGGACACGTGGGT
Organism: Oncorhynchus masou masou; assembly: GCF_036934945.1. NCBI lineage: Eukaryota > Metazoa > Chordata > Actinopteri > Salmoniformes > Salmonidae > Oncorhynchus > Oncorhynchus masou. The sequence goes on from NC_088242.1 coordinate 53,969,167, forward strand.
CCCCCTCCTCTCATGCTCCACTCCCCATCAATATCTGCAGTTGGTTGCATTTCCTGAAGCCTAAGTCATTCGCTTTTACGTGATACGATCTCACACTTTGTTTCATTGTATAGTTGTTTTTTTTCAAGCATTCGGACAGGAGATTAATGTTACAAATTGTACAAATCAATGGGTCCTACACAAAGTAGGGCGGCCGGGTGCCTATATTAGGCTTATGGCTCTATTTTATTTGATGTTTATGTCAAATGATGTCTCCATTATTTCTAACCTTTTATTTCTTATGAGTGTTCATGTTGATACACATTTTGGCTATGCTGGCATATCGTAAATGATCAAATAAATGTCTGATCAATAAATACACATCTGAACATACTGTAATTTATAATACTAATGCAGAGACACCAATAACTTGTCCAGTATACTTATTGCATGCTGTTTTCATATACATTCCCTTGTGTCTAAGCTTCTAAATTGACTCAAACTTGACTCGTTCTTGTGAAGTATATTATTGAAGTAACTGTATTCTGTAATGCTGTTTGTCTGACATCCAACAGTCCATTTACAGCTGTTGATCATTAAAGCCTTTTGCAGAGAAAATGGGTTGAGGCATACTATTTAAGCTCAGAATGTGTAGTCTATTGTTTACCATGCCATCAATGACATGTGGCCCACTGTTTAGCTTGTTACCTGGCAACGACTACAAGGGTGTTTTAAAGAGCTGTCAGTCAAGGTGAGCTGATGAATATAAGCTCCCCGCCCACTCAGCCGGTTCTTTCAAGCTTCCTGGTAGTTAGAGATGAGAGAAAATGTCAAATGTATTCAATTCTGAGCATTGTAATAGCATAAAGATATAATGTGTGATGTGTTGGTCATTCAAATGCTATTTTTACTTGGGAAATAGGATGAATGTGTGGGACCTTTAAGGCCTCTAGAAGTTCAATTGTAAAATACTTAAGTGTGGTGTTTTATATCACTTGGACTTCTAGAGGCCTTAACAAAGGCTTCCAAACTGGTATTCATTGATTTGCTGTAATATGTAAACACAATACCTAGCGGCCAACCTGCTTGCACCAATCCCATGCAATTATGCTAAAATAATGTAAAATGCAAACCCCATTTCCTCAATATATGTAATTAATTCGTTAATTCTTTACAATTACCATAACATTAGTACAGTAATGCTACTAATGTTTTTACAACAATACTGTTGTTTTGTGTAAGGTACAGGCAGACAGTTGAATGTAAGTTACCATAAAAAAACAACAGCAAAAAAGATCACAGTAACATTATTGGATACTGTAAAACATGGTACAGTAACATACTGTACCTTTTTTATGGTAAGTTAAAAACAGGACATGTTTTACAGTGTACACAGGTGACTGCTCTGCGAATGTGAAATGCATTCATTCAGTCCATGCAGATGCGCGCCGAGATTTACTCTTTGGTCTCTCCAGCTACTTAACTAACTGTGCTTCCAATGTGCGCAACGTAAAGATAAGGCGACAGGATTTGGTAATATCCCCGGAGGAGCCCTCCAAGTCGTCACCATATTCCACACGCCTCCTGTTATTGCTTTACTTCCTCTGTTAAACTGGTATTGTCTCGCTTCAACGACACACTGGACTGTTCGCACTTCAGGCGCGGGACAGCATGACTGGTGGACTCAAGGACGGTGAAACTGACGAGGTATGGTTCTCGGTTCTCTTCTGGACTCTGCTGTCCATATTTGTAAACATTTGTACGTTTTTAGAAGATATTTCATCATCTGAGAGCAATAAAGTTTATCTGTCTCATTCACATTCTGACATTTATCGAAAATGCCATTGGAAAATTGGGAAACTTTTAAACTCCAAAGCCTATTTGCCAATAGTTATCTTTTTTGGCACCTAGTTGTGCACGTTACTCCCACTCCTACTGGGCGAATGTGCAAGCCCCCTCTATCCATTAGCACTGACATGAGACATTTACAATTATTTATTCACTTGTATTCTCTATTGTTTTACTGAGTATTTGTACGGTGGCTGTGTAATTGACCTTAGCTACCCCGCGACTTTGTGTGAAAATTAGCTTTTGGGTAACCCAGGCACATTTACATGGATGTTGCATTATTGTAATATTGATGTTGATTAATGTGCATTGTCCCCTATAAATAAACAAACTACATTTCTTACATTCGGAGCATTATTTATGTTTCAATCCACATAGATAAATATGCGCACAAAGTCAGTCAAAGTTGTGTTTTTTTTTTAGAATGTTAATTCTATTAGACTAGCTAAGCAAATCAAAAAATGCACATTCCAGTAAAACTTGACGACAGTCATATGATTAGAAAATATGCTTGCGATACCTTATGTGAAACAGGTTCTCAGTGTACAGAGCATACAGCCATCCTAATAACCATCGTTAACACGCATTGTGTGAGTTCTTGGTGACGACCCCTTGCGGTGAGAGACGGATATCTGCTAAAGAGGGGTGTGGTACTCTCCCTTAAAACCATCTCAGGCTGGGGTAGGCTGCTAACTCTGGTGCGCTCAGTCCGTCTATCCTCTGCTCTCTACCCGTCTCTCCACTAATTTATCCCCCGCTTCTCTTCTTTCCCTCCGGACTACAAGGGATTTCTGCACTCTCAGTTCATCAGGAAACAAGGGAACATATACAAACCAAATAACAGAGAGATGGATAACGACAGTATGAGCGGGATGAAGACGATGCAGGACGTCCACACGAAAGAGATCGACCTGGTGAACCGAGACCCCAAATACTTAAACGACGACGTTGTCAAGGTGAGTCCAAATCCGAACCAGTCCGTATACTGGATTTGGTATTATTATGCATGCTACCATTGTAATATACCCATGAGGACTGGAAATTGTCACTTGCACGATGATTGAGTAGGAGCAGTCAAATGTACAGAGTAAACTGTCAAGGGTGACCCAAAGTAGCCTACTGCATGTGTTCAAGTTCAAGTTAGTCAGATATTAGTCAGATGCAGATGATATACGTGGAGGACACAATGCAACAAAATGCTTACTTGCAGGTTCACTTCTCGACAAAATGCAACAACAATAGAAACGTAGCCTTATTAATTGAATAAAATAATAATAAATAAAAAACTCAATGATTGAAAAATAGGATAAACATTTATCAACAAAATATGTGATGTGGGTGGTGAGTCGCATAGCATTCTCACGTGTAACCTATACTATATGTCAGTTTGAGCTTTTTCGGGTTCATGACCCCAGTTGACTATGTTTTACAATAGGTTTGTGAAGGGGCTCAACACGTGCGTAAAAGTTGTAAGTAGCAGCAGTGCATATTCTAAATCAAATGTATTTGTCACATGTTTCATAAACAACTGTGAAATGCTTACTTAAGGGTCATTTACCAACAATGCAGAGTGAAAGATAAAGCTTAATTTTTTAATATATATATATATATATATATATATATATATATATATATATAACATGAGGAATAAATACACAGTGAATATGGAATAACAATAAAGAGTAAAAGTAACATGACTATATACAGGGAGCACCAGTGTGTAGTAGATGTGCATGGGAATGAGGGAGTTGAGGTAGCTATGCTTACTGAACAAAAATATACAACTTTGAGTTTTACAGTTCATTATAAGGAAATCAGTCAATTGAAGTAAATAAATTAGGCCTTTCACATGACTGGGCAGGGGCACCGCCTTTGGTGGGCCTGGGAGGGCTAAGGCCCACCCACATGGGAGCCAGGCCGACCCACTGGGGAGCCAGGCCCAGTCAATCAGAATGAGTTTTTCCCCACAAAAGGGCTTTATTGCAGACAGAAATACAATGCAAGAAAGTGTGAGTTTGGAGGTGTGTATGTGTGTGTTGGGGTGTGGGTAGAGTCCAGTGTGTGCTCATCGAGTTCATGCAAGAGGGTTAGTGCAAAAAGTAATATTTGCAGGGAAAATTTTGATTAGCTATTTAGCAGTCTTAGCAGTCTTATGGCTTGGGCGTTGATTATGTTCAGGGTGCTGTTGTTTCCAGACATGGTGCACTGGCACTGCTTACCTTGCTGTTACGAGAGAAAATTCTATGGATTGGGTGGCAGAAGTCTTTGACAGGTTTTTTTAATTCTTTTGACACTGCTTGGTATAGAGGTCCTGGGTGGCAGGGAGCTCGGCCCCAGTGATGTACTGGGCTGTACTCACCATCCTCTATAGTGGCTTGCTCCCAATGGTGCAGCTGTATACGTTTTTGAGGATCTGAGGGCCCATGTTGCTGCGGCTGCTGTCATTAGAACAGAGTGGAACATCCTTGCTCCGGTGTTGGTACAGAGGAAATATTACTCATATCCTGTTGTTGGAACAAAACATTTCTCACAGTCCTTGTTTTTATAGTTATACAGCATCTGTCATTAAATTAGTGAGTTATTAAAAGAGAATCATTATTTTCAAAGTAGACACAAACCACACTGTGCCCATTTTGTGTGCTTACAGTGCGTTCAGAAAGTATTCACACCCGTGGACTTTTTCCACATTTTCTGGTGTTACGGTATGATTTTTAATATATTACGTTGAGATTTTGTGTCACTGGCCTACATACACTACCCCACAATATCAAAGTGGAATTATATTTTTCAAAACGTTTACAAATGAATAAAAAATGAAATGCTGAAATGTAATTGAGTCAATAAGTATCCAACCCATTTGTTTTTGCAAGCCTAAATAAGTTCAGGAGTACAAATTTGCTTGACAAGCTACATAATACGTTGCATGGACTCACTATGTTTGCAATTACAGTGTTTAACAGTATTTTTTAATGACTATCTAATCTCTGTATCCACACACACAATTATCTGTAAGGTCCTTCAGTAGGCAAGTGAATTTCAAACACAGATTCAACCACAAAGACCAGGGAGGTTTTCAAATGATTCGCAAAGGGAACCTATTGGTAGATGGGTAAAACAAATGACATAAACACACATTGAATGTACCTTTGAGCATGTGTAAGTTGTTAATTGCACTTTGGATGGTTTATCAAAGCACCCAGTCACTACAAAGACACAGGCGTCCTTCCTAACTCAGTTGCCGGAGAGGAAGGAAACCCCTCAGTGATTTCACCATAAGGCCAATGGTGACTTTAAAACAGTTACAGAGTTTATGGGCTGTGATAGGAGAACTGAGGATGGATAAACAACATTGTAGTTACTCCACAATACTAACCTAATAGACAGAGTTAAAAGAAGGAAGCCTGTACAGATTAAAATATTCTAAAATATGCATCCTGTTTGCAACAAGGCACTAAAGTACTACAGCAAAAAAATTGGCCAAGCACTGGAATTTTTGTCCTGAATACAACGTGTTACGTTTGGGCAAATCCAATACGTCACATTACTGAGTACCACTCTCCATATTTTCAAGCACAGTGGTGGCTGCATCATGTTATGGGTATGATTGTAATCGTTAAGGGCTGGGGTGTTTTTCTGGATTAAAAACAAAACAAAACAGAGTAGAGCTAAGCACAGGCAAAATCCTAGAGGAAAACCTGGTTAAGTCTGCTTTCCAACAGACACTCAGATTAATTCCCCTTTCAGCAGGACAATAACCTATAACACAAGGCCAAATCTACACTGGAGTTGCTTACCAAGAAGACCGTGAATGTTCCTGAGTGGCCGAGTTACAGTTTTGATTTAAATTTACTTGAAAATCTATGGCAAGACCTGAAAATGGTTGTCTAGCAATGATCCACAACCAATTTGACAGTGCTTGAACATTTTTTTATAGAATAATGGGCAAATGTTCTACGATCCATGTGTGGAAAGCTCTTAGAGACTTATCCAGAAGATGTAATCGCTGCCAAATGTGCTCCTACCAAGTATTGACTCAGGGGTGTGAATACTTATGTAAGTGACATATTTCTGTATTTAATTTTCAATAAATATCCAAACATTTCTAAAAACATTTTTTTCACTTTGTAATTTTGGGGTATTATATGTAGATGGATGAGAGAAAAAATCTATTTAATCCATTATGAATTCAAGCAGTAAGTCAAGGGCTATGACTACTTTGTGAAGGCACTGTATGTAAAAGATTAGTTTGTTGAGAGAAAGCTTGACTGAAAGAGCGCTGATGTCGGCTCTAGTGAAAACCACCTGTCGTGTGTGGTGGGAAGAGAACAGCAGCTGCCACAAAGTCAGAGTCTGCTTCCCAAATGGCACCCTATTCCCAATGGCCCTGGTCAAAAGTAGTGCACTAAATAGAGAATAAGGTGCCATTTTGGATGCAATCACAGCCTATGTCCATCGCGATGTCCAGCTGGGTTATTTATTCATATTCAAGGGTCACCATCCACTGGGAGAGGTCAGGCATTTGAAGTATTGAACTTTGATTCATAAAACATGAAAACACCCACATAGGTGAGGAATCTTATAGATCTGAGGGCTCTTCAGCATGCTTATAGAGAAGGGAACTCAACATGTACTGTACTGCACTGACAGAAATGACTAATGATTGGTTGAAAGAAATTGATAATAAGAAGGTGGGAACTGTACTGTTGGATTTCAGTGCAGCCTTTGATATTATTGACCCTATCCTGTTATTGAGATCTTATGCGTTATGGCTTTTCAACCTCAGCTCTGAATCCATGATATGGCAATCTATCTAATAGAACTCAGAGGGTTTTCATTTAAAGGAAGCTTCTCTAATGTCAAACATGTAAAGTGTGGTGTACCGTAGGGCAGATCTCTAGGCCCTCTACTCTTTTCTATTTTTACCAATGACCTGCCGCTGGCATTAAACAAAGCATGATTCAACTATATATGCATCAGCAACCACAGCTAATAGTTGTGTAATGGACCGTAGTTGATCCGTGATCCGTACAGATCACCCCCCATCATTTGGCACGCATGTGAACATGCGTATCATTTGTAAAGTTTAACCATCAGAGTGAAATACAGTTTTACTGCTACTGTTACTTCTAAAGTAATAATTCCCTAAATTTCTACGCATTGTTGCAGTGAAAAGATAAAGACAAGACAGATACTTGCTGTGTTTTACTCTGAAGCCTGAAGGTTCACGTGAACGTGGCATGTTGAATCAATCCTGGAACCTGGTGGACAACACTATTTCCGTGTGTAGACATTGTGCCACAAGAAATCCGTATCATCATGAAAATACATTGAGCATGGCCACACATTTAAAGCGTTATCACCCTGGAGTGTCAGTGACGGGAGCCAACTCAGCCAAGAGACAACAACTTCTCACAGCGGCATTTAAGCAGCCTTTTGCAGCAGAATCAGACCGGGCTAAAGCCATCACCAAATGTATTGGGATGTTTATCGCTGCAGACATGAGGCCATACTCTGTTGTAAAGTATGGACTCATGCTACGAAATTCCCTCGCGCACCCACTTCAGTATGAAGGTCATGCCAGACCTTTATGAAGAGGAATTGTATTACAATGGGTTCAGTCATAGGAAAATATTCTACCAGGGAACCCAAATCATGTGAGGAGAATAACATTATTCCAACCGTGGAGGTTTCTTACATGTGAACCTGCAAATTAGATTTGTCACATGATTGATTTTCAAAGTTTTCACGTGGAAGCGCAAATTTGTGAAACTGAAAACATGTTATTCTGCTCACGTGAAAAGGTGATGTTAACATGTTAATTCTAAATTAAATACATGCGAAAATATGGTTTTGTGTGTGAAGGTTAAGCTCAACATGTGAAAACTGCTATTTCACGTTTTTTTGTTGTTGCAAGGGACACACACACACACACACAAGTCCCGAATACAGACCGACATACAGTCACAAACACACACAACACACACAAACAGTGTACACTACTCTCTCTCCTTCTGCAGAACCAGTAGACTGTTGACTTTCTTTAGCAGTGATCTTATAGTTAGAATTTCAACAGCTGCACTCAATTGGTCACATCAAAGAATCAACATCCATGCAGAGTTTGCCTTGGGAATATATTTTCCTCTCGTAAAGCTGAGTTCTTTATATAGTGCAGTCAGTGGAGTGGAGTGGCTCTAGCAGTGGCCCCAAAGCCACGCAGCCTTCTGTTAAACCATAATGGGGCTAATCTGGGCAGAGTAGACACACCCACAGCCACGCCGCACGGGAACCACAGCAGTGATCGGTTCGCTAACTAGCCGCTAGCTAACATCTCCCTGCCAAATGCTCCACTATCCTGGGAGGCACATTATAGTGGGAAATGATTATGTTCAGGCTCAATGGAGTAGCTGAGGCAGGGATTCCCTCAGATTGTCCAGGCGGGGTGCAAACAAAGGCCCCAAATCAACATGATTTATTAAGCAACAAATTCAATTAAATAAATGAAAGTCACATCAAACCCCTTTAGGTGGGAGGAAACAGAGCGAGGCAGGGGTTGTCCGCCACACCTATACAATAGTAACGGAAACACTGGACTGAGGCATTCTGCAATCTAGGGACGAAATCAAAAAAATACATTACAGTTGCCACTCCAGATTGACGCCAACAAGACTAGTCACATGACGAGGCTCCCAGTCCCTGCCGCTGAAAAACATCCCCGCAGCATGATGCTGCCACCACCACGCTTCACCGTAGGGATGGTGCCAGGTTTCCTCCAGACGTGACGCTCAAGGCCAAAGAGTTCAATCTTTCTTTCATCAGACCAGAGAATCTTGTCTTTTGGTGCCTTTTGGAAAACTCCAAGCGGGCGGCCATGTGCCTTTTACTGAGGAGTGGCTTCATATCTACATGTAAATACACTCAAAAATAAAACCCAAAACCTTTATAACGGAAATAAAAACAATCTTCCAAAACGGCATCTTGTTCTCATTGACTTGTATACTTAGCTTGGATACAGTCATGTACATGGGAAAATCTCACTTGTTTTTTTGTGTTAACAATTCAATTATACATCAAAATAACCCCAAAACAAAGCAGTTTAGTTAAACTGTTATCTCTAGATATCTCTAAAACGTAACCATGAGTACAACCTGGGGAAAAAAAATATATAAAATGAAGGAGACAGAGAGCTCGCGTCTCTGTTCTTTTCAATGGGCTGCTTTCAACAGTCACGGAGCTACATACAAAGAAGAGAGGCACGCATCTGCAGCAGTAACACTCTGAATGCAGAGTAGTAGCGCTAAGTATGCATATATATCAATGCAACACCATAATAATGGAGTGGATGGCTCGTAAATAAATAAATCATTATTTTTAAACACACTTGAATTATTATACTCGGGTAGTCTAAGTAACCTTTTTGAAAACAACCATTTCACATGTGAAACTGCACATTTCAAAAAACAATTGTAAGGGTACATACAGTACAGTACTCAAGATGTAAGGCCTCTGGTAAATTAAATGGACGTTGCTGGGTCTTGTGGCTTAAAATAATAATATGATATATTATTACAGGGCTGTATCACCAACTTTTATTTTATGCCATAAGTTTAGCATGTTCATTTTAGGAACCCCTTTGTGTACACAGAAAGAGCTGTAATGTGTTCTGAATATAATGTTCAATCTCATATCAAAAATGCACTTTTACTCTGCACTAGATACAGGTGTTGTTAAACCCTCTGACAGCAGCACGTCTCTCGCAGACAAAACACACGCGCAATTAAGTAACTGTAAAATAAATATTTGCTCTATCATGGGCCTGGTAGCGAATGGGAGAGTGAAAGGGAAAGAGAGGTAGCGAGAGAGGGGTAGTGAGGTAGCGAGAGAGAGCAAGTGTGCTAGCATGCGTGTGTTTTTCCACTTCACAGTCTGCACTAAAATGTCTATGTGGTCATGGGTACTTGGGAGGCACGTAGCAAACCCGTCGACCACCTGAGAAGTGTTTTTACACTGAAAATAAATACATTTCATTGTTTACCTGGGACCCATCCGGCTACTCTTGACTAGTCTTCATGTAAAGATGTAGGATCTTCAGTTGATCACCCTTTTGTTGCAGGAAATTTCTTGATTTGATTTGACCTAACAAAAAAATGATCAACCCCTATAAAAAAATGTCCATGATGTATAAATAATCCACACAAGAATTCACATTTCCTGTTATTATTATCCTGCTTTGAGAAACTGGTTAGTGTTGCACCATCTTGGGAGTATAGTGCAGCTTATTTGCCCTCTGACTCAGACAATTCTGGCACTGTGGCTCTGTCTTTTGTATCAGCTCTGTCTGTCAGGAATTGTGAAAAGATGGTTTAGGATGGTAGAGAGATTACAGAGGGTAAGGAGGGAATCACAAAAATGTTGGTGTGGGGGAGGTTGACCTGGTTGACCTTCTGTACCAGTCACTATGAGGAGGCATAAATCTCTTGTAATACTTTTTAGCACATTTTTAGAAATAGGTTATATTCTTTATCTATGTTAGTTGCTTTGACAGTGGCTGTCTAATGAACCGTTATTGATTCAGTGATTCTCTTCTCCCATCAGGTGGAGTTCGAGGATGTGATCGCGGAGCCTCCAGGGACATACAGCTTCGACGGCGTGTGGAAGGCCAGCTTCACCACCTTCACGGTGACCAAGTACTGGTGCTACCGTCTCCTTACCGCCCTGGTGGGAATCCCGCTGGCGCTGGTCTGGGGCATCTTCTTCGCCATCCTGTCCTTCATCCACATCTGGGCGGTGGTGCCGTGCATCAAGAGCTATCTGATCGAGATCCACTGTGTCAGCCGTGTTTACTCCATCTGCATCCACACCTTCTGCGATCCTCTGTTTGAAGCCATGGGCAAGTGCTTCAGCAGCGTCCGCATCAGCACCACCAAGGGGGTGTAGAAGAAGAGGAGGAAGAAGAGGAGAATTAATGGAGGATGTGGGGAGGATGGTGGGAATGAGGTGAGGGCTGGAAACCATAACAGATTTTAAAGGGAGAGAAGACACCTGAAGAAACTGAAAGAAAAGAGAGGGAGCAACCTTTTTTGATCAAAGAAGAGGGTGAGACATTTCTAGAGCTGTGGGCGGGATGTTGGCGGTGAGGGGGCGGAGACACAGAGAGTTCCTTGCCCCGCCTCTCTTTCTCGGTCTCCCTCGACGACTATCGTTTCTCTCTCCAGTGCTGGTTTAACCAACAGGGGCACATGATTATGTCAAGTCATTCCTTGGGGTATTTGTTTATATTTTTAATTTTGTTTTTTGTTAGTGTTGTTTATCATTGCAGGAGCACCACCACGCTAGCCACCCCCACTCCATTATTCCTAACATTATTCCGAAATGTTGTGTGATCCTCTCTCTGATTACAGCTTGTTGAATGAAGGGGATGATTGGTTGAATTATTGATTGATTGATTAGTTAGTTAATTGATTGATAGGCCTATATGATGGATTTTAGTGTCCTCTCTGCTGGGTTTGTGTTCCTATTTTTGGGAGGGTAATGCTTTGAGTGCGGGGGAAGGGATATCCCTGTGCCTGTCCCATTGCGTTGTTTGGAGAGAGTTGACAAATCCCACCTGACACAGCACAAAATCCTAGAGCCAAAACCCTCTCAACACCCCTCTCTCAGTCCCACTACCCCCCCACCTGACCCCCTCACACACCCTCCACCCCGCTATGCCTGCCATGACTCCGAGTCTGAAACACTGAACCTGCCCTTGTTTCTGCATGCACCACCACCTCTGCAAAGCCACCGAGCCAACCAACACGCCGCTGTCAGTCTGCATGTCCTGACAGACAGACAGGCAGGCAGACACCCGGGTATAAGACAACCACCTGATGACATCATAATCACTCTCTCCATCAACACTTGTTTTGTTCCAGCTCCAATCCAAGCAAGAGAGATGAAATTTTATGACAACAACCAAGTCTACGAACGGAACAGCCTTCATGGTATATACCATTTTTCTATGTGACCGAGGATGTTTTTTCATGTTTGCCTTTGAATCTCAAAAAAATATAACTTGAAGTTTGTTTCATTACATTCACACCTGTGGGATCTTCTTTTAAAATCATGTGAGGTCTCTTCTCTGTAGAGGGAGGGTTGAACTTTCAATGTTGATGTGCATTTGCTGTAGCCGTAGCTAAATAACCATGCTTTATCTACACTTTATGAAGAACTTTTTGTTTTGAGCTTTGTTTGCCCAATTGTCTTTTAAATATATATATTTTTTTTTTACTCCACTGTGAGTTTTGAGTTTATTCCCTGATTGAATAGTATGGTCTGGTGTAGACTTCTGCTTATTGACTGTCGTCCACAGGAGGCTGCTGAGGCGAGGACAGCTCATAATGGCTGTATGTGTTCGATACCATTTCATCCGTTCCAGCCATTACTATGAGCCCGTCCTCCCTAACTAAAGTGCCACCAGCCACCTGTGCCACAGCTCCAACCAAGGACTATCAGCTAATACAGTGCTCTCAGAAAGTGGTCAGACCTCTTCACTTTTTCCACATTTTGTTACATTACAGCATTATTCTAAAATTGATTAAATTATTTTTTTAAACTCATCAATCATCAGAATGTCCTCATCAATCTACACACAATACCCCATAAGGACAAAGCGAAAACAGGTTGTTTGAATTTTTTTGCAAATGTATTAAAAATAAAAAACTGAAATACCTTATTTATATAAGTATTCAGACCCTTTGCTATGAGACTCTAAATTGAGATCAGGTGCATCCTGTTTCCATTGATCATCCTTGAGATGTTTCTACAAATTGGAGTCCATCTGTGGTAAATTCAATTGATTGGACATGATTTGGAAAGGCACACACCTGTCTATATAAAGGTCCCACAGTTGACAGTGCATGTCAGAGCAAAACCAAGCCACGAGGTTGAAGGAATTGTCCTTAGAGCTCCGACACAGGATTGTGTCGAGGCACAGATCTGGGGAAGGGTACCAAAACATTTCTACAGTATTGAAGGTCACCAAGAACACAGTGACCTCCATCATTCTTAAATGGAAGAAGTTTGGAACCACCAAGACTCTTCCTAGAGCTGGCCGCCCAACCAAACTGAGCAATCGGGGGAGAAGGGTCTTGGTAAGCAAGGTGAGCAAGAACCCAATCGTCACTCTGACAGAGCTCCAGAATTCCACTGTGGAGATGGGAGAACCTTCCAGAAGGACAACTTTGCAGCACTCCACCTATCATGCCTTTATGGTAGAGTGGCCAGACAGAAGCCACTCAGTAAAAGGCACATGACTGCCCTCTAGGAGTTTGCCAAAAGGCACCTAAATACTCTCAGACCACGAGAAACAAGATTCTCAAGCGTCATTTCTGGAGGAAACCTGGCGCCATCCCTACGGTGAAGCATGGTTGTGGTAGCATCATGCTATGGGGCTGTTTTTCAGCAACAGAGACTGGGAGACTAGTCAGGATTGATGAAAAGATGAACGGAGCCACGTACAGAGAGATCCTTGATGAAATCCTGATCCAGAGCGCTCAGGACCGCAGACTGGGGCGAAGGTTCATCTTCCAACTGGAGAATGACCCTAAGCACACATTCAAGACAATGCAGAAGTGACTTTGGGACAAGTCTCTGAATGTCCTTGAGTGGCCCAGCCAGAGCTGCTTCTAGTACCCAAACGAACATCCCTGGAGAGACGCTCCCCATCCAACCTGACAGATCTTGAGGATCTGCAGAGAAGAATGGGAGGATCTCCCCAAATACAGGTGTGCCGAGCTTGTAGCGGCATACCCAAGAAAATTCGACACTGTAATCACTGCCAAAGGTGCTTCAACAAAGATCTGAGTAAGGTGTCTGAATACTTATGTGAATGTGAAAATTCATTTTTTTTTTTAATTAGCAAACATTTAAAGAAAAAAAATGTTTTTGAGGGGAAAAACTATTTAATAAATCTTATAATAAGCTGTAACAATAACAAAATGTGGAAAAAGTCAAGTGGTCTGAATACTTTCCGAATGCACTGTAGGTCTCCCAACCCTGAAATCACTGCTGTTTGATAGCGAATGGGGGCATGTTTTTTAATATACTGACATGAAGCACACTTTGTCTGCGTCCCAAATGCCCCCTATATAGTGCATTATATAAGGAATACCTGCTCTCTGTGAGGATGGTAAATATTAGCACGTTGCTTGATTGAATGAAAAAGGTCATATGTATTTTTATATTAAAATGACATTTTCCTTCCCTTGCTTTTACTGTACAATCTCACGTCACTGTGCACATTAAAATGTAATATAATCCCATCTGCTAGTGATGCTTGCTTGTTAGGTTTGTTTTGTTTTGTTTTGTTTTGGTTTGTAAATCTGTCTCTCATTGAGGAGAGGTGAATTTTTGTCATATGACTCTGACCTTCGTTTGTCCATAGATAGAATGTGATATTTAGACTACATTGTGCAAATACACCTACACTACCGTTCAAAAGTTGTGTCACGTAGAAATGTTCTTGTTTTTGAAAGAAAAGCACATTCTTTTGTCCATTAAAATAACATAACATTTCTCAGGAATTCAGTGTAGACATTTGTTAATGTTGTAAATGACTATTGTAGCTGGAAAGGGATCATTTTTTATGGAATATCTACATAGGCGTACAGAGGCCCATTATCAGCAACCATCACTCCGTTGTTCCAATGGCACGTTGTGTTAGCTAATCCAAGTTTATCATTTTAAAAGGCTAATTGATCACTAGAAAACCCTTTTGCAATTATGTTAGCAAAGATGAAAACTGTTGTTCTGATTAAAGAAGCAATAAAACTGTCCTTCTTTAGACTAGTTGAGAATCTGGAGCATCATGTGGGTTCGATAACAGGCTCAAAATGGCCAGAAACAAACATTTCTTCTGAAACTCGTCAGAGTATTGAAGGCTATTCCATGTGAGATATTGCCAAGAAACTGAAGATCTCATACAACGCTGTGTACTACTTCCTTCACAGAACAGTGCAAACTGTCTCGAACCAGAATAGAAAGAGGAGTGGGAGGCCCCGGTGCACAACTGAGCAAGATGACAAGTACATTAGTGTCTAGTTTAAGAAACCGACGCCTCACAAGTCCTCAACTGGCAGCTTCATTAAATAGTACCCGGAAAACACCAGTCTCAATGTCAACAGTGAAGAGGCAACTCTGGGATGCTAGAGGCAGAGTTCCTCTGTACAGTGTCTGTGTTCTTTTGCCCATCTTAATATTATATTTTTATTGGCCAGTCTGAGATATGGCTTTTTCTTTGCAGCATCCCATAGTCGCCTCTTCACTGTTGACGTTAAGACTGGTGTTTTGCGGGTACTTTTAAAAAGACAACCATTTTATGTAGGCCTCCTTGCTGTTCAAACTTGCAGACTGTTCCAAAGAAGAGCTTTGTCTGGGTCAGAAGACTATCCCTAAGGTAAAAATAATGTAATGTTGAGGCTACCAGTGGCAGACTTACCATCTCAGGTCTCACATCATCAGGGGCCTCATGAACTGGGCATGATTTTGTACATAATACAAGGGATGGAGGGATGGAGTACTTCCAGCTAGATGGGGAGGCGTTCACCCGCATTGCCATGATGACCCAAAACCATAACCCAGTGAAATTGGGAATAAGCTCAGACCTGGGCTGCACACTAAGTACACAGACTGGCCTCTGCCTGGGGCCTCCAAATCACTATGTGCTGGTGGCTACAACATCATTCTTCACCTGTGCTGTAAGATTGAGCAGTGTTTATGAATAAGATATACACACAGACTTAGACTCTTATCACCCCACTTGTGTTGACAATACCTTTGAAAAAGCTGCTCTATTTGGCCATTTACTGACCTTTGCATTGACAGATATGTTCTGCAAAGCGGATGTTCGTCAGTCATACATCAATTCGGTTTAAAACAAGTTTGCAAACAGGGAGACACCTCTCACACAGAAACATGTCTAACAGGCCTCTTGGAGACGGGCCCTTTATATTCTGATCCGACACTACCTAATGTTCTGTAAAGACTAGTCCGAGAGGCTGGGAGGAAGACACAACATCAGCGTCCGGTTACAGAATAACACAGTGTCACAGATACATTATCAGCATGCCCTCGGCTCAGTGTGGCTTTTTATTTGATTTTATATGGTCTTAACTGGGAGTACACACGTGCCTCAACTATGCTGTCATGCAGCTTTACAAGCACCTGATACGCTGCAGACCCCGTATCGACAGACTACACTGCTGTACAGCTTTACAAGTGGCTGACACTGCAGATCCCTTACAGACAGGCTCACCCGAATGCACAGTTAGCGCCTCTCAAAATATGGACCACACACACAGCTGACGTGACTCTCCCTGAGAGACATGCCTTTCCCACCCCGCAGGTACCGTGTTCACAGGCCAGGCTGTTGGGCGGCCTCAGGAGTGGCATATACTAGTATCCCATTTTAATATGTTGACCACAATGCAACCAATATGGATCTATTGACAATACAGCGAGGCTCCTTTCACCAAAATACGTGGTAATCTTTAGATACCACGGGAAGGCAACCTCTCAGTGAGAGAAACCACAGAAGGCTCCACAACAGAGGAGTACACATGTTTGTTTGCCTCACGTCCAGAGAGATGATTCTGAAGCTTCGCTCAACGAACATGGCTGAATACCTTAGCATCCCATCCTCGTTGCCAAACTGTGAAGGGGATTTTCAGGTGAACAAAAGAGCAGAGCAGTAAATACCAGCCCGAGGGGCTGGGAGGAAGACATAACATCCTCGGTCGGTCACATAATCACACGGTGTCACAGATACATTATCAGCGTGCCCTCGGCTCAGTGTGGCGTCAAACTTTAACCATAACATTCAACACGGGCAGAAATTACAGGGGAGGAATTCATCAAATCATTCCCCATGACAAGATTTTACTCACAAATAATCCTAATATTTAGTTTTCATCATCATTGTAATACATTTTTTTTACCAAACATGAACCGTCCTCCTTCAGTTAGTTTCCAATCAAAGACATACCATGCTTTTCAGAACTATGATTTCAGATATCTATTCATAATAATCACGGCAAAGCAATTCATATTGGGGCTGGCCTCAGTGCTCACATCCTATGTAAACCCTGACAGTTCCAGGAACTACACAGACATTACTAGGAATCAGAAATGGTCAACAACAATGTATACAGAGGTTCACTTCAAATGACTGGATGCCAGAGACTAATTGAACAAGATACATATACATGCTGAACTGTTCCTAACCTTCTCTCTGATATAACTCAGCCATATTGGACAGGAAAGTATGGAGCCTAGAGATGTTTAAGTATAGTAGCTATGTGCTGGGGTCATTATGCACTCAAAGAATTCTTCCTCTCTCTCTCTCTTTCTCTCTCTCTCTCTCTCTCTCTCTCTCTCATCTCTCTCTTTCTCTCTGATCTATTTCCACCTTTCAATCCTTTACAATAAAGCAGTTGCCCTTTTCTGCAGTGAAATGACCAAAAACCTGCAGAAAATCTGGTGCTTCTGTCAAATGGTTTTGCTATATTTCAGTCTTCTGTGATGTACACTACCGTTCAAAAGTTTGGGGTCACTCAGAAATGTCCTTGTTTTTGAAAGAAAAGCAATTGTTTTGTCCATTAAAATAACATCAAATGTATCATAAATACAGTGTAGACATTGTTAATGTTGTAAATGACTATTGTAGTTGGAAACGGCAGATTTTTTTATGGAATATCTACATAGGCGTACAGAGGCCTGTTATCAGCAACCATCACTCCTGTGTTATAATGGCACGTTGTGTTAGCTAATCCAAGTTTATCATTTTATAAGGCTAATTGATCATTAGAAAACCCTAATGTAATTATGTTAGCACAGCTGAAAACTGTTGTGCTGACTAAGGAAGCAATAAAACTGGCCTTCTTTAGACTAGTTGAGAATCTGGAGCATCAGAAATTGTCTGTTCAACAGGCTCAAAATGGCAAGAAACAAACCTTTCTTCTGAAACTCGTCAGTCTATTCTTGTTCTGAGAAATGAAGGCTATTCCATGTGATACATTTCCAAGAAACTGAAGATCTCGTACAACTCTGTGTGGTGCAAAACTGAGGCAGAGGACAAGTACATTAGAGTGTCTAGTTTGAGAAACAGACTCCTCACAAGTCCTCAACTGGCTTCATTAAATAGTACCCGCAAAACACCAGTCTCAACGTCAACAGTGAAGTGGCGACTACGGGATGCTGGCCTTCTAGGCAGAGTACCTCTGTCCAGTGTCTGTGTTCTTTTGCCCATCTTAATATTTTATTTTTATTGGCCAGTCTGAGATTTGGCTTTTTCTTTGCAACTCTGCCTAGAAGGCCTCCATCCCGGAGTTGCCTCATCACTGTTGACATTGAGGCAGGTGTTTTGCGGGTACTATTTAATGAAGTTGCCAGTTGAGGACTTGCGAGGTAACTGTTTCTCAAACTAGACACTCTAATGTACTTGTCCTCTTGCTCAGTTTTGCACCAGAGCCTCCCAATGCTCTTTATATTCTGGTTAGAACCAGTTGGTTTGGGATGAGTTGGACTGCAGAGTGAAGGAAAAGCAGCCAACAAGTGCTCAGCATATGTGGGAACTCCTTCAAAACTGTTGGAAAAGCATTCCAGGTGAAGCTGGAGAATGCCAAGAGTGTGCAAAGCTGTCATCAAAGCAAAGGGTGGCAATTTGAAGAATCTCAAATATAAAATATATTTTGTTCAACACTTTTTTGGTTAGTACATGATTCCATATGTGTTATTTAATAGTTTTGATGTCTTCACTATTATTCTACAATATAGAAATAGTTTAAAAAAACAGTAGCGCAGCTAGTCTAAGTTTCTACACAATCAAATCAAATCGAATTGTATTTGTCACCTGCGCTGAACACAACAGACCTGACATACAAACCCTTAACCAACATTGCAGTTTTAAGAAAAAATAAGTATTAAGGAAAAAATAGATAAGTAAAAAATTTAAAATTCAAGTAACAAATAATTAAAGAGCAGCAGTAAAAGAACAATAGTGAGGCTATATATATGGGGTCTATATACACAGAGTCAATGTGTGGGGGCACCGGTTAGTCAAGGACATTGAGGTAATATGTAGATGTAGGTAGAGTTAAAGTGGCTATGCAAAGATAATAACAGAGAGTAGCAGCAGCGTAAAGAGGGGAGGGGAACAATGCAAATAGTCTGGGTAGCCATTTGATTAGCTGTTCAGGAGTCTTATGGCTTGGGGGTAGAAGCTGTTAAGAAGTCTTTTGGACCTAGACTTGGCGGTACCACTTCCCGGAGAGAACAGAGAGAACAGTCTATGACTAGGGTCGCTGGAGTCTTTGAGAATTTTTAGGGCCTTCCGCTGACACCGCCTGTTATAGTGGTCCTGGGTGGCAGGAAGCTTGGCCCTGGTGATGTACTGGGCTGAGCCATACGCAATACCCTCTGTGGTGCCTTGCGGTCAGAGGCCGATCAGTTGTCATACCAGGCAGTGATGCAACCAGTCAGGATGCTCTTGATGGTGCAGCTGTAGAACTTTTTGAGGATCTGAGAACTCATGCCAAATCATTTCAGTCTCCTGGGGGGGAATAGGCTGTGTCGTGCCCCTTTCACGACTCTCTTGCTGTTTTTAGACCATGATAGTTAGTTTGTTGAGAGTTTTATTCCCTCTGGTTCCACATTTAACACGCTGGTAGAAATTATGTTAAAAGGATTTTAGTTTCCCTGCATTAACGTTTCCGGCCACTAGGAGCGGTGCCTCTGGATGAACCTCTCCCTGTTTGCTTATGGTTGTATGCAGCTTATTGAGTGTGGTCTTAGTGCCAGCATTGGTTTGTGGTGGTAAATAGACATCTATGAAGAATATAGATGTAAACTCTCTTGGTAAATAGTGTGGTCTACAGCTTATCATGAGATACTCTACATTTTTACATTTACATGTAAGTCATATGGCAGACGCTCTTATCCAGAGCGACTTACAAATTGGTGAATTCACCTTATGACATCCAGTGGAACAGCCACTTTACAATAGTGCATCTAAATCATTTAAGGGGGGGGGGGGTGAGAAGGATTACTTTATCCTATCCTAGGTATCCTATCCTAGGTATTCCTTTAGGAATCAGGCGAGCATAACCTTGAGACTTCGTTAGATTTCGTGCACCAGCTATTGTTTACGAATATACATAGACCGTCACCCCTTGTCTTTCCAGTGGCGGCTGTTCTATCCTACGAAAAAGTGTAAATCCCGCCAGCTGTACAGTATGTTATTCATGTTGTCGTTCAGCCACAACTCGGTGAAACATAAGATATTACCGTTTTGAATGTTCGTTGGTAGGATATACGTGCTCATCGTTCGTCTATTTTATTATCCAACGATTGCACGTTGGCTAATAGGACCGACGGTAAAGGCAGATTACCCACTCGCCGTAGGATCCTTACAAGGCACCCAGACCTACATCCCCGATATCTCTGTCTATTTCTCCTACGAATGACGGGGATGAGGGCCTTGTCGGGTGTCTGGGGTAAGTCCTTCGCGTCCAACTTGTTAAAGAAAAAATCTTCTGTTGTAGAGTAATCTCTGTCCTAATATCTATAATGAAAAAAAAACACACAATAGCACAATTGGTTAGGGGACCGTGAAACGGAAGCCATCTCCTCCGGCGCCATTATTAGAATCCTTCCTATTCAAGGTGTCCAAGCTGAAACTGTGAGGTGTATACTTTTGTTACAAAGTAGATTTGTTTAAGACTACCAAGAAACACTCTGTGTGACCCTGATTTAGCCCACTGCAGTAAAAGGTTAAATAATATGAAAAGCTAAGGAAATTCCACAATTCTACAATTTAACGAGAGTAGAGAGGAGAGTAAACATTTTAGCCACTGTGCCATCTGTCTCCACCCTGACTTGAATGTGGTAAGCAGAGTCATACTATATAACAGGGGTTATTTATCAATGAGGCCTTATGCCCATCTCTTCAGTGTTGCTAATTTTCCCCCTGTAGGTTGCACAACATCACCATGGTAACCAGAAACATTGAAACAAACAGTTGAGTAATACACTACAATGATTGAGAAAACAGGACCTATCTCAGTCTTGATTTATACAAAAAACACGTAACTTGCAGTAAGTACAGGTTGAGACAAGCAACTCCATATGCACTATATTTACAGAAGTATGTGGACACCCATTTGTGGAGGAGGAATAATGGTCAGGGGTTGTTTTTCATGGTTCGGGCCCCTTAGTTCCAGTGAAGGGAAATCTTAATGCTACAGTATACAATGACCTTCTAGACAATTCTGTGCTTCCAACTTCGTGGCAACAGTTTAGGGAAGGCCCTTTCCTGTTTCAACATGACAATTCCCCTGTGCACAAAAAGAGGTCCATACAGAAATGGTTTGTCGAGATCGGTGTGGAAGAACTTGACTGGTCTGCACAGAGCCCTGACCTCAACCCCATCGAACACCATTGGGATGAATTGGAACAGCGAGCCAGGCCTAATTCTCCAACATCAGTGTCTGACCTCACGAATGCTCTTGTGGCTGAATGGAAGTAAGTCCCCGCAGCAATGTTCCAACATCTAATGGAAAGCCTTCCTAGAAGAGTGGAGGCTGTTATAGTAGCATAGTGGGAGGGGACCAGCTACATATGAATGCCCATGATTTTGGAATTAGATGTTTGACGAGCAGGTGTCCACATACGTTTGGTCATGTTGTGTATCTGCTTAAACAGTATCTTGATTCACTGCCTCAATATCAGTAGCCTAATTACAGTTTAAAGGAATTTAAAGTTGCACTAAGGCTACCTTCATCTTTCACATTGTCCATCAGGCTTATTGTCTGTTCTGTCTGTCCCTTCTAGCGATTCTAATTCTATGGCCGGGACAGACCAACGGACCTCCCTGGACCTTCCAGAGAGGGTGTGGAACCCCTGAAGCACACACAGCATAAACACAGCAGGCCAGGCCTTACTGGACCATGGTCCATTAAGCACAACTGTCATTTTCACAGAAGACAACTGAATGAAACAGGGAGGAACTACTTGAACATGTCCAATAACACATTTTCCATTTCCATTGCAAAACGTTTTATTACGTCTTGCTACGGTGTGACCTAATGAATACATGACCCAGAAAACTACTACTAGAGAGGTGGAGAGGTGGAGAAGGCTTCCGTCAGTCCCAGACTCCCAGCCGCAGGTAGGTTACAGTAGTGAGGGAGAAAACCTCTCAGACTCCTCCAGGAGGGAAATTTCCATCCAGAGCTTCACACAGCGAGCCCAAAGCAGACATAACAGGAGGATGACAGAACACAAAGACATCAGTGTTACCTTGCCACAATGACCAACAGTCCTCACGCCATAGCCCTCTGGCATACATAGAGAATCAGACATCTCGTACTAGAGTTTGGATAAAGTTAAGAAAATGTGACATTAAACACATTTTTCTGTTGGAGTGACTGTTAGGTGATTGGTCATGTAGCCTACCAATGAAACAGCACAGTGGCGCCATCAGGTGATAACAGATTAAACCTGCATAGAGTACACACATCTCTCCTTGGTTACGAATGGTTTCTGAGTAAATCCACTCGACTCAATGACATATTCCACTTCTGGGAGAAAAAAAATGACTTGTTACATCCTCATTTCATTGAACAAGACAATAATTTGGTGCCTTGGAGGTGTCCTTCCCTCTCGCTGGGATGATTCATCCAATGATGGATCCGTCATCATACACAATGGAAAGAAAAGGTAAGGTGACAGACCTGTTTCCATTTTATTCTCTCTCTCTCTCTCTCTCTCTCTCTTTCTCTCTCTCTCTTCTCTTCCTCTCTTCTCCACCTTTACAACGGGGCAATGAGAACAGGTCTTGGACCCATGCTTTTTGGGGGCATGGTCCAGTCTAGATATCTTGGCCCACCATGAATAGTGATGATGGGGATGACACTGACATCACACAGGAAGACTGGCGGTGAGCCATCTCCTCCAGCCCCAGTGTCTAAGATCTACTCCCCTTACAGATGTTTCCTGTAGCACACCAGGTTTCTCTTCTCCACACCACCAGTCATCCTCTCACATAGCTATTTGTCTTTAAGCGTTCCAGTTTTGACTGCTTTGCTGTTGTCTTTTTGACAACACAATTTTACTGCATGGTGGAAAATGAGTCAGGAAAGATATATTTTTCAGAGAAGTACTGATGTCCACAGGTTCAATTGCACACACTGTATGTCTGGATTTGTCATCCATTAAACAGAACAGTCCGCCTCTCTATAACATACATGTTGTTAATCCACAGCTTGGGGAGAGAAGCCAGACAGGAAGGAGGAAGACGTCCCATACCTTACAAATATGAAATTCTCATGGCAGGCATTGTTACAGTCGTGCCCAGTCCCCTCTAGCCACCCTGTAATCCGAACCCATGACCTGGCTTCTCCCAGATGGGCGAGTGAGCCGGTAGAATAGTACTAGAGCTGCTCTGAGTCTTAAGAACCTGGCTCCACTTGAGCGTGATTTGTTTTGGGTCCGTTTCCTCGGGTAAACAAGCCGAGTGGATTTTTAATAGCTCTTTCAAGAAACCGCGTAAACATTTTAACTAGACCCGAGAGCATTCTACTAGAGACTGAGAGAGATTAAAAAATACAAATAATTCAACATATTGTAGTAAATGTTTTATTTTGGGACGGTTGTTTTGAGAATGGGAATCCGGATCTATTGCTCCCCCTGAAACAAATTCAAGAAAAGTTTAAGAGAAGGTTTTATTGTAACACTAAGTGAGGATTTATCTACCACAGCTAAATGTTATAGTATGCCTTTCTGAATTTGGATTCAGTTCATGTTTCCAATATTCCACAGATGACATCAGTTTGTCTCATATCACTTTTATTACATACGCTGTGCCGCAAATATGAACAATGACAATGAGATTTTGTCCGATAATGGCCACACAAGGAGAGATTAGAGGATGCCAGAGTCTTATTGATTGACACTTTTTCACTCTCAGATGTAGTTATCTTATTGTACAACTCCCAGATTGGGATCTTTTGATTTCCTATTTTATTACCACCACGCTTGTGACGCTACAAACAGACTGTCTCTGAGACGAGTACGTCCACCTGACCCTCACTCATCTTGACACAATGTCCTCTTCCTCTGACCTCCATCTTGTGATATTGACACATGTATGTCTCTCTTGTTGTTTACCAACCAAACATCGTGTTTTTATCGCCAAGATGCTTTATTATTGGACATTACTCTCGGTCACTGGCCTCCGGGCCTCCATCTCCATCTCCAAGATATGTGGTTAGTGACTGATTGATTGAGAGGAGAGGGGATCACTAAATCCCTGTCTATCCGTCTGTCTGTTACAGTGATCAACTTCTGGAGCGATCCCCCTCCCCTCCCCCAGCCCAGGCCACAGCAGGGTCAGGGCCACTAATGGGTCAAGCATCAATCAGAGTTTACAGTGACAGAATGGAGGATAGATCTCTATGGTCAGCAGTTACTTCAGGTTTCTATTGACCTGCCAGGTGATAAATACAGTATCTCTACTAGACTTACCACTGCTGGATGACTTGGGGACTGCTGAATGAAGATTGAGGAGATGAGGATTATTACTGTTCCACTCTCTTCCTCTTGACAGTGGGGTTCTCTGTGAGGTAAAAAATAAAATAAAAAAATAAAAAGAGTCATGGTGGCTCATAGGATTAAGTCAAGTAAGTCCCTCTCTCTGTTTATTTCTCCCCATTTTTTTTAGTTTTGCCTTTCTCTTTTCTGCCTGTCATTCGTTAGCCTCTGTTTATTCTGACTGCCACAATCTCTCTTCAAATTCCAAGAGGAAACAGTGCCTAGTTGTTCAAACTCTTCTCCACTAGATGGCAGCAACAGTTATAGAACGTTCATTGAACAGTCAAGCCTACGCTGGTCCGGGTTACTTTTGGGACACGTTATGTTCAATGAACGTAAATATGTTTATGCCGTACCCATGAAATCTGTGGAAATCGGATCCTTGCTATACATACAGGATGGCACTACAAATATCTCTGTTTATCAGAACTGTGGTGTGGTGGTGGATCGTGCGGTGAGTCTTTCACAGACCAACAACAGCAGTGACTACAGCGTGAAGACGTAAGGTTAACCACCCCGACCATCCACCCAACTGAACCTTTCCTCCTCAGCTGCTGTTGAGGAAAAATGCCCCAGTTGGAATGGAGACCACAGGAGCCCTTCAGGCACACGCACACACACACACACACACACACACACACACACACACACACACACACACACACACACACACACACACACACACACACACACACACACACACACACACACACACACACACACACACACACACCGTTCTGTCAGAGCAGACACACCCCTTGGTTACTGCCTCAGACATACTGTACATGCCCTGAGGTACTGCAAAAACACAGCAAACAGACATGAGACACACACTATAAAACCAACAAAGGAGGAGTAGCAGGCGAGGATACTCCACACTACGTAACTGTTGTTGACAGAATAAGGGTAGAGCGTTGACTCACA
The DNA here is from genome assembly GCF_036934945.1 of Oncorhynchus masou masou. Taxonomy (NCBI): domain Eukaryota; kingdom Metazoa; phylum Chordata; class Actinopteri; order Salmoniformes; family Salmonidae; genus Oncorhynchus; species Oncorhynchus masou. The sequence continues at coordinate 53,994,541 of NC_088242.1, forward strand.
GAAACATTAGCAGGAAGTATGTGCACTTGAACAGAACACTCAAATAGGCCAGATAATGTCTCGTGTGACAGTGGGTGACTATGGTAAGGGTGCACATCGCCCAAACACATGGCGCCTGATTCACATGTTACATTCACCAGTTCACCAGTCACTAGAATGAAGTCATACGAAGGGCACTTATGCTACTTGTTCTCGCTTACTGTTGTCACTTGTTCCATCACACTCAACAGTCTCAAAGAAGTGGACCTCCCTCAGAAGTCAAAGGTTACCGTCACTTCTGCAGTCACTGTAGAATGTGAATAGTCTCCTACTGACCAGCGTGCCTGCTCATTTTATGTTCTCCAACATTACACTGTTATCTTGATTTCCCAACTCCCTTTCACTTCAATAGCCTGGTTTCAGGAAAGTGGGACAAAGTGATCATTGTGCTGTCCACTGTGATTCATAGGTGACACACTCAGCTGGGTTAGGACCCGTTTGAAATTTACTGTGGTGGGGAGGGAGTCCAAAATAGGGGAGAGTTGTGTGGTGTTTTATTGGGCACAGGGGGAGGGTAGTGTGTTTTATCCCTGGTTTACATTTGCTCTTTTGCAGGTTTTACTATATAATTTCTTTCATCCGAGCCACATTTCCTCATCTGCTTGAATGTGCCTCCCCATTATAAATGTGTTTTGTTACTTCCCTTACGCACTACACTTTTCCATGTGCTAACTATACCACAGGTATTTAGTACAGTCTACCAGTCTAAATGACTATCCTGTCCTCTATCCACCATTCATAGTCACAATAGCGGTAGGTGGATCGTTTGTACAGATCTGCAATAGGCTAACTAAGAATCGTACCACACATAAAAACCATTCAAATGAGCATTAACTTTGGATATGAATCCACAAGAACCAATGGGACGGGCTGATAGGCATCAGAGAAGCCAGGTGCATCATTGCTCATGAAAGAACAGTGAAAACATGAGACACTCAGCTTAAAAAGCACCCCTATTGATCTTGTTTAGGGACAATACAAGTGTCCTACCTAGACTAGCCTACAACACCACAATGCAATGAATCATTGCATTATTGTTTTCAAGTGGGTACACCATTCTATCCTAGGCTGCAGTGAAAGTGTAATTTGAATAGTGGCGCAAAAGCCCTGTGATTTGAATGTTTCATTCGATTTGGATCAGTTGTGGGTCCACTCTCAACAGTTTATAAGGTCACGAAAGGCACAGTAGCAGGCCAGTCTGGCTGTATTTTTAAATCTGATACTGAGATGCGCTTTCTGTTACATTTTATCCTTCTCCCAAATCGTCCTATAATAATGTAGCCACATACGCTCTCGGCAGGCCCAGTTATTCAGGAAAGCTTAACATGCTCTGCCTCCTCTCCAATCCGAGCGAGAAGGAAAGCTTCGATATAGCCTAAATATTTGTAATTTCACGTTAAAATGACCTTTTGTATGTGGCATAACCACAACCAGTCACAATGGTTTTAATCTGATTTAGGCTACTTCAAAAGTCTCCTGTAGGCATTCACACGTTTTGTCGAAAATATCATTCCAGCATCCTCAAAATGGCTTGACATTAACCAGGTTTCCATCCGACCTTTTTAAGCGAGTAAAGTACATGTCGGGGGGGAAAAAATGACATGACATCATGGCAAAGCATGTACTTTATTGGGCCAGATGAAATATGTTGTGATGAACTTCACAGGGTGGGGAAAGTGCACGGTGATGATCTTGATGCTCCTTTCAATACATTCTGAGGGTCTTATTCTGGTGGCGTGATGATCGATGCTTCGACTGCCGTTTGACAAATCAAAATAATCTCTCACTTTTGTCCATAATAATCTCATCATGTAGGCTATATCTTTACTGCACCTGCAAGCTTTCCGCTTAGAGCGCAAGTACCGATACCAGAGTGCACTAATTCGCTATGCCTAGCAAATGTTTCTTGTGACAAAACTATCAGTAGTAGGCCAAGAGTTGAAAATTAATGGAGACCCATTTAACTATGTATTTACGTATTTTACCCACAGAATTTTATCTGCAACAAGTCCATTTGATGGAATCACAACTCTGACGGGAAAATTAGCATTTTGTTTTTATGCAGTTTTTTATATTTGCCTGAAAATCTGGCAATTGGATGGAAACCTAGCTATAGATACCCTAAGGACTCTGGCAAGTGTCACTTTGATTATGCCTGCACATCATGGTTCACCAGCAGCCCAAAGCATCAAAAGAATAAGCTTCAGACCAGCTTATGAGAATTGTACAATTGTACCCCGCGCATACTCGTCTAGAGGTCGAGCATTTTAAGCAGCTAGCCTGGCTATCCGTGGATAATATAGTCATATTAATTCAACTTAGTCTGGTCCATAGAATTAGCACGGACTCAGCCCCCAGGTACCGATCCAACCATTTTTCATTTGTTTAAGATATCCACCAGCGTAATACCACAGCCAGAGACTCTTAACATTCACTGTTTTAAATATGAGTCTATCTGGTAAGTACAGTACCTGTACCTGTACAGTACCTGTACAGTACCTGTCAAAAGCTTGGACACACCTAGTCATTGCAGGGTTTTTCTTTATTTTTAATCTTTTCTACATTGTAGAATAATAGTGAAGACATCAACACTATGAAACAACACATATGGAATCATGTAGTAAGTAAAAAAAAGTGTTGAACAAACTTAAACATATTTTATATTTGAGATTCCTCAAAGTAGCCACCCTTTGCATTGACGACAGCATTGCACACTCTTGGCATTCTCTCAACCAGCTTCATGAGGTAGTCACCTGGAATGCATTTCAATTAACAGGTGTGCCTTGTTAAAAGTTCATTTGTGGAATTTCTTTCCTTCTTAATGCGTTTGAGGCAGTCAGTTGTGTTGTGACAAGGTAGTGGTGGAATACAGCAGATAGCCCTATTTGGTAAAAGTCCATATTATGGCAAGAACAGCTCAAACAAGCAAAGAGAAACAACTGTCCATCATTACTTGAAGAAATGAAGGTCAGTCAATACGGAACATATCAATAACTTTTTTCTTCAAGTGCAGTCGCAAAAACCATCAAGCGCTATGATGAAACTGACTCTCATTTGGACCGCCACAGGAAAGAAAGACCCAGAGTTACCTCTGCTGCAGAGGATAAGTTCATTAGATTTAACTGCAAGTCAAATATTTCACAGAGTTCAAGAAACAGACACATCTCAACATCAACGTTCAGAGGAGACTGTGTGAATCAGCCGTTCATGGTTGAATTGCTGCAAAGAAACCACTACTGAAGGACACAAATAAGAAGGGGAGACTTGCTTGGGACAAGAAACACGAGCAATGGACAAATTTGAGATTTTAAGTTCCAACCACCTTGTCTTAGTGCGAGGCAGAGTAGTTGAACGGATGATCTCTGCACGTGTGGTTCCCACCGTGAAGCATGGAGGAGGAGGTGTGAAGGTGTGGGGGTGCTTAGAATTAAAGGCACACTTAACCAGCATGGCTACCACAGCATTTTAAAGTGATATGCCATCCCATCTGGTTTGCGCTCAGTGGGACTATCATTTGTTTTTCAACAGGACAATGACCCAAAACCCACCTCCAGGCTGTTGAAGGGCTATTTGACCAAGGAGAGTGATGGAGTGCTGCATCAGATGACCTGGCCTCCACAATCACCCAACCTCAACCCAGTTGAGATGGTTTGAGATGAGTTGGGCCACAGAGTGAAGAAAAAACAGCCAACAAGTGCTCAGCATACGTGGGAACTCCTTCAAGACAGTTGGAAAAGCATTCCTCATGAAGCTGGTTGAGAGAATGCCAAGAATGTGCAAAACTGTTGTCAAGGCAAAGGGTGGCTATTTGAAGAATCTCAAATATAAAATATATTTGTTTAAAACTTTTTTGGTTACTACATGATTCCATTTCTGTTATTTCATAGTTTTGATGTCTTCACTATTATTCTACAATGTAGAAAATAGTACAAATAAAGAAAAACCGTTGAATGAGTAGGTGTGTCCAACCTTTTGACTGGTACTGTGTATCCCAGAGCTGTTGAGTGGAACGAACAACCACAGCAATTCAAAGCCATACCAGCCGTAACCACTTTAGAAAAGAATGGCAAAAGCTGGCTAATGTGTGAATAGTATAACCTTTTTTTGTCTGTGTCTCTGTAATGTGTCTGTATCTCTGTAATGTGTCTGTGTCTCTGTAATGTGTCTGTATGTATGTAATGTGTCTGTGGCTCTGTAATGTGTCTGTATCTATGTAATGTGTCTGTGTCTCTGTAATGTGTCTGTGTCTCTGTAATGTGTCTGTATCTCTGTAATGTGTCTGTGTCTCTGTAATGTGTCTCTATCTATGTAATGTGTCTGTATCTATGTAATGTGTCTCTATCTATGTAATGTGTCCGTATCTATGCAATGTGTCTCTATCTATGTAATGTGTCTCTATCTATGTAATGTGTCTGTATCTCTGTAATTTGTCTGTATCTCTGTAATGTGTCTGTATCTCTGTAATTTGTCTGTATCTCTGTAATTTGTCTGTATCTCTGTAATGTGTCTGTATCTATGCAATGTGTCTCTATCTATGTAATGTGTCTCTATCTATGTAATGTGTCTCTATCTATGTAATGTGTCTCTATCTATGTAATGTGTCTGTATCTCTGTAATGTGTCTGCATCTCTGTAATGTGTCTGTATCTATGCAATGTGTCTCTATCTATGTAATGTGTCTGTAAAAAAAAGAAATGTAGACCACAATGGTAATAAGTCCCCAATTTTATTGTGCCATCCCAGTCACTTCCAAACATCTTTGTACTGTGTGTATATATACTGAACAAAAATATAAACACAACATGTAAAGTGTTGGTCCCATGTTTAATGAGCCGAGATTTAAGATCCCAAGAAATGTTCCATACACACAGAAGCTTATTTCTCTCAAATTGTGTGCACAAATTTCTTTACATCGCTGTTCGTGAGCATTTCTCCTTTGCCAAAATAATTAATCCACCTGACAGGTGTAGCATATCAAGGAGCCGATTAAACAGCATGATCATTACACAGGTGCACCTTGTGCTGAGGACAATAAAAGTCCACTCTAAAATGTGCAGTTTTGTCACACAACACAATGCTACAGATGTCTCAAGTTTTGAAGGAGTGTGCAATTGGCATGCTGACTGCAGGAATGTCCACCAGAGCTGTTGCCAGAACTTGCCTCTTTATTGATAGCTAAGGGAGCATTTTTAACTTGACAACCAATAATTAAGAATAGACTGAGTCGGTGGTCTTTCTTGGGGAAGTCAGGTGGAATGTTGGATAGATTTTCTAGTGAGAAGGAAAGGTGCTTCTATAACGAGTTATAGGCTATTTTATTTACTTGTTATGGCACATAGAATTATTAATTAACATACAATGTGGGAACTAAGCTACAGACTGAACAATACTGAGAAAAGTTAGCGTTGCTATCGATGAAACCTGTAAACTCACCTGAGTGTAATCGCGCGCCTTCCAACCACCCGCAGTACAGTAGTCGAGAGGAGGAGCGCTGCGCGCTAAAGCGGACAAAAATACGCAGGGGGTTAGAATGCCTGTGTGTGTGTGTGACCTACACATCTACATTATATCCCGAGTCACACAGGTCCGCAGCTTGTGAATCGGAGTCAGAAAGAGTCGAAACGGGGAAACGGTTGTGATCGTTTTGAAAAGAAAGGGAAAACGTCTGATAGAGTATACAAAGTCAAACATCTCCTGCGCATCAATTTGTTCTTTAGCGGTCAAAACGTTGATGCATGCGTGAGGAATCCTGAGTTTTGTGGGCTACTATGATTTGAAAGAAGAAACCAAAACATAACTGAGATAGTTGCCTAACTGACAGGTAAGTTCTATTTTTGCCTTTCTATTGTTCATGTTTGCTTTACTTTGAATGACTTTGTAGCCTGTGACTCATCCACGAAACACTCGTCATTGCTTTATAGGTCGTTTTCAATACAACGTCCCAATAAGGTGTAGAGCGTTAGATTTACCTTTTTGGGGCAAGACCCACAGCTCCGCTAATACCATTGCCGTTTACAAAGGATTGATAAATAAATGTTATACTATTTGGTTAAAATATCCTCACCTCTTGAAGAGCACAGGCAGACCTACAAATGTCAGATTATTCCATGCAAAAACAAAACAATTGCGCACAATGGCCATTATTGAATTCTTTCAATGATTAAAGAAAATAAGATTGTCCAAATAGCCTAAGTTTTGCAATACATGCATTATAATATGCTCCGAATTTATAGCCTACACTAACCAAAATCTCCAGAAATAGTCTCACAGAAATGTCCGCGTGTTCCCTCACAGAGCAATTTCTCTCATGAGTCATTTCCCTCTCTTTAAATCACAATATATCCTCAAATATTCTGTTTCTCAAAGCTGTATTTACTTAGGAAGAGTCATTGTTCCTTGCAATAACACCTCTTATAGGGAATTAATTGTTTCGGGAGTGGAGCAGGTGCGTGGTAGAATGTGGAGTCGAGAAAATGTGTTTTTGTTCCTCACTCTTACTCATAATTTTAAGTTTAAAAAAACAAACGAGTCACTTGACCAGTGTGCACACCTGCCACTTAGGCTCCCATCCATCCTTGAAAATAGTATAGTAGTCAGGACTCTGGACTGGTGATGGTCCATGTTAATTGGTCGATGTTAACTTGCACGACTTTTGGCGGACCCTGTAAAACAACATATTTCACTGCACCTATCTGGTGTATGTGACAATAAAACATTCTTATTGTTTCGTTTTTTACAATCTTGTAATGGTTCTATGTTTTAGGGCAGTTAATATCCTAAAGAAATCCCAGAGGGTTAATCAATAACTTGTTTGCAGTAATTAAGTCCCTACTGTATCATTCATTATATAATGGAAATCATCATTTCCATAGTCCATTACATGATGGCTGGGGAGCAACCATTTTATATGATAATGAGTTGGATCAATTGTCTGAAAAAATCAATAACATAACTTCCTATACCAGTTCCATTTATTGGTTTTTCTGAAAATCGACAATATAAGCTAAAAAAAGAACTCTGAGGGGTTCTGTTGGGCTTTCTCTCCTGCAGTTTTTGTTGTCTTGTTAAAAATGTGCTGAACCACCAACTCAGATCGTCCTGATATGGATCATACTTGCAAATTATCTGATGACTATCATGCATGGGGTCGAAAATCTCTCTCTATTTATCTCTGTCTCTCTCTCTCTCTCTCTCTCTCTCTCTCTCTCTCTCTCCCACACTCCCTCTTTCTCTGACACTCTGACAGACCCTAAAAGCATTCCCCAGTGGATTGCCATTTAAGTGGCCTGCGCCAACTATATATCATTTTGTACAGAGCACCACTCAAAGTCCCCCTGCATTGTTTTAATTGAGTTCCATCTCCCGCTACCTTGGAGACATTTTCTAAACTTAGCGCCGTGGTTGGTTGCATCGCCCTGCAGAGAGGGAGGCCTGCTGTGTCCACGACTCCACCATGATTCACCATGTTGGGTCGCACTGTGGATGGAATTTGGAACCACAGAAGTGGTGCTCAATGGTGTTTGGTGGTGCTCGGTCAACACAGCGGCACGCTACTTCAATAGCCTACGACTTTATTGTCCCTCAGTCAGCACATCAGCAACAGTACTCCAGTCCCTCATGAGTGTCAGCGATTGGCTTGTTCACAATAATAACGAGTCATAGTAGAAGTGCTGATGTGTTTGGTATTGAAGTAGGGCTCTATTAATGCTCCCATATCGGCTTTCAGCAACAGTGATATTACTGAGGTGATGCTGTGGTGGAGTGAGTAAACCATGGCTTTTAACCCCAAAACACAGATCCATATGTGTGCCGAGCTGACAAGCAAATTGTCCCTATCTCTTGTGTTTCTAATGGTCTCTATTTGTAGCAAGAGAATGCTCCTTTTTCTCCATATACAGTTGAAGTCTGAAGTTGACATACACCATACATCCCTGTCTTGGGTCAGTTAGGATGACCACTTTATTTTAATAATATGAAATGTCAGAATAATAGTACTGAGAATGATTTATTTCAGCTTGTCTCGACTTCCGCCGAAGTCGGCCCCTCTCCTTGTTCGGGTGGTGTTCGGCGGTCGACGTCGCCGGCTTTCTAGTCACCACCGATCCATGTGTCATTTTCGTTTTGTTTTGTCTGTATTACACACACCCGGTTTCAATTCCCTTATTATGTTCCTTATTTAACCCTCTGGCATATCTTTCTGTTCTGTCCGTGATTGTTGGTGTCTTAGTGGTTGTTGTAGGTGTTAGTTTGACTGTGCCTTGTTGGAATATTGCCTGTTTGTTTTATTGAGTAAACTCAGTTGTTTTGCTCTAAGCTGTGTCCTGCGCCTGACTCCGCTACATCTCTGCACCCAATCGCTGACACAGCTTGTATTTCTTTCATCACATTCCCAGTGGGTCAGAAGTTTACATACACTCAATTATTATTTGGTAGCATTGTCTCTAAATTGTTTAACTTGGGTCAAACTTTTCGGGTAGCCTTCCACAAACTTCCCACAATAAGTTGGGTGAATTTTGACCCATCCCTCCAGACAGAGCTGGTGTAACTGAGTCAGGTTTGTAGGCCTCCTTGCTCGCACACTCTTTTTCAGTTCTGTTCTTCCTATCTTCTATAGGATTGAGGTCAGGGCTTTGTGATAGCCACTCCAATACCTGGACTTTGTTGTCCTTAAACCATTTTGCCACAACTTTGGAAGTATGCTTATGGTCATTGTCCATTTGGAAGACCCATTTGCGACCAAGCTTTAACTTCCTGACTGATGTCTTGAGATGTTGCTTCAATATATCCACATATTTTTCCATCCTCATGATGCCATCTATTTGGTGAAGTGCACCAGTCCCTCCTGCAGCAAAGCACCCCCACAACATGATGCTGCCACCCCCGTGCTTCAAGTTTGGGATGATGTTCTTCGACTTGCATGCCTCCACAGTTCTATTCTTGTTTCATCAGATCAGAGGACATTTCTCCAAAAAATATGATCTTTGTCCCCATGTGCAGTTGCAAACCGTAGTCTGGCTTTTCTATGGCGGTTTTGGAGCAGTGGCTTCTTCCTTGTTGAGCGTCCTTTCAGGTTATGTTGATATAGGACTCGTTTTATTGTGTATATAGATACTTTTCTACCTGTTTACTCCAGCATCTTCACAAGGTCCTTTGCTGTTGTTCTGGGATTGATTTGCACTTTTCACACCACACTTTTCACATCATCTCTAGGAGACAGAACGTGTCTCCTTCCTGAGTGGTATGACGGCTGCATGGTCCCATGGTGTTTATACTTGCGTACTATTGTTTGTACAGATGAACGTGGTACCTTCAGGTGTTTGGAAATTGCTCCCGAGGATGAACCAGACTTGTGGAGGTCTACAATATTTTTTCTGAGGTCTTGGCTGATTTCTTTTGATTTTCCCATGATGTCAAGCAAAGAGGTACTGCGTTTGAAGGTAGGCCTTGAAATACATCCACAGGTACCCCTCCAATTGACTCAAATTATGTAAATTAGCCTATCGGATGCTTGTAAAGCCATGACATCATTTTCTGGAATTTTCCAAGCTGTTTAAAGGCACAGTCAACTTAAGTGTATGTAAACTTCTGACCCACTGGAATTGTGATACAGTGAATTATAAGTGAATATGAGTTTGAATGACTCAAACCTAAGTGTATGTAAACTTCCAACTTCAACTGTAACTCTGTCTGATCAAGTGAGGGCAATCGAGGAAGACATTTAAAAAATGGATGGTGTTTTCTTTGTGTTAGTGACTGTTCTCAAAATCAAATCAAATCAAATTGTATTTGTCACATACACATGGTTAGCAGATGTTAATGCGAGTGTATCGAAATGCTTGTGCTTCTAGTTCCGACAATGCAGTAATAACCAACGAGTAATCTAACCTAACAATTCCACAACTACTACCTTATACACACAAGTGTTCTGAATAAGTAATTCCTCATTTTTAACTCATTTTAAAACTTTTTTTTGGAACAGGATGAAGAATATCTGCTTGTTGGACATCGCTCACATTGTGATCATCCGCTGGGCTCTTTGTTTCTCCGGGTCCGTGGTGATGGGTCAGTGTAATGAGGCAGCTGAGAACTCCAAGCTCAACCTGTCTGTGACCTACGACCTGCCCACCTTTGAGGCCATCTCCGCCATTCAGAACCTGGTAACCTTCGAGGGGACCATCTACATTGGTGCCATGAACCGAATCTATGCACTGTCAGAGAACCTGACCAAGCTGTCGGAGTACCAGACCGGGCCCGTGTCTGAAGGCGCTGTCAGAAGGCGGTGTGGTCCTAGTTGTCAGGATGGAGCCTGCGGTAAGACCAACGCTGTGGTGGACAATTATAACATGGCCCTGCTGGTGGAGCGTTATTATGACGATGAGCTGTTCAGCTGCGGCTCAGCGGATGCCGGTGTCTGCCGTCGCCACCTGCTGGAGAGAAAGAAGGTGGACAGGGAGGTACAGTGCATGTATTCACCCAAGACAGATCAAGGAGGACGGCACGGCTGCCCCGACTGCGTGACTAGCCCCCTGGGGTCCCGTGTGCTCAACGTGGAGAGCGGAGGCGTGGTGAGATTCTTCGTAGGAAATTCGGAGATCCCCAGAAGCCCATCCCGGATGATCTCCAGCCCCCAGGCCCAGCAGCCACAACACCACACCATCTCAGTGCGTCAGATGAAAGAAACCCAAGATGGTTTCCGCTTCTTCTCCGACCAGTCCTACATGAATTTGGCCCCGGGCCTCCGCGGCGACCACCACCTCCAGTATGTCTATTCCTTCCAGAGCGGCTACCACGCCTACTTCCTCACCGTGCAGCGGGAGGGCCACAGCTCGCAGGTTTACCACACCCGCATCGTCCGCATGTGCGGCACGGACCCGGAGCTGCGGCGCTACGTAGAGATGCCATTCGAGTGCATCCTGACGGAGAGGAGGAGGCGGCGGCGCTCAGCCAGCATCGAGGTGTTTAATGTCCTCCAGGCAGCCCACGTGGCCAAGGCGGGCCGCGAGCTGAGGCAGGAGATGGGGCTGAAGGAAGGGGAGGACGTGCTGTTCGCTGCCTTTGCCCGGTCCAAGCCAGACTCCCCGGAACCCAGCGCAAACTCGGCCGTCTGCGTCATCTCACTGGCAGACGTCAACAACTTCTTCAAGGACTTCATCCAGAAGTGTCACACCAAGCAGCCGTACCATTTCACCGGCTCCGAGGAGAAGCGATGCTACAACGGGGTAAGAACTGAACAGCAATGCACTATAACAGTTATTTGTTATAGAATAGACTGCACTGTAGATGTAGTGAGAGTACTCTTCGAGTGTATTACGGTTATTAGGTTATTTTCGGGATTTTAGAGTTAGAGAATTAGCCACTGCAGTACATACGGTATGTAGTTGACTTGAATAAAACATGGATTAAGGAGATCTAGCGAGGCACAAGAATTCAGTGATAAGTCCTTATGGGAGGGAGTCAACTGTCTGGCCTCACTGGCCTCATGCCTCTCCTCTTCTCTGCTTTCTCCATCCATACTTCATCATTGATGGGATCAATCGGTTAAATCATCTGATCAATAGTGACACGAGTTTAACTGCTGACGACCTCTCCGGAGGTCCTGTCAATAGTCTTGTCAATATCTGTAGCAGCACTAAAAATCCTCCCTTGACTTCATCGATACCTGGGTTCAAATACAATTTAAAACAATTGCTTAAGCAAACGCTCAATGTGCAGTATATTTGAAAGATTTCAAGTAGTATTTGATTCCAGGTAGGCCTGATTGAATCATTACCTAACCTGCAGCCATATAACCTATAGGCCTGGTCACCATGTAATGTTAAGCCAGTGTATAACTCGGGTGCACTCCCACAGAATAAGGATGTTAATAGGTTTGAACGATTATGTAGACTTACAGTAGAGATACAGAGGGAGGAGAGCAGGGGAGGGGGCTGCAGAGAAGAATGCAGAGGGGACAAATGGAATCACGGAATGCATTTCTGACTCTTAGTAGGGAGCCCCGATGAATCTGTGGTAGAATAACAGGGACTCGGCAGCTGCTGGGAGGAAGATGATCCCATCCCTATGCCCGTCAGAGCAGAGGCATCTAATGAGAATCTCTCTCTCTCTCTCTCTTTCTCTCTCACTCCCTCCTGAAAATTGTTTTGCACGAGGGTAAATTTCCTCTCCATCACAAGGATTGTATCTATTTTTCTGTGATACCCCCAAGTGTCTTGAAATAGGGAATCAGAACTCTGGACTACTGATGGTCAATGTTATCTCTCTGCTTTCCCTCTACATGCCCACCTACATCTGATTCCATCTGTGGGAAAGAGAACACGGGGTTAGTCTAGATATAGCATTAAGCCAATCAATAATAGTGACCATCAAGCTACTTCTAAAGTTATAGATCTATTCTATTCTACACTGAAACACAACCCCGCCAAGCCGCACTGCTTCTTGACACAATGCACGCTTAACCCGGAAGCCAGCCACACCAATGTGTCTGTGGAAGCACAGTACACCTGGAGACGGTGTCAGCGCGAATGCGTCCGGCCCGCCACGGGAGTCGCTAGAGCGCGATGAGACAAGGAATACCTTGCCGGCCAAACCCCCCCTCCCTCCCTCACCCAGCCAATTGTGGGTCTCCCGGTCTCAGCCGGCAGCTATACAGCCCGGTATCGAACCAGGATCTGTAGTAACGCAGCAAGCGCACTGCGGTGCACAATCTTATCAGAGATTATTTTTCCTTGACTAATTACACTACTTGACAGACAAGAGAGCCACGTCAGATGCCTTGAGGTGCAGCGTTCTCTACACTTAGAAAGTGTAATCATGTGTAACACCTTTTAATAATTCCACAGTCAGAACTAAGTAGGCTACGTTTTTATAGCCTACATCATCTTTCTTGGCAGCTGTTGCGTGTCAGTATCCCCATTATTATTGTTTTGGGTTTAGTGGTGTACAGTCTCTCCTGCTCTTGTTCTCAGTCTCTCTTTCACCGACTCTGAACACTCTCAAACATTCATCACTCAAATCTGCTATTTCAAATATTTTGGTTTTGTGTGATTCTCTGCTTCAGACAATGTCATACAGTTAAATCCATCTAGTCGATTATCAAATGTTGTGTTGATTTGCTGCAGCCAAAAGAGCTTTTAACGATACGCGACAGGTAAACGCTAACAGGGTTTCTCTTTTTACGTATGACTTCAACAGTCATTCAAACATATTCCGTTGTGCCGTTTCAAGTCTAAACAACAAGTAATTTAAACTTTAAAGCACCACATTTTTTTTAATCCAGGGGAAAGGCAGTAAAGAACTAATGAGTATGAACGTACAATAACTGACCAACCGTCCACAATGTTTTACCCTGTTTTTGTTTTGAAGCCTGAAGAAGGATCACCTCCCAGTTGTTGTCTAATGAATGTATGGGTCGTATTCGGTGGCATATGGCAAGTAGGCTCTCTCTCTTATTGCATAGTAAGAGAACCAGATAATCTAGGCCATAAAACAGTAAAACGTTGTCAACGTATGAGGCATGCTTTAGCTCACTTTACATCATTTGCTTTATCATCTGGTCAACTAAACTGACCTGGAATAGGAATTTAAAGGAGGGTTGGAGAAGTGAGCCGATGCAAGAGCATGTTTGATGATGTAAATGGTGGTTGTCAATTCCACCCAGCCTCTTAACTCCTGGCTATGGGCCCATAGGGCTCTGGTCAAAGGTAGTGGACTATGTAGGGCATAGGGTGCCATTTAGGATGTGCCCAAGTAGTGTAGGGAGCCAGATATGATAAATGATACAATGGTGTCTCTGTCGTCTTTTTCATGTGCTATAGGCTAGAGCCAGTCTCTTTTCAGTAGCTGCTCATTGCCTCTCTCACTGCAGGCTTATTGTGGGTCTCATGGGGGCCGTTTGTTTGTTACCAGAAACACAAATCATCTCGAATACTTATGAGAGACTAATAACTTGTCCCGTCAATAGACTTACTGTATACACACAAAGTTCAAAGAGCCTCTTGATTGGATTAGACAGGAGATTTTGGCTTGACAATGTTATTGGCAACAAAAAGAAACACTACACATTTTGCTATGTAATGGAAGAGAGAGAGATGGTTCAGACTTGGAATGTCACCAACAGGCTTTGTGGCCATTATCATAAGTTGAGTCGAGAAAAAGAGAGAGGGAGAGAGGGAGAGAGGGAGAGGGGGAGAGAAAGAGAGAGGGAGAGAGGGAGAGGGAGAAAGAGAGAGGGAGAGAGAGGGAGAGAGAGGGAGAGAGAGAGGGAGAGAGGGAGAGAAAGAGGGAGAGAGAGGGAGAGGCAAGGGGGACAATTGGGCTCTAAAAATAACAAACAGCCACATTTAAAGTCAAAATTATTATTAGATTACCATTGATCTGTGAAAACCCACCCGACGCTGATTGCTTTTAAATTGAATCTGAAGCCTGATTGATTGTACGTATGTAATATAATTCCAATGGAAGAGGCTTTTGATTGACAGTCATTGTAATTAGCAGTACTGTTTCAATGAACAGGTTATAAAGGGTGGCCTTAAGAACAAAAAATACATAATAGTTTCTGGTTATGAAATGCAACAAGGATATATGTCCTTATATATCCAGCATTGAACACATCACTATATACTTTTAAAAAGTGTCCATTCAACAGTTGAGTAAGATCTCCAGTAAGGGGCTTGCTGTTGTTTGAGATACACACACTGTGTTTCCACACATAGAATTTGGAATTAGAATGCTAGAATGGACATTAACCTTCTTATGATTGCGTAAAGGTCAGCCATTTTGGTCAGGGAGTTGGTCAACCTGTGTTTGCCAGTGCTGTGATAAGATATTGTGTAAAATAATGAATTTGAAGAATTTGTATGTCTCTTCAGCTAATCCAAACATGAACATTCTATCATTAACGTGCTTAATAAGGATAATCGTGGATTTTAAGTGAAATAATCTGTCTGTAAACAATTGTTGGAAAAATGACTTGTGTCATGCACAAAGTAGATGTCCTAACCGACTTGCCAAAACTATAGTTTGTTAACAAGACATTTGTGGAGTGGTTGAAAAACGAGTTCTAATGACTCCAACATAAGTATGTAAACTTCCGACTTCAACTGTAGCTAGCTACGTGTACCCTACTTGGACACCGGCTCCCCACAATTTCTCACTCTCCCACGCCAAATAGCCATTAAGCTAGGGCTCTTCGTAGGTCACAATTTTTTTACCTGGTTATAATAGCACTCACAGCTTTCCAAGAAAACCAACATTTGGACATTTATGGTCTGTTTATATATATTTTATAGGCTATTTATACAGTTAATGTATATAACACCTGTATAAACTGTATTTAATTTAATAGGATCTCAATGGTCCCAAATGCCTGAGCATGCTGGTGACCTGCCTGCCTGCTGTCACTAGGATGTTGTGGTAGGGGTTGTATTCACCAGACACCAAACACAAGAAAACGCACCAAAACATTGAGGGACTAACTGAATTTGTCCAATAAGAATTTCAAATTTTTGTTGCAAATCTCACATTTTTGTTGCAAAATGTTTTCTATTTGAACTACTGAATATGCCCCGGTGGTTTAGGTCACAGTTCACCTGGTGGGGGGGGGAGACATCACTTCACTGGTGAAATGAACAAAATAATGAAAATACAGGATTGTTCCTGCCCTGTCCTGTTCAGATCCATAATAATCTCACAATATTGGGCTTTGATAAGGTAGGATAGGTGTGTATGCCTGGTGTATGTGTGAGTGTGCACGTAAACGTGATAGTAAGAGGAACTGAGGAAGGTAAGTCAGATAAGTCAAGAACTGTGTGAGGTTTAGCTTGAGATTTTGTGGTTGTTTTCCTCAACCTGCATCTGTTTCACAAAACCGCACACACTCACCAGCCTATCCCCTAATGAATATGTGGTAAGAGTTGGGTGAGAGACCCTGCAGCTGTGTACTCTCTCAGGCACCTCCACCTCCACCCCCTCAGCTCAGTGAGTCCATCCCAGTATGAGCTCAGACCAGTACAGTGTGTCATGAATTGTCCGTGCCCAGACAGGCTCCATGCTTGAGGAAAGGCTGAGCAACAGCAGCTAGATACCACCAGGCACCAGAGACTGACTGACTGGCACGCTGGCCACCTGGCATCCAGCTGCTGACTGATTGCCTTCAGCACCTGTCTGTGGGGTGGAATAAATATTATAGAAATAGAGAAGGAAATAATAGAAACAATATAGAAACACTACATCATATAAACACTATGTCATATAAACACTATGTCATAATGGCACAGTTCCCTATTTCACATGATGTATTAAGTCCTTGCCCATAGAAAGTAATGGAAAACCATACTTACTTTACCAGGCTGTAGGTTTATAAACTTGCATTGACCAACACTAACTGTGCAATATACAGAGAAGAGCAGTGGGTCAATATTCTGCGACCGAGTCGTGATTACATAAGATTGTCCTTTTGGTCAATCGATGATGACATTATCAAATTGGACTTTGATTCTCAATTAATGAAAATAGATATGTTTAAAAAGCTGTTTATTTAAGACATTCTTCAAGGCGGGTATGTTTTCTGCGAGTTAGAAATTCTCCAAGGCTGGTGTGTTTGCTGTTTGCAGCAGTGGCTGTTGATTGGTGAATACCTGGGGGTGAAGATGGTTGGTGTTGTCAACAAAGCAGCATGACAGAAGCTACCGGTAGTTTCTTTGAGAATATATATATAAAGCAATCTGTGCATTTCAACAACAGCATAAATACACCTTTTTCACTTTTGCCTGTCAAAAACCGCATGACCACTGCTGCACATGCTGCCGCTGTTATGAACGGATCAGATTATACTATTTAGAATAAGCAGCCAGCTCATGAACGAACAAGTGGACCAGGAAGAATGCAACAATTGTACACATGTAATAAGTGAAAACACGTTATCTAACTGAGGATAGCTGGCTAACATAATGTGACAAGGTATGATGCGCTAGCTAGTAAACGTTCATTCTGAACTAACTTCATATTTCCGAGTAAGTCAGATATGAACTTAGAAAGACTTGAAATTGGCGTGGGAGATAACTAGCTAGCAAGCTACCAGCTAGCTATATCAAAAGGTCGATAACAGGTTAGTTTTAGCTAAAAATGTACCAATCTATTTCTCAATGTTTCTCAAAATTACTATCATTTGATCATGCTTTGTGATACACCCGGTGTTATACTGTTTTAGTCCACACAAACATGTCGCCCTGTCACCTACAATAGAATCTGATCAACAACATTAGGGGCAAACAATCAAATTGCCCACGCTTTTTTGTTCTACCAGATCTGCGATAAGAAGGTTCTAGCTAGTTAATCCCCCCGTCCTTCAACTCTTGTTTGATGTAGTTGACCGGTTTATCAAGTCCCAGGCTTCTGTGACTGTTATGATTATTTATTTGCAAGTTAATTACAGTTAGCTTTTTGCTTTAGAGCCATCTGTACCTGATAGAGAAGTTCTACTGTAGTCTCACTTGTGGAAGTAAGCTATCTGGCGCAGGATAACTTTTGTGAGGAAGGAGACTAGAGCAGACCCAGAAGATCTGACTGAACGGACGCACATTTGAGCTATGAAATCCTCCTATTTTATTGGGACTCTTCCCCCTAATAGAAAATAGCTGGCAACACAATCCAAGCAATGTACGCACAATGTTGGCAGTCACTGTGGGGCAAGTAACTGAACATCTTGTTTTTAACAATATATTTTTGAAACAGGCAAATTACACATTTACCGCACTTTTATGAGCATTTAAAACATAATCCCTACAAGGTATTTTTTTGGCCAATCATAAGTGTGGCGCTGCCCTTAACTCCCTAATGGGCGAGCGCCTCTGGCTGTTTGTTCAAAATTCGCCAGGGATGTTGTGATTGCTGTTTGTTAGAAATTCTCCAGGGCTGGTGTGTTTTCTCAGTTCACATATGCAGGTATTTCCTGGTAATAATCGGGTTGTTTTCTGTGGTAAATGTTAGTTTATATTTTGCATTAAGTTAATCATTAGTGAGGGGTCTCCAGTCCCAGTTCTCTGTGACTTGTTTGGGAAAAACAACATTGCGTAGTATAGGTGTGTGCTTCTTGTCTGTTCGTGAGGTTGGAATTGTGTGCACACCTTACCTTATCTAAGAGCAGTAACTAGTGGAAATGTCTCCCTCCGCTTGCAACCTGTCTGTCTGAGGGAAAGCACATACTGGAATTGCCATAGCCCTGACACTGATCTCTGCTGTCCACCGCTCCTGTCCTCGTCAATTTCTCTTTTTCGACATGCCGTTACAAATTATATACATTCTCTTCAAATCACATATATCTTCCATTTTGTCCTCCACACATCTAAGCAGGGATTTTGCAAAACATTTGGCTACTTTATTGCTTCTCAGAGGTCTTTGCCAATAGTCCCTAAGGCTCCACATCATACACTTGTTTAGTGTGTGATGTGGAGTAAAGGAGCTTTGCTCAGTTGAGCTTAGATATGAGTCAAGGGCCCAGAGCTGTTTTCTAATCAGTCACTTGCCTTTCCCCCTACTCGTTTACTTCTCTGCCTCTACCTCCACACAGTGATATCCTGCTTCCTGGTGTAATAGGTGCTATGTGGACACACTCGTATTTCAGCATGCACGCACATACACGAGGCACCCTCCTGACCAGTGCCCTTACCTCAACACCCCCGTCCTTACCTCAACCCCCCCCCCCGCCCTTGTTGTCTCACTACCAGTCTGAGCTGGCTTCATGGATGTTTTAATCACCAAGGTCAGTGTAGGGGGTGGAGCAGTGGAGCAGAAACAACCCTCTGTGTTAGGCCAGCCGGTCTACTCCACCCTGTGGGCCCGGAAGCCCAGGCCAGCATCCCAGCATGGACCTCAGACAGACTAACATGGTGGACTCTACAGCCCTATGGAACTCTGGACTTTGCCATGCAGTTGCATATGTCTCTAGCACTTTATTTTAGGGGTCCGTGATAAACCATTTATAAAGGCGTTTTTAAATTGTTTGTTCACCGTTTATTAATAATTACTCCCACGTTTAAAAAAAAACATTCACTAAGTCTTTTTGCAGTCTCTAGTCTAAAGTGAGCACTGTTTATACTTTATAAATGTTTTGAGTGAACAGATAAAAGATGGGCATGCCATTGGTAGACATATATATATATTAGGTTCTGGGAATTGCCAGGGACCTCCTGATACAATATTATCACAATACTTAGGAGCCAATACAATATGTATTGCGATTCCCACGATTATACACGTATTGTGAATCGATACTCAGTTTTTATTGCGATTTCATGTTCCAAAAATACTTCTTACTATATGTCTGCTCCAGAGAGACATGTTGGCTCACTATTTAAAAAGAAGATGGAGAACAAGCTATAGGATGAACAATACCAGAGTTTTGGCGCAGTTACAGCGAACTAGTGCTAGCTAACGCTGCCTAGCAACAAAAAAAATCTCTCTCTATATATTTTTTTTACCTTTTACTGCAGTGGGCTAAATCAGGGTCACACAGAATGTTTCTTGGTGGTCTTAAATACATTTACTTAGAAACAAAAGTATATACCTCACACACATAGTTATGCAACCTGGTCTCAGAACATTTCGTATTATTCTGTACCTAAATCCAAGACGATCCATCCACCATCCACCCCGACCAACCACCCTACTTTCGCTTTTTTTTGCTCTTAAAAAGTAACCATCTGTCTTATGGAACCATACAAAACGTAACATTTGACTGCAGGAAAGCGCTACCAAATCTATACTTAGAGTTAAGGTATCAGTACACAGTGACTTAAGAGAGTACTCATAATTTTGACTTGTTGTGTTACTGCCTGAATTCAAAATGGAATTAAATAGATGTGTCATCCATCTACACACAATATCCTATATTGACAGTGAATATATATATATATATATATATATTTTTGTAATATTTTTTAAAATTAAATATCTTATTTACATAAGTATTCACAACCCTGAGTCAATACGTGTTAGAATCACTTTTGGCAGCGATTGCAGCTGTGTGTCTTTCTGGGTGTCTCTAAAAGCTTTTACACAGTGTTTGCTCTTTTTGAATTGTTTTGTTCTCCATGCCCTGTCAAGTTGGTTGTTGATCATTGCTAGACAGACATTTACCACAAAGAACATTCAATGTCGTTGTGGTAAGCAACTCCAGTGTAGATCTAGCCTTTATCGGGAATCAAGGTAAGACTGAAGTGCAGACTGTGTGAAGTAACAATGTTTTAATGTAACAACAGGGGCAGGCAAACGGCAGGTCAAGGCAGGCAGAGGTTGATAATCCAGAGTAGGAGCAAAGGTACAAGACGGCAGGCAGCCTCAGGGTCAGGAAGAGTGGTCAGGCAGAGTGGTCAGATGGGCGGGTACAGGGTCAGGACAGGCAAGAGTCAAAGACGAGGACGAGAAAAAGAGAGGCTGGGAAAAGACAGGAGCTGACAGGACAAACGCTGGTAAGCTTGACAAACAAGACGAACTGGCACAGACAGACAGAAAACCCAGATATAAATACCCAGAGGATAAGTGGGGAAGATGGGCGACACCTGGAGGGGGTGGAGACAAGCACAAGGACAGGTGAAACAAATCAGGGCTGACACTTGTGTTTTAGGTTATTGTCCTGCTGAAAGTTGAATTTGTCTCCCAGTGTAACGGTTCTCGTCTGGTGAAGGAGAAGCGGACCAAAATGCAGCGTGGTATTTTTGAGACATGTTTAATGACGAATGAAAAAACACGAACAATACAAAAACAACAAACGGAACGTGAACCTATACAGCCTATCTGATGAATATAAACACAGAGACAGGAACAATCACCCACAAAATACTCAAAGAATATGGCTGCCTAAATATGGTTCCCAATCAGAGACAACGATAAACACCTGCCTCTGATTGAGAACCACTCCAGACAGCCATAGACTTTGCTAGAGAACTCCACTAAGCCACACACCCAACACCCCACAAAACCCCAAGACAAAACACACCACAATAAACCCATGTCACACCCTGGCCTGATCAAATAAATGAAGACAAACACAATATATTACGACCAGGGCGTGACACCCAGTGTCTGTTGGAAAGTAGACTGAACCAGGTTTTCTTCTAGGATTTTTCCTGTACTTAGCTCTATTCAGTTTATTTTTATCCTAAAAAACTCCCTAGTCCTTGCCGATGGCAAACATACCCATAACATGATGCAGCCACCACCATGCTTGAAAATATGAAGAGTGGTACTCAGTAATGTATTGTGTTGGATTTTCCCCAATTATAACTCTTTGTATTCAGGACATAAAGTTAATTTATTTGCCACATTCTTTGAAGTTTTACTTTAGTGCCTTATTGCAAACAAGATGCATGTTTTGGATTTTTTTAAATTCTGTACAGGCTTCCTTATTTTCACTCTGTCATTCAAGTTAGTATTGTGGAGTAACTACAATATTGTTGATCCATCCTCAGTTTTCTCCTATCATAGACATTAAAGAAGATCTGTAACTATTTTAAAGTCACCAGTGGCCTCATGATGAAATCCTTGAATGGTTTCCTTCCTCTCCAGCAACTGAGTTAGAAAGGACACCTCTATCTTTGTGGCAACTGGGTGTATTGATACACCATCCAAAGGGTAATTAATAACTTAACTAGACTCAAAGGGATATTCAATGTCTGCTTTTTACATTTTTACCCATCTACCTATAGGTGCCCTTCTTTGCTAGGCATTGGAAAACCTCCCTGGTCTTTGTGGTTGACTCCATGCACATCCAGTCCGGACAACAGTGAACTGATGATACATTGATAGAATGTGAGAGACTTTATGTTTCAGGGTTAGGTTTAGATAAATCTTGAATACATCTAAACCTTGGTTAAGATAACTTGATGAAATGGAAGGTGATTTAAAGTCCTTCCGGGCCAAGGCATGGTCTGACTCTGGCATCAGCTGATGCTAAACCCCTAGCCATTCCATTCAGCTACACTAAAAGCCACACACAATGGAGCCAAGAGATTGTGTCTGAATGTGTACTCAAGTATGGAGGGGATCGAATAGAAAGACACCCCCCACCCTCCTACTCCAACCTCTCAATCCCTATCCTCTCAACGCTTGTGTGGTTTTTATCACCCTGTCGCGCTCCCATACAATGCACCAACAAACAGAGACCTAGACTATCTAGCCAAATCCCCAGGACACCATTCAGATTGGGGCAGAAGGCTTTGATGTTATCCACCCCACTGGGGATTGGTGATCTCTGGCTGAATCATATTGCTGTTGAAGGAGGAAAAGGAAGGGAGGGCAAGCTCACACCTGAGTGAGCATGAGCTGTTTTTCTTGGAATTGAATGGTGTATTTTACAGTCAGAAAGCCCAGTATTTGGCCATGCATCTAATGGACTATCCCAATTCACTGCCAAGAAAACATAGTCTTTGTGCATCAGGGATTGTGTCAAAAGAGAAAGATTTTGTTTTTAAAGTTGGGCTCCCGGGTTAGGGTTTGGCCGGGGTAGGCCGTCGTTATAAATAAGAATTTGTTCTTAACAGACTTGCCTAGTTAAATAAAGGTTAAATAAAAAATAAAAACAACCAACATTTACTGGTTTGATGTATCCTACAATAGTCTCTGACAATGAACCCTTGAGGGTTTTTTTGGCAGTCGTCATACCGAGACTGTGACAATGTTCAGTCATGTTTCAGAAGAAGAGTAAGATGGTAGGTGATGCATTACACACAACTTCCTGTTTATATGCTGCTATAATACATTTACAGTCTAATACAAAAACCTATCCTGTTTGAATATTTCTCCTCTGGCATTAACAGTACTGGGCCGGTATTCACAAAGTGTCCCAGAGGAGTGCTGATTTAGGATCACGTCCCCCCTTATTCATTATGATTCAAGGCAAAACTGATCCTAGATCAGCATTAACCGTGTTCCTGGATCTGTGCCCTGGAGAAACAAACCAGATGTACAGTATTTAGATCATCATGAATTATTCTCACCTAATCTCTCTCTGTGTGTGTGTGTGTGTGTGTGTGTGTGTGTGTGTGTGTGTGTGTGTGTGTGTGTGTGTGTGTGTGTGTGTGTGTGTGTGTGTGTGTGTGTGTGTGTGTGTGTGTGTGTGTGTGTGTGTGTGTGTGTGTGTGTGTGTGTGTGTGTGTGTGTGTGTGTGTGTGTGTGTGTGGAGATGCCAACTTCCAGGAGTTTATGAGTGTGAAAAGGCAGTACAATGATGCATTGTTGCACTGCCGCCCATTTCTCTGGACTGGGGCAATGCCCATTGTTAGTTTGCCTTTTGTTGTGTGTTTTTTGTTTTACAGACATTATAGTATTCAGCTGGTGCAGAAATAGTTACAAAAAAAATACTAAAAGCCACCACCACCTGCAAGTTGTCATGAAATAAATCTGAATATCATACGTATGATAAGGTTGTGTTTGTTCTCTCCAAGTTTGTGTTGATTTTTAAACCTGCGTTCTCGTTAAAACACAAGTACGCTATATGTACAAAGGTATGTGGACACCCCTTCAAATGAGTGGATTCAGGCTATTTCAGCCACACCCGTTGCTGACAGGTGTATAAAATTGAGCACACAACCATGCAATCTCCATAGACAAACATTGCCAGTCTTACTGAAGAGCTCAGTGACTTTCAAAGTGTCACTGTCATTGGATGTCACCTTTCCAACAAGTCAGTTTGTCAAATTTCTGCCCTGCTAGAGCTGCCCTAGTCAACTGTAAGTGGTGTTATTGTGAAGTGGAAACATCTAGGAGCAATAATGGCTCAGCCGCAAAGTGATAAGCCACACAAGCTAACAGAAGGGGACCACCGAGTGCTGAAGCACGTAGCGCGTAAAAATCGTCTGTCCTCGGTTGCAACACTCACTGCCGAGTTCCAAACGGCCTCAGGAAGCAACGTCAGCACAAGAACTGTTCATCTGGAGTTTCATGAAATGGGTTTCCATGGTCAAGCAGCCACACACAAGGCTAAGATCACCATGCACAATGCCAAGCGTATGCTGGAGTGATGCAAATCTCGCCACAACTGGACGCTGGAGCAGTGGAAACGTGTTCTATGGAGTGATGAATCACGCTTTACCATCTGGCAGTACGACGGACAAAAGAAAGGAAGAACTAGCTATGTTCATATCCTGTGTCAATTAAGAAAACAAAGGTGTTATGCACATCCCATACTTAATGCAGATGTTCAATGCAGATGTTGTTGTTTTTTATCTCAATATCAAATCATTTCTGTGTAACAATTAAGTAGCTTACTGTGATTGTTTTCAATTCAAATGGTAAAATTAGAAACAAAAATAGCTTCTTACCTAAGAGCAATTTCTCAAGCAAGAATTTTGTTGGGACTGTCTGGGAGTGGTCTGAGTGGGGAGCAGAAAAAAACACATTTATTAGCTGTTATTAGCAGAGAGGTTTCAAACCCATTCTTATTGGTCAATTAGCTAATGTATTGCATGGTGATGTCACCATGGAAGGCCAAAACCCCATCCCACCAAAACAGCCTGAAATTTCAGGCGTTCTTTTCAAACAGCTCCTACACTAAAAGGGCATTATCATACTTTTTTATAATTTCAACGTATTATTCCAACCTCATAGTGTGGGAAAACATGTTTTTGAGTCCACTGGGCCTTTAAGATAAATAAATGAGGCATGCACACAGTGCTCCCCAGGCCCTGCATCAATGTACACTGCTAAGCAACGCTGTCAGACCTAGAGCCAAGATACAGTGTATAGTTTCCTGACCCTGTTTACAACCCTTGGTTATCTGGTTCATCTTAAAGTCCCTACTGTTGGAACTGCTACTGGTGCTGGGGTCCTGCTGTCTTTCCCCCATGTCCCATATACCAATAACTAAGGTCTTAATGGTTCAGTGGAAAATCCTTCTCCCTTTTCTCTGCGTTGGCCCTCCAAAAAATACAAAGAGAGAGCGAGAGAGACCAGACAGACAGACAGACACACACACACACACACACACACACACACACACACACACACACACACACACACACACACTGAGAGCCCTAAACACACCATGCAAGTGGTAGCGGGATGGCCTGAAGGAAGGGGCAGGTTTTCAGACGTTTAACTTCACTCACCGTGAAGTCATCACTAAGTAGGCTCTTGCCAAATGTTTTGCTGCTCACTGGCCCGGGTGGAATTGATTAGTCCAGACTACTACTGACTGAGAACCAGGAATTCCGTTTCAATTCGTTTGGCAGGAAAGGGCTTTAAAGCATGTCAGGTTGGATCTTGGATCTTTGAAAAGCAGTTACGCTCTTTTGGAATCGTGCATGTTCCCCATTCCAAGTTGGATATGTTTCCTTATTACTCATCAGGGAGCATTGGCCATAGACAACTCCTCTCCGGTGCACTCTGCTCTGGGCAGTTCCTTTTCATTACACCAGAGTCCATTACTGAAATGTAGTAGGAGACAGTGGGGTGGGTTCATGGTGGAAAGTATTCCCACTCGAAGCCCCTTCTGTCTGTCGGTGGTTGGTCATGAATACGAGTGGAGAAGCGCTAATGCTAATCATGCACAGCGGGTAAATGATGGGCGCTAACTCCGCACGTCCCGCTGCCCCAACACTAAATTATCCTCAATTTGCGTTGGTCTGTTTGGTCTAATTGAATTAACATGCTAGGCTGGCGGCTGCCTGCCGTGCAACAGTAAATATGTTGTATGGACTGGCTGGACTATCGGTCACAGAAAAGAGAAAGTCTTGGGCTAGTGAAGAATGTTCTATAGGTCCATGATGTTCCCTGTTTCCCTCCCATCGTCAGATATCAGTCATTGTTTCGATGACGGAGTGTAGCTACGTGCTGGAAGAAGAGCTCTGAGGATAGAAGTTCATTACAGTACGACCACAAATAATATCTTTGGCCCAAACTCTCTACAGCTCCACACTGCACTCCTCTTGCTATACGAGACCAAGCTTAAGGAGCAAATTATTAGTAACTGCATTCTTCAGCTTAGGGAGAGAGAGAGGGAGGTGCTGGGTCATCATTCACTCATCATTCATTCAGCCAGTGTGTGTGTGTGTGACTATATAGAGTGTGGTACCCAAGGGTAGCTGCATTGTTCCCCAGCAGGATTCACAAAGTCCCCCACAGCCCCCCGGTCTGCGTTGACAGATAATTTGACTATTCAAATGATCCACGGACACCAAGTTGTGCCTCAGTGACAGAGAGATTGAGGAAGAGAAAGAGAGAGAAAGAAAGAGAGAATGGTGAGTGAGTGAGTGGAATGATAGGAGAGAGAGAAGGGAAGGGTGACAGGTGGAGAAGAGAGTGAACAGGGAGCGAGAGGGGAGGAAGAAACAATGGGAATGCGGGGTAAAGGGAGAGAGGGTTAGAGAGAAGTTTAGAGTGGGCCCTCTCACCAACAGAGGCTTTTAGACCCTGTACTTTTCTCCCTCAATGAACTGAAATGCTCGTTCCCAACGAGGGTTGGGTTTAACTTCCAAAACAAAAATGAATATTATTTAGCCTGACTGAGTTCCTCTGGCGTCTGTTTATATCATGTGCGAAGCTGTTCTCTGTCCGGGCTCAATGCCACCCTGGGTCACCATACCTAACCCATACACACACACTCACACACTAACCCCTAACTCTGCCTGGCATCCGGAGGGCACGCATCGCCCCCAGACCAGCTGCCCTCGGCGCGCCAGGGTCTAATCCAACCTTATTGTCAGCTTCTCTAATTCCCCTGACTCAAACACACACACACACACGTACCCATACACACATGCTATGTATATTGTGTGGGGGGCCTCCACACACACACAAACACACATATACGTACATGTGTAATTACTCACACACAACCCATCCACACCCCTTCCAGACTCTACAAAACATACATGTACACACACCCCATTATACACCCCATTTCACCCCAACCACACTTGCTCCCTAATAAGTACACACAAACAACAGTCAGTACAAGCTGTCAGGGGCAGAGTTGTGTTATTCTAGTAAAAGGCCAGCTGACTTTGTGGAGAGCTTTGCTGCCCACTCAAGAAATCAGCAATAACAAAGTGTGTGTGTGTGTGTGTGTGTGTGTGTGTGTGTGTGTGTGTGTGTGTGTGTGTGTGTGTGTGTGTGTGTGTGTGTGTGTGTGTGTGTGTGTGTGTGTGTGTGTGTGTGTGTGTGTGTGTGTGTGTGTGTGTGTACCTACTCTAAGCAGTAGCCCCCAGTGTATTTTTATGACTGAGTGAAGTGAGTGTGTAGGTGTATGTCTACTATTAATAGTAACACAGCCCCGGGCCTCCCGAGTGGTGCAGCGGTCTGAGGCACTGCGTCTCTGTACTTGCTGCATTACTACAGATCCTGGTTCGATACCGGGCTATGTCGCAGCCGGCCACGTTAGGGAGACCCATGAGGCGACGCACAATTGACCCAGCGTCTTCTGGGTTAGGGGAGGGTTTGGCCGGCCGGGATGTCCTTGTCCCATCGCGTCCGGGCGCATGCACGCTGACACGGTCAACAGGTGTACAGTGTTTCCACAGACACATTGGTGTGGCTGGCTTCCGGGTTAAGTGTGCAATTGTGTCAAGAAGCAGTGCGGCTTGGCGGGGTTGTGTTTCAGAAGACGATCGGCTCTCGACCTTTGCCTCTCCAAGAGTACCTACGGGAGTTGCAGCGATGGGACAAGACTGTAACTAACAATTGGATATGACGAAAAAGGGGATAAAAAATAATAATAAATAAAATAATAAATAGTAACACAGCCCCAGCCCAGTGGTTTTGTGTGTCGCTAGAGCCACTGGTGTGTCTACTCTAAGGGAGCCTGGCCCGAGGGTCAGAGTAGGAGTATGAAAAGGACAATAGACCTCGCTCTGCACCTTGTCTGTACCCAGCATGCGGATTACACACCTCTCTTGACTCTGGCAGGCCTCACACACACATACACACTCATGTAGACACACACACACTCACATGGGTCGCTAGCGGGCCCCGCGGAGCAGCTAAACACTGAGCCGCTGCTGCCATAGTAACTCTATCGCCTGGCTTTGTGTTGCAGACAATGGCCGGTGGTTAAGTGTGGGGGAATAAGGTGTACAGTGTCTCACGTATCCCCTCGGCTTCTGTTTTACTGGACAAAAACATCTTCCTAAAACTTGGGGAAAGTTTGGAGACCCGAAACCTTTCAACTTTCAATTTCAAATCGGAGCCCCAAAAAAATTGAGAGAGAGAGAGAGAGAGAGAGTAGAGAACGTAGTTAACCTCGCTAAGGAAATCGTTTGCCATGACAACAGCGTGACCATTCTTCAAGACTGTCTTACTGTGTGCCAAAGAAAATCCCTAGGTCTCTAGGATAATAGCAATGGGGCTTCAAACACGACTTGTCAAAACACCCGTCCACTGTCCAGTTACGTCCCCTTGATCCTCAGCGTTACCTTCACAGAGTTCCATGGAATTCTCCAGAACCCTTTCTCTTTCTTCGTCTCTCCCTCCTACCGCTCAGCGTTGCTTTTACAAACACTCCATAGGACCCTGTTTGTTTGCTATCAAAATAATCTCCCCTGGACCTGTTTTTGGAGCGGTTCTGTGGTAATCTCCATGGTATCCTGAATTGATGACATCTCAATCTCGGGGAGTAGTAAGAGAGAGAGGTCCCAGACTTTGGACCACTTCCCATGGACTGCATCTCATGTGGTTTACTTGCGTGAGAGGGTGTGGACAGCGGGAGTTATGATGGATCAAAGTTGTTGGCCTGGAGATTCCGGGCAAAAGTAAACACACACACTGTAGACTCATGAAATACGGTCCATCCGTCATCTGTCCCCCCCACACACACACACACACACACTCTATCTTATCCACCTGATCTATTTTCACTCTAGGTAGTCAGTCCTCTCTCCTTCTCAGACGTCAGATATTATTCTCCTCTTCTGAAAGAAAGATGAGGTTCTTGTAGAGTGAATCAACTCCGGCCTGACAGTTCAGCACCGCTGGCCCTCTGCTGTACAGCTGTGGCTTTTGGCATTACGTACAGCCAGAGATGTTGGCCAGCCTGAGCCTTGAGGATTTCCCTCTGTAGTTGTCTCTCTATCTATCCTACCCTTGCTATAGCCTTGGAGCTAGTTGTAGCCAGTCCAACCTGGTTTGGCTTATGATAGATACAGGTATATCGTAGCTTTGAGGCTGTTTTATTGTTTGTTTGTCTACCAGCCAGGACTGTCTTTTCACCTTGGAGCTAAACTCGCCTGTAATGGTCTACTCTGTTAATGGCTGCTAGAGAAAAGCTGCTTGCGTGATTTACTACTCTCCCATTGTTCTCCTCAGCTTCAAAGCACGCCTTTGGGGTTTACCCCGAGACATTTCAGTGTTACTACACATTGCAAGCAAGTCACCCTGACATAGTCCTCACACGTAGTACTTCGTTTACAGAGTGTCTCTCTTTGGGTGCTTCATTAGTTGGCTATCCCTCCCTGATTCACAGGCACCATCAGTCAGTGTGGTGAGTGATTTTAAGGTCATTTGAAAATAAATGACCCACTTGACCTGCATCATTGTATACACTACTCTCTCTCTCTCTCTCTCTCTCTCCCTCCCTCCCTCCCTCCCTCCCTCCCTCCCTCCCTCCCTCCCTCTCTCTCTCTCTCTCTCTCTCTCTCTCTCTCTCTCTCTCTCTCTCTCTCTCTCTCTCTCTCTCTCTCTCTCTCTCTCTCTCTCTCTCTCTCCCTCTCTCTCTCTCCCATCCCCCTCCCATATGGGTTTTGGGCCAGTGTTGTGTTCCTTACTGAGTGTTGTGTCTGGGCCCTTTGGAGCGTACAGTGAAACAGTAGATGCTGCCAGGCCGGGCCAAGTGGAGTTAGTGGTAGGGGCCTCAGCCTGGATCTCTTAATCAGTAACCCTCTGCCTCTGTAGTCTGTAGCTAGCACCCTAAACTCTGTAGCTGGCCCCGCCTGTTTAGTCACGGCCCCCGCCTGCCAGCCTCGGATTTCATTAACTATTGATGACCGACTGGGGGGGGGGGGTCCTTGACCTGAGAGCTTGTCTAACTTGACCACACCAGCCCCCCTCACCCTTCCCCCGAGCTTTTTCCACTTTAATGACTGGTGACCTCTTCTAATGGTTTAATGATGACGACTTAGGTTACTTTCAAAGCAGAGAGTAGGGTGGCCAAGTGAAAACCTGCACAGGGTTGCAATTGCCAGACAGTGGCTCTGGAGAGGGGCCGAGTGAAAACAGGCCAGGCGCAAACACACTTTCAGGGTGGACTTTTACTCTATTACTAATGGAGAAGACTCTTGCATGCCTGTTGGGCGAGCTCGAGAGAGGGAGACAAATAGGGAGGGAGAAAAGCAAAAGGGGAGAGAGAGAGAGAGAGAGAGAGAGAGAGAGCAGTGAGCGTGTGTAATGTCATGGCAGCCGCACCGGCACGCATTCCCAATGTGTTTCCCATGAATTCCTGCCACACACATACACACACACACGCGCGCACGCACACCGTGCCAGCCACAACTCAGCTCTCCATTACGAGCAGGGTCCGACGAAAGAGCAGATGAGGAGGCTTAGGGAGCCCTGCTCTCCATCCCTCCCTTTTACCCTCATCTGACAGGGGCGTGGGGGGAGGTTGAGGGTCTTGGGAAGTACCGTGGCTCATCAGTTGAGACACTCGGAATGTAATTAGTTAAAAACCACTGGCTGTACATGACGTATTTCATGCAACCGTATGTGATCCACATATCTTATGTAGCATGTGTTTTCCTCCCCGTGTAGAGTTCGTCAGACGACTCGTTTGGCTGTGGGAAGCATGAGGAGGGCTACCGTCTGGAGGTGACCAGTACCATGGCCAGACTAGACTACTTCAGCGGGCAGTTCAGTAACGTCCTGCTCACCTCCATTGCCGTGGCAACTGCACAGGAGCAGACCGTGGCCAGCCTGGGCACCGCAGACGGACGCCTCATACAGGTAGGGGGACAGGGGGCAAGAGGGAGCACTGGCAACGAGAGGGGAAGTGTAACACTTGACTTAAACAGCCTTACGAGAGTGGGAGCAGTGAGAGTGTGAAAATCACACACTCACTCAATGCAAAGGAGGCAGCATGAAGGAGTCCTTTTCGTCCAAAAAGTTCCTTGAACAGCAAAGGGTTGGTGCTGTCACCTGCTTACCCAAGAAAAAGGATGAGGAAGAAACCAAACCTAACTTTGAATTATTCATAAACAAAAAGTCAATTGAGCTCCTGAGTGTATACAGAAGGCTCAAACCTGCAAAACTGTCTGTTGGCGCCGTGGCCAGGCAGCAAGGTCTCCCTTTCTTATTGTGCATGTAAATGGTGCAGGACGGTGGTACGTGACCAGTGAAACCTGACATTTTGGGAACACAAGGAGCCGAGACACAGGTGGCAGCCAGTACAGGGCCAGGTTAGGAAACACCACAGCTGGGAGGAGGGTGGCTTCCTTCCTATTTGCTCAACACATGACCCCTGACCTTGCCTCACCATGCTTCCACAAACCCTCCTGCGGCGTTCCGCCGTGTGTACCATCTGAGCGAACAAACCACGTCTGGTTTTGCCTATTAATGACAAGTACAGCCAATGGTGGATTTCACTTTCCCGCTTCCCATTTGTGTGTCTAGGCCCTCGGCGGCGGTCTCACTGTCTCCTAGAGAGGCAGGATTTACTCAGCAGATCAGTCTAGCCTGGTCCCAGATCAGCCAACATCCTGCCCATTTACATGCATAATGCATAACCGATCTTGGACCAGGCTAGGTTGAGTGAGGTCAGGTGGAAATGGGAACGCTGACGGATAAGAGCTTTGGAGTGGTTGCTCTGTCTTGCATGTCCCTGTAAAAGGAAGCTCTGTTTGGCCTCAAACTCTGATGTTTTATGAGTACTTTCAGGAAATACTGTGTTGAAAAAAAAGTCACGGAGGAACGATGGGAAAGGGGCGAAAAAGTCGTCGACAGCTGCGCGGAAGCAGGGTCATGAGCCGAACTGCCCGTTAATGGCAAGCGCCCTGAGCTTCGATGACACGTTCCCTCGCACAGCATTTCTCTCTCTCTCCCTCTCTCTCTCTCTCTCTCTCTCTCTCTCTCGCTGTCTCTCTCTCTCTCTCTCTCTCTCTCTCTCTCTCTCTCTCCACCGAGTCCCGCAGCTGTTGGCATGGTTTTTTTTCTCACTCTTTTTTTTTGTTGTTGGTGAAATTTCTAACCTCATTGTCTCGGGATGGGGGTTTGGGAAGGAGAGAGCAGGAGACCAGCTGTCCTGAGAGAGGGATACAGTGGACCTCATGGGGTGGGTGGGTGGGGGGGGCTTTAAGAGACGAGGTGAAGGTATGGAGAGATTGGTAGAATAGAAGAGTTGTGGCATGAGAGAGAAATATGGGACCGATTGTAGAAAAAAGAGAGAGCTTGTAAGGTTGAACGATTGCTTCTAGCTTATGAGAATCCTAGGAAAGGCCTCTGTCAACTGCCTTTCTTTCTGTTTAGCCTTTGTTCCCAGGGGAAAATCCTCTTAGCACCAATGAAGAGAACAAAAGAGAGAGGGTAGGAGAAATAAAGAGAATGATATGCTGTGTTGTGCTGTGCTGTGTCCCCGTGGTCTCTCCATTCTGGCTCAGGAAATCTCTCCCTATGGTTCAATATCACTGTGAAAATAGCACAGTGGCTGTGTTTATAGGCTAACCCAGTCTAATACAATAAGCTGTAATTCCGACCACTATTACCACTGGAGAAAGAGACTAGGCCATTCAGTCTTTGGTTGTAGCTGAAGAGTGGAGCAGGAAATAATAGTGTTCCCTATGAGAAAGGAGACATTCATTGACTGGCTGAAGTCTCTCACTAAGAAGACATTGGTTTTCAGCTTCAGTGTATCAATGCTCCAAGGTGCCTTGTCAACAAAGGACCTTGAAAACAGGCGTTAGTGTCCACGTCTGACTACCTGACATGACTTAAGACTAAGAGGGTAGCAGCCCACCTCATACTCTTTACTGAAATGCAATGGTAATTTAAAGTGAGCACAGCTGACACGCACGTACACACCTTGCAGAGACCTGGCGGAGGGCCATAGTCAATGAAGAGATAAGGGGGATAGAAGGAGAGGAGGGGTGGGTGGGTGATACAGTGGATGATTTAAAGTCAACCAGGACATAACCACACTCTATTACAGCCCATTGTTATGTTTCACCCCAACCCAATCGGTTCTGAGCTCCATGCCAAGTTACTCCAGGTGTGCGCTGCACTGCATCTGTGTGTATGTCCGTGCATGCGTTTATGTGTGTGTGTGTGTGTGTGTGTGTGTGTGTGTGTGTGTGTGTGTGTGTGTGTGTACGTGTACAGGCGTGTGTGTATGTGTATGAATGCGTGCCTACGTCGACGTGTGTGTGTGTGTGTG
Source organism: Oncorhynchus masou masou (assembly GCF_036934945.1). Classification (NCBI taxonomy): domain Eukaryota; kingdom Metazoa; phylum Chordata; class Actinopteri; order Salmoniformes; family Salmonidae; genus Oncorhynchus; species Oncorhynchus masou. The sequence continues at coordinate 54,027,925 of NC_088242.1, forward strand.
TGTGTGTGTGTGTGTGTGTGTGTGTGTGTGTGTGTGTGTGTGTGTGTGTGTGTGTGTGTGTGTGTGTGTGTGTGTGTGTGTGTGTGTGTGTGTGTGTGTGTGTGTGTGAATAAGGCTTCTGAAAGACCTCGTACAAGATGCTCTCTTGCTGCTCTTTCTGCCTTCGGGCAATGTCTTTTGTCCCTCAGTCTCACTGTAGTTCCCTCCACCTCCATGGTGGTTAAACTCTAATCTGCCAATCTGTCATCTCACTCTCAATATAGCAGCATTATTACCCTCCACACAGTAGTGGGAGTGGCTCGCCGGACCCCTACAATGCCAATGGGGGAAAAAACACAGTTTGCATGTGACGTGAAACATCGTTCAGTGTTACTGTGTTAATAGTCCCTCACAACTAGATGACCTGGTCTGCACCACCAGATTCCATGGCGTTATCTCTTTGTTACCATATTCCATTCTATTGCAACCTTCAGTCTTGTACGGCACCCGATTAGTAGAAACAGCAGAAGATTGACTCAGCACTAAAAGGTCCTACGAAATCACCATGCCCAAGTTCATGTCAAAAAAAAAATCTGTATCAAAAAGGCTTGGAAGGGGCCGTGGTAGGGTCTGTGGTAGGGCGCGGTCGGCCTTGCGGCCTGGCTGAATTTTAGATGACATTTTAGAGGCCGTTATCTTGGTGGTGTAGACATTTTTTAATTTTTAAGCCAATTTCCTGCATTTTTACTCATTTCTCCATGGAGCTGAGAGAAATGTTTGCAGTTTGAAAGCTAATTTCCTGCAATTCTACACATTCTATTTAATCTCCCATGGAGCTGAGATCAATTTTTTCCACTTTACAGTATTTTGCCATGGCTAATTCTGTGTTATTTTGCTCAAACATATTAACAAAGCCTATACTGCTAAATTCATTGTTTTGGTAATTGTCAATGTTCCCTGACTGTCTAGCTTTTATTTTGGTGCCTGTTAGTTATCAAAGATTATATTATTTAAAGGCCCAGTGCAGTCAAAAACTAGACTTTGCAGTGATTAAAAATATATATATTTCCACACTATGAGGTTGGAATAATACTGTGAAAGACCACCTGAAATGTCTGCCTGTTTTGATAGGATGGAGTTTTACACTGTATGGACTTCTCCCGTATTTCTACACTGTATGGACTTCTCCCGTATTTCTACACTGTATGGACTTCTCCCGTATTTCTACACTGTATGGACTTCTCCCGTATTCCTACACTGTATGGACTTCTCCCGTATTCCTACACTGTATGGACTTCTCCCGTATTTCTACACTGTATGGACTTCTCCCGTATTCCTACACTGTATGGACTTCTCCCGTATTTCTACACTGTATGGACTTACGCAACCTGAAGAAACGCTTAGGCAGCCTGCCAAAGTACAACACCCCAGAGTGCCTTTCTACATTATTACATTGCTTTATTAATAACTGAGGTATGTGTGGCATCTCCGGTAGACAGGGGTGTTTTTTAAATGATTATTAAATGGTTGAACTCTGTGTTTTACTGAGCTGGCCTGGCCTCTGTCTTCCACAGGTGGTGGTCTCCCGTTCCAAACGCAGCACGCCACACGTGGACTTCCGCCTGGATGACTCGCGCCCCGTGTCCCCCGAGGTGGCTCTCCTGTCCCCCCAGCGCCACGACGGCTCCCCCCAGCGCAGCCAGGACGGCTCACTCTTGTTGGTGACAGGAAATAAGGTGGGTAGTCAGTAGACACAGGAGAGGGAGTATCAAAAGACAACACACACACACACTCAAAGACACACACACACACACACGCACACTGTATCGACACACACACACTTTATATTCATAACAGACATTCTTTACATTGCTGGTTTGATGGAAACAACAGCCCCCTGGCACTAAGCCACAGTGTTCAACATTGACCAGAGCCAACAGATTGTTGGAATCAATGTCCTACAACAGTTCTGTCACGTTCGTTCGTAGAAACGGACCAAGGCACAGCGTACGTTGAGTTCCACATATTTATTAAAGAAGTGAAACTTAGCAAAGACAAAAACAAATAAACAATAAACTAACAACGAACCGCGACTACAGAGAATGCTAACGTGCAATAACTCAAAAACAATATCCCGTAAACACAGGTGAGAAAAACAGCTACTTAAATATGATCCCCAATTAGAGACAACGATTACCAGCAGCCTCTAATTGGGAATCATACACAAACACCAACAAAGAAAAATGAACCTAGAACCCCACATAGAAATAATAAACCCCCCCTGTCACGCCCTGACCCACTCTACCATAGAAAATAAGTAGTCTTTATGGTCAGGACGTGACAAGTTCAGCCAACAGTTGAAAATAAATGTTTTCCCCGTATGCCCACATTGATCAGAGAAATTAAAAAATTGATTTAATTTAGATTATTTTTGTCACTGGCCTGAGTACAATACATCATAATATAAAAGTGGAATTCTCTCTTTTTTTTTTCTTCTTTTTTTTACAAATTAATTAAAAAAATGAAAAGCTGAAATGTCTTGAATTAGTACGTATCAACCGCTTTGTTATGACAAGCCTAAATATGTTCAGGATTAAAACATTGCTTAACAAGTCACATAATAAGTAGCATGGACATCCGCCTATGTCGGGCCTTCCACATCTGCGGTTTTTGTTAGTCCTTGAAATTCCAAAAATAGTTATTCTTATGAAAATGTCTGTAGCTTCCGAATGGTTTAGCCTAGAAACGAGTATGACCCTACTGTGGAAAGGGTAGACTCTCACAAACACGATGTTCTCTGTTTTGGATGTAGTTTTGTGCCACCAAAAATAAGAGGTTAAATATTTGTCAAATAAAATGTATATTTCCTGAACTTTCTTCTAACTCGTAGATATAAGACAGACACTTCATAACCTTATTCTCTATTGTTTCTTTTTTAAACTATTTTATGAATGTGTTATTCAATGTGTTTCTATGGGCTATAGTTGTAAAGGCCAAATAAAAAATAATATTAATTGATACCTAAAGGAGTCCTAAAATTCAAAATCAAATAGCTAAATGATCCATGGTAAGACCATCTTAAAACAATTCCATATGTTAGCCTAGTAGATATAAATAATGTACAATCCAGGTATGCACTGCTCTTAGAGACATCCAGAAAGACTCACAGCTGTAATCGCTAACAAAGGTGATTCTAACATGTATTGATTTGCAACATTTGTCAAAAAACATGTTTTCACTTTGTCATTGTGGTATAGTGTGTAGATAGGTGAGAACAAAAATACTTAATCAATGTTGAATTCAGGCTGTAACACAACAAAATGTGGAATAAGTCAAGGGTATGAATACTTCCTGTACAGTATGATGTTTTTACAATGAAGTAATGCATAACTATATAATATTATAATAGTAATGAAATATGGTATTTTAGCTTAGCAGATGCTTTTATCCAAAGTGTCATATAGTTATGTGATCAATGCAGGAATTAAACCCACAGCATTCTTATGTACAAAACAAACTTGTTTTTGTTTAGTCTGTATTCTGATTGGCTGTCGTTTGTACGCCCAGATCACCAAGGTCCCTCTGATTGGTCCTGGCTGTGAGCAACAGTGGATGTGTAGTTCCTGCCTGCTGGCGCCAGGTTTTATGAGATGTGGCTGGTGTGACGGCCGCTGCACCAGGGCAGCCCAGTGTCGCCCAGCGTCCCTCTGGACCCAGGACTCCTGCCCTCCCGTCATCACCACGGTAACTAGCCAGTTCAAGTTTAAAAAAAGCTTTGTTGTCCACAAGCACAACATTTCACAACACCCCCTATGTCACTCCCTCTGACCAAAACACTGGGACTATTGTTGTTGTTTCGATCTTTATTGCAATACTCCATACTGAGAGTGTCTACATAAACAAAGACAAGCTGCTAGTGACTAGTGTCATCTGAGGCCATACAGGTAACTGCCAAAATAAAGGAAATACCAACATAAAGTGTCTTAATAGGACGTTGGGCCACCACGAGCCAGAACAGCTTCAATGCACATTGGCAGAGACTCTACAAGTGTCTGGAACTCATCATTTGGTGTTTTGTTGATGGTAGTAGAAAACGCTGTCTGAGGCGCCGCTTCAGAATCTCTAAGTGTTCAATTTGGTTGAGATCTGGTGACTGAGACAGCCTTGGCATATGGTTTACATCGTTTTCATGCTCATCAAACCATTCAGTGACCCTGTGCATTGTCATCCTATGGGGGCATAGCCATGGTAGCCAAAATAATGGCCTACGCAGCGTTTTTAGACATGACCCTAAGCATTATGGGATGTTACTTGCTTAACTAACTCAGGAACCACACCTGTGTGGAAGCACCTACTTTCAATATACTTTGTATCCCTCATTTACTCCATTTGTAAAAATTATTTTGGCAGTTAACTGTAGCTAATTGTTCAGTATGCTATATGCCATATATCCCTTTGGCAAGTATGGAAACAAAGCTCCCACCAGTAACCTGGATACACTACACAGTGACACAGTGGGATTTAGCTGTGAACAAGCTAGTCATGTTTTTACTGGAGAGCTTGGAAGCGACTCCTCCATTGTTGTCTAAAGGTTGTCTAAGGATAGTTTAAAGGTTGTCTGTCTGGTCGCTTGTCATTTCCAGTGTGTGGTTTCTACACTTGTTTTTGGATACTTAGTTGTCTCTGCTAAAACCAGCACCTGGAACTAGAAGTACAGGGTTTTTGCTTCCTTTGTTATCTGATTGTTTGGAGGTTGTTTGAAGGATGTTTGAAGGTTGTCTTTGGGTTGTTATTGTGTGTTTGTGTAGATCTCCCCAGCCAACGGCCCCCTGGGAGGAAGCACCAAGGTGACGGTGTGTGGGAGGAACTTTGGCTTCAACAAGACGGATAGGTTTGACCACACACTCATCAGCCTGGACGTGGCTGGAGCACCCTGCAAACTACTGAAACGAGAGAGCAACAGCAACAGGTGAGGGAGGACGGACTGGGATTTTGGTGTGTGTGTAGGCGGTGGGGGGGGGGTGTAGTGCATGCATCCTTGTGGATGAGTCAGTGGGGGGGGGGGGGGGGGGTTGTGTTTGTGTGTGTACTGTTTAATCATGCGTTGGGATAAGGGTGAGGGTAAACAGTTGAATGAAGAATGTTAAGGAAACGGCGCCATAGAATGAGGACTCCAAGTGCCGGGGCGCATTCCCACATTGCATTGCATTCTGCTCATGACTTCACTAAGTGTTAAATTGGTGGGAGAATGGCTGCGTACAGAATTTCACTCTTTCCAATCCAAGAGGCCATGCCAGACAGCAGCGTTTAACTCAAAAGCCCAAGTTACCAAACATCCCCCCCTCTTATAGTCAACTCATTGTGTAGAAGATTGAACCCCCCAAAAGATGTCCTCTTTGTGCTTTTCTGCAGCGTAGTAAAGTCATCATCAAATTAGGTTAACTGCTTGCTTACCCCAACAAGAGTGAGCACACAATGTTTGTTGTTGGTGTTCTTGTGCCTCTCTTGCGGGATAAATCATGTTTTATTGAATTGTGTGTGTGTGTACACGTCTCTGTGTGTGTAGGCTGGTGTGTGTTCCGGCATCTCCTGTGAACTCGTCTCTGGCTAGTAGTGTGGTGAAGGTCCACAGTGGCAAGGAGATGTCCCAAACACAGGGATTCACCTTTGTGGTAAGAACTGAATGATGTCTCCACTCACAATCACAATATGAACACAGTAGACAGTAGTCATTAACCCTGGTCCTGGAGAGCTAAAAATGCAGGCGTTGGTTCTCTCTCTAGCTCTCCACGACTACAGTTGGTGCCCACTGTCATAGACACTGTAGGTACAGTATGTCAGATGGATGGACAGATTGATTACTTACAGTAACTGACTGATTTGCATATGAACTGTAATTGTGGTTGTTGTTGGGTTTGAAGTGGCTTCTACTCCCCTCCTGTCTCGCTCATACAGAACCCAGTAATCAGGGAGATCTTCCCTGCATTCGGTCCTAAGTCAGGAGGCACCGTGCTCACCATCAGAGGCTCTTTCTTAGACAGTGGCAACACCAGACAGGTCACTGTGGGGAACGCAACCTGTGAGATCCTGAGGTGAGTGCATAATGTTTCTGCTTCGAGTAAAAATGCTTGCGTCTGTACATGCGGACGATATACACTGTATTCAACCGGTTTGGGTTATTCTCCAAATGTGAGGAACTGTGTTGTGTGTGTGTGTGTGTGTACTCTCACTAATATGCCGACGTGTATTTTGTCTCTTTCTCCAGTGTGTCAGTTACCATGCTGATGTGCAAGACCCCTCCCCAGTCGGCCCCATCCCTCCAGGCGGTGTATGTGAGGGTGGACTCTGTGGTCCGAGAGGCCCCTGTACTCTTCGCCTACAACGAAGACCCTCTCATCTCCAGCATCCAGCCCACACGATCCTTCATCAGGTACTTGATATTAGTTTGCTAGTTCGTCCGTTGGTAAGGAGGGGAGGCAGGCCGTAGAGCAACAACAGGAGTAATACGCCGGTGTCGGCAGAGGCAGCCAGGGAAAGAGATATAGCTATTATTATCCATAGGAAGAGCTTCCATAGGATACATGTGTCAGAGACGGAATGAGAGATCGTATGGGGGGAGTTTATGAAAACAGAGAAGTCACAGAGAGAGGGAACGAGTAGCAGTGTGTGGTATATAGAGGAGAAGAGAAAGTGAGAGAGACGGTCATAAAGGATAAGTGGGTGAAGAGGGACACATTAAATAAAAATCTATTTGGCTGCTGGTGGCAAGGAGACCCCCAGCTCCGCTAAAACCATTGACAACTATGTGCCGTTTTCCAGGGATTGTTAAATAAAGGTTCCAACTATTTGATTGGAATATCATCACCTCCTCTTGAAGAGCGGAGTCGGAACTACACTTTTCCGATTATTCCACATCAATCATCAGAGATGTACAGCAAGTAACTGTATGCTTTTTATGATCAGAGAACATTGATTGAGCATGTATTTTCAGATAGGTGAGGGTAGCCTATCGATTTGCCGTGTAGCTAGCTAAGCAAACAACACGTGTCATTTAGCTTGCTTCCTCTGAGATTCGACTTTTGGAAAGAGCAAGACATCGGCATTTCTTTGACTTAGTTACATTGCCAGTCGGATTACTGTCTTCACCTCTATAGATGGCAAGCAAATCAAACAATATTTGGATACAGCCTTCTAGCTTTGTTAGCTGTTATTAGCAAGCTAGCCAATTTGATGTGGTCCGTCAATAAATGGAGCCTATCATGTCTGTCAGCAGCAAGCGTGGATTAAAACCCTCTTGAAAACAACGTTGAAAAGGGAATCATGTTAGCTAACTTCGCTAGGAAGGCATACGTTGTTTGGGGGAGAAAAGTACATTAGGTCTATTTACGTATATGTTTAGCCAACCTTTACAGTTTATATCGTCAAATACGCCCTTCTGCTGCTCGACAGGCAGATCTCACAAAGGATGGGAAATGAACGTAAACCACTCATTGCCTACTTATCACTCATACAGTAGTTCACTTTCATTTGACTGTATATCACTCAAATATCCAATTCATGGAGGGCAATATTACAGGATGAATTGATTTTTAATGATCATTGAAAGCATGCTGTTACTTGCTGTATGATGATAGAGCTAAATGTGCGCAATTGTTCTGCATGGAATAACAATGCATTTGTAATTATGACTATGTTCTTCAAGAGGTGATGATTTTTGCAGGACAGTTAACATTTATTGAACGATCCCTTGAAAACGGCACGTAAATGGTTTTAGATGTTTTCAGCAGGCAAATCTAACACTCTGCGCCTTATTCTGACGGTTTATTGATAACGGCTTATGGGCACGCTAGTGACTAATCACTAACAGCCATTTTCTCCATGGAGATCACACTGTGTCTTTATTCCTGGCTACTCTCTCTGCGTCCCCAATAGCGGAGGCAGCACTGTGGTGGCCCAGGGCTTCTACCTTCACTCGGCTTCCCCGCCTCAGATGGTGCTCATCCCCACAGCCCAGGACGGCAAGGTCTTCACTGTGGTGAGTGTCTTAACCTCTATTGAACTAGGATTGAGGTTTAGCAAGACCTCTTTCCCGTTGAGTGTCTGTCCGTCTGTTGAGGCGACCGACCGGACGTCTTCCAGCCTGTGCAAAAAACAAAATACCTCCAGCCCCCCCCCCTTCAAACAAACCGCGTGGCTGTTATTGTCATTAAGCCCTCTGAAAAGAGGAGAAAAGAGGTGAAATATTAGGGGAACCGTGCTAGATAGATTTGTACGAATGGATGGAGGGGAAATGGAAAATCTACGCTCCATATGAGATAGCGTCATCACCTCTGAGTCACACAGTAATGTTACAGTAGCTGACTTGGTTTATTATCTGGCTTCAATCTGCTCAATCTGGGTTGATTATCATCCATCCCCCCCCCGCCGCATCCCAAATAGCACCATCATCCCTACATAGTGCACTACTTTTGACAAAAACCCTACGGGACACAACCATGGTTTATTATGCACTACAAAGGGAATAGGGTGCCCTTTGGGACACAGCTGTGGGCCTCGAGCTCTTCAATCTGTGTTGATTCTCCTTATTCTAAGAACGCTGCGGTGCGGATACACATGTATTCAGCCACTATCAAGGTTACCTCAGTTACCACAGCACGAGAGAAGCCCTGACCTGACTCTCTGTGTGTTTCACTTTCATAAGGAACCCTGATAACTAGATAGAAATGTAGGTTTCATTGCAGTTGTTTTTTTAACGTTACCCTCTGTCTTGAAACAAACTGGTACACCTTAGTGTTGGGGGTTGGTGGTTGGCTTACTTGGAGTTGGCCCACATTGTGACATGTTGTTCCCAAATCAAATCAAACGTTATTGGTCACATACACATGGTTAGCAGATGTTATTGGTCTAATACACATGGTTAGCAGATGTTATTGGTCCAATACACATGGCTAGCAGATGTTATTGGGCCAGTACACATGGTTAGCAGATGTTATTGGGCCAGTACACATGGTTAGCAGATGTTATTGGGCCAGTACACATGGCTAGCAGATGTTATTGGGCCAGTACACATGGTTAGCAGATGTTATTGGTCACATACACATGGTTAGCAGATGTTATTGGTCACATACACATGGTTAGCAGATGTCATTGGTCACATACACATGGTTAGCAGATGTCATTGGTCACATACACATGGTTAGCAGATGTTATTGGTCACATACACATGGTTAGCAGATTCATTGGTCACATACACATGGTTAGCAGATGTTATTGGTCACATACACATGGTTAGCAGATGTCATTGGTCACATACACATGGTTAGCAGATTCATTGGTCACATACACATGGTTAGCAGATGTTATTGGTCACATACACATGGTTAGCAGATGTTATTGGTCACATACACATGGTTAGCAGATGTCATTGGTCACATACACATGGTTAGCAGATTCATTGGTCACATACACATGGTTAGCAGATGTTATTGCAAGTGTAGAGATATTCTTATGCTTCTAGGTCCGACAGCACAGCAGAATGTAACAGGTAATACAGTATCTAACAATTCCACAACAAAACCTAAAACAGACACATTCTAGTAAAGGAATGGGATGAGAATATATTAGTATAAAATATATAGAGGGCAGGTAGTTTGCCCCCGATGATGCGTTGTGCAGACCGTACCACCCTCTGGAGAGCCCTGCGGTTGTGGATGGTGCAGTTGCCGTACCAGGCGGTGATACAACCCGACAGGATGCTCTCAATTGTGCACCTGTAAAAATTAGTGAGGGTTTTGGTGACAAGTCAGGAAGTCCAGGACCCAGTTGCACAGGGTGGGGTCAAGACCCAGGGTCTCAAGCTTAATGATGAGTTTGGAGGGTACTATTGTGTTGAATACTGAGCTGTAGTCAATGAACAACATTCTTACATAGGTATTCCTCTTGTCCAGGTGGAATAGGGCAGTGTGATGGCGATTGCATCATCTGTGGACCTATTGGGGCTGTAAGCAAATTTAAGTGGGTCTAGGATAACAGGTAGGGTGGAGGTGATATGATCCTGGACTAGTCTCTCAAAGCACTTCATGATGACAGAAGTGAGTGCTACAGGGCGATAGTCATTTTGTTCAGTTACCTTAGCTTTCCTGGGAACAGGAACAATGGTGGCCATCTTGAAGCATGTGGGGACAGCAGACTGGAATAGGAATTGATTGAATATGTCTGTAAACACACCAGCCAGCTGGTCTGCGCATGATCTGAGGACGCTGCTAGGGATGCCGTCTGGGCTGGCAGCCTTGCGAGGGTTAACACGTTTAAATGTTTTACTCACGTCAGCCATGGAGAAGGAGAGCGCACAGTCTTTGGTAGCGGGCTGTGTCGGTGGCACTTTATTGTCCCCAAAGCATGCAAAGAAGTTGTTTAATTTGTCTGGGAGCAAGGCGTCAATGTTCACGATGGGGCTGGTTTTCTTTTTGTAATCTGTGATTGTCTGTAGACCCTGCCACATACGTCTCGTGTTTGTGCCGTTGATTTGCGATTCCACTTTGTCTCTGCACTGATACTTTGCTTGTTTGATTGCCTTATGGAGGAAATAACTACACTGTTTGTATTTGGTCATGTTTCCAGTTGCCTTGCCATGATTAAATGCGGTGGTACGTTCTTTCAGTTTTGCGTGAATGCTGCCATCAATCCACGGTTTCTGTTTAGGGAAGGTTTTAATAGTCACAGTAGGTACAACATCTCCTATACACTTCCTTATATACTTGCTCACCACGTATATGTCAATATTATTGTCTGAGGCTACCCGGAACATAACCCAGTCCACTTGATCGAAGCAATCTTAAAGCGTGGAATCCGATTGGTCAGACCAGCGTTGGATAGACCTAAGCACCGTCGCTTCCTGTTTTAGTTTCTGCCTATAGGAGGGGAGCAACAAGATGGAGTCATGGTCAGATTTGCCAAAAGGAGGGTGGGGGGAGGGCCTTGTATGCATTGTGGAAGTTAGAGTAGCAGTGGTCAAGTGTGTTACTCGCTCGTGTACTGAAATCGATATGCTGATAGAATTGAGGTAGCCTCGTTCTCAGATTAGCTTAGTTAAAATCCCTAGCTACAATAAATACAGCCTCAGGATATATGGTTTCCAGTGTGCATAAAGATACCAAGACAGCCTTGATGGCCGTCTTGGTATCCGCTTGCGGGGGGATACACACGGCTGTGACAATAACCGAGGAGAGTTCACCTTGGGAGATAATACGGTCGGCATTTGATTGTGAGGAATTCTAGGTCAGGTGAACAAAAGGACTTGAGTTCTTGTATGTTGTTACAATTACACCATGAATCGTTAATCATGAAACATACACACCCTCCCATCTTCTTAACAGAGACATGTTTGTTCCTGTCTGCGCGATGCACTGAAAATCCCGTTGGTTGTACAGATTCCGACAGCATGTTCCCAGCTAGTCATGTCTCTGTGAAACAGAGTATGTTACACTCTCCCGGATATCTCTTTGGAAAGCAACTCTGGCCCTAATTTTGTTGACTTTGTTAGCTAGGGACTGGACATGAACAAGTAATATACTCAGAAGCGGTGGTTGGTGTGCGAGCATCCGAAGCCTAGAAGATCGCTCCGGCACCCTCTCCTCCAACGGCGTTGTTTTGAGTCGGCGTCTGGAATCAGTTCAAATGCCCTGGGAGGTGCAGACAAAGGATCCGCTTTGGGAAAGTTGTATTCCTGGTCGTAGGGCAAGTTGTGCTGGTAAGTTGATGTCTCTCTGATATCCAATAGTTCTTCCCGGCTGTATGTAAGAACACTTAAGGTTTTCTGGGCTAACAATGTAATAAATAATACATTAAAAAAAACAAAATACTGCACAGTTTCCTAAGGACTTGAAGTGAAGCTTCCATCTTTATCGGCGCCATCTTGCCATCTCTATGAACCACAACAAATACGTTTTACACACAAGTGGCCTCTGATGTTATGTGGACAGGTAGTGCTTTGTTATGGTGTTATCTTTCAACCTTGATAGCAAGGCACACAGGTTTAGTCATGACTCCCTTAGGAGAAACGCACACTCAAGCAAAACACACACATACACTGCTCTAACACTTTATCTCAAATCTCAACCAAACAAAATCCCTCTCTATCCCTCTCAACCCCCTCTATACCAGACCACTGTATCTGTATCAGCTAAGCTACAACCAACCCCCATCCCCTGACATCAAGCCCACGCACGCGCACACACACACACACACACCAGCTCGCCTTTCAGTTTCCCTTTCACTGACCCCCTCCTGGTGTGACCTGTGATGAGGTTGGTGCTCTACAGAGCCTCAGGGAGGGCTAGGGTCAGAAGAGACAACAGGAGAGGAGGGAGGGAGGGATGAGGAAGGAAAAGGACACAGGTAGAAGGTGTCCTCATAATATGCTTCAGTATCAATTAAACTACCAATAACATTGTTGTTGTACATTTATGATTTGAAAGTTTCGATTGGGAGACTTTGAAAATGTTCAGTGGAATTTATTGTGCTTAGAATTTCAGCGCATTTTTTCAATAGACTTGAATAAAAATGGGATCAATCTTGGTACAACTATGGATCAAATAAGCGTGGCTCAACGCCTGCACTGAGTTTGTACCTTTTCCAACAATCTTATTTCCTTTCCATTCCCAACCACTAATCTAATACCTAAACCCCCAGAGAAGACTGACTGGATGACAGTGCACCAGGCAAGACAAGACAGGGACGTGTACTGTGTTTAACAACATGGGGTATAATTTCTAATGATTTAGTATAGGGGATAATGCTCTAGTCCCCTAATGCTCCAGCTGTTGCCTCTTAAATTCTTTACAGTAACCAGGATGAGATGAGGCCTTCTCTAGGAAGAGACGGTATGAGACACAGTATTATTTTGACCCACAACACGGGGTCGCCGGAGAAGAGAGGGAGATAGAGAGAGAGAGAGAGAGGGATCACTGTTTCCAAAGAGAACACCCCTGGATATATGAATGCCTGAGCAGTAATTTGAGCGGGCCTGTCATCATCCACCGCCACAGCAGCTCTGTGTTTGTTCAGTAGAGAAAAGGGAAAGAGGGAAACGAAACTTTGATCCGTGTACAATTTCATCTCCTGACTTTGGGTAGCCTGACTGCACAGACCCCTAGCTGACTGTCAGCCCGTAGAAATATAGTAGGACTGTGGTTGAAATAGGAGTCCATAATACACTCCGCATATGCAGCATACTCTACACATACAGTACGCATGCTGACATGCACACATGCACAGCCACACACTTGCAGGCACGTAGAGTACAAACACACACACTCGTGATCCTCCTTCCATAGATTTCATACCAACAAGGTCAAGAAGGGAAGAAAAACAACTCTTTCATAGACCAACAATGAGATTTGGGGCCTCTGACAACAGCATGAGAGAAAGGAGACAGAGAAGAAAAAAAAAAAATGTCCAAGCATCGACTTGATATCTGTTTCTCAGATCTGGAGTAAAGCCGAGGCTCAAGTAATCTCAGCTTTCCCACAAACATGAAAGGAATGTTTTTTTCTTCCTTCTTTTACGATCTGCAGGGGAAAGCTGGCATGGTCAGAAAGCCAAAGGAGCCGAGAAAAAAAAAGAGGGATGGAGCAATAGATCTGAGTTAGTGTGGATTTTCACATTACTACGTCCAGGACTCATTCACATCCAGAAAAAGGGGGCCAGGGAGCAGAGTGAGATTGCCAAGGGTTGGTGTGGAGAGGTTGATGGGGAAGTGGCGTTTGCGGTTGGACAGGGTTCGCTTTACTAGAGGATCCACTAGACTAGCCAGACACCGGTTGGTTGGTAAGGAATCATAACGTTCCATGTCAACACAGCCCAGGTCTGCCTTTCCCATCCCCTGTGTTATAATGCACTATACGTGTATCATATCATTGCAAATACACTACGGCATTGTGTGTGTGCGCTTCTTAGAAAGTGTTACCGTTCCATTAACCGGCCAGACACATGTTGGAGGAATTCATTCATGGGGGTGCTCCACGTCAACTGAACTGGTCTGCCTTTCCCATCTCTTACCCTTTCAGCAGAATGGCCAAAGCCCAGCTTGAGGGGATGCCTGAGAGGGGCTTGTATGAGGCCTTCCGTTTCCACCTGGCTTAAAGATATTTTTGTGACCCAATACGGCTACACTTGTCGGTGTTATTTACATTTACATTTAAGTCATTTAGCAGACGCTCTTATCCAGAGCGACTTACAAATTGGGTTATCTTTCGATCTTAACTAACTATGTATGTACAGCTTGAGTCCTTAGCTTCTGGGTAACACTTAGTATCTTATAAGATCGCTTTGTTTGGCATTGTTAGCCCTTGGTCAGGATACTGAACACATTCCAGAGAGTTTACAATTGTACAATTGCACTATGGTTGCTGTCTCCATCTTAGGAGTATAGGGTTGCCAGTTCAGTGATAATCAGCGCTAACTCCCCACGTCTGCTGCTACAATATCAACTAACAAGTAATTGTATTCACAAGTTGCTCCCCCCAACCCACAGTTATTCAGATCAGTCTACCAACACAAGCGAGAGGAGACATTTATGAAACAATGAATCTTTGCCATATAATGAGTAGTGGTTGACTGAGGTTTCCCCTAATTCACAGGATATTTGTCTAAACTCTCCAGGGGACCATTTTACCTTCTAGACCCCTTTAGTTGCTCCCTGTCGAGGAGCACACACACACACACACACACACACACTCGCCAGACTCGATTGTGATTGCTTGCTTTTGTTCGATCATCAAGTGCAGGTTGTGTGTGAGTGAACAGGGCCCGTGTGTGTATGTGTGTGCCTGTGTGTGCGTGACTGCATGCATACATGCATGCTAGTGTGTGTGTGTGTAAACAAGGCCGTGTGTGTGTGTGTGTGTGTGTGTGTGTGTGTGTGTGTGTGTGTGTGTGTGTGTGTGTGTGTGTGTGTGTGTGTGTGTGTGTGTGTGTGTGTGTGTGTGTGTGTGTGTGTGTGTGTAAACGAGGGCCTGCAGGGCCAGAGGGTGTGTGTGTTTGCACTCCATCTGCGTTATTGCTCAACACTGACTAGAGTTTGGAAGTCTGTCCAGGGGAACTGAACTGCTAACAGGAAGCTTCTGTAACACTTAAAACCAGCCCTGCTATTTCACCCATGGCTACTGTGATTAGCAACAATGATGCTCATGGGAATTGGAGTTCAATCACTAACGAGTCATTGAAAGGTTTATTAAAACACTTCCATGTTCCGGAAAAGTTGAGCGTGGAGCAAAATAGTCTGGCCACTGTGCGTCTGCCTCTGCTCCTGCTTGCCCTTCGGGGTCAAGACCAGGTTACTGTAAATGCACGTTGTGACAACTGTACGATGTATTCCATGTGTACCCTGGTACATACAACTAATACCACTTGAAACTGCCGATGTAAAATGGGCTTTATGAATACATTTGATTGATTGATTGATTGATATGTATTCCACTCCTGCCGTGATATGTAAAAACATGTCACCTAATGAAATGTTTTAGCAGAAAGGACATGTGATTGTGGTGCAGAAAGGCCACTAGAAACATGTGTTTGGGGTCATTTTTGGGGCCATGGGTACTTTGGGATGTCTGTCTGTGTAGGATGTCTTTACTCAAGGACGTGTTTGCTTTAGTGGCCAACTAGATACATATACAATATCAATGGCCCCTAACCACGCAACAGACATTTACACTTGGTAGTCAACTCTGGGCAGAGTTAAACTGTTTTTTGTCCATGCCACAGCTGTGTGCACCAGGAGGCTTCAAAGTGTCTGCTGCCGGTGCACTTTCAGGAGGCCTTTGTTGAAAACACACAAAAAGTTCCATAAGGAACACCAGATTGCTATATGTATAGGAAGCATGGGGACTGACTGACAAAAACTCCCTGTGACTCCATTATCACATCAAGAAACACTTCTAGAACTCGTCCGCACCACTTCCCAAATCTCCAGTTAGACGTGAAGAGCCGGAAATGACAACCATACCAGACATCTGGGCCAGTTTTTCTCCACGCTAGTTGTGCTGGAGGATCGAAGTGCCATGTCGATGCCGAGAGGGGAAAGAGGAGAGGAAAGAAGAGATGCCGGAGGATACAGGGATGGCAGGTAGGCAAGTGGCTAAGAGTGTTGGGCCAGTAATCAAAAGGTTGCTGGATTGAATCACCGAGCTGACAAGGTAAAAATCTGTCGTTCTGACCCTGAACAAGGCAGTTAGGTCAAAAGGGGGGGGTGAGTGTAACCGGTGTGAAATGGCTAGCTACTTAGCGGGGTGTGTGCTAATAATGTTTGGTGACATCACTTGCTTTGAGACCTTGAAGTAGTTGTTTCTGTTGCTCTGCAAGGGCCGTGGCTTTTGTGGAGCAATGGGTAACGGTGCTTCGAGCGTGACTGTTGTCAATGTGTGCAGAGGGTCCCTGGTTCGAGCCAAGGTAGGGGCGAGGAGAGGGAGGGAAGGCAGAACTGTTACACCTATATAGTGCACTACGGCCCGTGGTCAAATGTAGTGCACTACAGTAGATAGGGAATAGGGTGTAATTTGGGACTTTGCCTTTATTCTTCTGTTCTGGATTAGGGCCCTTGTTCTTCTGTTCTGGATTAGGGCCCTTGTTTCACTCCTACTAGAACGCAGGCCCTTCTTTTCTCACTGTTTACCATTATGTCAGACTAGAAAAGATGGAGGATGCATTAGCAAAGAAGTGAATGTATCTAGGGTAGTGGTACCCTTACAAAATAACATGTGAGAAGAAACACATCTGGTTTTCGGACCTGTTTATTTTTAACATGTTTATTTTTCATCTTCGTCTGGTCTCCCATCCCATCCCTGCTTAGCTTCAGAGGCTTCAGAGGCAAACTAGCAGTGGGATGCCGGGTGCTACAGTATGTTGCTTGAATAAATGTTCCAAAAAGGCAGCGAAAGCAAAGGCCAGGCGAACATAACCGAAGATAGGAAAAACTGCAGGAAAGAGGGAGGCGTTTTATTTATCAGAAATGTTTCACAAAAAAAAAAACATTTTGAAATTATTTCCTTGCAATATTTGGTTTTGCAATCAATACTTTTGGGGTTATGTTTGGCTTTCAATATCATTATTAGTCTTTTTGTTTGCCATACTAACAATTTTGTTCTCGACGTCAGATGTTTTTCTTGATAATTATGGCACAAAAGTACCTCCCTCATTAGAGGATTACAACACATAATAAAACACTATTACCCTCTTACACCATTATTCCCTGCCACAGTTTCAGTAAAGAGCTGAGGGATGGGGATGGGGCTGGAGAAATGCAACCCCTCTCAAATCTATAGACAACGCTGGATGCAAGGACTGACCATCCATGATATTAAAATGATAGTTTTAACCATGTGTTTAGTGGTTGTTCCTATTTACTTTCTTTACAAACATTGGGGTAAAACAATATTATATTTGGGGTTCTGATGGGGTACGACAGTTGAATTAAGTTCATGAGACATTTATACATTACATTCTTCAATAATAAACACATATCATTCATTTACAAGTCCAAAAATGGATGTAGCAACTAAGGATTGCACCTTTTTAACAGGCAGTGGCCTTCATACAGCAGAACTACAGTATGTCGCCCTTTGAACATAATCCATTAACATTATTTCAACCCCACATTTGAATCTGAAATTCCACATGTGAAAGTAAAATGTTTTACAGTTAAACTGCTAATTTCATTTTCACGTGATTGTTTTTCACATGTTAAACTTGCAATTCGACATGTTTAAATGAGATTTTCACATGTGGAGTTTTCTTAAATGTAAATACAATATTGTATAACAAACAAATGGAGAAATTATAGAGGGAAAAGTTACAGGTGTTGCATTTGACCCTGCCTTCACAGACTGGTTGAACTATCATTAGTAGGCTGGACAAAAATGTAATCTCTCAGTATGTAATAGTGTAAAACTGTTACTCTACCACCCTTTGTACCCCAATGGGTTGGATACAGTGCCTTGCGAAAGTATTCATCCCCCTTGGCATTTTTCCTATTTTGTTGCATTACAACCTGTAATTTAAATAGATTTTTATTAGGATTTCACGTAATGGACATACACAAAATAATAGTGAAATGCAAAAAATATCTTGTTTCAAAAAATTCTAACAAATATAAAAAAAGAAAAGTGGCGCATGCATATGTATTCACCCCCTTTTCTATGAAGCCCCTAAATAAGATCTGGTGCAACTAATTACCTTCAAAAGTCACATAATTAGTTGAATGAAGTCCACCTGTGTGCCATCGAAGTGTCACATAAACTGTCACATGATCTCAGTATATATACACGTGTTCTGAAAGGCCCCAGAGTCTGCAACACCACTAGGCGAAGGGGCACCACCAAGCAAGCAGCGCCATGAAGACCAAGGAGCTCTCCAAACAGGTCAGGGACAAAGTTGTGGAGAAGTACAGATCAGGGTTGGGTTATAAAAAAATATACGAAACTTTGAACATCCTCGGAACACCATTACATCCATTATTAAAAATGGAACGAATATGGCACCACAACAAACCTGCCAAGAGAGGGCCACCCACCAAAACTCACAGACCAGGCAAGGAGGGCGTTAATAAGAGAGTCAACAAAGAGACCAAAGATAACCCTGAAGGAGCTGCAAAGCTCCACAGCGGAGATTGGAGTATCTGTCCATAGGACCACTTTAAGCCGTACACTCCACAGAGCTGGGCTTTATGGAAGAGTGGCCAGGAAAAAAGCCATTGCTTGAAGAAAAAAATAAGCAAACATGTTTGGTGTTCACCAAAAGGCATGTGCGAGACTCCGCAAACATATGGAAGTAGGTACTCTGGTCAGATGAGACTATAATTTAGATTTTTGGCCATCAAGGAAAACACTATGTCTGGCGCAAACCCAACAACTCTCATCACCCCGAGAACATCATCCAGTGAAGCATGGTGGTAGCAGCATCATGCTGTGGGGATGTTTTTCATTGGCAGGGACTGGGAAACTGATCAGAATTGAAGGAATGATGGATGGAGCTTAATACACTGAAATTCTTGAGGGAAACCTTTTTCAGTCTTCAAGAGATTTGAGACTGGGACGGAGGTTCACCTTCCAGCAGGACAATGGCACTAAGCATACTGCTAAAGCAACACTTGAGTGGTTTGGCCTAGTCAAAGCCCAGACCTCAATCCACTTGAGAATCTCTGGTGTGACTTAAAGATTGCTGTACACCAGCAGAACCCATCCAACTGAAGGAGCTGGAGCAGTTTTGCCCAAAAATCCAGTAGCTATATGTGCCAAGTTTATAGAGAAATACCCCAAGAGACTTGCAGCTGTAATTGCTGCAAAAGGTGGCTGTACAAAGTATTGACTTTGGGGAGATGAATAGATATGCACGCTTAAGTTTACATTTTTTTGGTCTTATTTCTTGTTTCACAATACAAAATATTGTGGTAGGCATGTTGTGTAAATCAAATGATACAACCTCCCCCCAAAATACATTTTATTTCCAGGTTGTAACATTTTAAACACTTGTCAGGGATAACACAATAAAGTCAAGGACTTCAAATCAAATTTTATTTGTCACATGATTCGTAGACAACAGTTGTAGACTAACAGTGAAATGCTTACAATTTCCAACAATGAAGAGTTAAACATAATTATTATATATATATTTATCTTATCTAAATAGTGACACAAGGAATACATACACAGTGAATAACAAATAAAATGGCTATGTACTATAGGCTTTGTACAGTATATAGGGAGTAGAAAATGACATGGCTATATACAGTATTTAGGTAGTAGAAAAGAACATGGCCATATACAGTATATAGGGAGTAGAAAATAACATGGCTATATACAGGGAGTACCAGTACCGAGTCGATATGCTGGGGTACGAGGTCATTGAGGTAGCTATGTACTATACATATAGGTATAGGTAAAGTGACTAGGCAACAGGATAGATAATAGACAGTAGCAGCAGTGTGTGTGTGTGTGGCTGTGTGTGTGTGTGTGTGTGTGTGTGTTTGTGTGGTTGTGTGTGTGTGTGTTTAGAGTCCTGTGTGTTTGCATAGAGTCAATGCAAGAGAGTTAGTGTAAAAAAGGGTCAATGCAGGTAGGCCAGGGAGCCATTTGATTATATATTTAGCAGTCTTGTTTAGAGGTCTTGTGACTCGGGGGTAGAAGCTGTTCAGGGTCCTGTTGGTTCCAGATTTAGTGCATCGATACCACTTGCCATGCAGTAGCAAAAAGAATCGTCTTTGGCTTGGGGGGTTGGAGTATTTGACAATTGTTTTGCCTTCCTCTGACACCACCTGTAATAGAGGTCCTGGATGGCAGGGAGCTTGGCTCCAGTGATGTGCTATGCCGTACGCACTACCCTCTGTAGCGCCTTGTGGTCGGATGCCAAGCAGTACCAAGTGGTACCAAGCCAGTCAAGATGCTCCTGATGGTGCAGCCGTAAAACGTTTTGAGGATCTGAGGGCTCGTACCAAATCTTTTCAGCCACCTGAGGGGGAAGTGTCGTTGTCAAGCCCCCTTCACAAACTGTGTTGGTGTGTTTGGACCATGATTGTTCCTTGGTAATGTGGACACCTGAGGAACTTGTAGCTCTCAACCCACTCTTCTACAGCCCTGTTGATGTGAATGGGGGCCTGCTCGGCCCTCCGTTTCCCGTAGTCAACGATCAGCTCCTTTGTCTTACTGACGTTGAGGGAGAGGTTGTTGTCCTGCCACCACACTGCCAGGTCACTGACCTCCTCCCTATAGGCTGTCTCATCGTCGTAGGTGATCAGGCCTACCACCGTTGTGTCGTCTGCAAACTTAATGATGGTGTTGGAGACATGCGCAGCCATGCAGTCGTGGGTGAACAGGGAGTACAGGAGGGGACTAAGCACACACCCCTGAGGGGCCCCTGGGTTGAAGGTCAACGTGGAGGATATGTTGTTGCCTACCCTCACCACCTGGTGGCATCCCGTCAAGAAGTCCAGGATCCAGTTGCAGAGGCAAGTGTTCAGTCCCAGGGACCTATATACTGAACAATAACAATGTAAAGTGTTGGTCCCATGTTTTATGAGCTGAAATAAAAGATCCCAGAAACGTTCCATATTCACAAAAAGCTTATTTCTCTCAAATGTTGTGCACAAATTTGTTTACATCCCAATTAGTGAATATTTCTCCTTTGCCAAGTTAATCCATCCACCTGACGGGTATGGCATATCAAGAAGCTGATTAAACAGCATGATCATTACACAGGTGCACCTTGTGCTGGGGACAATAAAAGGCCACTCTAAAATGTGCAGTTTTGTCACACAACACAATGCTCAAGATTTGATGGAGTGTGCTATTGGCATGCTGACTGCAGGAATGTCCACCAGAGCTGTTGGCAGAAAATGTCATGTTAATTTCTCTACCATATGCCACCTCCAAATTTGTTTTAGAGAATTTGTCAGTATGTCCAACTGGCCTCACAACCGCAGACCACATGTAACCACGCCAGCCCAGGTCCTCCACATCCGGCTTCTTCATTTGTGGGATAATCTAAGACCAGCCACCCGGACAGCTGATGAAATTGAGGATTATTTCTGTGTACCTTAAAGCTCTTTTGTGGGGGGAAAACTCATTCTGAATGGCTGGGCCTAGCTCCCCAGTGGCTGGACCTGGCTCCCAAGTGGGTGGACCTATGCCCTCTCAGGCCCACCCATGAGTGCACCCCTAACCAGTCATGTGAATTCCTTAGATTAGGGCCTAATTTATTTATTTCAATTGACTAATTTCCTTATATGAATTGTAACTCGGTAAAATCATTGAAATTGTCTCATGTTGCGTTTTATATTTTTGTTCAGTGGAGATTCAGACTTGGAAAATGGTTATATGGTTCAGTCATCAGCCAGCTTTTGACTTTCTTTTAAAAATCAAAGTATAGTTTGTTCCACTCAGCATGCCGGTATATCTTACTGGATAGACTCTTACATTTGAAACAGTCTAAATAATAGTATCAGGCACTGGTATAGCAGCAGATGCTGGTTTGGATTCTATACAGTATTTGATGTTCTGTCATTACTTTGGCTTTATTATGACCTGCTGGAATCTGGAACTAATCATCTGCATGGAAGGGAATGTTTCAGGAAACGATTGCATGTGCACATTCATTGTCTCTGAGCGGGTGCTGGATGTATATATATATTTTTTTGAAATAAATAAAAAGAGACTCATATAATGCTTTCTCTTATGTGTTTCTCAAGTCGGTGTCTAGCTCAATAGCACTTATGGTAAAGCGCTAGTGATGGGAGGCTTTTAAGTTTGAATCCAGGGTGGTATACACACACTGCTGTTGTGCCCGGAGCAAGGCACTTAAACCCCACTGAAGCTGTATGGAGAAATAAATAGATAGGGTGTACAATTAGAAAGTGTGTAATTAGCCCTGGGATGAAAACATCTGTCATCTGACAGATTAATATGTGTCCTTGTTATGGGACAGGGGAACAAGGGAAATGTTGGAGGAATTTGTAAGGAGTGTTTCTCCTTAAAGAACAATTGCGGTGTGTGCGTGCATGTGTACATACTGTACGTACATGTGTGTGCACGTTGTAACTACCATTGTTAATGCAGTAAAGGACAACGTGTTGTGTGTGTGTGTGTGCTACTTACGCCACGTGTGCGCTCTCTCTCCAGAGCTGTACGCAGGGTGAGGACAGGCTGACCATCCTGTGTACCACTCCCTCCCTGAAGGACCTGGGCCTGCAGCCTCCTGTGGTCACCAAGGTGGCGTTCGTCCTGGATGGTTTCACCGCGCCCCAGTTTGACCTGCTGTATGTAGAGGACCCTCGCTTCGAGGACTTCCAGAGACCCACCGTCACATCCAAAGGCAACAAGAGCATCCTGGAGATTAAGGTGAGACGTGTCAGACCGGCACCTTCTTGTTTCCTCGCTGGGTTTCTATTGATCTCCTGAATCATCTGAGTTTAAGGGGAATTGACAATATTAAGGTGAGGTCCTTTCTCCCACATCCCCATTCCCCCCTCGTCCCTTACCCCACCACCACCTCTCCATGCAGGGCTCTATGCTTACCTTTTTGACAAGGAACACGTGTTTGCCTAAGTTGACAAATGTACAGTAGTAGCACACAAAGACATGTGAGAGCACAAAATGAAGAATTATTTGAGAGAATAAAGCAGAGAAGAATATGAAGGCGGATATGCAAGCGAAAGGGTCGCACTGTAAAGCCCTGCCATGAAGATAATGATGAAAGCTGGGGTCAGTGCAACTACCAATGCATCCATTCAGGAAATGAATTAAAATTGGAGAATTTTTAAAACAAATGGCGCTTACAGTTTCTCTTCTGGACGAGAGTTTCAGTTGATCTCCTGAATTGAAATGGAATTGAGCCCTGATTGTAGCTTGTTGTACTTTGCCCTCCTCGACACCCTTCCACTGACTCACCCTCGCCCGTCTGAGGTGGGAAGGAAACAATACTGGGGGCGAGGGGTTTGTATACTGAAAGAAAACAGGAAAAAGAGTCCCGTTTCCCATCGCTCACCCCCTACATTTCCCTCACTCACTCCTCCGATCCCTCTCCTCTGTGTATTCTCTCCATCTCACTGCATTGTCTCAGGTTCCTGAGGTCAAAGCCCTTGACATATTAATGGCGTGTTTCATATGTGCAACCTAATTTTTCTGGGTAGAAAACGTTGTTGTTGGGTTTTTTTTACAATGAAAACAATTATAGCTTTCTTTCTTTTTTTTTACTGAGGCAGCCCGATGGTTAGTGACAGCTGTGTGGAACAGGTCTCACAGGATCCTGGGTCGGCTTTTTTCCCAGGCATGACCTTGGCCCCATGGCTTAATCCAGCCCCTGCCCCTCCTTTCCCTCTCAGTAACCTCCCAACCCCCATCTTGGTCCCAGATGAGCTCCCATGAGCCCCCATTACCCCAGGGACACCCAAGGCCCTGGGTTGCACTGTTATAGAGTACATTTGGGGCCATCTGATATCTTTGCCCCAAAATGTCCGCCAATCAGTAAAGGCTACTGATAATGTTATTAGTCTTGGCTGGTGTAGAGCTCTTATCTCTACAGATCGTTCCATGGGAGGGTAACAAGCATCTTAGCCCAGATTAGCGCCACACACTCTGTTTGTTTGGATAGACTGTTTAATGCCTGGCAGAAATTGTATAGTTATTCTCTCTATGGGATATGTTGCTTTCAATGACTCGTAAACACACATTAAATGTTACACACAACCTCAGAGTACAGACATGAGATGACACGTGTTGAGATGAGAGATTGTACATATTATGCAATATTCTTTGTATAAGTTAAAATACTGTTGATATTAGAGTTTGTTATTGTCTCAGTGTCCATGTGTGCGTATGTGGGGGGATTGTGAAACAAGGACCTTCTCCCTCGTGGGGACATTTCCCACATCCCCATGAGGACAAAGGCTATTTTAAGTTTAGGATTAGGGTAAGGGTTAGTGGTTGGGGTTAGGGTTAGGTTTAGGGTTTTGGTTATGGGTTACGGGTTAAGGTATTAGTAAGGGTTAAGTTTAGGGTTAAGAGTTAGAGAAAATAGGATTTTGAATGGAAATAAATGTAATGTGCCCACGAGGATAAAAGAACGTGTGTGTGTGTGTGTGTGTGTGTGTGTGTGTGTGTGTGTGTGTGTGTGTGTGTGTGTGTGTGTGTGTGTGTGTGTGTGTGTGTGTGTGTGTGTGTGTGTGTGTGTGTGTGTGTGTGTGTGTGTGTGTGGTGTGTGTGTGTGTTCACATGTACTGCACTAGTTGACGCATACAGTTACACCGTGAGGTTTGGGAACAGGTGCGGTCCTCAACTCTGTGTCAAATCTGAAAATCCCAGGCTGTCACGCGAGGAATGTGATCATTCTTTTTATTGCCTTCTGCTATACACATACAGCACAACCAGGCAGAGTGAGAAGTGACGTGTGTGTGTGTGTGTGTGTGTGTGTGTGTGTGTGTGTGTGTGTGTGTGTGTGTGTGTGTGTGTGTGTGTGTGTGTGTGTGTGTGTGTGTGTGTGTGTGTGTGTGTGTGTGTGTGTGTGTGTGTGTGTGTCAACCAAGCAGTTTGAGAATAAACCGTCAGGCGACAGTGTTGAGGTTGAGACAGTAACATTAGAGACTGAAGGAACCAGACCATTTTACAGTCCAAGAGCCCAGTGAAATGTGTGTGAAGGAGCATCAGAGCCTGTAGCCAAGGCAGTGAGGGTGAGATTCCTTCCTTCAAAAATCCTCTCTTCCCGTCTGAAGAGCTCTCATCGACAAAAGGGTTAGTTAGTTTGTATGCAGACGCAGAGAGGCTGTTGTCTCTGTCCTGGAGACAGTAGTGGCACCACAACCAGTGCCTCAGTCACTTCCACTGGAAGCAGTTTTCGAGCAAGCCTGCATGCATGTCTCTGTGTGGATATGGTAGGACTCACTGAGGATGATGTAGTACGTAGGATTTTTATACTGACTCCATTTATCCCTTTCCCCTTCTTTCTAAATCTCCATATCCCCCATCTCCAGGTGCCAGGTCGTGTGGATGTGGAGGCGATGAAGGGGGAGGTGCTGAAGGTGTCTAACAGGACCTGTGAGAGTGTGACTGTGGTGGGTAACACCCTGGAGTGTACTGTCCCCATGGAGTTACGGGATGCCACCAATGAACTGGAGGTGGAGGTGAGGACAGACACACACGCACACACATAGACAGAGAGAGACAGAGAGAGAGAGCGAGAGAGAGACCTAGTACAGACACATGGACAAAAACACACTCCCTTCCAGCTAAACTCTCAGTGAACATTTCCAAACTACCTCCATTTGGTTTCTACTGAGTCCCCTCATCACCCCTAGTTAAACATTAATGAGACCACCCTACCTTCCCTAGGATCTCTGAGCCCTCCACTTCAGCCCTTCCCTTGAAACAGCCCCTTGTCTACAGAGACCTCTTCAGACCCCCCCCTCCCCCCTTCCCCACAATCTAGCAGCACCCACTCCACAGCTCCATAAAGGCCTTGTTGGGCAGCCTCTGCATCCATACAGAGGGCTCTGTGTGTGGTGTGTCCGTGCGTGCGTGCATTTGTGTGTGTGTGTGTGTGTGTGTGTGTGTGTGTGTGTGTGTGTGTGTGTGTGTGTGTGTGTGTGTGTGTGTGTGTGTGTGTGTGTGTGTGTGTGTGTGTGTGTGTGTGTGTGTGCGCGCGCACGTGCTTGCGAGCAAGCGTGTGTGCTTGAAGCATGTGTGTGTGTCGTGTGTGCTTCCTGAGTGTTTGTATTGACAGCCCCTGCTTTGATAGATGCCTGCTTTGATAGATCATACAGTCATTTTTATCGTTCTGCTGCCTGGCATTTTATTAGCACTAGGCGGGTAAATCCACGGATATCTCTGCATTCCTCCTGGCATTCCATCAACACCTCTCAACTTTTACTGGACTGTTCAACTCAGACTTCCAATATCTCTCAAAAAGTCGTCTCACTCAAATAGTATTTATCTGACACATAAAATGCTTATGAATGTAATAACAATAGATTGTTCAACCATAAACTTTTGACTTTCCACATGATTTAACCCTTAAAACGTTACAGGAACACTGAGCTGGGCCCTCATTTGTAAACATTGTGTACACACTAACAGTTTCTCGTGGTTGAAGTAGCTTTGTGCAAATGGGTAATATATGACTCATGTATCATTCATAAAGAGAACAGGTAGCCTAGTTAAATATAATAACAAGATGCAAACATTTGCCGTTAGTGATAAGAGCAAATGTTGGGGGGTTTCTTATCTTTGCATTCGAAAATAATTCGAAATAGACATTTATTTCCTATTATTTACAGTATTCCATTTCCATGATCATTGCAGAATAGATTCCTCACCTATGACTGCGATGGTTTCATAGGCTACTCGTGAAGTAGCCTATAGGCCTACAACAAGTTTGGACTATCGACCATTCGTCCCATCTCTCATTGAATTGGACCCACTTCACATTAGTAAATAGATGAGCTATTTCAAGTAGCCTATTTTGCTCTATGCTCACCTTTTCCATTGACGTTTTTAGGCCACATCTGAGTACTATAATGCCCGATTTCTCACGTAGACAATATTTCATTGAGAAACAGAATACGTATATAATAACCATTGCAGAATACAATTCCTCCACCTTTTCCGGCCATGATGAGTTTATATTCCCGTAGAAGCCATGCACCAAATTACCGTGCGCATCGCTCATTTAATTGGGACTGTTAATCATTTCTCGTTTTTTGCTTGACGCATCGGACAGGGTGTGCGGTTTATAACATACAGTTCATCTTTTGCATTGAAGTGTGTAGGATTGTTGTTGCCTTTCAGAAACGGTCAGATACCGCTAATGTCACTGCAAAATAAAACGTTCTGCCAACTCCTCCAAAGACGTTTGATCAAGTTGGCAATCCTATTTCCTTTAGATACTGTCTTAAGGGTGTTATTATCGCCATAAAAGGTGAATGGGTGTTTTTCAGGACGAGTTATAATGGTTGTTCACGTGTTCACAGTTTTACGACAGGTCTGATTTCATAATGGGAAACTTGTATGGCATTCACCAAGTTTATACATCTAAATATTTTTGTGCAGATCTTTCATGTTAAAATTACGCAACACTTATAAATGAGGCCCCTGGAGAGGAGACGGTGGCCGTGTCCGATAACCCATACTAGCGTATTACATACTTGGCAACTGCTTGTCATCCGACCGCAAGGTGCTACAGAGGGTAGTGTATACGGCCCAGTTCATCACTGGGGCCGAACTCCCTGCCATCCAGGACCTCTATACCAGGCGGTGTTAAATACTCCAGCCACCCAAGTCATAGACGGTTCTCAAGCGGTACCGATGCACCAAGTCTGGAACCACCAGGACCCTGAACAGCTTCTACCCCCAAGCCATAACACTGCTAAATAGTCAGTTAAATAGTTAACCAAATAGCTACCTGGACGACCTGGATTGACCCTTTTTGCACTAACTTTTTTGCCTCATCACATACGCTGCTGTTACTGTTTACTATCTGTCACTTTATTCATAGTTATATTTACATATATTTGTAGTTATATCTACCTAATTACCTCGTACCCCTGCACATCCACCCGGTACTGGTACCCCTTGTATATAGCCAAGTTATCGTTACTCATTGTTTATCTATTATTACCATGCCATGAACCAAAAAGTTGTATGTTAAAATCCCATGTGAGGACATGAATATTAATTACTATATGAATTAGCATGCACAATGTAATCATATAGGTCATATAGGTCAACATCATATAGGTTAAATACATAATTTGGAAACATTGTATGTTAAAATCACTGTTTGTATGTAACCAGCTGCAGAGCCCTATTTAGGTAAGATGCTGAAATAATAATTTCTAGCTGAATGAACTTACTGTCTAAAACAAGTTGTCACGCTGGTATAAATGATTCGGGAGACAGGTGCAGCAATGCGTAATGGGGTTTTATTCAGCCCAAATTACGGCGTGCCGTGTAAAGGCACAGGAACGAAGACCAAACAAACACGTATACAAAACACGGGGTAGAAACCCAAACAAAAGAGCGAGGAGTACCTTGAATAAATACAGTTGAAGTCGGACATTTAAATACATCTTAGCCAAATATATTTAAACTCTGTTTTTCACAATTCCTGACATTTAATCCTACTAATAATTCCCTGTCTTAGGTCAGTTAGGATCACCACTTTATTGTAAGAATGTGAAATGTCAGAATAATAGTAGAGAGAATTATTTATTTCAGCTTTTTTTTTTTTTCATCACATTCCCAATGGGTCATAAGTTTACATACACTCAATTAGTATTTGGTAACATTGCCTTTAAATGGTTTAACTTGAGTCAAATGTTTTGGGTATTCTTTCATAAGCTTCCCACAATAAGTTGGGTGAATTTTGGCCCGTTCCTCCTGACAGAGCTGGTGTAACTGAGTCAGGTTTGTAGGCCTCCTTGCTTGCACATGCTTTTCAGTTCTGCCCACAAATGTTCTATAGGTTTGAGGTCAGGGTTTTGGGATGGCCACTCCAATACCTTGACTTTGTTGTCCTTAAGCCATTTTGCCACAACTTTGGAAGTATGCTTGGGGTCATTGTCCATTTGGAAGACCCATTCGCAACCAAGCTTCCTGACTGATGTCTTACTCATGATGCCAGCTATTTTCTGAAGTGCACCAGACCCTCCTGCAGCAAAGCACCCCCACAACATGATGCTGCCACCCCCGTGCTTCATGGTTGGGATGGTGTTCTTCGGCTTGCAAGCTTCCCCCTTTTTCCTCCAAACATAACGATGGTCATTATGGCCAAACAGTTCTGTTTTTGTTTCATCAGACCAGAGGACATTTCTCCAAAAAGTACCATATATGTCCCCATGTGCAGTTGCAAACCATAGTCTTGAGTTTTTATGGCGGTTTTGAAGAAGTTGCTTCTTCCTTGCTGAGTGGCCGTTCAGGTTATGTCAATATAGGACTCGTTTTACTGTGGATATAGATACTTTGTACCTGTTTCCTCCAGCATCTTCACAAGGTCCTTTGCTGTTGTTCTGGGGTTTATTTGCACTTTTCGCACCAATGTACGTTCATCTCTAGGAGACAGAACGCATCTCCTTCCTGAGCGGTATCACGGCTGCATGGTCCCATGGTGTTTATACTTGAGTACTATTGTTTGTATAGATGAACATGGTACCTTCAGGTGTTTGGAAATTGCTCCCAAGGATGAACCAAACTTGTGGAGGTCTAAAAAAATTTCCTGAGGTCTTGGTTGATTTCTTGATTTTCCCATGATGTCAAGCAAAGAGGCACTGAGTTTGAAGGTAGGCCTTGAAATGACATCCAGAAGTACACCTTACTTGTGTCATGCACAAAGTAGATGTCCTAACCGACTTGCCAAAACTATAGTTTGTTAACAAGAAATTTGTGGAGTGG
This sequence comes from Oncorhynchus masou masou, assembly GCF_036934945.1. NCBI lineage: Eukaryota > Metazoa > Chordata > Actinopteri > Salmoniformes > Salmonidae > Oncorhynchus > Oncorhynchus masou. The sequence goes on from NC_088242.1 coordinate 54,057,831, forward strand.
TTGAAAAATGAGTTTTAATTACTGTACACACGCCACAATGATTAACACACGGGACGAGACCCATAATCATCTGCGCAATCCACAAAGGCACGAAAGCCCAAAACACACAGCACAGGTACTCACACGCACCAATGGACATTGTAACAACAAGTAATCAACAAGACCATGGACACCAAAGGGCACATACATACAAATACTAATCAGTGGGAATAGGAGAAAGGTGTGCGTGATGAAAGTTCCCGGAGGGATCCGTGACACAAGTTGAGCAAACACATCATTTAAAGTTTCAAGTCGGAGCTAAGTTTGGGCCAACTAAAAACGTTTAAGTTCAGGTAACACTTTGATCAAAAAGTTGAGTCAACTTAAAAAGGCTGGGGAACCAGTTACTTAATAATAATCAGTTGAAACAACTAGAATTGATTTACAGTATTTCAGTATTAGTTGTACATCTCACTCACTGTTCTCCTCTCCTTTCTGTGCGTGTGTATTGTGTGTGCGTAGTGGCGTCAGGCATCGTCTTCAGTGAGTCTGGGAAGAGTGATGTTGGCTCATGAACAGGACTACAGAGGGCTGATAGCTGGCTGTGTGTGTGTCAGCCTGTTACTACTTCTGCTGCTCGCTCTATTCATCTGGAAAAGGAGGAACAAGCACATTGACGGTACGTGTGTTATTATAGAAATGTGATATACAGGATTTGCTATGTTTTTGTTTGTGTGGGTTTTGTGTGCGTGTGTACGCTTGCACGTATGTCCAACTCCTACTAGCCGTGTTGGGATGGCTGTGGGGTTGCTGGAGATGTTGTGCTGACTGGCTGGTCACGATGGGAGAAATGGTGGAGCGCTCTGTCCTTCTCCTTCAATGACTGTGTTTCTCTCTCTCTCTCTCCCTTTCTCTGGTCCTACCATCTCCCTCCACCTTTACCCCATCTTTCCCTATCGCTCACCTCTCTCTGCCACCCCTCTCTTCCCTACATCTCATCACATTCCCTACATCCAATCCTCTACCTACCTACCTCCCTCCCTCTTTCTCTCTCTCTTGCCAAAACACCCACCCACCCACCACCACCCACTCCCCCTCTTCTCCCCCTCTCCATCTCTCTGGTCTCTAGATCTGGCTGAGGGTAAGGTTTGGTATGATGGCCGGGCTCACATTCAGCACTTGGACATGTTGGCAAACGCCCGAAGCGTCAGCCCTACTAACGAAATGGTGTCCCACGAGTCGGTGGACTATAGAACCACCCTGCTGGAGGGTACGTTTCCTGACACAACACCATGGCCCTAATCCTAACACTAACCCTGTCCTAACACTAACGCTGACCTTATAACCCTGTACTAACGATGCTTGCTTTCCTTTCCTAAACTTAAAGTGGCTATTTTGAAACACTTACAAACTGTACTCGACTGCCATTGTTTCGGTAAAAAGCTGAGGAATGGGGCTGGAGGAATGTAACGACTCTCAAATTCATAGTCAGAGCTATAGATGCACTGACAGACCATCCATGATATCAACACTACAGATGCAACCATGTTTTGAGGCTGTACAGTGTTTGTTTACATTTACTTTGCTTTTAAACTTTGGAGTAAAACAAGTTTATATTGTGGGTTATGACAGTTGAGCTAAGCTTATGAACTATTTACACATTATATTCTTCAAGAATCAATGGGTACATATGATTCATTAAAAAAAAAAAATGGATGTCGCAATGATTGGCCCCTTCAAACTTCTAACTCGTAAGTTCATAACCCAGAGATGTGCTGCAACTTCTAAGGACTAGAGTGGTCCATCCCTGCATGAACCTCTTTCAATATAACCCCAACTGTTTCCACTCATTCGAGCAACACTGACATAAAGGGAAGAAAGCAACATAACTACCTTTCTCACTTTCCTCTGCATGTACTGGGCAGGGCTCAGGTTCTCCCTCTTCCGTTCTGTAACCATGACTCTCTCTGGCATCACTCTGTGATCATCTGACCTAACGCTGACCTCTAACCCTGACACCCTGTAGTAATTGACCTTTGGCTATATTGTTTCAGACCAGGGCGTGGAGAGGCCAGAGTCGTGCAGGGGGGCTCCCCCCATCTACGGGGGCCATGGGGAACTCCTGTCCCCCAGGCTGGGGCTGGGTGGCATGGGGATGGGGATAGGTCTGGGGGTGGAGGGGGAGCTGGTGTCCCCTCTCCTGTCGGCCTCGGTCCACATCGACACGTCCCAGCTGCACCCTGACCTGCTGAAGGAGGTTCAACATGTGGTCATCGCCAGGGAACACCTGCTGTTACACCTAAACCAGGTCATAGGCAGAGGTGAGTGGGATGATCATACATGTGTGTGGGATAGACATATATAGGATAGACATGTACAGGGATGGATGGATAGTCCAGGAGGCAGGAGGGGGACAAGGAGAGCAGGTAGCTGACGAGTGGTGGCTATTCAGCAGCCTGATGGTCTGGGGGTAGAAGCTATTGGCCATTCTGACAGTTTTTGTCATGATTCTCCTATACTGCCCACGTCTGAGTGATGGAAATGGGGAGAACAGGCCATGGCTCAGATGGCTGGGGTCCTACCTCTTCCCTGTAGGTGTGTCATCATTTTTGGTAATCAGGCCTACTACTGTCATGTCGTCAGCGAACTTGATGATGGGGTCGGAACTGTATCTACTATACATACTTCTGATACATGAAAAGACACCCACATCCATGAACACACACACCTACACACACATTACCTTAACGTACACCAAATGGCCAAAAGTATGTGGTCACCACTTCAAATGTTTTCAGCTGAAAGACCCCCCGAGCTTACCCATGATGTTGTCCAACGATTTAACTCAATAAGTCATAGTTTTAGTCAAAGTACACTAGATATACAAAAGTATGTGGACAACCCTTCAAATGAGTGGATTTGGCTATTTTAGCCACACCTGTTGCTGACACGTGTATAAAATAGAGCACAGAGCCATGCAACCTCCATAGACAAACATTGGCAGCAGAGTGGCCTTACTGGAGAGCTCAGTGACTTTCAACGTGGCACCGGCATAGGATGCTACCTTTCCAACTAGTCAGTTTGTCAAATTTCTGTTTTGCTGAAGCTGCCCAGGTCAACTGTAAGTGCTGTTATTGTGAAGTGGAAATGTCTAGGAACAATAACGGCTCAGCCTCGAAGTGGTAGGCCACACAAGCTCACAGAACGGGACTACCGAACGCTGAAGATCATAGCGTGTAAAAATCGCTCAACATCAGTGCCGGATCTCACTAATGCTCTTGTGGCCGAATGGAAGCAAGTCCCCGCAGCAATGTTCCCACGTCTAATGGAAAGCCTTCCCAGACGAGGAGTGGAGGCTGTTATAGCAGCAAAGGGTGGACCAACTCCAAATGAATGCCCATGATTCTGGAATGAGATGTTCGACAAGCCGGTGTCCACATACAAGTAGTGTATACTCAGACTCGGACTTTAGGGAATCTGTAGGTCTCAACCATGGTAATATCAGAATCCATCCCCATAGGGGATACACCTAAATGCAGTATTCACCATGTTAGAGCTTAGTGACCAACATAATCAAACCACCAGGTTTGACATTCAGATATGAAAACAGAAAAAGGAGAAAGGCCTTTCTCTGTTATTAACATCTGCACAATTTTCAGGGACAATGCTCCCCCCAAAAATCCCCCCTCCCCCTTGACTCGGCCCTCAGGGAAGCCTGGAGATTCTGAAGCAGGATTATGGGGTGGCGTGGGATGATTTATTCCCGGGTAGAATTCCGAGCACCATTGTTTATCCGTGTGGTGTAACCCGAGCCCTCAGTGCATCTGCAAGGATCGTGATGGGAGAACACCTCAGAGTAGCCCAACACCCTTGCAAAGCTGCACTGAGCCCCCCAGACCACATGTAATAAAGGCCACAGTAACTCAGATATGGGGCGATATAGCCTCTAATGAACCCTATTGAACTCAACTGAAGGGAATGAATGGGCGCCTCAAGTAGAGCTTCATAGAAGTAATCGAGACTTCAACAAAGGGGAATCTCGCTTTTCAGCCTGCCTGACTCCCCTGAACAAGGAAGTTAACCCACTGTTCCTAGGCCGTCATCGTAAACAAGAATTTGTTCTTAACTGACTTTCCTAGTTAAATAAAATTAAATAAATAAGTACATATATTTTTTTAATTGCTCCATTGACTTACTGGTCTAAAGAAGTATGTCTATAAAAAAAAACAAGGGTTTCCAGCATCAAGCATTCCTCTTACAGCAAGTACTCTGTTTCTAGCTTATTTTGACACCCATTTGAGCTTCATCTCTTATGTTTCTCTCTCTTTTTTTCTTCACAGGTCACTTTGGCTGTGTGTTCCATGGGACCTTGTTAGAGGCTGACGGTCAGAAACAGCACTGTGCCATCAAGTCCCTCAACCGTGAGTACAGACCACAGCATGACCAAAAGAGCCACATCACAAAGTCACTTGACCAGGGTTGTGTTCAGACACAAAACGAGAGAAAACCTTTTGAAGCTAAGGGGTTCCGACTTGGACGTGGTTGGGATGATCAGAAACAGGAAAGGCCAGATCTTCGTCTGGAACATGGCCGAAGATACAATAATAATGCTAAGAGGAGCTACCGTACCTAGACCGTGGATTCCATTGGAAACACACCTGACTAACCATGTCCAAAATTCAACCATATAAGCAGAATCCAACCTCAGTCACCCCCTATTCATTCATTCAAATCTCATAGCTATGATGTGATATGATATCATAGCAACAATGCAATGCCACAATAACATTAGAGGGCCTTATCTCATTCCAGCTGGGCTCTTGACACACAACACACACACACACACACAATGACACACACAGCCGCAGCGGTGTGGCCTGTGGAAGGATGATTGAGATGAATGGGCTCCTGGCGACGAGGATGACATTAGGGTCCCCCTGTCTCTAATCGTGTAACCTGTCACTTTACCCTGGGAGATTAATGTCCTAGATAAGGCTTTGGTGAGATCTGCCTGCTGGACTGGTGGTAACCCATAGCGATTGAGGGCACTCGGCTGGTAACCCATAGCGATAGAGTTACCTCTGCCTTTCGTTCAGACATTGTTCTCTGAGCCTTGGCCTTCTCATTGAGTTTACAGTGACCTGAAGTTCCCTGGGGAACTTTAAAGAAAACGAAGTTCTCTGGGGAACTGTGTCACTGTCTTGGCAAAGACACAGTGTTTTCGGTGAATATTGTAGGTGATGTCACCATGTTGTTTCTGCAATACAGAAAAGTGTAGTTTGAACTCTTGCAGCTGAACAGCCATATTGTCTTCTTTTTTTAAAACTCAGCATTAAATGCCAAGTCTTCTTTTTTCCGTTTGAGTGTGTCGTCATCTGGTAGTTCCAGTGAAAGGGCAATCAGCTGTTTTATCTTAGCTAAATGAGATTCCGTTTTAAACGAGATTAGAAGAGAGGGGAGGGGGAAAGAGCGTGACACCAGGAGCACTGATTCGATTGGGTAATGGGAGTGTTGCGTAGCGGTTGCCTATAGGTTTGGTTTAGGGTCACAGTCCCAATGCTCAGACAGCCTGAAGACTGGCTCCTCATGGGCTGCTTACTAAGGTTTAGATGGCACGGTAAAGAGATTTAGGCTTATGGCTCCAGGGCCTGTTTTGTTTGCGTTTTTGGTGGTGGCAATGCATGATTATAATACAGACTTTAATGTCAGGATGTTGTATAAAAGAGAATGTGTTCTCTTTTCAGTAACTTGGCGAAATAAGTAAACAAGTCATTCTGTAATATCTTGCCGGGTTGTCAGGGATCACTGACCTGGAGGAGGTGTCTCAGTTCCTGAAGGAGGGGATCATCATGAAGGACTTCAGCCACCCCAACGTGCTCTCTCTACTAGGGATCTGTCTGCCCACTGAGGGCTCTCCTCTGGTGGTGCTGCCGTACATGAAGCACGGAGACCTCAGGAACTTCATACGGGAAGAGACACATGTACGACACACACACACACACACACACTCTGGTCATACATGAAGTAATGTCAGACAAAGTCCAATGCAGCTGAAACATTTGTATATGTAGGTACAGGAGTACAGCATTTTCCATGTGTGAGCTTTTCTTTCTGTATTTGTGTGCTTTACTTCCTATATGAAGTATTCCCCCCCCCAGCACCAGTGGATACATGTGTGACGTGTATCTCACCTCCACCCTCTTCCTTGTTTCTTTAGAACCCCACAGTGAAGGACCTGATGGGCTTTGGTCTGCAGGTGGCCCGGGGCATGGAGTATCTGGCCAGCAAGAAGTTTGTCCACAGAGACCTAGCCGCAAGGAACTGCATGTAAGATCTGGAACCAACTGTCAAATGCAATCTCAAACAGTCAGTGCGTGAACGGGTACCCATCTTTGTAGTGAGAGAGGCATACAGTCATGCATACTTTGAGATTCCGGCATTGGAAAAGACGCCATTTGGGCTCCAACCATTACAAGATAATATAAGAATGTTTGGATCCAACATGGCTGTCAGTTTCCCTAGCGCTGTTTGTATGCTGTAAAGCTGTTGTTGACCCAATCCATCTCGCTCTCTCCTAGGCTGGATGAAAGCTACACAGTGAAGGTGGCAGACTTTGGCCTGGCCAGGGATGTGTATGATAAGGAGTACTACAGCATCCACAACAAGAGTGGAGTCAAACTGCCTGTCAAGTGGATGGCCCTGGAGAGCCTGCAGACACACAAGTTCACCCCAAAGTCAGATGTGGTGAGAGACTACCCAAGCACACACATCAAATCAAATGTTATTGGTCACATACACATATTTAGCAGATGTTATTGCGGGTGCGGCGAAATACACACAAATCCAAAAGTAAAATAATGGAATTAAGAAATATATAAATATTAAGACGTGCAATGACTAAATTACAGTAGAATATATTGCAGTATATACATAGGAAATGAGTTAAGCAGTATGTAAACATTATTAAAGTGACTAGTGTTCCATTATTAAAGTGACCAATGATTCCATGTCTATGTATATAGGGCAGCAGCCTCTAAGGTGCAGGGTTGAGTAACCGGGTGGTAGCTGGCTAGTGAAGGCTATTTAACAGTCTGATGGCCTTGAGCTAGAAGCTGTTTTTTAGTCTCTCGGTCCCAGCTTTGATGCAGCTGTACTGACCTTGCCTTCTGGATGATAGAGGGAGGAACAGGCCATGACTCGGGTGGTTGATGTCCTTGATGATCTTTTTGGCCTTCCTGTGGCATCGGGTGCTGCAGGTGTACTGGAGGGCAGGTAGTTTTTCCCCTGGTGATTCGTTGGGCAGGTCGCACCACCCTCTGGAGAGCCCTGCAGTTGTGGGTGGTGCAGTTGCCGTACCAGGCGGTGATGCAGCCCAACAGGATGCTCTCAATTGTGCATCTGTAAAAAAATGTGCATCTGTTTGTGAGGGTCTTAGGGGCCAAGCCAAATTTCTTCAGCCTCCTGAGGTTGAAAAGGCGCTGTTGCACCTTCTTCACCCCACTGTCTGTGTGGGTGGACCATTTCAGATCATCAGTGATGTGTATGCAGAGGAACTTGAAGCTTTCCATCTTCTCCACTGCGGCCCGTCAATGTGGGTATGGGGTTGCTCCCTCTGCTTTTTAATGTCCACGATCAGCGCCTTCGTTTTGTTGACGTTGAGGGAGAGGTTATTTTCCTGGCACCACTCCGCCAGGGCCCTCACCTCCTACCTGTAGGCTGTCTCGTCATTGTTGGTAATCAGGCCTACTATAGTTGTGTCGTCTGCAAACTTGACAATTTAGTTGGAGGTGTGTGTGTGGCCACGCAGTCATGGGTGAACAAGGGGCTGAGTACGCAACCTTGTGGGGCCCAGTGTTGAGGATCAGCGGAGTGGAGGTGTTGTTGCCGACCTTCACCACCTGGGGGTAGCCCGTCAAGAAGTCCAAGACCCATATGCAAAGGATGAGGTTCAGACCCAGGGCCCTGAGCTTGATGATTAGCTTGGAGGGTACTATGGTGTTGAAGGTTGATCTATAGTCAATGAACAGCATTCTTACATAGGTATTCCTCTTGTACAGATGGGATAGGGCAGTGTGCAGTGTGATGGCGATTGCATCGTCTGTGGGGCTATTGGGGCGGTAAGCAGATTGAAGTGGGTCTAGGGTGTCAGGTAAGGTAGAGGTGAAATGATCCTTAAATAGCCTCTCAAAGTAATTCATGATGACAGAGGTGAGTGCTACGAGGCGATAGTCATGCACACACACTCAGGCACACACGAATGTACCGTGCCAGTCAAAAGTTTGGACACACCTACTCATTCAAGGGTTTTCTTTATTTTTACTATTTTCTTCATTGTAGAATAATAGTGAAGACATCAAAATGATGAAATAACATACAATAAATCATGTAGTAACGCACTTTTTTAAAACAAATCTAAATATATTTTATATTTGAGATTCTTCAAAGTAGTCACCCTTTGCCTTGATGACAGCTTTGCAGACTTTGGATTTTCTCAACCATCTTAATGAGGTAGTTACCTGGAATGCATTTCTGTACATTTGTGGAATTTCTTTCCTTCTTTTTGTATTTGAGCCAGTCAGTTGTGTTGTGACAAGGTAGGAGTGGTATACAGAATATAGCCCTATTTGGTAAAAGGCCATGTCCGTATTATGGCAAGAACAGCTCAAATAAGCAAAGAGAAACGAGAGTTCATCATTAATTTAAGACATGAATGTCGGTCAATCAAGAACATTTCAAGAACTTTTGCAAAAACCATCAAGAACAGTTGCAAAAACCATCAAGCGCAATGATGAAACTGGTGTTCATGAGGACCACCACAGGAAAGGAAGACCCAGAATTACCTCTGCTGCAGAGGATAAATACATGAGAGTTAACTGCACCTCAGATTGCAGCCCAAATAAATGCTTCACAGAGTTCAAGTAACAGACACATCTCAACATCAACTGTTCAGAGGAGACTGTATGGATCAGGCCTTCATGGTCGAACTGCTGCAAAGAAACCATTACTAAAGGGCACCAATAAGAAAAGACTTGCTTGGGCCAAGAAACATGAGCAATGTACATTAGACTTGTGGAAATCTGTCTTTTGAGTCCAAATTTGAGATTTTTGGTTCCAACCTCTTTGTGAGACGCAGAGTAGGTGAACGGATTATCTCCTATGTGTGTTTCCCACCGTGAAGCATGGAGGAGGAGGTGTGATGGTGTGGGGGTGCTTTGCTGGTGACACTGTCTGGGACTTTGTTTTTCAATGGGACAATGACGCAACACACCTCCAGGCTGTATAAGGGCTATTTTACCAAGAAGGAGAGTGATGGAGTGCTGCATCAGATGACCTGGCCTCCACAATCACCCGACCTCAAACCAATTGAGACAGTTTGGGATGAGTTGGACCGCAGAATGAAGGAAAAGCAGCCAACACATGCTCATCATATGTGGGAACTTCTTCAAGACTGTTGGAAAAGCATTCCAGGTGAAGCTGGTTGAGAGAATGCCAAGAGTATGCAAAGCTGTCATAAAAATAAAAAAATCTAAAATCTTAAAGATATTTTGATTTGTTTAACACTTTTTTGGTTAGTACATGATTCCATATGTGTTATTTCATAGTTTGGATGTCTTCACTTATAGAAAATATTAAAAAATAAAGAACAAAATGCTTGAATGAGTAGGTGTGTCCAAACTTTTGACTGGTACTGTATATACACTACTACTCACTCCTTCATTCACTTACAGTATTACGTAATCATTCTCCCGTCTATTCTAACACACACACACGATGATAACCTGTGATAAATAAGTAGCAAGCTTAATTCTTTGGAACTTAATCAGAGCTCCATCCTCTCAACCCCTCGAACTCCACTCTGCCTTAACAAACCACCACTGTACCGTTCCATCTCTGGTTGAGGTATATAGGTTTAGCTTGTCACTCTCTGCTACAGTATCTGTCTGTGATCTCACTAAGGTTAGCGGATTTTAACACTCTTCCCGGCTGGCTGCTCTCATCACTGAAGGCCAGAAGGGAAATGATCTAATTAGGACTGACTTGGCCTGTGTTCGAAATGACACCCTATTCCCTATATGGTGCACTTCTTTTGACCAGGACCCATAGGGAATAGAGTGCCATTTCAGATGCAGCCTGTGATGTACTGTGATGTGATCTGATGTGTAATTGGTCCATCTGGTGTTCAATGTTTCAGTGGTCGTTTGGCGTGTTGCTATGGGAACTGATGACCCGGGGAGCCCCGCCGTATTCGGACGTCAACTCTTTTGACATCACTGTGTTCCTGCTGCAAGGGAGACGGCTGCTGCAGCCAGAGTTCTGCCCTGATCCACTGTGAGTGAACACACACACACACAAACACACATTCATATACAGTACGCACACACATCACGCGTGCACGCTTGTACACACACACACACACGCACACACACACACGGGCAGTGCACACACACACAGGCACTGTGAGTGGAAAGTGTGTGTGTGTCCACACTCATAAACAAACAGACATGTATACTTACACCCATCAAGCTTATACCCAACCACTCCCAAATATAATGTGCAGACAGATGCTTTCAGTATTAATAAAAGTATATTCCTACGCACACATTTGCCCACACACACTCCTGTCTTTCACCTTGACCAATGCACATAGGGATGTCTCAGTAGTGCTTGTCCTTGACAGAGACATTGAGATGAACAGAGGCCCATTGTTAACACCACCCTGACGTACTGCATGGTCTGCTTGAAGAAAAAGACTGAGACGGACAGATATGTAGACAGGGAATGGGACGGACGGACGGAGGGAGGGAGGGAGGGATGCAGACAGCCAGATAGAGGGAGGGAGGGAGGGAGGGAGGGAGGGAGGGAGGGAGGGAGGGAGGGAGGGAGGGAGGGAGGGAGGGAGGGAGGGAGGGAGGGAGGGAGGGAGGGAGGGAGGGAGGGAGGGGAGAGAGAATTGTGTAAACTGTAACGCATATATAACTACTGAATCAATCAGGTCACTACAGACATGAGATAATCTCCTTAATCTCCCCCAATCTGTAAAAACAACATGTTTCCAAGTACGAACTATGATTATTTCGTGAAAATAAAATACTATCTCCCTATTCATCTCCGTAAGTCAGAGGGAGTTTTCAGGTGAGGTGTAAATCCTAGTCTAGATTCAGCCAAGCGGAGAGCAAAACGGAATGATCCATAACCATTCATATGAGTCTTTTTTCATGAACATTCACTGACATGCAGTATTTCCAGAATGAATGGGGCCCTGTGGCAAAACTGGCAAAACTACACTGAACAAAAATATAAACGCAACATGTGAAGTGTTGGTCCCATGTTTCATGAGCTGAAATAAAAAAATTCCAGAAATGTTCTACATGCACAAAAAATGTATTTCTCTCAAATTTTGTGCACAAATGTGTTTACCTCCCTGTTAGTGAGCATTTCTCCTTTGCCAAGATAATCCATCCACCTGACAGATGTGGCTTATCAAGAAGCTGACGAAACTGCATGATCATAACACAGGTGCACCTTGTGCTGAGGGAAATTAAAAGACCACTCTAACATGTGCAGTTTTGTCACACAACACAATGCCACAGATGTCTCAAGTTTCAGCTTGGCTTGGCTCCCTAGTGGGCGGCGGGCCTGGCTCTCAAGTGGGTGGGCTTATGCCCTCCCAGGCCCACCCATGGCTGTGCCCCTGCTCAGTCATTTGAAACCCAAAGATTAGGGCCTCGTTTATTTATTTCAATTGAATGATTTCCTTATATCAAATCAAATTTGATTGGTCACATACACATATTTAGAAGATGTAATTGCAGGTGTAACAAAATGTTATATGAACTGTAACCTAGTAAAATTGTTGAAATTGTGTTATACTTCTGTTCAGTATAAAGGTGGCTACTAAATATCTAAGTGAGCAAAACATATGTACATAATTGTATTTCACCTGCATATCGGCTTATCCATGCATCAAAATGTTATCCTAACCACCTCCCCTCCCTTATCTCCCACCCCAGGTATAACGTGATGGTCGAGTGCTGGCACCCCAAGTCGGAGAGGAGGCCCACCTTCTCAGAGCTGGTATCCCTTATCAACGCCATCTTCTCCAGCTTCAGCGGAGAGCACTACATCCTTCTCAACACCACCTATGTCAACATAGACAAGATGAGCCCCTACCCCCCTCTCATCTCCTCATCCTCCTCTTCCTCCTCCACTCCTCAGGGCCACCCCCTGGAGCGAGACTGCTGCACCTGAGAGAGAGGGAGTGATGGAGAGAAAGAAAGAGAGAGAGAGAGAGAGAGGGAGAGATGAAAGAAAAATTGTTGAGGAGAAAAGGAGAGCGCATGGGGAGAGATTGAAGACAAGGGGGTAAAAGGAGGGTAGGAAAAGAATGAGCTTGACAGAGTAAGAAAGAGAGAGAGAAAAGAGTGGGCTTGAGGCGGCGAAGCCGTTGGGTCGCTTGGGAACTGTATGTGACTGACAGACAGACACTGGACAAACTCTGTGTACGCTGGCTGAGAAAAGACAGGTTAAGGACACTGACACGTGCCGTGCCTACTTCACGTGTGTGTAATGTATGTATACTGACCAATGACCAACCAAACAAACATCACTGTACGCCTGAGGCCTATATGAACTGTTAGGTCGATCTTGGCTACCCTCTGCTCTTTAACCTAGAACTTGCTCTAGACCCTCCCATGACCTTTTACCCCGGTATGCCCTTGGAGCCTGACTTCAGGAGGTCAGGCTTCTCGTCTCTCTCTACCACATACAATTTGGAGACATGGGAGAACCTTTTCAATGAACAAAGCCTATAGAATTCTATAGAAGCACATTGTGTGTATCAAGTACAAGTGACTCACCCAACATTTCAACAACTCCCGTGCCAAAGAGGGACCGGATGATTTTTGGAGACATTTCCGCTTGTGGGTGGCATGTGTATGGCGATATGGCGAAGGGCCGGGCTCCAGGTTTTTTTTTCCCTCGCCATAAAATTCTTTACACCATCATCCGCACTGCCACTGAATTCCCCTCTCTTCCCACCTCTCCTCACATGCCTCCTCGCATACATCCCTAAGCACTAGGACTGAATGAAGAAAGTCCCAGCTCCAGCCTCCAGGGGATGTTCTCACTAACCGAGGTGGCGGTGCAGATTGGCTGGCAGGAGGAACAATTTTGCTGCCCATGTGCAGTATGCTACACTGGATACTTCTTTATGTGTGTAATTATCTTTGACGATTCTCTTTTGATGTGCTTCTTTCAAAACATCTTGCTGCTTCATTGCTGTGAGTGACTTTTAGGAATCTGCAGATGTTTCCCAGTTGAAAGGTGTTTTGGTTTTTTGCCTTTCGGTTGGTAACACTTTGACTTGAACCGGCCCGTCATAATGTCTACATAGCATGTGTCATAGCAGTTCATGCAAGCTCAGCCTGAAAACAACTGACATAATCATGTTTTAGACTTCAGAGAGTCAAGTGGGGGGAAACTGGAGACACGTTGGAACATTTGATGGTTTTTTGGCATCATAGTACTGCGTCAGTTGGAACAAGTGTTTTTACTGTCAATCATGACTTCATCGCGGCGTTGTTACACACTGCTATGTCGACATTTTGAAAGACCACTTCAAGTTAAAACGTGACCATTTTGCCTCTCCTGTGTGAATTGTTTGTCTTTTTGTTACTATGGCTGCTGTTCTGTTTTAAATGATCAGGCCAGCAATGGACAGATATGAATGTTTGCTCAAATAAATGTTTAAAGAACTGTACTATATTTTTTATAATGCCCTTTATTATGAAAATGAGCCTAAATAAATGGTCGGCCCAATAGAATAACGCCCGAACTGAGCAGTGGTGCCACAACAACGACCAATCAACTTCAGTGAATGAACCACTGCCTTCTGTACAAAAATGATAAAGGTTAACACCTCTGTGGATGTGTCTTCTATATGTAGGATTTAACTGTGGTAAATGTGTGTGTATGTATACTGTATGATAGGTGATTGTTGTGGGTACAGCACAGTACAAACAACCGATACTGTACAGTCATTGAACAACTGGAGCTAGCAAGTTCACGTCCTTAACTATTAGACTGTTCTAGATGTTCCTATTGGTAACTAAATGGCTTGTAAATCCATGACTTTTGTCCATTAATATGCCATTGAGCCCACTGTCAGTGAAGTGTGAGCATATATATGAAGCACTGTTTAGGGATCGTCTATGAAAATAGTGATGGTACATATGTTGTTACTATGTTATGTCATCTGACTGACTCAGTGTAATAAAACTATATTATCAGTGTGGACATGTCAAATACTGTATCTTATTATCATTGTCTGTACATTTGTAACGAGTTTCTTCTAACTCCTCCTCTGACGAAGAGGTGGAACAAGGATCGGACCAAAATGCAGCGTGGTTAGTTAGATACATCTTTAATGAAGATGAAACACGAACAACACAAAACAACAAACGTGGAAAACCGAAACAGCCCTATCTGGTGCAACAAACACAGAGACAGGAACAATCACCCACAAACACACGGTGAAACCCAGGCTACCTAAATATGGTTCCCAATCAGAGACAATGACTAACACCTGCCTCTGATTGAGAACCATATCAGGCCAGACATAGAAATAGACAAACAAGACATCCAACATAGAATGCCCACTCAGATCACACCCTGACCAACCAAAACATAGAAACATACAAATAAACTATGGTCAGGGTGTGACAACATTCTTTATTTGACCAGGCAAAGATCATTTTTATGATGTCACACAGTGCCTTCGGAAAATATTCAGACCGACCCCTTGACCTTGTTCACATTTTGTCACATTACAGACTTATTCTAAACTTGATTACATTTAAAAAACATCCTCAGCAGTCTACACACAATATCCCATAATAACAAAGTAAAAACATTTTTTTTGTATTTTTGCAAATATATTATAAATATACTGAAATACCTTATTTATATAAGTATTCAGATCGAATTTGAGATGTTTTTACAACTTGATTGGAGTCCACCTGTGGTAAATTCAATTGATTGGACATGATTTGGAAAGGCACACACCTGTCTATATAAGGTTCCACAGTTGAAGGTGACCAAGAACCTGATGGTCACTCTGACAGAGCTCTAGATTTCCTCTGTGGGGATGGGAGAACATTCCAGAAGGACAACCATCTCTGCAGCACACCACCAATCAGGCCTTTATGGTAGAGTGGCCAGATGGAAGCCACTCCTCAGTCAAAGGCACATGACAGCCCGCTTGGAGTTTGCCAAAAGGAACCTAAAGACTCTCAGATCAGGAGAAACAAGATTCTCTGGTCTGATGAAGCCAAGATTGAACTCATTGGTCCGAATGCCAAGCCTTATGTCTGGAAGAAACCTGGCACCACCCCTACGGTGAAGCATGGTGGTGGCAGCATCATGCTGTGGGGATGCTCTTCAGCGGCAGGGACTGGGAGACTAGTCAGGATCGAAGCAAAGATGAATCCTAGAAGGTGATGATCCTTGATGAAAACCTACTCAGGACCTCAGACTGGGGTGAAGGTTCACCTTCCAACAGGACAAGACAACACCTTCCAACAGGCAACTCTCCCCATCCAACCTGACAGAGCTTGAGAGGATCTGCAGAGAAGAATGGGAGAAACTCCCCAAATACAGGTGTGCCAAGCTTGTAGCGTCATACCCAAGAACAATCGATGCTGTAAATACTTTCTGAAGGCACTGTATGTTACATATGCTGCTTCAGTCGTTCTACTCATTGCCTCATCTACCTACCGATAGCTTCAGAGTATCCACAGGGTGGATGGGTGGATTACTTAATATCTGTCCACTAAGGAGTCAAGTGGCTTCAGTTTCAAATTAATTAGTTTAACATTTATTTAACCAGTGGCCTCAGTTTCAAATTCATTTATTTCAACAGGACATCTCCTGAGGGAGAGAACCGGAATATAGAAAAACCTGGAGGTTCTTGCTGAGAGTTGGGGGGGGGGCAATTATAGGTGCCCAGAATACTGGGTTTTATGACCCTGTGTTAACAAAGTGTTTCAAAAAAGTAACATTTGAATGGTAGTGGACATTGAGTTTGACTGATTGGAACTCCTGTTTGGATAACATGTAGGAGTATACATTTACGACCCGTACCTTTTGTCTCTATCCTGTTAGCTTTGTTCTCACTCCTTCAGCCTTCTCTGCTCTCATTGGCTAGTGGTGACCTCTGACCCCTCACCTTTCTTTACCCTCTCCTCTTTTGTATTGCTGTCTAGACGAGCCTGGAGTTTCCCTCTGTGTAGCCTGGCCGTGACCGAAGCTTTCATTACAGGTCATCCTCTCAGAGTTGCTTGGTGACCCTGGATCTGGGTTGTTTTCACGACGGCACACCGTAGCAACGGAAAACAAAAAACTAATGTTTCTAATTGGTCAAGTTCAGATATAGCCTCCTCGTTTCACTCAGTTTAAAGATGCTTTCTTCCTATTTGTGCTTACTGAACAAGACCTTGTTTGAGAACGATCTGTCTTTGCCTATAGCCTAATCATGCCACCCTGGTCTTAGTTAAAAGGCCATCATATGGAGATAGATAGAGGAGAGGACCTCTGAGTGCCAGTGCTCTTCAGTTATGTACTAATCAGTTGCTCTGTAATGGCTGGAGCCTGCACCCTGTTTCTCTCATTCTCTTTCTCTCTCTCTCTCTCTCTCTCCGTTTGTCTCTCTGTCTTTGTCTCTTTCTCTCTCTCTCTCTCTCCGTTTGTCTCTCTGTCTTTGTCTCTCTCTCTCTCTCTCTCTCTCCGTTTGTCTCTCTGTCTTTGTCTCTCTCTCTCTCTCTCTCTCTCTCTCTCTCCCTTTGTATTTCTTTATCTTTCTCTTTTCAATACACATACACAAAGAAAGAACAGGTGTATGTTAGATGGGCCCAGTTCAAGTATGTTATGTCATAGGATGATTCAGGACCTTTGGAATGCAATGCTGGACACACTGCACCAGTACCCCCCCCCAACCCCATGCCGTCTGATAATGATAATGAACCTATCCCAACCTCTCCTCAGCACCCATTCTGACCTACTGAGTCAACACACACTCATTAAGCCACTAATGTGAAGAGCATTGGCAAGAGAGCGATTTAGGAGATATATTTAAAGGTACACAACAACTCCTTATATTCATTATCAACCAATCACTCATGGTTCTAATACTTTACGCTGTTTTTCTTTTGGATACATCAGTACAGAACAACTCGCTTGAGATGTGAGTTTTTGGGGTATAGATGCCCCCTATTGGTACTCTGCCACTCTTGCAGCTAAAGAACCATTATTATTTTCTGCTGATTTCCCAACCAATGTTTAAATTAATTAACACACACATGTTTTGTCTAAGACTATTTTCATAAGAGAAGAAAGCATTTGCCGCCTCTTCTATAGCACCGGCAATTTTCCCAATATATTTCCCAATTCCTAGGTTCTACATTTGGATGAGATTAGGTGAACTTCAACACCTTTATCTATAATTCAAGAACTTGGTTGTCACTCTGTAGATGAACACATCTCAGATGATACCTACAGGCTGTTGGATCTTGGCCTGCATCAAACATTCCTCCCTCCACACACATTCTATATATATATATATATATCCCATTTAGCAGACGCTTTTGTCCAAAGCGACTTACAAGTCGGCTGGGGCCACTACTTTTTTACATATGGGTGGCCCCATTCTGCATCAAGGTCATCCAACTCAACCCCAGATATGAGCCAAATAGCATCTGTGTCCCAAATGGCACCCTATTTCCTATATAGTGCACTACGCTTGATCGGGCCCCATTGAGCTCTGGTCAAAAGCAGTGCACTGTACAGGGAATATGGTGCCATTTGGCGCAGACTCAGACTGCCCCTGGCATAAAGTAAACAAGACTAATTAGAAGATGGTTTGGGTATAACTATATTCCAGAGTTTAGGTTTGCAGTGGTACGTACACATGTGGATGTATCACTCTTTGCACCCGTTTTTTATGGAATAACCCAGGCTTCGATCTGCCAGACATACAGTACCAGTCAAAAGTTTGGACACACCTGCTAATTCAAGGATATTTCTTTATTTGTATAATTTTCTACATTGTAGAATAATAGTGAAGACACCAAAACTATGATATAAATATAAATATATACAAATATATTTTATATTTGAGATTCTTCAAAGTAGCCACCCTTTGCCTTGATGACAGCTTTGTACACTCTTGGCATTCTCTCAACCAGCTTTATGAGGAATGCTTGAGGTTAGTCGAGGTAATTTGTACATGTAGGTAGGGATGAAGTAACTATGCATAGATAATAAACAGCGAGTTGCAGCAGTCAATGTAGGGGTCAATGTAAATAGTCCGGTGGCCATTTGTTTAATTGTTCAGCAGTCTATTGGCTTGGGGGTAGAAACAATTAAGGAACCTTTTGGTCCTTGGCGCTCCGGTCCCGCTTGCCGTGCGGTAGCAGAGAAAACAGTCTATGACTAGGGTGACTGGAGTCTCTGACAATTTTTTGGGCTTTCCTCTGACAACGGCTATTATTTAGGTCCTTGGTGGCAGGAAGCTTGGCCCCAGTGATGTACTAAGCCGTAATGTAGTGATGTACTACCCTCTGTAGTACCTTACGGTCAGATGCCGAGCAGTTACCATACCAGGTGGTGATGCAACCGGTCAGGATGCTCTCAATGGTGCAGCTGAAGAACTTTTTGAGGATCAAATAAAATCAAATGTATTTATATAGCCCTTCGTACATCAGCTGATATCTCAAAGTGCTGTACAGAAACCCAGCCTAAAACCCCAAACAGCAAGCAATGCAGGTGTTGAAGCACGTTGGCTAGGAAAAAAAGAAGAAAGAAAGGCCAAAACCTAGGAAGAAACCTAGAGAGGAACCAGGCTATGAGGGGTGGCCAGTCCTCGTCTAGCTGTGCCGGGTGGAGATTATAAGAGAACATGGCCTGTTTGACCCGCCTTTTCCTAGAGTCCACAATCAGCTCCTTTGTCTTGCTCACATTGAGGGAGAGGTTGTTGTCCTGGCACCACACTGCCAGGTCTCTGACCTCCTCCCTATAGGCTGTCTTGTCATTGTAGGTGATCACACTGTTGTGTGCTCAGCAAACATAATGATGGTGTTGGAGTTGTGTTTGGCCACGCAGTTGTGGGTGAACAGGGAGTACAGGAGGGGACTTAATACACACCCCTGAGGGGAGAACATCCCTGGTAATCCCTACTGCATCTGATCTGGCGGACTAAACATATGCTTTGTTTGTAAATGATGTCTGGGTGTTGGAGCGTGCCCCTGGCTATCCATAAATAAATTAAAAAAAAACAGAAAATGCTGCCATCTGGTTTGCTTAACATAAGGAATTTGAAATGATTTACACTTTGACTTTTGATACTTAAGTATATTTTAGCGATTACATTTAATTTTGGTACTTAAGTATATTTAAAAACAAATACATTTAGACTTTTTATTTTATTTTACTGGGTGACTTTCACTTTTACTTGAGTCATTTTCTATTAATTAAGGTATCTTTACTTTTACTCAAGTATGACAATTGGGTACTTATTCCACCATTGTAATATTAGCACAAGGCACATTCAGACTGGCCACTGCTCTCCTCCCTCAAACAGCTTTTAACACAACAGCTATCTAGTGGGCTGACAGGAACTGAAGTCTAGAGGTGTGGACATAATCTCAGTTACCCTGATGGCACTGCCTCTACGTACACTTTGATGCCGGGCCAAAAATACTTTTCTCACAGTGATACTAAGAAGGGAGGAGTAAAGAGAAAAGAAAAGGACACAATTGTGAAGAATTGGCATATTATAATGATACTGTATCCAAAAGTTCAACCACTCCTTGTAATTCTATCCTGATACTTTGCACTTCTTTGATTTCTTCCCTGTTTAAACGTTTATTGAGCGTTTCTACTGAGGATTATCTGAGCGAGGTGTTTGTAATGGGTATCTGGAGTGACTAGCGGGTAACTGAGGGTGAGTCAGAGAGAGGCCTTTTGAGTTCTGGTCACAGAGGTAATGAGTAGCTCACAGATAGCTCCCATGCATGTCAACACAATGGCACAGGCAGCAGACTATGGCTTGTGTCCTAAATGGCACCCTATTCCCTATATAGTGAACTAGTCTTGACCAGGGCCCAGAGGGCACTCAACATCTGGAGAGATTATAGGGGCCTCAAATGCCCTTTTGATCCTCAAGTATGTGTTCCTCATCTGGGACTTGAACCTCTGGGATCACTTGTCCTCTTGTCTCTCTGGCTATACATATTCAAGGTAGTGATGTTGTTTTATTGTATACAGTAGAGTAGACCATATGGTCCTTGCAGCATATCAACATAGATGTAAAAAGGCATGTTTGAAGTAACTGACTAATCTTAGGCATTATTGTTTGGTTTAAAATAAATGGCGTAACAGTCAACTGAGCATACAAAGTAGACTGGTGTGTGATTAGGGGTATTATTCACACAAAGAGGGATCTCTTAGATTGCCATAAGCGACTGAGAATGGGGGATATGCTAGGAGGTCTAAATGTAATGTAATGTCTAAAGGTGTGCCCAGCCCATCCACTTTGATAGTTAATGACAGAGTGGATTATTAAAATCACCTCTAGTTGCCCACCAAGAATGGAAGAAATACATAGAAGACGTGGTACTGTAGAAGACAACACGGTACTGTAGAAGACAACACGGTACTGTAGAAGACAACACGGTACTGTAGAAGACAACACGGTACTGTAGAAGACAACAAGGTACTATAGAAGACAACACGGTAATGTAGAAGACAGCAAGGTACTGTAGAAAACAACGCGGTACTGAAGAAGACAACACGGTACTGTAGAAGACAACACGGAACTGAAGAAGACAACATGGTACTGAAGAAGACAACATTCACCTCAAAGGCTTCTACCGACACAACATTACATGAGGGAAAACATGTTAACAAAAACAACTCAAGTCAGAAGTAATGTACTCCTTGCATGGTATTCATTCTAAAGCCTCTAGAGAGTGTGTGTGTGTGTGTGTGTGTGTGTGTGTGTGTGTGTGTGTGTGTGTGTGTGTGTGTGTGTGTGTGTGTGTGTGTGTGTGTGTGTGTGTGTGTGTGTGTGTGTGTGTGTGTGTGTGTGTGTGTGCGTGTGTTTTAGACCATCTGATACATCCATATTCCAAGGTTTCTCAAACTGAGCAAACTGTTGTTTTTGCTAGGGAGCTGTCCTTTGAAAAATGTACTTTAAAATCTCATTTGATCACTTGTTCTGTAGCCTAAACAAGTTTAATAAAGGATACAGTTATTTTAAGGCCTAACTCATATGATGGAAACATTACAGTATGATTACATCACATTGCCATGATAATGCTACTAGACTGTAGCGTCCTGGTTGTCGTAGTGTAGCAAAGTAATCACTCGGATTTTAGAATTGAACCATTCTCTGGAATTCAGAATTCTGGTTGGTATTGTGAAGCACAGCATCCTCTTTTATGTCATAAGAGATCATCAAGTGTTCTAAAATCCATGATCAACAAAAACAAATTCTGTGAAACATTTATTTATTTTCACCTTTATTTAACCAGGTAGGCTAGTTGAGAACAAGTTCTCATTTACAATTGTGACCTGGCCAAGATAAAGCAAAGCAGTTTGACACATACAACAACACAGAGTTACACATGGAATAAACAAACATACAGTCAATAATACAGTAGGTGTGCAAATGAAGTAGGATAAGGGAGGTAAGGCAGTAAATAGGCCACGGTGGCGAAGTAATTACAATATACCAATTAAACACTGGAATGGAAGAATAGGCAGAAGGTGAATATGCAAGTAGAGATACTGGGGTGCAAAGGAGCAAGATACATAAATACAGTATGGGGATGAAGTAGTTGGGTGGGCTATTTACAGATGGGCTATGTACAGGTGCATTGATCTGTGAGCTGCTCTGACAGCTGCTGCTTAAAGCTAGTGAGGGAGATATGAGTCTCCAGCTTCAGCGATTTTTGCAGTTCGTTCCAGTCATTGGCAGCAGAGAACTGCTATGGTGACCAGTGAGCTGAGATAAGGCGGGGCTTTACCCAACAGAGACTTGTAGATGATCTGGAGCCAGTGTTTTGTCGGCGAGTATGAAGCAAGGGCCAACCAACAAGAGCGTACAGGTCGCAGTGATGGGTAGTATATGGGGCTTTGGTGACAAAACAGATGGCACTGTGATAGACTGCATCCAATTTGTTGAGTAGAGTGTTCGAGGCTATTTTGTAAATGACATCGCAAAGTCGAGGATCAGTAGGATGGTCAGTTTTACGAGGGTATGTTTGGAAGCATGAGTGAAGGATGCTTTTTTGCGAAATAGGAAGCTGATTCTAGATTTAATTTGTTTTACTTAATGTGAGTCTGGAAGGACAGTTTACAGTCGAACCGTCCTGAGTAGTGATGCTGGACGTGCAGGTGTGGGCAGCGATCAGTTGAAGAGCATGCATTTAGTTTTACTAGCATTTAAGAGCAGTTGGAGGCAACAGAAGGAGAGTTGTATGGCATTGAATCTCATCTGGAGGTTAGTTAACACAGTGTCCAAAGAAGGGCCAGAGGTATATAAAATGGTGTCGTCTGCATAGAGGTGGATCAGAGAATCACTAGCAGCAACAGCAACATCATTGATGTATACAGAGAAGAGAGTCGGCCCGAGAATTGAACCCTTTGGCATCCCCATAGAGACGGCTAGAGGTCAGGACAACAGGCCCTCCGATTTGACACACTGAACTCTGTCAGAGAAGTAGTTGGTGAACCAGGCGAGACAGTCATTTGAGAAAACAAGGCTATTGAGTCTGCCGATAAGAATGCGGTGATTGACAGAGTCCAAAGCCTTGGCCAGGTTGTTGATGACGGCTGCACAGTAATGTCTCTTATCGATGGCGGTCATGATATCGTTTAGGACCTTGAGCGTAGCTGAGGTGCACCCATGACCAGCTCTGAAACCAGATTGCATAGTGAAGAAGGTACGGTGGGATTCGAAATGGTCGGTAATCTGTTTGTTAATTTGGTTTTCGAAGACCTCAGAAAGGCAGGGTAGGATAGATATAGGTCTGTTGCAGTTTGGGTCGAGAGTGTCTCCCACTTTGAAGAGGGGGATGGCCGCGGCAGCTTTCCAATCTTTGGGAATCTCAGTCGATACGAAAGAGAGGTGAAACAGGCTAATAATAGGGGTTGAAACAATTTTGGCAGATCATTTTAGAAAAAGAGGGTCCAGAGTGTCTAGTCCGGCTGATTTGTAGGGGTTAAGATTTTGCAGCTCTTTCAGAACATCAGCTATCTGGATTTGGGTGAAGGAGAAATGGGGAGGCTTGGGCGAGTTGCTGGGGGGTGCAAGGCTGTTGATCGGGGTAAGGGAAGCCAGGTGGACAGCATGGCCAGCCGTAGAAAAATGCTTATTGAAATTCTCAATTATAGTGGATTTATCAGTGGTGACAGTGTTTCCTAGCCTCAGTGCAGTGGGCAGCTGGGAGGAGGTGCTCTTATTCCCCATGGAAATTACAGTGTCCCAGAACTCTTTTGAGTTTGTGCTACAGGATGAAAATGTCTGCTTGAAAAATATAGCCTTAGCTTTCCTAACTGCCTGTGTATATTGGTTCCTAACTTCCCTGAAAAGTTGCATATCACGGGGGGCTATTCGATGCTAATGCAGAACGCCACAGGATGTTTTTGTGCTGGTCGAGGGCAGTCAGGTCTGGAGAGAACCAAGGGCTATATCTGTTCCTTGATCTACATTTTTTAAAATGGGCATGCTTATTTAAGATGGTGAGGAAGGCACTTTTAAAGAATAACTAGGCATCCTCTACTGACGGGATGAGGTCAATATCCTTCCAGGTTACACGGGCCAGGTAGATTAGAATGGCCTGCTTGCTGAAGTGTTTTAGGGAGCGTTTGACAGTGATTACGGGTGGTCGTTTGACCGCAGACCTATTACGGGTGCAGACAATGATCACTGAGATCTTGTTTGAAAACAGCAGAGGTGATTTTGGAGGGCACGTTGGTTAGGATGAAAAAAAAGTGTATGCAGTCCTATTAGCCAACATGCAATCATTGGATAACAAAACGGATGAGCTCCGATTAAGACTATTCTACCAACGACATGGATAGCATACAGCTGGCTGGGTTTTCGGTCCATCGGCAAGATAGAACCGCAGCACTGGGTAAGACAAGGTGTGGTGGTATGTGTCTATTTGTAAATTACATCTGGTGCCAAGAATCTAACTTTAAGAAAGCCTCAAGGTTTTGCTCACCTGAGGTAAAGTATCTCATGATAAGCTGTAGACCAAACTATTTACCAAGATAGTTTTCATCTATATTTTTCGTAGCTGTCTATTTACCACCACAAACCGATGCTGGCACTAAGACGGCACTCACCGAGCTGTATAAGGCCATATCAAACAAGAAAGAGAGAATGCTGTTCATCGACTACAGCTCAGCATTCAACACCATAGTACCCTCCAAGCTCGTCATCAAGCTCGAGACCCTGGGTCTCGACCCCGCCCTGTGCAACTGGGTACTGGACTTCCTGACGGGCCGCCCCCAGGTGGTGAGGGTAGGAAACAACATCTCCTCCCCGCTGATCCTCAACACTGGGGCCCCACAAGGGTGCGTCTGAGCCCTCTCCTGTACTCCCTGTTCACCCACGACTGCGTGGCCACGCACGCCTCCAACTCAATCATCAAGTTTGCGGACGACACAACAGTGGTAGGCTTGATTACCAACAATGACGACACGGCCTACAGGGAGGAGGTGAGGGCCCTCGGAGTGTGGTGTCAGGAAAATAACCTCACACTCAACGTCAACAAAACTAAGGAGATGATTGTGGACTTCAGGAAACAGCAGAGGGAACACCCTCCTATCCACATCGAGGGAACAGTAGTGGAGAGAGTAGCAAGTTTTAAGTTCCTCGGCATACACATCACAGACAAACTGAATTGGTCCACTCACACAGACAGCATCATGAAGAAGGCGCAGCAGCGCCTCTTCAACCTCAGGAGGCTGAAGAAATTCGGCTTGTCGAGAGCATCCTGGCGGGCTGTATCACCACCTGGTACGGCAACTGCTCCGCCCTCAACCGTAAGGCTCTCCAGAGGGTAGTGAGGTCTGCACAACGCATCACCGGGGGCAAACTACCTGCCCTCCAGGACACCTACACCACCCGATGTTACAGGAAGGCCATAAAGATCATCAAGGACATCAACCACCCGAGCCACTGCCTGTTCACCCCGCTATCATCCAGAAGGCGAGGTCAGTACAGGTGCATCAAAGCTGGGACCGAGAGACTGAAAAACAGCTTCTATCTCAAGGCCATCAGACTGTTAAACAGCCACCACTAACATTGAGTGGCTGCTGCCAACACACTGACACTGTCTCAACTCCAGCCACTTTAATAATGGGAATTGATGGGAAATGATGTAAATATATCACTAGCCACTTTAAACAATGCTACCTTATATAATGTTACTTACCCTACATTATTCTTCTCATATGCATATGCATATGTATATACTGTACTCTATATCATCGACTTACTTGTTGGTTATTACTGCATTGTCGGAACTAGAAGCACAAGCATTTCGCTACACTCGCATTAACATCTGCTAACCATGTGTATGTGACAAATAAAATTTGATTTGATTTGATTTGAAAATGCTCATCCAGAGGCAGCGCTCCTAGTGGCCGGGGACTTTAATGCAAGGAAACTTAAATCCGTTTTACCTCATTTCTACCAGCATGTTAAATGTGCAACCAGAGGAAATAAACTCCACACACAGAGATGCGTACAAAGCTCTCCCTCTCCCATTTGGCAAATCTGACCATAACTCTAACCTCCTGATTCCAGCTTACAAGCAAAAACTAAAGCAAGATGTACCCGTGACTCGCTCAAAACGGAAGTGGTCAGATGACGCAGATGCTAAGCTACAGGACAGTTTTTCTAGCACAGACTGGAATACGTTCTGGGGTTCTTCACATGGCACTGAGGAGTACACCACATCAGTCACTGACTTCATCAATAAATGCATTGATGACGTCGTCCCCAAAGTGACCGGATGTACATACCCCAACCAGAAGCCATGGTTTACAAGCAACATCCGCACTGAGCTAAAGGGTAGAGCTGCCGATTTCAAGGAGCGGGAATCTCTTAAGAAATCACGCTATGCCCTCCAACGAACCATCAAACAGGCTAAGTGTCAATTCAGGACTAAGATTGAATCGTACTACACCGCCTCTGTCGGATGTGGCAGGACTTGCAAACTATTACGGACCCAGTTGCATAGGGAGGAGTTCAGTCCCAGGGCTTTGAGCTTTGTGGTGAGCTTAGAAAGCACTATGTTATTAAAGTCAGAGCTGGAGTCAATGAGCAGCCTTCTCACGTATGCATTCCATTTGAAGTGCTCCTCCACTTTGTCCTTATATTTGTGTATCGCCATCTTGATCGATCTGCACAGGTCGTATTTGTACTGTATACCCAACAATTGTCCCTGTCACCTTGCATGTTTATAAGCAGCATCTCTCAGTTTCCTGACTAGGCTGCCATCAATCCACGGTTTCTGATTCAGGTAAGTTTTGAAGAACACCATCGGAATCACATGTTTTTATGAATTCGGTGACTGCGTATTCATTGATGTTATCCCCAGAGGTTCCCCAGAACTTATTCCAGTCCATGTGATCAAAACAGTCTTGGAGCATGGATTCTGATTGGTCAGACCTGACCACCGGAACTTCCCTCTTGAGTCTTTGGTTTTTTGAGGTGGGGAGAAGCAGAATGGAGTCATGGTCAAAATACATGTAGGAGTCAGGCTTAACTCGGGAAAGACCTAGTCAGTTATACTACTGAATTCCTTCAACTGAAATGTGGCTTCCACATTTAACCCAACTTCTCCATATCAGAGAAGTGCAGGGAGCTGCTTTAATTGACGTCCATGTCTTTAGTACCCAGTGCAGAATGACAGATTTTTACCTTGGGGATTTGATCCAGCAACCTTTATGGTTACTGGCTCAATGCTCTAACCACTAGGCTACATGCTATCCCAACTAAGCCTAAAACATATGGTCTTCATGAGAGTTACTCTTTGAGACTTATTTGTTAACTAGCCCAACTCATATGTGCTGCACATCAGGATTCTGCAGGTTGTGGTCAGGTTCCTACCAGCTTGGAAAGCATGAGCTAGGGTCATGCTGAGGTCATATTGAGTTCACGCTTGGTTCAAAGACAACAACAAAAAGTGTCCCAGCCATAAAGATATTATATTAACTAGAGATACATGGCCTAGTATAATCTGCTGGAAACAACCAACCAGTGAGAAAGATAAGATGACCCTAGGCCTACAAAGCTCAACCTCATATTTGGAGTTAATACAGTAAATCAAATGTAGCATATTTTTCTTCCCCTTCAAATAATCCCTTGATAATGACTTTTTCTCATTTCAAGCAATCCAATATTTCTGTGTCCACGTTTACCTAGTGTACGTCATTGGCGTAGGCTGATGGAGACTGATAAAGCCTGGACCACTATTTGGACAAAACACTTAATAATACATTTTAGCGTGTATTGTCACAGAGTAGGGTAATAGTTTGTCTATCTGGGATTTTACTTCTTTCCAATGTGTGCACTTGTCGTATTCACCTTCACTGGTAATCAAGCATGTCTGATGGCGATTCAGGGTTTATACATTTTACCACAGTTATTAATCAGAGTAGTTCACCATGCAGGATTACAGTACCACCTAGTGGAAATAAATAGCGCATCCACGGTACTGAATGACATACTGTATACCACATGCATATCCCTGTTGCATTGATACATTACTGCAAATGTGGTCAAATGGTGTAAATACATTTCACCCCCCACGACCCAAATCAGAAACAAGATGCAACTGGCAATTAATTATAACTGGGTACTTTTAACACGCACGCTATACTTATGACATATAACACAATTTACAACTATATTATTTCAATGTTATTTCGTATGACCAAACACACGAAGTAGGACTGACGTGATTATGGATAATAATTAGTCCCTGGTTGGTGAAGTGATGATATATTTCATATATACGTGCACACAAATCAAAATCAACTGTATGATGCTGCCGAAGTTGTGATTCGGCTTCGACAAGCTGCTGGTGCCGGAAGAAAAGATGGCGGATCATGAGGAGCAGTTATCTGATGAGGCTAAGGTAAGATGTCGTTTTTATCCACATTGGAGGATATATGATATCTTTAGGGTTTGTATGTGCATGCTTTGATTTAAGCTACTGTGTATAAGAGCTGGATAAACAAACCGCGATTATTGCTCGGCTAACGTTAGTCTGGCTGTTATTTTTAGCTCGGCAGCCGCTTTGCCCAACATCCGCTCCTTTGCGAATCTCAAATGCAGACTCCTTGTACGGTCCTAGCTCTAAAATAGGAACCGTGCAGCATATAACACATTAATCAAAGTTAACCTCGCACCCTCCTAATCGAAAACATTGTAACAAACGTTGTGCTTTCATTTGTCTCTATCGCTTTGTGATCATGTCTGGAACTTCTCACGAATGAGCAGCTAACGTTAGCTAAGCTAGCAACCTACACCTCCTGTCAACGCTCTTAGCACAATCATTGCTGATAATGTGCTATTTACTGCCATTTGTGTGTGACCGATATGATTAGTGTTGAATCTCTGATGTAAATATAGGTCCAACTGTCTAGCTTGATGATAGCGACACTACCACTACGCTTGTTTACACTGAGCTGCACTGGGGTCGGAACGCAATCATGGTAATGGCAGAGATTCCATTAACCCATAAGTTCTGATAGCTAGGCTTGCTTCGCCCCCATGTTGGTGTAGCTTCAATTGGTCAATCACCACGAGACGTCATAGAGTATTTGAATAAAGTTTGGTTTATTCCAACTTTGGTCTCACCCATGCTCGCATTGCCCAATGCCTACTTTGCTCCCTTCATTGAAAATGAATTGGCTTCCTTTGTTTCATCGCCCTCAACATACTATGTTCATCTCCTGCGTTACATTAAGACACCTTGGAGCCGGCACGAGATATAGGTTGGGAAACATACCTCAATACAGGGGTGGGGTATTCCACTGTACTCCAAATGTTACCTTTAACCACACTGCTCCACTGAGAAGCTTGAAATACTGCTAGCTAGCTGTTTACTCTCCACTTGAGAGATGCTGAATGTACAGAACCCTAACTGCTTTTTTTTGTATTTGATTGGGATCCACATCCCCACTCTTCCTGGGGTCCACACAAAACATGACATAATACAGAACATTCATAGACAAGAACAGCTCAAGGACAGAGCTACATACATTTTTTTAAAGGCACATGTAGCCTACTTATCAATGCATACGAACTATCTAGGTCAAATAGGTCAGTAGCTTAACACAGCCAGATACATAGTTGCGTACATGTCGACTTTTGAAATGCCAGTTTGTGCCGATGTACTCAAGTGAGGGCTGAACTTGACCAAAGTGTACCATGGAAAAGCCTAAGAGAGAGTGGTGCATTGGTTCCTCCTTCAGAGCCCAGAGATGGCAAGAATATGGCGTAGCCTAATGGCATAGAAGGCTTTCAGGTGTAGCCTACTGAATATACTAGGCCAATGCATGCCTTGTTCATTGAATTGGCTAGAGCAGATTGGCTGTCGACGGTTTGATAGGGGAAGTAAAGTGCAGCCTCACAGAGCCAGCATAGCGATCAATTTACAAACCTCTGAAATACCACAGCCCAGCCTCACTGCTGTCTGTCTGGTGTTACCCTCCCACACATACTTGACTACTCCTGTATCACTGTCTGCTCCACCCTGACTTTTAATGGCCGTTTTAAGCCTCAGCCATTTAACATGGCTTACGTTGAAACTATGAACAACCGGTGTTTGGGTGTTAGTCGTGTGGTCTGTGTAATCGGAGACTTTACTGGAAAAATGTTGTCAAGTTCTCTAATTCGCACCATAGTTACTGGCTGGACAAATAGCCACACAGAAAACACTTAATATTTTATTGGCCTTCCCCATTTTGAAGTCTCATCATGATCTCTCTAGGTTAGGTTGAGTCCTATGTAACGGAGTTGATAACGTTGCTGTAAATTCACTCCACAGCTAGCTTGAAATGATGCCCATGGAGCCATCAAATCGATTGAGTGATACAAAAAGCTACCGATTGGAACATTGTCAAGGAGGGTGGTCACGTGTTGCGAATCACTGATTTTTGCTACACAGCGTTCTTGTTTATTGTTCTAAAACCATTATATGGTCAACAGTGATAGCCTATGCATTATGTTGATTCCTGCTATGAAAGTATCGGTCTGTTCCTGTTTCACTGTCAGCTGATGTGTGACCGAGACACTCTCACTCCCATTGTGCACAAGGAGGGAGAGATGCATTCTGAGAATCACAAGCATATGACCCTTGCTCAATTGTAATTGTGGAAGAACATGCAGATAACTGCTGTTCTAGTTACAGAGAGAAGAGTCACAGCTTTCTGTATGTATTTCTCACTTCTTAAACCCCTTAAGGTCGATATCCACGCCAATTAAATTAGCATCATACAAAAGTCTGCATAAAAATGTCAGTTTAAGCTGGAGAGATGTTGTTTTTTTGCGTTGGATTCATCTGTCCACCAGAGCATGTGAGCGGAGTTGAGCATTTGGAAAATCCTGCTCATGGAGTGGCGCTTCCTACTGCTCCGCTAAAAATCGCTCTGTGCTCACAGGAAAAAAACTGCTGCTCCAAATCTGCCCCATTCATTAAAATCACAGTTTAACCAACACCCACCTATTTTGTTTGACTACCTGGACCGACCATTTAGGTTTTATAGTATTGAAATCAAAACATGTGAATTTGAATAAAAGTATTTGAATTAACATGAAAAGGTGAATGTAAAAAGCGCATATTTCAAATAGGCTACATGTCATATTAAATAGCATATAAACACTCTAAATAGGTCATGAGCCAGACAGGGAGCCGAAGAAGGAATAAACATGAATTATTTAGGCTATATTCCTTTAAGGCTGTAGCCTACAAAGAAATATATTGAAGCATTTGCGTGTGTGACACAATAGGCTGGTAGGGACATAAAGCGCTCAGCATTTAAACAACATTTAGTTGAACTAAATCATTATAGTCTATAAATTGCGCATATAGGCTGTGACTTATTTTAAAATAAATAAAAATTCAACAAAAAATGGCTTAGTGCCTTTTTGTATTCTTTATTTTTTATTTTTAGCCACTCTGTGGCTTCAGGTTCATGCAGTGGTGCCTGGAGAGCAGGTCAACAGCGGAGAATACGCTCCCCACACATGCAGAGTCACTGGGGAGGCTAAACACCCTTTTGGCCATTCTTGCCAGGCTGGGCAGAGTTTATTTTTTTTATAATAAAAAAATTATATATATATAAGCCTAAAAAAATACCCCGATCAAAACGTAAAACTTCTTGAATGTGGGAATGTTCCAGGCCTATTGGGCCCAAATTAATGATGGCCTATTTGTATACACTGGGGCGGCAGGGTAGCCTAGTGGTTAGAGTGTTGGACTAGTAACCGGAAGGTTGCAAGTTCAAATTCCCGAGCTGACAAGGTACAAATCTGTCATTCTGCCCCTGAACAGGCAGTTAACCCACTGTTCCTAGGCCGTCATTGTAAATAAGAATTTGTTCTTAACTGACTTGCCTAGTTAAATAAAGGTAAAATAAAAAATAAAATGCATAATAAAAACCAAAATGAACAATGTTTAAGAGATCAGATTTTTCTGTTTGCAAATACTTTGCTAAAATGACACACTTAGTTATCTACCCACCTCATCCCTTTTCGCATGTGCTTGTAGTGTGTACACCATCGTGCTTTCGGGATATGTCTTTGCAGATTCCACAATGACTATTTAGTTGTGGACACGACATCACTGCACTCCCTCTAAGTCACCTTGATTTAGCACCTGTGTTTTATCAGTTTCTTTATGAAAATATTTAGCAAACTCCATGACAGTAGCTAAAGCAAGTGTCGATAGCAGCACACAAGTAGACTACAAGTGCATGCTGGGCCGGGCATGCCCTGAGCTCATGAAGTGAGCGCTACTGGAGCGAAATTGGAGCGGGCGAGAAGGTTGACGCTCCAGCCTTTGGGAATCTCACACTGCGTTCCAGTCAAATTGGGCACGCTCAGCTCCTTGCTCCGCTTACATGCTCTGCAGTCCACTTATGTTGCACTTTCGCATCTCAATCAATCAAATGTGTGTATCTATTAAGCCCGTTTTACATCAGCCAATGTCACAAAGTGCTAGACAGAAACCCAGCCTAAAACCCCAAACAGAAAGCAATGCGGATGTAGAAGGACGGTGGCTAGGAAAAACTCCCTAGAAAGGCAGGAACCTAGTAAGAATCTAGAGGAACCAGGCTGAGGGGTGGCCAGTGCTCTTCTGGCTGTGCCGGGTGGAGATTATAACAGTACATGGCCAAGATGTTCAAATGTTTTTCATAGCCGATGCTTTTCATAGCCGATCATTCAGAGTTAGAAACAGCACGTCCTGGACAAGGTAGCACGTTCGGTGAACAGGTCAGGGTTCCACAGGCAGAACAGTTGAAACTGGAGCAGCAGCACGACCAGGTGGACTGGGGACAACAAGAAGTCATCAGGCCAGGCATGGTCCTAGGGCTCAGGTCACCGGATAAGACAGGAGAAATTCTTCAGATATAACAGACTGACCCTAGCCCCCCGGCACAAACTATTACAGCATAAATGCTGGAGGCTGAGACAGGAGGGGTCGGGAGACACTGTGGCCCCGTCTGGCGACACCCCCAGACAAGGCCAACCAGGCAGGATATAACCCCACCCACTTTGCCAAAGCACAGCCCCCACACCACTAGAGGAATATCTTCAAACCACCAACTTATTACCCTGAGACGAGGCCGAGTATAGCTCACTGACATCTCCCACACGGCACAAACCCGAGGGGCGTGCCAACCCAGACAGGAAGATTGCGTCTGTGACTCAACCCAGTTTAGTGACGCACCCCTCGTAGGGGTGGCATGGAAGAGCACCAGTAAGCCAGTGACTCCGCCCCCGTAATAGGGTTAGAGGTAGAGAATCCCAGTGGAGAGAGGGGAACCGGCCAGGCTGAGGCAGCAAGGACGGTTCGTCACTTCAGTGCCTTTCCGTTCACCTTCACACCCCTGGGCCAGACTACACTCAATCATAGGACCTTCTGAAGAGGTGAGTCTTCAGTAAAGACTCAAAGGTTGAGACTGAGTCTGCGTCTCTCACATGGATCGGCAGACTATTCCATAAAAATGGAGCTTTATAGGAGAAAGCCCTGCCACCGGCTGTTTGTTTAGAAATTCTAGGGACAATGAGGCTTGTGTCTTGTGACCGTAGCCTACGTGTAGGTATGTACGGCAAGACCAAATTGGAAAAATGGGTAGGAGCAAGGCCATATGATGTTTTTTTTCGTCTGTAGGGTCCGAACTGCTTGGTCAACACACTAATATGTGACTCGTTTCAAGAAACTAGGCATATGTCGCACGTCATTTCACAGGAGAGGCATTTGAACATAAACATTAGATTTTTTATATTCAAAATGTGTTTTTTTTTTTTGTCAAATGCCTTCTGGAACATGTGAACTTTCATGTGCCTTAAAAAGACGAGAGGCCTGTAATTTTCATCATAGGTACACTTCAACTATGACAGACAAAATGAGAAGAAAAATCCAGAAAATCACATTGTAGGATTTATAATGAATTTATTTGCAAATTATGGTGGAAAATAAGTATTTGGTCACCTACAAACAATCAAGATTTCTGGCTCTCACAGACCTGTAACTTCTTGAAGAGCCTCCACTCGTTACCTGTATTAATGGCACCTGTTTGAACTTGTTATCAGTATAAAAGACACCTGTCCACAACCTCAAACAGTCACACTCCAAACTCCACTATGGCCAAGACCAAAGGCTGTCAAAGGACACCAGAAACAAAATTGTAGACCTGCACCAGGCTGGGAAGACTAAATCTGCAATACGTAAGCAGCTTGGTTTGAAGAAATCAACTGTGGGAGCAATTATTATGAAATGGAAGACATTCAAGACCACAGATAATCTCCCTCGATCTGGGGCTCCACGCAAGATCTCACCCCGTGGGGTCAAAATGATCACAAGAACGGTGAGCAAAAATCCCAGAACCACACGGGGGGACCTAGTGAATGACCTGCAGAGAGCTGGGACCAAAGTAACAAAGCCTACCATCAGTAACACACTACGCCGCCAGGGACCCAAATCCTGCAGTGCCAGACGTGTCCCCCTGCTTAAGCCAGTACATGTCCAGGCCTGTCTGAAGTTTGCTAGAGAGCATTTGGATGATCCAGAAGAAGATTGGGAGAATGTTAGATGAAACCAAAATATAACTTTTTGGTAAAAACTCAACTCGTCATGTTTGGAGGACAAAGAATGCTGAGTTGCATTCAAAGAACACCATACCTACTGTGAAGCATGGGGGTGTAAACATCATGCTTTGGGGCTGTTTTTCTGCAAAGGGACCAGGACGATTGATCCGTGTAAAGGAAAGAATGAATGGGGCCATGTATCGTGAGATTTTGAGTGAAAACCTCCTTCCATCAGCAAGGGCATTGAAGATGAACCATGGCTGGGTCTTTCAGCATGACAATGATCCCAAACACACCACCCGGGCAACGAAGGAGTGGCTTCATAAGAAGCATTTCATGGTCCTGGAGTGGCCTAGCCAGTCTCCAGATCTCAACCCCATAGAAAATCCTTGGAGGGAGTTGAAAGTTTGTGTTGCCCAGCAACAGCCCCAAAATATCACTGCTCTAGAGGAGATCTGCATGGAGGAATGGGCCAAAATACCAGCAACAGTGTGTGAACCTTGTGAAGACTTACAGAAAACGTTTGACCTCTGTCATTGCCAACAAAGGGTATATAACAAAGTATTGAGAAACTTTTGTTATTGACCAAATACTTATTTTACACCATAATTTGCAAATAATAAAAAATCCTACAATGTGATTTTCTGGAATTCTTTTCTCATTTTGTTTGTCATAGTTGAATTGTGCCTATGATGAAAATTACAGGCCTCATCTTTTTAAGTGGGAGAACTTGCACAATTGGTGGCTGACTAAATACTTTTTTGCCCCAGTGTGTGTGTATCCAAAATGTACATTTATTTTGCGCGTTTGATCCAGAAAAACTTGCGCAACGTTACTACAAACTATCTCAAAAGTTATGTGTAAACTTTGCCAAAACATTATAAACTACTTTTGTAATACAACTTTAGGTATTTCTTTTACATAAATTATCGATAAAATTGAAGACGGGATGATCTGTGTTCAATACAGGAGGAAAAGAAACTGTGGCTAGCTTTCTGGTCACGCACCTCTATCTAACAGTACACTTCAAGTTACCCTCGTTCAAGATGGCCGTACTTCATTACACAAAGGAAAAACCTCAACCAATTTCGAGACTGTTGACATCCAGTGGAAACGATAAGAACTGCAAGAAGGTCCCTTAGAAATCTGGATTCCCAATGAAAACTCATTGAAAAGAATGACCTCAAAAAAACAAAACATCTGATGGTTTGTCCTCAGGGTTTCGCGTGCTAAACAAGTTCTTATACTCAGATATGATTCAAACAGTTTTAGGAACGTAAGAGTGTTTTCTATCCAAATCTACTAATAATATGCATATCTTATCTTCTGGGGATGAGTAGCAGGCAGTTGAATTTGGGCATGCATTTCATCCGGATGTGAAAATACTGCCCCCTGTCACCAAGAAGTTAATAACAAACTTGCATGCCATCTGTAAATAGCAATGGAAAAAGTCAGGAACCTTCCTGCTAGCTATGATTGGCTGAGATAATGGATGGGCTGGACATGCTGAGAGATGAGTTCAGATTGGTTTGCCATGTATCATGCTTCTGTCTATGACATTAGCTGCTCAGTATGTGTAGGTAATCCTTTCTAATGCAGCTTTTTTTGAAAAATATCACAAACTGCAAAAAAAATGCTGTTTGCATTGCTAGTTATAGCCTAATGTTAGCTAGCTAACATTGAACCTAGTTGGTTAGCTTTAGCTACCTGCAGGTTCATGCATTGTAGTAACGTTATGAGTTGTGATTTTGGTTCATTGTAAACAAAAGACTCCACTATGCAAGTAACCATTTCACTGTACCGTTTACACCTTCTGTCTCCTGTGCATGTGACAAATGCATTTAGATAATATTTTATATAGTGTGTGTTTACCAGAGAAGGTAATGTGAAGAACAGCATGACCTGCACCAAAGTCAAATTAGGATATAACGTTAGGCCAATGAGACTGTGTCCAAGTTCTAAAATTCTCCAGTAGAACGCCCTGCTTTCATTTCGTAACACTCACAATCGTCAGCTATTTTCTGTAATTAGCTCACCGTTAATTATTTTCCTGTAATAATGAAAACGAATTAGCTGAAGTTAAGACATTGTCAGCTATGATATAGTCATTGTTAGAACTAACAAGCTAGAAATGAACCAAAACGTTGCTTGGTTTGCTAAATTTAAATATACTAAATTCATTTTTAAACAGATGGGTTTATTTTTGTTAAATACACCAGTTATACTATTTTGGACCACCAGGCTGTTGATGTCATGCAGCCTGTCGGTTTTGTGTTTACTTTTTCATAACTAGAAGTTTAATGTCGGACGACAATAGAATGTTCATGATGTCACTGTGACAACTGTCTACAGACATGTCGATAGACATAGTATAAACCTTTAGTCTTGAAATGTTTGGTTGTTTAGTACACTACTCAGTCTGTTTAGCACATGGCCTCACATGTGAATTCTTAAAAAGATGGGTGGGGCTTAAGAAGGTATGAACTATGCTGAATGGGTATAGACAAAGAAGAGCTCTCCAGTAGGTGAACCAAAAATATTCAAGGGCCATTTTCTCAAAGTTGGGTTACAAGTTTATCAACTTTCAAAGCAGAATTACTTTCCCATTGTTCCTCAACTGTAGTGTATGATATACCATTTTCTAGCTCAGTCTCTATTTTTACCCAATGTAAAAAAAACAACAAAAAAAACATTTGTCACAAATGAACCCTCAGTGAAAAGGTGAGACTCGAACAAACGCATACAGTACCAGTCAAAAGTTTGGAGAACTATTCATTCAAGGTTTTTCTTTATTTTAACTTTTTTCTACATTGTAAAAAAAATAGTAAAGAGGTCAGAACTATGAAATAACACATGGAATCAAGTAGTAGAGGTCGAACGGCATGGCCGATTTTGATTAGGGACGTTTTCATAAAAATTGTTAATTGGCATTTTTGGACGCCGATTACATTGCACTCCACAAGGAGACTGCGTGGCAGGCTGACCACCTGTTACGCGAGTGCAGCAAGGATCCAAGGTAAGTTGCTAGCTAGCATTAAACCTATCTCATAAAAAAACAATGAATCTAACATAATCACTAGTTAACTACACATGGTCGACGATATTAATAATTTAACTTGCTTGTCCTGCTTTGCAAATAATCAATGCTGTGCCTGTATCATCAAATCACAGCCTACTTCACCAAACGGGTGATTTAACAAGCGCGTTTGCGATAAAAGCACTGTCGTTGCACCAATGTACCTAACCATAAACATCAATGCCAAGCTTAAAATCAATACACAAGTATATTATTTAAAACTTGCACATTTAGTTAAAAGAAATGCATGCTACCAGGCAATATTAACTAGGGAAATTGTGTCACTTGTCTTGCGTTCTGTGCAAGCAGAGTCGGGATGTATGCAGCAGTTTGGGCTGCCTGGCTCGTTGCGAACTGTGTGAAGACCATTTCTTCCAAACAAAGACCATAATTAATTTGCCTGAATTTTACATGATTATGACATAACATTGAATGTTGTACAATGTAACTGCAATATTTA
This sequence comes from Oncorhynchus masou masou, assembly GCF_036934945.1. Lineage (NCBI taxonomy): Eukaryota > Metazoa > Chordata > Actinopteri > Salmoniformes > Salmonidae > Oncorhynchus > Oncorhynchus masou. Next base: position 54,095,742 of record NC_088242.1, read on the forward strand.
CACTTATGGATGCCACCCATTCGATAAAATACGGAACGGTTCCGTATTTCACTGAAAGAATAAATGTTTTGTTTTCGAAATTATATGTTCCGGATTTGACCATATTAATGACCTAAGGCTCGTATTTCTGTGTGTTTATTATAATTAAGTCTGATTTGATAGAACAGTCTGACTGCGCGGTGGTGGGCAGCAGCAGGCTCGTAAGCATTCATTCAAACAGCACTTTCCTGCGTTTTATCGGCAGCTCTTCGCAATGCTTGAAGGACAGCGCTGTTTATGACTTCAAGCCTATCAACTCTCTAGGCTGGCAATACTATATGAAATACAAATGGTATAGAAATACAAATGGTATAGAGAGAAATAGTCCTATAATAACTACAGTGCCTTGCGAAAGTATTCGGCCCCCTTGAACTTTGCGACCTTTTGCCACATTTTAGGCTTCAAACATAAAGATATAAAACTCTATTTTTTTTGTGAAGAATCAACAAGTGGGACATAATCATGAAGTGGAACGGCATTTATTGGATATTTCAAACTTTTTTAACAAATCAAAAACTGAAAAATTGGGTGTGCACAATTATTCAGCCCCTTTACTTTCAGTGCAGCAAACTCTCTCCAGAAGTTCAGTGAGGATCTCTGAATGATCCAATGTTGACCTAAATGACTAAGGATGATAAATACAATCCATCTGTGTGTAATCAAGTCTCCGTATAAATGCACCTGCACTGTGATAGTCTAAGAGGTCCGTTAAAAGTGCAGAGAGCATCATGAAGAACAAGGAACACACCAGGCAGGTCAGAGATACTGTTGTGAAGAAGTTTAAAGACCAATTTGGATACAAAAAGATTTCCCAAGCTTTAACCATCCAAAGGAGCACTGTGCAAGCGATTAATATTGAAATGGAAGGAGTATCAGACCACTGCAAATCTACCAAGACCTGGCCGTCCCTCTAAACTTTCAGCTCATACAAGGAGAAGACTGATCAGAGATGCAGCCAAGAGACTCATGATCACTCTGAATGAACTGCAGAGATCTACAGCTGAGGTGGGAGACTCTGTCCATAGGACAACAATCAGTTGTATATTGCACAAATCTGGCCTTTATGGAAGAGTGGCAAGAAGAAAGCCATTTCTTAAAGATATCCATAAAAAGTGTTGTTTAAAGTTTGCCACAAGCCACCTGGGAGACACACCAAACATGTGGAAGAAAGTGCTCTGGTCAGATGAAACCAAAATTGAACTTTTTGGCAACAATGCAAAACATTATGTTTGGTGTAAAAGCAACACAGCTCATCACAATGAACACACCATACCCACTGTCGAACATGGTGGTGGCAGCATCATGGTTTGGGCCTGCTTTTCTTCAGCAGGGACAGGGAAGATGGTTAAAATTGATTGGAAGATGGATGGAGCCAAATACAGGACCATTCTGGAAGAAAACCTGATGGAGTCTGCAAAAGACCTGAGACTGGGACGGAGATTTGTCTTCCAACAAGACAATGATCCAAAACATAAAGCAAAATCTACAATGGAATGGTTTAAAAATAAACATATCCAGGTGTTAGAATGGCCAAGTCAAAGTCCAGACCTGAATCCAATCGAGAATCTGTGGAAAGAACTGAAAACTGCTGTTCACAAATGCTCTCCATCCAACCTCACTGAGCTCGAGCTGTTTTGCAAGGAGGAATGGGAAAAAATTTCAGTCTCTCGATGTGCAAAACTGATAGAGACATACCCCAAGCGACTTACAGCTGTACTCGCAGCAAAAGGTGGCGCTACAAAGTATTAACTTAAGGGGGCTGAATAATTTTGCACGCCCAATTTTTCAGTTTTTGATTTGTTAAAAAAGTTTGAAATATCCAATAAATGTCGTTCCACTTCATGATTGTGTCCCACTTGTTGTTGATTCTTCACAAAAAAATACAGTTTTATATCTTTATGTTTGAAGCCTGAAATGTGGCAAAAGGTCGCAAAGTTCAAGGGGGCCGAATACTTTCGCAAGGCACTGTACAACCTAAAACTTCTTAACTGGGAATATTGAAGATTCATGTTAAAAGGAACCACCAGCTTTCATATGTTCTGAGCAAGGATTTTTTTTTTTTGTGTGTGTGTGAATTTTACCCCTTTTTCTCCCCAATTTCGTAGTATCCAATTGTTGTAGTAGCTACTATCTTGTCTCATCGCTACAAGTCCCGTATGGGCTCGGGAGAGACGAAGGTTGAAAGTCATGCGTCCTCCAATACACAACCCAACCAGCCGCACTGCTTCTTAACACAGCGCGCATCTAACCCGGAAGCCAGCCACACCAATGTGTTGGAGGAAACACTGTGCAACCTTGGTTAGCGCGTACTGCTCCCGGCCCGCCACAGGAGTCGCTGGTGTGCGATGAGACAAGGACATCCCTACCGGCCAAGCCCTCTAACCCGGATGACGCTAGGCCAATTGTGCGTCGCGCCACGGACCTCCCCGCGGACGGTTACGACAGAGCCTGGGCGCGAACCCAGAGTCTCTGATGGCACAGCTGGCGCTGCAGTACAGCACCCTTAACAACTGCACCACCCGGGAGGCCTCCATGCTGTTTAAAGGCACAGTCAACTTGGTGTATGTAGACTTCTGACCCACTGGAATTAATCTCTGTAAAAAAAACTATATTCTGTTAACGAGAAATGTGTGGAGTGGTTGAAAAACGAGTTTTAATGTCCCCATGCTAAGTGTATGTAAACTTCCGACTTCAACTGTATTTTAGATTCTTCAAAGTAGCAACCCTCGATGACAGTTTTGCACTCTCTTGGCATTCTCTCAACCAGCGTCACCTGGAATGCTTTTCCAACATTCTTGAAGAAGTTCCCACATATGATGAGCACTTGTTGGCTGCTTTTCCTTCACTCTGCGGTCCAACTCATCCCGAGTTGGTTTGAGGTCGGTGATTGTGGAGGCCAGGTCATCTGATGCGGCACTCCGTCACACTCCTATATGGTCAAATAGCCCTTACACAGCCTAGCGGTGTGTTGGATCATTGTGCTGTTGAAAACCAAATGATAGTCCCATTAAGCACAATCCAGATTGGATGACGTAATGCTGCAGAATGCTGTGGTAGCTTTGCTGGTAATGTGTGCTTTGAATTCTAAATTAATCAACGATGGTGTCACCAGCAAAGCACCATCAGGCAACATCCTCCATGCTTCATGGTGGGAACCACACATGCCGAGATCATCCGTTCACCTACTCTGCGGCTCACAAAGACATGGCAGTTGGATCCAAAAATCTCATTTGTATTCATCAGACCAAAAGGACAGATTTTCACCGGTATAATGTCCATTGCTCATTTTCCTTGGCCCAAGCAAGTCTGTTCTTCTTGTGTCTGTTACTGGTGGTTTCTTTGCAGCAATTCGACCATGAAGGCCTGATTAACCCAGTCTCCTCTGAACAGTTGATGTGTCTGTTACTTGAACTCTGAAGCATTTATTTGGGCTGCAATTTCTTAGGCTGGTAACTCTCTAAATGAACTTATCCTCTGCAGCAGAGGTAACTCTCTGTTTTCTGTGGCGGTCATCATGAGAGCCAGCTTTAACATTGGGCTTGGTGGTTTTTCCGACTGCACTTGGAGAAACTGCTTTGACTTACCATGTCGTCACCAATTTCTCTTTGCTTATTTGAGCTGTTTATGCCATCATGGACTTGGTATTTTACCAAATAGGGTTGTCTTCTGTATACCACCCCTACCATGTCACAACACAACTGATTGGCTCAAATGGATTAGGAAGGAAAGAAATTCCATAAATGCACCTTTTCGCAAGGCACACCTCTTATTCATACATTTGTGTGTATAAGGTAGTTGTTGTGCATTTGTTAATTACTTATTAGATATTACTGCATTGTCCATCTGTATGTGACCAATAAAATTTGATTTGAATTGCATTCCAGGTGACTACCTCGTGATGCTGGTTGAGAGAATGCCACGAGGGCAAAGCTTTCAATGGAAATTTAATTTAATTTTTTTTAATTTTACCTTTATTTTACTAGGCAAGTCAGTTAAGAACAAATTCTTATTTTCAATGATGGCCTAGGAACAGTGGGTTAACTGCCTGTTCAAGGGCAGAATGACAGATTTTTACCTTGTCAGCTCGGGGATTTGAACTTGCAACCTTTCGGTTACTAGTCAAACGCTCTAACCACTAGGCTACCCTGCCACCCCGAAAGGGTGGCTACTTTAAGTTTCTCAAATATAAAATATATTTAGATTTGTCTTAACACTTTGTTTTGGTTACTACATAATTCCATATGTGTTATTTCATAGTTTTGATGTCTTCACTATTATTCTACTATGTAGAACATTTGTAAAATAAATAAATAAAGAGAAACCCTGGAATGAGTAGGTGTGTCCCAACATGTTGGTTGTCTTTCTCTAGGACGCCCACAGGTTTCACAATACTTGTCTGAAAGCCTCCCGAGTGGAGCAGTGGTCTAAGATTCTGGTTCGAGTCCAGTCCCTGTCACAGCCGTCCGTGATTGGGAGACTATTGGGGCGGCACACAATTGGCCAAGCGTCGGCAGGGTTTTGCCGGCAGGAATATTCTTGTCCCATCGCGCTCTAGCGACTCCTGTGGTGGGCGGGGCCTAATGCACGCTGACTTGGTCACCAGGTGTACGGTGTTTCCTCCGACACATTGGTGCGCCTGGCTTCCGGGTTAAGCGGGCATTGTGTCAAGAAGCAGTGCAGCTTGGCTGGGTTGTGTTGTGTTTCGGAAAAGAAGCGTGGCTCTCGACCTTCGTCTCTCCCGAATCCATACAGGAGTTGCAGCGATGAGACAAGACTGTACCTACCAATTTGGATACCACGATATTGGGGGGGGGGAGACTCCCCTGGTACCAGTAAAAAAATTATTGTACATCATTTACAGTGAAGTATAAAGTACAGTGCATTCAGAAAGTATTCAGACCCCTTGACTTTTTCCACATTTTGTTACATTACAGTCTTATTCTAAAATGGATTAAATACACACACAACTAAATCTTCGCACAATACCCCATAATGACAAAGTGGTATTTATTATATATTTTGTTTTACATAAGTATTCAGGCCCTTTGCTATGAGATTTGAAATTGAGCTCAGGCACATCCTGTTTTTCCATTGATCAGCCTTGATGTTTCAACAACTTGATGTGAGTACACCTGTAGAAAATTCAATTGATTGGACATGATTTGGAAAGGTCCACACTTGTCTATATAAGGGTCCAATAGTTGACAGTGCATGTCTGAGCAAAAACCAAGCCATGAGGTCGAAGGAATTGTCCATAGAGATCCGAGACAGGATCGTGTCAAATCACAGATCTGGGGAAGGGTACCAAAACATTTCTGCAGCATTGAAGGTCCCCAAGAACAGTGGCCTCCATCATTCTTAAATGGAAAAAGTTTGGAACCACCAAAACTCTTCCTAGAGTTGGACACCCAGTCAAATTGCACAATCGGGGGAGAAGGGCCTTGGTCAGGGAGGAGGTGACCAAGAACCCAATGGTCACTCTGACAGAGCTCCAGAGTTCCTCTGTGGAGATGGGAGCACCTTTCATAATGACAACCATCTCTGCAGCACTCCATAAATCAGGCCTTTCTGGCCACTCTACCATACGGAAGCCACTCCTCAGTAAAAGGCACATAACAGCCCGCTTGGAGTTTGCCAAAAGGCACCAAAAAAAAAATGTTCTGGAGCACTCAGGACCTCAGACTGGTGCGAAGGTTCACCTTCCAACAGGACTACGACCCTAAGCACACAGCCAAGACAACGCAGGTCTCTGAATGTCCTTGAGTGGCCCAGCCAAAGCCCGGACCTGATGCCAATCGAACATATCTGGAGAGACTTGAAAATAGCTGTGCAGTGATGCTCTCCATCCAACCTGACAGAGCTTGAGATGATCTGCAGAGAAGAATGGGAGAAACCCTTCACATACAGGTGTGCCAAGCTTGTAGTGTCATACCCAATAAGACTTGAAGCTGTAATCGCTGCCAAAGGTGCTTCAACAAAGTACTGAGTAAAGGATCTGAATACTTATGTGAATGTAATATATATTTTTTGTTTCATTTTAATACATACATTTGCAAAATGTTCTAAAAAAAAGTTTTTTTCTTTATTATGGGGTGTTGTATGTAGTTTGAGGTTGTATTTCTTTCCATTTTAGAATAAGACTAACGCAACAAAATGTAACAGTCAAGGGGTCTGAATACTTTCTGAAAATGGACACTGTTTAGTGCCAAAAATAAGCTGTTAACCTGTTTTTTGTTGTTGTAATAATCAAATGTTTCCTGATCTTTTGTATCTCTCAGATATAGGACAGACACTTCAGGACAAACTTCCTTTAGATTTTTTTAGGGGGGGGGGGGGACATTCCGTTCCATGTAGTGAATCTGTTATTCGATGTGTTTGTGTGGGCTAATAGCAGAAAGGCCCAAAATAAATAATTGTATCAAATCATTTTTCAAAGAAAAATTATACTCTAAGGGATCTTTTAAAATTCAAAATCAAATGGCTGAAGAATCCTTGGAACCCTTTCCTGGCTTAAACAGGCCGTAGACGCTTATGGGTTAATATGAAGTTCATAGCACAAGTTTACATTAGTCTGTTGTATGGTTTTGATGTGCCCACAGAGCAGACTGCTATTTGCATTGAATAGGCCTACATCAAGTAGCATTCAGCTGGAAAGTTTTTGTAGGATGTTGTAGGCCAGCACACATAATTAGTTAGCAATTTAACTAAGTGTTTTGAGTTCCTACTTCCTACTTCCTTAACCCTTTACCAACCATGATAAAGGGTTAAACAGGTTTTAAATGAACATGTGACTTTTAAGTATAGCAATGACCCCCCTTCTTAATGTAATGCATTACATTCTTTTTGCCAATTTTATTTTCAATGACTTAACTGTAACAAGCTGCCGAGTGTAGGAAGTCCTCACTGGTACCCCTTCTTTACAGAAGACCCATATAGTCTGGGCCTGCTACATTAGGACTCTGGGGTGGAAGAATAAAATACATCCAGTGTTTTAATAATCTGTTTGCTGTGTTTCCTCTGCATGTCTTTTCTTGGCAGCAAGGTGCTTTAGCCCCCTGGTCCAAAGCAACATTCAAGGCTGCAAACACCAATAACATTCAGTTGAAACAAGAATAAGCTAGCATAAGTTTGAATTTGTTTAGATGGGCAAATTTTGTGCCAAAAGCTGAGAAATTGGGTAGCATGCTGACCACTCTTGTTGCAAAATTAAACATTAAACAATTAAACAATTATTGCACCTACCCTGCTCGCGCACGCCGACGAGCGTTGCCAAGCACTAAAATAGAAGTTCTATTTGTGATGCTGAACGCGGTGCGGTGCAAGTACTGCCTCTCCTATCTCCTCATTGGTTTATTTAAGCAGATACCCACGTGCCATCTCCTCATTGGTTATACCCACGTCGGTGATTGAAAGATGAACTGAGTTCGGTCGGTCGTCATGGTAACTATGAAAGTTAAATGAAACTTAGTTCGATGCCAAAGAAGAAAAAGCCTGGAAGGAGGAGAGATGACTAAACTATTCGGTTGACCGTTTTATGTGTGAATTAATTGTTGGAGTAGAGGACCTTGTGTATTTCAGGTAAAAATAACAAAGCTGCGTTTTATATCCTTGGACAAATTATCTAGCAACAGCAAGCCAGCTAGCTAAATTGCTATAAATGTTTAATACTTTTCGACCTGTCCCCAAATTAATATAATTGGTTCAGAGTTTGTTTTTGATATTTTAACTTGTGTGTCGTGATCGCGTTTGGTACGGGGGACAAAGTCAACTTGCGCACGATGGCGCACGCGTGCGGCCGGTTTGGATACGGTGTAAGAATGACAGCTGAGTGGCTGATAAACAGCTCAGAAGGTACTAGACATTTTGGTGTTGTCCTTTTTGCCCAATTTATTTGAGTGGTTCTGGTCCAGTTACTTGCAGGTACATTGTGGAGATAAACTTGGTTGGCAGTGGGTGGGGAATATATTCTTGCCATCGCCTCAATGGATGTGACGGGACAGAAGACCCTATGCAGGCTCTACATGTGTACTGTTTTTCTATTTATTCCAGTTCTGTTCTCAAGGTGCCTATTCATAAAGAGTTGGTGTAGAGTTGGTGCTGTCTTCTACCTCTATAGGATTCCTGCAGGTCAGATTATACTCCCATTCCTCCCTCTCATGGTTTAGGGTTCTGGAGTGTCCCGATAAGAGGTGTGATTCTGGGATAAGGGTTAGTTCCACTGGAGTGTGTGTGTGTGTGTGTGTGTGTGTCTTGGGATAATAGATGCTACTGGGTGTGTGAATGTGGGGAAACAAACAACACATTATCACTGGAGGACAGAGAACACAAGAGAGAACAGAAAGCCCAGCTGGTGACTGTCTGCCCAGGATCTTACAAAGACTAGGCTCCCGCAGGGGGTCTTTGTGTGTTCGTTGTGTATGTGTGCGCATGACTTTGTTCGTACAGTGTATGTGTTTTGTGTTATTGTCTAGGCCTAAGTATGTTTTAGGTCAATTCCACAGTAACAGCGATGCTGAGATTTTTCACTTTAAAATGTTAAACTTTGGATTGCAAAGTTACCAAACTTCTGCACTGCTTTTTAAGTAAATGTGTTTTTGTAATGTATTCTGTGGAAATTGGTAAAAGTTGCCCTTGTGCATAGTTGTATAGTTTAACTTTGCAATCATTCCTTTTGTTTGCCATACATTTTTTAAGTGAAAAACACTCTGTTATGGTATAATTGCTCTTTATAAGATTATATTGAGTAGAGTGGCTGTCTAAATTGTGCCCAAAATGTAAACAAAAAGATTACGCCCTTTGTTGGGAGTTGAGGAAAGTGTCAAAAACAATTTTCCTCTTGAGTCTGTCCCACGATCCGCTGTCAGCATCCCTGTTCTCAGTGTTCCTGTGAAATGACCTAAGTGTGTGTGTGTGTGTGTGTGTGTGTGTGCGCCCGCCCACCCGGGTGTGATTCAGACCTAGCGCCATAAAAGTTGTTTCTTCTGCGGACACGACAGCTCAAGCTCTCTCACGCCAAACAACCAGTTAGTCAGAGGCACAGATAAAGTTGCAGAACAATAATTGTCCGTGTGTCGTCTGTCAGACCAAAGCTCTCCACGTGATGAAGAATCGCTGCATTGTCTCGCGTCATAAAATATTCACAGCTGTGGCCAATAGAGTTAATGAAGTGCCATTCGGTCTTTTATTTACGCTCTGCACAGAGGTGTCACTGTTTAAAGAATAAAGAGAGCCAAGGGATTGTGTTTTGTGGTGGCAAGTGAGATGCAATGACATACTAGGTGTTCCCATATTCTTCCAGTCATTGCTCCAACAACTATCCATTTAAAAGCGCGTCTTGTCAGACATATTTGAGTGCATTCGGAAAGTAATCAGACCCCTTGAAAGTTTTCACATTTTGTTATGATACAGCCTTATTCTAAAATGTATTGCATTTTTCTCCCCTCAATCTGCACAAAATACCTCATAATGACAAAGCAAAAACAGGTAAACATCACATTTACATAAGTATTCAGACCCTTTACTCAGTACTTTGTTGAAGCACCTTTGGCAGCGATTACAGCCTCGAGTCTTCTTGGGTATGACGCTACAAGCTTGGCACACCTGTATTTGGGGAGTTTCACCCCTTCTTCTCTGCACATCCTCTCAAGCTCTGTCAGGTTGGATGGGGAGCGTTGCTGCACAGCTATTTTCAAGTCTCCCAGAGATGTTCGATCGGGTTCAAGTCCGGGCACTGGCTGGGCCATTCAAGGACATTTAGAGACTTGTCCCGAAGCCACTCTTGCGTTGTCTTGGCTGTGTGGTTAGGGTCGTTGTCCTGTTGGAAGATGAACCTTGACCCCAGTCTGAGGTCCTGAGCGTTCTGGAGCAGTGGTGGAAAAAGTCCTCTATTGTAATACGTGAGTAAACGTAAAGATGCCTTCATAGAACATTTACTCAAGTGGAAGTCGCCCAGTAAAATACTACTTTGGTAAAAGTCTATCAAAGAATTTGTTTTTTAAATATACTAAAGTATCAAAAGTATAAATCATTTTGAATTCCTTATTTTAAGCAAACCAGGCGGATAGCCAGGTGGCACACTCCAACACTCGGACATAATTTACAAATGAAGCATTTCTGTTAAGTGAGTCCAGTCCGCCAGATCAGAAGCAGTAGGGATGACCAGGGATGTTCTCTTATAATTTGTGAATTGGACCATTTTCCTGTCAAAATGTAACAAGCACTTTTGGGTGTCAGGGAAAATGTATAGAATAAAAAGTAAATTATTTTCTTTTAGGAATGTAGTGGAGTAAAATTTGGCAAAAATATGAATAGTACAGATACGCTTAAGTAGTACTTTTAAAGTATTTTTACTTAAGCACTTTACACCACTGCTCTGGAGCAGGTTTTCATCAAGGATCTCTCTCTGTATTTGCTCCATTCATCTTTCCCTTGATCCTGACTAGTCTCCCAGTACCTACAGCTAAAAAAACATTCCCACAGCATAATGCTGCCCCTACCATGCTTCACTGTAGGGATGGTGTCAGGTTTCCTCCAGACATGGCGCTTGGCATTCAGGCCAGAGAATCTTGTTTCTCATGGTCTGAGAGTCTTTAGGTGCCTTTTGGGAAAACTCCAAGCCGGCTGTCATGTGCCTTTTACTGTGGAGTGGCTTCAGTCTGGCCACTCTGTCATAAAGGCCTGATTGGTGGATTGCTGCAGAGATGGTTGTCCTTCTGGAAGGTTCTCCTATCTCAAGGCTGTAATCGCTGCCAAAGGTGCTTCACCAATGTACCAAGTAAAGGGTCTGAATAGTTATGTAAATGTATTTTAGTTTTTTTTAAATATACTTTTGCAGAAAATTCTAAACCTATTTTCACTGTCATTATGGGGCATTGTGTGTAGATTGAGGAAAACAATTAATTGAATCCATTTTAGTAGAACGCTGTAACGTAACGAATGTGGAAGAAGTCATGAGGTCTGAATACTTTCCGAATGCACTATATATTTTTGAATTACATAATTGTTTTTGCACCAGCAATAATTTAGATGAGTGTAGGGGAAACACTGATATTATTATGGGGTTGGAACAGGGCAAGTGAATTGCACTGAATTCATATTGAGCCTTTTTTTACCTAGGAAGTCTGCTGGTGAAATGGATGCGTCACGGACCATGCTTTAGTAACTAACTACTGGTTCAAATTGGTTTCATGAGAATCACCCCAATAGCCGCAATGAAGTGCATCATGCTTTTTATTCACGCCCAACAGACGTGTTGTTGTCACGATATAGAAGTAAACCCAGTGAGGTGGTAGGGTAACGATATGATAGGGTTGTTTTAAGGATAACGCTTATTTTTAAGAGGACACATTCTCTTTTACGAAAGCGACCCGACCCAAGAGGGAGCAAATTAAATAGAATCGCACAGCATCTCACAATGCTAGGCTATAATGCAGAGTTGAGTGTAAGTGGAGCAGAACCGATAGCCCCGTAGTGGCCCTGCAGTGTTTTTCAAGTAAAGTTTGTTTACATCTCTCTGAAGCATAATAAGGGAGTCCTGATCCAAATGGTTCCTCCATAGGGATTTCAGCAATGCACATACTCTCTTTCCAGAGCAACACACACACACACACAAGTCCCTGAGTGCCTCTCTGGTTCACACCGTATCATCACTCATTATGAGAATCGGTCTGCAGCTCGTGCATGAGAAGTTTTGGTGCTCAGCACACCACTGATGAGGGCCCAAGGGTGAGAGCGCGTGCACACACCTCCCTTTCCCAGCTTGTCAGTCCAGGGGGGTGGGGATGATGGACTAGCCAAACCAGTGAAGCCACATCCCTACACTGGCAGAGAGAGCAGGAGGGGTGTACTTCACTACTAGGCTTCTCAGCACATTTTCATGCCCTTATATGTTCACGAGCCACTCCAGGGAGGGGTTGCCCGCCCCTGGCTGTTAGTTTCACATATCGCCTCCAAACAGGAAGTGTTGTGGTGCAACTGAGTAGCGGCGGGCAGACAGATGTTAGAGGCGCCAACGTTATGAAGAGAGGGCAACTCTCTGCGTGTACAGTGGCTGAGAAGTGATAATTGTGGTAGTAAACTCACTGTATTTGTCCATCATGATTTAGCCTCAATAACAGAAAAGACAGAGGGAGAGGAAAGTTGACCATAAATGGATGAAAACACATCTACCCAATGTTTTCCCTATGATATTCCCTGTGCTGGTCCTGATGTTTGTGTTGCTGACCTCACCAGTCTCCAGACCTGAGATCTAAAAGTTTAGGAAAACGTTCAGGAAAATGTTGCCTGTGTAACTCACTGATCTCAGAGATGTGTGTTGGTACTAAGCTTACCCTTGCATTTCTGACATGTGTTTCTTTGTTTTTGCAGGTACGCATAGCAGCGAACTTTGTCATCCACGCCCCACCAGGAGAGTTCAATGAAGTTTTCAACGGTGAGCTTTTGTGTGTAGCCTCTTTTTTTGGGGGGGGGTGCGTGTATTGACCAAAGCCAGGAGCAGGGGATCACAACTCGCACTTTAGGTAGTAAGCTGTAGCGAGTATTTCTCACTAGAGATGTTATGACACAATTCCTCAGCACCTTGAAACCACATACTACAGAGCAGAGCACTCACACATAGAGCCTTCTCTCTTAGCATCTAGCTAACACCCACACATACAGAGCCTTCGCTCTTAGCATCTAGCTAACACCCACGCATACAGAGCCTTCGCTCTTAGCATCTAGCTAACACCCACGCATACAGAGCCTTCGCTCTTAGCATCTAGCTAACACCCACGCATACAGAGCCTTCGCTCTTAGCATCTAGCTAACACCCACGCATACAGAGCCTTCTCTCTTAGCATCTAGCTAACACCCACGCATACAGAGCCTTCTCTCTTAGCATCTAGCTAACACCCACGCATACAGAGCCTTCTCTCTTAGCATCTAGCTAACACCCACGCATACAGAGCCTTCTCTCTTAGCATCTAGCTAACACCCACGCATACAGAGCCTTCTCTCTTAGCATCTAGCTAACACCCACGCATACAGAGCCTTCTCTCTTAGCATCTAGCTAACACCCACGCATACAGAGCCTTCTCTCTTAGCATCTAGCTAACACCCACGCATACAGAGCCTTCTCTCTTAGCATCTAGCTAACACCCACGCATACAGAGCCTTCTCTCTTAGCATCTAGCTAACACCCACGCATACAGAGCCTTCTCTCTTAGCATCTAGCTAACTCCCACGCATACAGAGCCTTCTCTCTTAGCATCTAGCTAACACCCACGCATACAGAGCCTTCTCTCTTACCATCTAGCTAACACCCACGCATACAGAGCCTTCGCTCTTAGTATCTAACTAACACCCACACATGTAAGCTTAACTATCAGCTCTGAAAGAGAGGTGAGTCTTGTTTTAAATTTTTTTATTTAACTAGGCAAGTCAGTTGAGAACAAATTGTTATTTACAATGACGGCCTACCAAAAGGCAAAAGGCCTGCTGCGGGGATGGAGGCAAGAGAGGCACAACACTACATAAAGAGAGACCTAACAACAACATAACAAGGCAGCAACGCATGACAACAAAGCATGGTAGCAACACAACATGGTAGCAGCACAAAACATGGTACAAACATTATTGGGAAAAGTCAAGAAGATAGACAACAATACATTAGAGGTCGACCGATTTAATCGGAATGGCCGATTTTTAATTAGGGCCGATTTCAAGTTTTCATAACAATCGGTATTTTGGTGTGCGGATTTTTATATTTATTTTATACCTTTTTATTTAACTAGGCAAGTCCGTAACCTCTTACAGCTCCCCCCTACTTTGTGCAATTTCTGCCTGAAGACATACCCAAATCTAACAACCTGTAGCTCAGGCACAGAACCAAGGATATGCATATTCTTGGTACCATTTGAAAGAACACTCTGAAGTTTGTGTAAATGTGAATTGAATGTAGAAGAATATAACACTGGTTTAGATAAAACAATGAAAAAAAACATACGTTTTTTTTATTAAAAATGTTGTCATCTTTAAAATGAACAAGATAAAACAAACATTCAGATAGGATGATGGGGACAATTTCAGTGAAAAATAGTCGAGGGCAACAGTACTTGTGCAAAGTTTCAGAATGATAACTTCCAAAATGAGTGTGCTACATGACAATTATCATGAAGTCACCCAGGTGTCCCTGTCCCACACAAGTAGCCCAAATGTACCCAAGTGGCCAAATTGGTGACGGTATACATTTTGAAACAAATAACTATATACAAAATACCAAAATGGTATTCAAAATGGTATTCTTTTTTTTTTTTTTGATTAAAAAATATATGGGGGAAAAAATATATATACATTTACAAAATAACATGGGTAACTATTTACACACTTTCAATATTTGGAAGACCCTCAGTCCTCTATCAAATCAAATCTATTTATATAGCCCCAGCCTAAAACCCCAAACGGCAAGCAATGCAGGTGTAGAAGCACGGTGGCTAGGAAAAACTCCCTAGAATGGCAAAAACCTAGAGAGGAACCAGGCTATGAGGGGTGGCCAGTCCTCTTCTGGCTGTGCCGGGTGGAGATTACAGTGGTTGTAGAGGGTGCAACAGGACAGCACCTCGAGTAAAAATTAACAGTTTAGGGTTCAATAGCCGAAGGCAGAACAGTTGAAACTGGAACAGCGGCAAGGCCAGGTGGACTGGGGACAGCAAGGAGTCATCATGCCAGGTAGTCCTGATGCATGGTCCTAGGGCTCAGGTCCTCCGAAAGAGAGAATTGGAGAGCATACTTATATCCACGCAGGACACCGGATAAGACTCCCATTCGGAGTCAGTGTCACTGTGAAAGAAAATGTTCAGTTAGAATAGATTCACATATGAGCCCCGTATCAACAGGTATAATAAACAGATATATATATATATATATATATATATATATGAGAGTTGAAGGTTGAATATATTAGGTTTAATTTATTATTATTACCTGCTAAATCTACTCTCTATTATATTATGACATTTCAGCTAGATCTACTGTCTCCATTTCACTTTGGCCATTGATGTGGTCCTGCCCTCTCCTCAAATAGGCTATTTCATGTGGGCTGGTGTGGGGCGGCAGACACACGCATCTCACATTTCATGACATTACATGATTATATATTGCTTCTAAATTTAAAAAAAAACACAAATAATATTTTATATTATTAATTTCAAACAAGGGCATTAGCATGATAAGAACTTACCAGTCCAAAACGATGTCCTCTCCCGTTAAAAAAATATTCCTCCACAATCACTAAATGAAGCGTCCTACAACAATCTCTGTCTCACCTTCCAAATCAATGTATTCTAAAATTGTGTGTACATCTGTATATCTAGATTTAGCTTTCCCTGACTTAGTCGTCATAATGATTGATATATAAACAGCTGAATCTGCGCGTTCACCAAACACTGCAGTGCGAAATATGCGTAGCTTCTTCCGGTATGAAACTTCAATAGCGAATGACTCACTTTACGCTGAAGCTTACTACATTGGTTGGTCTTGCAACACATAAACATGGCGCATTTCCGTTTAGCTCAGCTCATTGGCTATCTACCCAGCTAGATTTCAAGACGATCAGTGGTCATTGGGTTAAAAGACAGTCAATCAACGAAACAGCGGGCAAATCATTGGTGCACAATAATGTCATGACTTGTCTTCAAATCGGTTTCTTTAAGTCAATATGTCCTGCGAAATGGCCCATCAGGTTTGATTGTGTTACAAACAAACAAGTTCATTGCAGTGAAACCAAACATGACTGAAAAAGTCACGTTCTGTGTGGGTTATTTACCTGGAATGTATCGTCGAAAATGGAATGAGACGGAATTCACGACAAAGGCGGTTCACAAAATGTTTTGTGTTAGGCTTTAAAAACGGATTTTATCAAACAAAAGATCAGATTGGAATTGCAAACAGACGAATATCGTCAAAGGTAAACTATTTACTTTTATGCAGTTTGTGATTATGTTACGCCTGTGCTGGTTAATTTATTTTTATTTTTATGGGGCTCTATGCTCAGATAATCACATCGTATTCTTTCGCAGTAAATCCTTTTTTAAATCTGACAACGCAGTTGGATTAGCAAGATTCTAGGCTTTCGATACATGTGAGACACTTTTCATGAATGTTTAATATGACTATTTATGTAGCGATCACCGTATGTTGTGGAATTTCAGCCCGCGAGCGGGTTCCGTGCGCAGAGGGGTTAAGAACACATTCTTATTTTCAATGACGGCCTAGGAACGGTGGGTTTAACTGCCTTGTTCATGGGCAGAGCGACAGATTTTCACCTTGTCGGCTCGGGGGATCCAATCTTGCAACCTTTACAGTTAACTAATCCAACGCTATAACCACCTGCCTCTTGTTGCACTCCACGAGGAGCCTGCCTGTTACGCGAATGCAGTAAGCCAAGGTAATGTAATTTGCTAGCTAGCATTAAACTTATCTTATAAAAAAACAATCAATCATAATCACTAGTCATAACTACACATGGTTGATGACATTACTAGTTCATCTAGCGTGTCCTGCGTTGCATATAATCGATGCAACGCTGGGGGAAGATTTAACGAAAGCGAATTTGCGAAAAATGCACAATCGTTGGACGACTACCTAACCATAAACACCCATGCCTTTCTTAAAATCAATACACAGAAGTGTATATTTTTTAAACCTGCATATTTAGCTAAAATAAATCCAGGTTCGCAGGCAATATTAACCAGGTGAAATTGTGTCACTTCTCTTGCATGCAGAGTCAGGGTATATGCAACAGTTTGGGCAGCCTGGCTCATTGCGAACTAATTTGCCAGAATTGTATGTAATTATGACATAACATTGAAGGTTGTGCAATGTAACAAGAATATTTAGACTTAGGGATGCCACCCGTTAGAGAAAATACCGAACGATTCCGTATTTCACTGAAATAATAAACGTTTTGTTTTCTAAATGATAGTTTCCGAATTCGACCATATTAACGACCAAAGGCTCGTATTTCTGTTATTATTATGTTATAATTAAGTCTATGATTTGATAGAGCAGTTTGACTGAGCGATGGTAGGCAGCAGCAGGCTCGTAAGCATTCATTCAAACAGCACTTTCATGCGTTTTGCCAGCAGCTCTTCGCAAGCACAGTGCTGTTTGACTTCAATCCTATCAGCCTCATGGCTAGTGTAACCGATGTGAAATGGCTAGCTAGTTAGCTGGGTGTGCGCTAATAGCGTTTCAAACGTCACTTGCCCTGAGACTTGGAGTAGTTGTTCCCCTTGCTCTGCATGGGTAACACTGCTTCGAGTGTGGCTGTTATCGATATGTTCCTGGTTCGAGCCCAGGTAGGGACAAGAAGAGGGACGGAAGCTATACTGTTACACTGGCAATACTATAGTGCCTATAAGAACATCCAATAGTCAAAGATATATGAAATACAGATGGTATAGAGAGAAATAGTCCTATAAATACTATATTAACTACAACCGAAAACCTCTTACCTACACTGGCAATACTATAGTGCCTATAAGAACATCCAATAGTCAAAGATATATGAAATACAGATGGTATAGAGAGAAATAGTCCTATAAATACTATATTAACTACAACCGAAAACCTCTTACCTTGGAATATTGAAGTCTCATGTTAAAAGGATCCACCAACTTTCATATGTTCTGAACAAGGACCTCAAACGTTAGCTTTTTTTACATGGCACATATTGCACTTTTACTTCTCCAACACTTTGTTTTTGCATTATTTAAACCAAATTGAACAGGTTTCATTATTTATTTGAGTCTAAATTTATTTTTATTTATGTATTCTATTAAGTTAAAATACGGGTTCATTCACTATTGTTTTAATTGTCATTTACATATAAATAAATACAAATCGACCAATTTAATCTGTATCGGCTTTTTTGGTCCTCCAATTATCGGTATCGGCGTTGAAAAATCATAATCGGTCGACCTCTACAATACATCATACAAAGCAGCCATAACTGTCAGTAAGAGTGTCCATGATTGAATCTTTGAATGAAGAGATTGAGATGAAACTGTCCAGTTTGAGTGATTGTTGCAGCTTGTTCCAGTCGCTAGCTGCAGCAAACTGAAAAGTGGAGCGACCCAGGGATGTGTGCGCTTTGGGGACCTTTAACAGAATGTGACTGGCAGAATGGGTGTTGTATGTGGAGAATGAGGGCTGCAGTAGATATCGCAGATAGGGGGGAGTGAGGCCTAAGAGGGTTTTATAAATAAGCATCAACCAGTGGGTCTGGAATGGTCTACCATATCAAAAGCTTTGGCCAGGTCAATAAAAATAGCAGCACAATATTGCTTAGAATCAAGGGCAATGGTGACATTGAGGAACTTTTTAAAGTTGCAGTGACACATTCATAACCTGAGCGGAAACCAGATTGCATACCTGAGAGAATACTATAGACATCAAGAAAGCCAGTCAGTTGATTATTGACAAGTTTTTACAACACTTTTGATTAACAGGGCAAAATAGAAATAGGCCTGTAACAATTAGGATCAGCTTGATCTCCCCCTTTTAAATAAAGGATGAACTGTGGCTGCCTACCAAGCAATGGGAAACTCCCCAGAAAGGAGCGACTGGTTAAAAAGGTTTGAGATAGGCTTGGCGATGATAGGGGCAGCAACCTTAAAGAAGAAAGGGTCTAAACCATCTGACCCAGATGTTTTTTGGGGGGTGAAGTTTAAGGAGCTCCTTTAGCACCTCTGACTCAGTGACTGCCTGCAGAGAGAAACTTTGTAGCGGGGCAGGGGGAAAAAGGGTGAAGCATCAGGGATAGTCGCATTAGAAGGGGTGGGGGATGAGGAAATGTTGGATGGGCAAAGAGGCATGGCTGAGTCAAATAGGAATCCTGATTTAATGAAGTGGTGATTTAAGGAGCTTAGCCATGTGTTTCCTGTCATTAACAACCACATCATCAACATTAAGGGACATGGGTAGCTGTGAGGATGAGGGTTTATTCTCCAGGTCTTTAACCGTTTTCCAGAACTTCCTGGGGTTAGACCCACCGAGAGAGAACTGCTCCTTAAAGTAACTAACTTTGGACTTCCGGATAGCCTGAGTGCACTTATTTCTCATTTGCCTGAACAATAGCCAGTCAGCCTGCGTGTGCCGAGCCTTTCGCCAAATGCAATTATCGAGGAGGAGTAACTCTGCAAGATCACGGTCGAACCAGGGGCTGAACCTGTTTTTTAATTCAAATTTTCTTTATGGGGACGTGTTTGTTAACAATACCACTGAAAATATCAAAAAAGAAGGCCCAAGCGTATTCAACAGAGGAGATCAAGCTAACTCTATACCATTTTACAGAGGCCAGTTCATGAAGTAAGTTTTTTAGCAAGCGTCTATGACAAATCAGGACAAGTCGTTTCACTGAGCATCCATTATGAACACAGGCTGTAAAACAGTGATCACTAAGGTCATTACAGAAAACACCAGACTGATACCTATCAGGATTATTTGTGAGGATAACGTCGAGGAGAGGAGCCTTTTCTAGGTGTTTGGAGTCATATGTTGTGGGATTGGTGATTTCATCTGAGAAAGATTTAGGGAGTCCCATTGCTTTAGGACTTGGTCAGGTGGTTTAAGCATGTCCCAGTTTAGGTCACCTAGCAGGACAAATTCAGACTAAGTGTAAGGGGCCAGGAGAGAGCTTAGGGCAGGTAGGGTTTGTCTACAAAATAGCAACATTTAGCGCAGCTAGCTACTGATGGGGGTCATGATAGGGGCTGCACCAAATGATTAATGTATTATAATAATTGATTATGCTTATATTGTTAATAGAAGGGGAAGGGCTATAAGACCCACTACATTTATAGGGTCCTGGACTAGATTAGCTATAAATATAAGGTTTAATATTGTTCCACAGTTCTTTTCTCGTCTCTGCCTCTTATATCGAAACGGTCTGAGAGATGTGAGTTATTGCAGTCAAAACAGGGTGTCTGTAAGAAAGCACCTCAAGACTAAAAGAGATTCATACACAGAATCCTGCAGGGGAGTGAAAGAGATGAGACTAGTCAGACATACAATTACTGCTGAGCCCTTAGAAAACACTGGAACTATTGTCTCTCCTGCAAGTTTGTATAACTGTATATGCATGGGCTTGGTCTCATGAGTAGAAGGTGTTGACGTAGGCATTTACATCACTGCAAGCATATTAAATCAACTTGGACCCTTTCCTATTTTGCAGAACTTACTCGGAAACATCAAATCAAATGTATTTATATAGCCCTTTGTACATCAGCTGATCTCTCAAAGTGCTGTACAGAAACCCAGCCTAAAACCCCAAACAGCAAGCAATGCAGATGTAGAAGCACGGTGGCTAGGAAAAATTCCCTGGAAAGGCCAAAACCTAGGAAGAAACCTAGAGAGGAACCAGGCTATGAGGGGTGGCTAGTCCTCTTCTGGCTGTGCCGGGTGGAGATTATAACAGAACATGGCCAAGATGTTCAAATGTTCATAAATGACCGGCATGGTCAAATAATAATAATCACAGTAGTTGTCGAGGGTGCAGCAAGTCAACACCTCGGGAGTAAATGTCAGTTGACTTTTCATAGCCGATCATTGAGTGTCTCTACCGCTCCTGCTGTCTCTAGGGAGTTGAAAAGAGCAAGTCTGGGACAGGTAGCACATCTGGTGAACAGTTCAGGGTTCCATAGCCGAAGGCAGAACAGTTGAAACTGGAGCAGCAGCGCGGCCAGGTGGACTGGGGACAGCAAGGGGTTATCATGCCAGGTAGTCCTGAGGCATGGTCCTAGGGCTCAGGTCCTCCGAGAGAATTAGAGAGAGCATACTTAAACCATGCATGCTATGTTCTCATTGTCAACTTCTGTCTGCAATTGCATTAATAAAAGTTTTTGATTTACTTGGAGATATTGTCTGATTGCTGATTTCACCAATAAGGAGCCTACACCAACACTACCTAGCTAACATTGGAATCTACACCATAAGCAACACGAACATTAGGACTTCAAGGTCTTTGCTGTGTGAACACAAACGAGACCGACTGCCCACAGTGTTCAGAGGTACTAAGTACTGTGTGCGGCAAACGTTAGACAATCCCTACCGATGTGTCTGAACTTTAACACACTGCCTCTCAGTTACAAATGTGACACACTGTCACAGGACAGGGGAGCCTCCTTTAAGCAGCTGACAGTGAGATGAGGTTGTGAAAAGAGGGGAGGAATTGAGAGGATAAGTGTGCGTTGGGGAGAGGGTTTAAAGATAATCTATTTATTGGATGGATTCTGAGGGCTGTGCGTGTGTATAATCCTGCCCCCATCATGATTAGTTTTGTCACTGAGGAGCGCTGGGGGCCTGTCTGCGCCTCCTTATCGCAGCCAAACACACATACTCCCCGCTACCAATGTGCCATCGCTTCTCCTTTCATCTCTTTTGATTTCACAGCCCTTTTCTTTGTGTCAGCTTGTCATGTCTTCTTTAACATCATTCTAAGTTCATCTTTCTCTCTCTGTTTCTAATGGTCTCGCGCTGTCTGTCTCTCTCTCTCGCGCTGTCTGTCTCTCTCTCTCGCGCTGTCTGTGTCTCTCTCTCTCGCGCTGTCTGTCTCTCTCTCTCGCTGTCTGTCTGTCTCTCTCGCGCTGTCTGTCTGTCTCTCTCGCGCTGTCTGTCTGTCTCTCTCGCGCTGTCTGTCTCTCTCGCGCTGTCTGTCTCTCTCGCGCTGTCTGTCTCTCTCTCTGTCTGTCTCTCTCTCGCTGTCTGTCTCTCTCGCGCTGTCTGTCTCTCTCTCTCGCGCTGTCTGTCTCTCTCTCGCGCTGTCTGTCTCTCTCTCTCGCGCTGTCTGTCTCTCTCTCTCGCGCTGTCTCTCTCTCTCTCGCGCTGTCTCTCTCTCTCGCGCTGTCTCTCTCTCTCGCGCTGTCTCTCTCTCTCGCGCTGTCTCTCTCTCTCTCTCGCTGCTGTCTCTCTCTCTCGCGCTGTCTCTCTCTCTCTCGCGCTGTCTCTCTCTCTCTCGCTGTCTGTCTCTCTCTCTCGCGCTGTCTCTCTCTCTCGCGCTGTCTCTCTCTCTCTCGCGCTGTCTCTCTCTCTCGCGCTGTCTCTCTCTCGCGCTGTCTCTCTCTCTCGCGCTGTCTCTCTCTCTCTCGCTGTCTCTCTCTCTCTCGCGCTGTCTCTCTCTCTCTCGCGCTGTCTCTCTCTCTCTCGCGCTGTCTCTCTCTCTCGCGCTGTCTCTCTCTCTCTCGCGCTGTCTCTCTCGCGCTGTCTCTCTCGCGCTGTCTCTCTCGCGCTGTCTCTCTCGCGCTGTCTCTCTCGCGCTGTCTCTCTCGCGCTGTCTCTCTCGCGCTGTCTCTCTCGCTGTCTCTCTCGCGTCTCTCTCGCTGTCTCTCTCGCGCTGTCTCTCTCTCTCGCTGTCTCTCTCTCTCTCGCGCTGCTGTCTGTCTCTCGCGCTGTCTCTCTCTCTCGCGCTGTCTGTCTCTCTCTCTCGCGCTGTCTGTCTCTCTCTCTCGCTGTCTGTCTCTCTCTCTCGCGCTGTCTGTCTCTCTCTCTCGCGCTGTCTGTCTGTCTCTCTCTCTCTCTCTCGCGCTGTCTCTCTCTCTCTCTCGCGCTGTCTCTCTCTCTCTCTCTCTCGCGCTGTCTCTCTCTCTCTCTCTCGCGCTGTCTCTCTCTCTCTCTCTCGCGCTGTCTCTCTCTCTCTCTCGCGCTGTCTCTCTCTCTCTCTCTCGCGCGCTGTCTCTCTCGCGCTGTGTCTCTCTCTCGCGCTGTGTCTCTCTCTCGCGCTGTGTCTCTCTCTCGCTGTGTCTCTCTCTCTCGCTGTGTCTCTCTCTCTCTCTCGCGCTGTGTCTCTCTCTCTCTCTCGCGCTGTGTCTCTCTCTCTCTCTCTCGCGCTGTGTCTCTCTCTCTCTCTCGCGCTGTGTCTCTCTCTCTCTCTCGCGCTGTGTCTCTCTCTCTCTCGCGCTGTGTCTCTCTCTCTCTCTCGCGCTGTGTCTCTCTCTCTCTCGCTGTCTGTCTCTCTCTCTCTCTCGCGCTGTCTGTCTCTCTCTCTCTCTCGCGCTGTCTGTCTCTCTCTCTCTCTCGCGCTGTCTGTCTCTCTCTCTCGCGCTGTCTGTCTCTCTCTCTCTCGCCTGATTTGTAATTTTTAGCCCCATGCTAGGTGTGTGCACTTTTTTGTGTGTCAATCCTTCTGTGTGTTTGCTGTAGGTTTCTGTGCTCTGACATGTGGTTCTGTTCTTCCCCACAGATGTACGATTGCTGCTCAACAATGACAATCTTCTCAGGGAAGGCGCAGCGCAGTAAGTCGACACTCTTTACTGTCAAAGTGACTCTTGACTTGTGGTCAGTTGACGTCAAACAATCTACTACATGGAGTGAATGTACTATTGACAACTGAAATAGTCATTTGTTTCTCCAGGAAATATTTGACTGCTAGCACTGATTTAAGCTTGTTTCTGTTTTGATTCTGTAGTGCTTTTGCACAGTACAACGTGGACCAGTTTACTCCGGTGAAAGTAGAGCAATATGAAGACCAGGTAGGCTACACCCATTGTCCTTTAGTCAGATTGCAATTTTTCGACTGTCAGTTGAGAGACGAGCGTCCCGTAGGAGTCAAGCCATCTGTCAGAATACAATGGTCTTCACCATGTCCTCTGGAAATGCAGAGAAACAAGACACTGTAGTCAGCCCCTCTAGAACCATCCCCTATGATGCTAGTGACTATTGACCTGGTGTCATTGGAAACAGAAATCGCTATAGGGATAAACAGCTCTGGTCATTTGGACTAGATGAATGAATGAGACCAGCCTTACGGATGTCTAAGTGGATGAACTGAAGAATATTAGCCTTGTCACATTGAAATTGATTGTGTTGTTTCTGTGTTTGCTATACAAACAATGAATTCCTCTGTTGGTACTATTCCAGTTCAGCATGATTGTGCTGTTGCCTAGGTAACACTATGATTCACTGATAAATGTTTTAGTTGGCACACTAGACTGAATGTCATGAATATAAGGAATGGGTCACACAACTCATATACACTGAACAAAAATATAAACGCAACCATTTCAAAGATTTTACTGAGGTATAGTACATATAAGGAAATCAGTCGATTTGAAATCAATTCATTAGGCCCTAATCTATGGATTTCACATGACTGGGAATACTGCTGCGTCTGTTGGTCACTGATATAACTTTAATTTATTTTTAAAAAGCTAGGTTTGTGGATCAGAAAACCAGTCAGTATCTGGTGTGACTATCATTTTACCTCATGCGCAACACTTCTTCTTCAGAGTTGTTCAGGATGTTGATTGTGGCCTGTGGAATGTTGTCCCAGTCCTGCTCAAAGGCTGTGCAAAGTTGCTGATATTGTCAGGAACTGGAACACGCCGTTGTACACGTCAATCCAGAGCATCCCAAAACAGGCTCAATGGGTGATATGTCTGGTGAGTATGCAGACCATGGAAAAACTGGGACATTTTCAGCTTCCAGAAATTGTTTACAGATCCTTGCAAAATGGGGCTGTCGTGCATTATCATGCTGAAACATAAGGTGGATGGCGGTGGATGAATGGCACTACAATGGGCCTCAGGATCTCATCACGGTGTCTCTGTGAATTCAAATTGCCATTAATGAAATGCAACTGTGTTCATTGTCCTTAGCTTATGCTTGCCCATACCATAACCCCACCGCCACCATGGGGCACTCTGTTCACAATGTTGACATGAGCAAACCGCTCGCCCACACGACACCGGTACTGTTGAAACCGAGATTCATACGTGACGAGCACACTTTCCAACACGTGGCCTGCGGTTGTAAAGCCGGTTGGACGTACTGCCAAATTCTCAAAAACAAGGTTGGAGGCGGCTTATGGTAGAGAAATGAACAGTAAATTCTCTGGCAACAGCTCTGGTGGACTTTCCTGCAGTCAGCATGCCAATTGCCCGCTCCCTCAAGTTGAGACGTTTGTGGTGGGGATGAATATTTTCCAGAAAATCTACCAAGTTTCAATACTGGGAATAATTCTTATTTATCACGACAGTCCTGGGAAATACCGCAAAAATTGCAAGTGACCATTTAAAACCAAGATATGGTCACTCGGGTTCTCCCAAAATAAGATTGTGGGTGAGCCATATTGCCATCTTGGCTGTGCCACTATGTAAAGATTTCACAGTAAGTGAAACTGATATTTAGTAACGAGAGTGACGTTTAGCACCAATTATATTGTTGTGAATTGCAAAACAGGCCGTTCAAAATTCAGAGCTTTATCATGTTCCTCAATTAATATGGCGCATTTCACCAGTAAGCCTAGGCTATCTCTACACAGAGCGCTCTCAGGAAGCACAGTGCGCATCCCTATTAGGCCATTAGCTTTATCGAATCATACAAACCTTGTAACGGCAGTCAAACCAAAGTCAAATGACCACAGTTAGCTTGCTAGATAACCTCCAATGAATGACTGAATATATTCTATTTGGCAAAATTGAGATAATGATGACAGCGCATCCAGCTGAAGAACAGCGGTTAGATAAGAGGAAATTGTTTAAATATCAAGGTATCTTAACTAGAGGTCGACCGATTTTATGATTTTTCGTACCAACACCAATACAGATTATTGGAGGACCAAAAAAAAGCCGATACCGATTACTTGGCCTATTTATATATATATATATATATATATAAAATGACAATTACAATAATACTGAATGAACACTTATTTTCACTTAATATAATACGTAAATCAAATCAATTTGGTCTCAAATAAATTAAACCTGTTCAATTTGGTTTACTTTCTATTGCAACACAGTTTTTGCATTATGTAAAAGTGCAATCTGTGCCATGTAAAAAAGCTAACCTTTCAAGTTCCTTGCTCAGAACATGAGAACATATGAAAGCTGGTGGTTCCTTTTAACATGAGACTGAAATATTCCAAGGTAAGAGGTTTTAGGTTGTAGTTAATATAGTATTTATAGGACTATTTCTCTCTATACCATATGTATTCCATATACCTTTGACAATTGGATGTTCTTACAGGCACTATAGAATTGCCAGCGTAATCTCTGGAGTTGATAGGCTTGAAGTCATAAACAGCACTGTGCTTGAAGCATTGCGAAGAGCTGCTGGCAAACGCAGGAAAGTGCTGTTTGAATGAATGCTTATGAGCCTGCTGCTGCCTACCACCGCTCAGTCAGACTGTTCTATCAAATATCAAATCATAGACTTAATTATATCATAATAACACACAGAAATACGAGCCTTTGTTCATTAATATGGTCAAATCTGGAAAGTATCATTTCGAAAACAAAACATTTATTCTTTCAGTGAAATATGGAACCGTTACATATTTTATCGAACGGGTGGCATCCCTAAGTCTAAATATTGCTGTTACATTGCACAGCCTTCAATGTTATGTCATAATTATGTAAAATTCTGGCAAATTAGTTACGGTCTTTTGTTAGGAAGAAATGGTCTTCACACAGTTCGCAACTAGCCAGGCGGCACAAACTGCCAGGAGACCACATGCGACTATTGCTTTACATTAGTATAACGGTTGCATATGACTGGGAGTATCAGTATAAGCAAGAATATGATACATGCCTTTAATTGCATTAGCTAGCTTTATTCCAATATTTTCATCATTCAGTTGATCATAACTAAGGTGAGTTTTCCTCTCTTCTGTGCTTTTTCTTGGCCCAATAGCTGTTTCCTCGTCTCCTCAATCCACTGCCGACCGACTCCACCGCATTGTCCTCAACGAGTTAAAATCTATATAACCAACTGTTTTCAAATCAAATGTTATTTGTCACATGCGCTGAATACAACAGGTGTAGACATTACCATGAAATGCTTATTTACAAGCCCTTAACCAACAATGCAGTTCAAGGAATAGAGTTAAGAAAATATTGACTAAATAAATAAAAAAAGAAAATGACACAACAATAACGAGACGATATACAGGGGGTACCAGTACCGAGTCAATGTGTGCGGGTATATGTTAGTCGAGGTAATTTGTAAAGTGACTATGTATAGATAATAAACACCGAGTAGCAAAAGGGGGGTCAATGTAAATGGTCCAGGTGGCCATTTGATTTATTGTTCAGCTGTCTTTCTGAAAATTGTATTTTTTCGGGTTGGGGCTCATTTTAATTTCTGTGATGGCGGACCAGGCCTGGGCTCAGGCTTTAGTTCTGATGTGAAATTTAATCTGCATTCGGACTGGCGGTGTCAATTATGCGTGTGCTTTGTATGAAGTAAATATGCTAGGCTAAAGGCTTCCATGTGACAACCTGTTTGGATAATGTGCAATTTTATTTTTGGCCAATCTACTGCTGCGCATGTTTTGTATTTTGTAGAATTGCGTTAGAAAATGTTGTAATTTCCCAGGTCTTGTCATTTTATTTTTTCGGGAAATGTGAAATGATCCCGGTTAACCGGGCTGATCCCTGTTGTGTAACAGAACTGCACATTTTAGGTGGCCTGTTAGTGTCCCCAGCACAAGGGTGGCAGCGTAGCCTCGTGGTTAGAGCGTTGGACTAGTAACCGAACGATTGCAAGATCGAATCCCCGAGCCGACAAGGTACAAATCTGTCGTTCTGCCCCTGAACAAGGCAGTTAACCTACTGTTTCTAGGCCGTCATTGAAAATAAGGATTTGTTCTTAACTGACTTGCCTAGTTAAATAAAGGTCAAAATACATTTTAAAAAGGTGCGCCTGTGTAATGATAATGCTGTTTAATCGACTTCTTGATAAGCCACATCTGTCATCAGGTGGATGGATTATCTTGGCAAAGGAGAAATGCTCACTAATAGGGATGTAAACAAATTTGTGCACAAAATGAGAGAATTTATTTTCTGCGCATGTAAAATTTTGGGGATCTTTCATTTCAACTCATGAAACCTGGGACTTTACATGTTGCGATTTTATATTTTTGTACCAGTGTAATTCCTATACTTAACCACACAACCATTTTCTCTAATCATTTGACCCCTCCGCCTACTTCCCTCCCTCCTCCTCTCCAGGTTTTAATCACAGAGCATGGAGACCTGGGCAACGGCAGGGTCCTGGACCCTAAAAACAAGATCTCCTTTAAGTTTGACCATCTGAGGAAGGAGGCCAGCGACCCACAGCCACACGATTTGGACGGAGCAATGGAGGGCTGGAGGAGTGCCGTGGACGGTGCTGTCCGGGCCTACGTCAAGGAGCACTACCCCAACGGAGTCTGCACTGTACGTTTGGGCTGCATAACGCCTTTTTCTTGGCTGGTCCTGCACTGCTGAATTTGACATTCGATCATGTAGCTAATATTCTGTGATAACGGAGTTCACTGAAAATATGTGTCGCTTCTCCCCTTAGATTTACGGCAAAACCATTGATGGACATCAAACCATCATTGTGTGTATCGAGTGTCATCAGTTTCAACCCAAAAACTTTTGGTATGTATGGATTTTTGGAA
Source organism: Oncorhynchus masou masou (assembly GCF_036934945.1). Classification (NCBI taxonomy): domain Eukaryota; kingdom Metazoa; phylum Chordata; class Actinopteri; order Salmoniformes; family Salmonidae; genus Oncorhynchus; species Oncorhynchus masou. Next base: position 54,124,201 of record NC_088242.1, read on the forward strand.
TCAAACATGCGGGGGGATGAAGTACATTTGTAGTTTAGGTTTCTAATCGTTTACAATGCCTTGGGAAAATATTCAGACCTTTTTGACTTTTTCTACATTTTGTTACATTACAGCCTTATTCTAAAATGGATTGCATTTTGAAAAATGTTATAATCAGCAATCCAAACACAATAGCCCATAATGGCAAAGTGAAAACAAGTTTAGAATTGTTACACATTTATTACAAATAAAAACAGACTCGAAATTGAGCTCAGGTGCATCCTGTTTCCATTGATCATCCTTGAGATGTTTCTATAACTTGATTGGTGTCCACCTGTGGTAAATTCAATTGATTGGACATGATTTGGAAAGGTACACACCTGTCTATATCAGGTCCCATGGTTGACAGTGCATGTCAGAGCAAAAACCAAGCCATGAGGTTGAAGGAATTGTCAGTAGAGCTCTGAGACAGGATTGTGTTGAGGCACAGATCTGGGGAAATGTACCAAAAAATGTCTGCAGTATTGAAGGTCCCCAAGAACACAGTGACCTCCATTCTTAAATGGAAGAAGTTTGGAACCACCAAGACTCTTCCTAGAGCTGGCCGCCTGGCCAAACTGTGCAATCAGGGGAGAAGGGCCTTGGTCAGAGAGTTGACCAGGAACCTGATGGTCACTCTGACAGAGCTCCAGAGTTCCTCTGTGGAGATGGGAGAACCTTTCAGAAGGGCAACCATCTCTGCAGTACTCCAACCAATCAGGCATTTATGGTAGATGGAAGCCACTCCTCAGTAAAAGTCACGATTGCCTGCTTGGAGTTAGCCAAAAGGACTCTCAGGCCATGAGAAATAAGATTCTCTGGTCTGATGAAACCAAGATTGAACTCTTTGGCCAGAAAGCCAAGTGTCACATTTGGAGGCAACCTGGCACCATCCCTATGGTGAGGCATGGCGGTGGCAGCATCATGCTGTGGGGATATTTTTTAGTGGCAGGGACTGGGAGACTAGTCAGGATCGAGGGTAAGATGAACGGAGCAAAGTACAGAGAGATCCTTAAGTAAAACCTGCTGCGGAGTGCTCAGGACCTCCGACTACGAAGGTTCACCTTCCAACAGGACGATGACTCTAAGCACACAGCCAAGACGATGCAGGAGTGGCTTCGGGACAAGTCTCTAAACATCTCTTGAGAGACCTGAAAATAACTGTGACGCTCCGCATCCAATCTGACATAGCTTGAGAGGATCTGCAGAGAAGAATGGGAGAAACTCACCAAATACAGGTGTGCCAAGCTTGTAGCGTCATACCCAAGAAGACTCAAGGCTGTAATCGCTTAATACATTTTAGAGTAAGGCTGTAACGTAACAAAATGTGGATAAAGTCCCAAATGTACTGTAAATGGTTTCTAAATCTCTCCAGGCAGAATCAAGGTATGTTTAGCCTGTGGACCATCAATTGACACTCTAAACACTGTTTCAACACTAAGCTTGCTTTGTTTGGTACATAGCTAACCGCTGCCTGTTGGTTTAGAGATCAGTGGCCCCCCATTACCTTGTTGAGCCAGCGCTGATCCGGTTAATTTAATTGGATAAGGGCTGTGGCAATCCTCTTTGTGGGTGGGCTTTTACTGGGCTTAAGGCTCCTTGAGTGTAAAGATCTGATTTCCGCTGAGGAAAGACTTGGCTGTGTCGTGGAGGTAGAGGGAGACGACACTAAATTCACAGACTCACTTTGTATGAGCTTGTGGATGTAAAAAATGTTGCGTCTTTTCTCTCTCTTTGTAAAGGAATGGACGTTGGAGGTCAGAGTGGAAATTCACCATCGGATCCTCCACTACTCAAGTGGCCGGAATAATGAAAATCCAGGTGTGTGTGTCTGCGTATTTTATACAGAGCCTTCAAAGTATTCACACCCCTTTACTTTTTCCACATGTTGTGTTACAGCCTGAATTTTAAAATGGATTCAATTGAGATTTTGTGTCACTGGCGTACACCGGTGGCGGTCGTGCCATTTTAAGATGAGGGAAGACCATTTCTTGTGCGCATGGCCTTGTTTTCTATTACAGCTTATTAGATGACTGTCATTCTTATTTAAATCCACCCATCTCAATGTAAAATCGATAGGTTTAGGCTAGTACATGATACACACATTTTCCCTATAACCATCATGAGGGTTTCTACAACCTAGCCTACGAATGAAAGTTTACAATGCAGGTGCACAGGTTGAGAGAAAAATGTGAGTAATCAAGATGACAGACAGTGACACGTTCAATACTGCTTTGCACAGTTGTCTGCATCTAGCTGATCTAGGGTGTAATCATTAGTTCAACAGTTTCTATCATTCTAGTCATTTTATCCCCGTTTTCATTCCGTTTGCTTCCGTTCAACCTTTTCTGGATAGGACCCTTCATTTCAATTTCCGCCTAAAATGACACTCAAATCTAGCTGCCTGTAGCTCAGGACCTGAAGCAAGGATATGCATATTCTTGATACTATTCGAAAGGAAACACTTTGAAGTTTGTGGAAATGTGAAATTAATGTAGGAGAATATAACACAATAGATATGGTAAAAGATAATACAAAAAAAAAAACAATTGTATTTTTTTTTGTATTTTTGTTGCATCTTTGAAATGCAAAAGAAAGGACATACATTGAGAGAGGAAGCTGAGGAAAATTTAGGTGTTGTCCACAAGAGAGTAACAGTGTGTGTGCAAAGTTTTAGAGTGATACATTTCAAGAATGAGAGAGCTACATAATATTTAGTATGAGTCTCCCAAGTGTCCCTCACTACTTTGCCCAAATGTACCCAAGTGGCCGAATTAGTCAATTGATACATTTTCAAGTACATAACTATAGAGAACATACAAAAATGCTATGGTAATAAAAAATAATACAAAAATTACACACTCCCAGGAATACATGATGGCTCATTAGCTTCCCTACATAAAAGGTACTAACGAGATGCGACGAGAAAGCTGATCCAACGCCTCCTGACACAGAAGTGAACTATTTAAGATAAGGGCCAAGTTAGCAGCCAACACTGATCTAATGACATAAGTGCACACTCCACAAACCAGGCACGAAGTGAAAAAAACTAACTATTTACAATTAGAGTATTCCGTACACCCACAGTCCTCTACACCAGATTGTGCTGCTGATGCCAAGTCCAATAGCAGTCTCTTTCTGCTGTGAAGCAGAGGGTAACAGCACAAGTAGTGCAGGTGATGGGAGATTTATTGTGGCACAGAGTACAACACCTCCCTGCTGTGCTGTTTTGGTCCTGAGGCACATTCAGGTCTGCAGTTATGTATTTTGGCCTGGTGTGGGTGTGGAGCCAGAGCCAGAGACAACAGCAGGTGTCAGACTGGAGGAACCAGTTCCTAAATTTGAATGAGTGGGAGATGGAGGACTTGAATGTGGTCTCTTTGGAGTTGACTCCGGGGTCATCCGAGTCTCTGCCACTATTCATGAAAGTAGCCACCCTTTGCACACTCAACCAGCTTCATGAGGAATGCTTTTCCAACAGTCTTGAGGGAGTTCCCACATATGATGAGCACTTATTGGCTGCTTTTCCTTCACTCTGCAGTCCAATTCATCCCAAACCACCCAATCGGGTTGAGGTCGGGTGATTGTGGAGGCCATGTCATCTGATGCAGCACTCATCCCTCTCCTTGGTCAAATAGCCCTTGCACAGCGTCAAGGTTTTGTTTTGAATCAATGTTCTGTTGTTAAATGATAGTCCCACTAAGCCCAAACCAGGTGGGATGGCATATCACTGCAGAATTCTGTGGTAACCATGCTGGTTAAGTGTGCCTTGAATTCTAAATAAATCACCAACAGTGTCACCAGCAAAACACCATCACACCACCTCCTCCATGCTTGGGAACCACACATGCAGAGATCATCCGTTCACCTACTCTGCGGCTCACATAGACATGGCGGTTGGAGCGAATAGTCAAAACTTTGGACTCATCAGACCAAAGGACAGATTTCCACCTGTCTAATGTCCATTGCTCATGTGTCTTGGCCCAAGCAAGTCTCTTCTTATTATTGATGTCCTTTAGTAGTGGTTTCTTTGTGTGAGTCAGGCCTTTAGTCAAATTGCTGCAGTCTCCTCTGAACAGTTGATATTGAGATGTCTGTTACTTGAACTCTGAAGCATATAGTTGGGCTGCAGTTTCTGAGGCTGGTAACTAATGAACTTATCCTCGGCAGCAGAGGTAACTCTGGGTCTTCCTTTCCTGTGGCGGTCCTCATGACAGCCAGTTTCATCATAGCGCTTGATGGTTTTTGGGACTGCACTTGAAGAAACTTCCGAAGTTCTTGAAATATTCTGCATTAACTGACTTTCATGTCTCAAAGTAAAGATGGGCTGTCGTTTCTTTGCTTATTTCAGCTGTTCTTGCTATAATATGGACTTGGTGTTTTACAAAATAGGGCCTTCTGTATACCACCCCTACCTTGTCACAACACAACTGACTGGCTCAAACGCATTTTGGTTAAAAATAAAGAAAATCCCCTTGAATGAGTAGGTGTGTCCAAACTTTTGACTGGTAGTGTATGTGTGTGTTGTTCGAGCAGTACCACACACAATCACAGTCGACCAACAGCCTAACTACCAATCAATCTACCATTCGACTAATTGGTGGCAGCCCTAGTGGAAGCCCATAGGGGACTGGACATAGATCCTAAACAGTTTAGCCCACAAGGATGTAACCCCAGTCTGTATGGCACCTTTAATATATTGTCCATTTAATAGCTAAGTCATCGATGTTTAAATGTCCTTGAACATTGGCAATATGATAAAACTGAAGTCCAATGTTCAGCAATAATAATAATGGTGTTCCTTTTACCCAATTTGGTTTCCTCATCATTGTCTTATGCTGCGGGCATCGTCACAGCCATATGCTAGGCTGCGTGGATAGCATACCTGAATATTGAGGCAGCAAAATTGTGGTTAGACTAGATCTGTCACCTCGTCCTTTTTGTGTGTTGTACTTGAAGTGTTTATCAAAGAAGTCTTGAGCCTCCTTGGCAGTGGAAAACGTGTGTGTTGTGTTTCTGGAAGGTAAAGTTGAGTTTTGCCGGGTGGTTGAAGCCGCGTCTCAGGTTGAGCTTGCTTGGCTGGGATTTCACTTTGTTGTAGGTCGCCCTCTGCTTTAGCAGTTCGGCACTCCGATCTGGGTAGATATTGATCCTCTTCTCCGCATAGATCAGAGCCCCCGATTCCGCTGCGAGGCGAACAATTTGCATTTTGACTTCAGAAATGTGGAGATGTACAATCATACACCGAAATCCAAGGAAAACCTAGGTCAGTCTGCTTTCCAATAGAGACAGGGAGACACATTCACCTTTCAACAGGTGAATAGCCTAAAACACAAGGCCAAATATACACTGAAGTTGCTTACCAAGATGACATTGAATATTCCTGGTTGGCCTAGTTACAGTTTTGACTTAAATTGGCCTGAAACCTATGGCAAGACTTAAATGTCTGTCTAGCAATGATCAACAATGAACTTGACAGAGCTTGAGTATTGGTTTTTAAGAATGTGCAAATATTGTACAGTCCAGGTGCGCAAAGCTCTTAGAGACTTACCCAGAAAGACTGTAATCACTGTCAAGGGTGATTCTAACATGGGGTTTGAATATTTATGTAAGTGCGATATTTATGTATTTCATTTTCTATAAATTAGCCCAAAAAAATCTAAACATGTTTTCACTTTTTCATTATGGGGAATTGTGTGTGGATGGGTGAGGGGGGAAAATCTATTTGATCCCTTTTGGTTGTAAGTCCACAAAATGTGGACTAAGTCGAGAGGTATGAATACTTTCTGAAGGTACGGTATGTGTGTATACATTTGGGCAAGGTTACATTTAGGATCATCACACTGTGCTAGAGGCTCAGCGGTCTAAGGCACTGCATCTCAGTGCTAGAGGTGTCACTACAGACCTTGGTTCGATTCCAGCCTGTGTCATTACTGGCTGTGATTGGGAGTCCCATAGATCGGCGCACAATTGGCCCAGCGTCGTTAGGGTTTGGCCGGGGTAGGCCGTCATTGTAAATAAGAATTTGTTCTTAACTGACTTGCCTAGTTAAATACAGGTTAAATATTTATTTTTTAACTCTGTCTGGTTGTAGGTTCATTACTATGAAGACGGCAACGTTCAGCTGGTCAGCCACAAAGAGGTCCAGGAATCCATGTCCATATCTGTGAGTGCTTTATTAAATAGAATACATGTGGAACAACCCCCATTAATTTCTGTGAATGTTTTCAACTCCTCTGCTGTAAAGTATTTGGATCAGGTATGTCATTTTTATTCTCATAACTTGGACATCTCTTGTTTCACCTCCCGATTTCCACTCCGTTCCCCTCCCCCAGAGCGAAGCTGCAACTGCAAAGGAGTTCATCAAGATCATGGAGGCTGCAGAGAACGACTACCAGGTGTGTGTGGGATTAGGAATGGGAATTGTTTGATATTAGCACAACTGCCAAAATAAAGGAAAAGCTGACATAAAGTGTCTTAATAGGGCATTGGACCACCACAAGCTACAAGTGCCTAGAACTCTTGGAGGGATGCAACATCATTCTTCCATGAGAAATGTGGTGTTTTGTTAATGGTGGTAGAAAACGCTGTCTCAAGCGCCACTCCAGAATCTCCCCTAAGTTTTCAATCGGGTTGAGATCTGGTGTCTGAGACGGCCATGGCATATGGTTTACATTTGTTTTCATGCTCATCAAACCATTCAGTGACCACTCGTCTCCTGTAGATGAGGGCATTGTCATCCTATGGGGACATAGCCATGGTAGCCAAAATAATGGCTTGCCCAGCACTTTTATGTGACCCTAAGCATTATGGGATGTTAATTGCTTTTAATATACTTTGTATCCCTCATTTACTTGTGTTTCCATTCATCTGGCTGTTACCTGTACATATACAAATTGCTGTAACTTCAAGTACATGCAATAATGAAGCGTCATATTTTGCCATTAGTGTCACATGACATGTCTGTCATGGTGTTGTTCATATTCTTGTGTAACGTCAAAACATCTGGGAACCATTGCCACATGACACTTCCTGTCAATTGTGGTTCTTATTAGAGATGGCTTGGTTAAGGGATTAATTGAATATCAGAATAGATTACTTTAAGTGAGTGTTCATTTTGAGAATTTTCTTTTAGGCCTATTTTAACAATGAAAAAAAGTCTACAAATTATCCTTATGACTTTGTAAACTGCAAGAATATACAATGACATTTTGGCATTTTTCATTTAATAAAACAACCAACTTTTGAGTCTAGTTTTTATAACGGTGCACGTTTAACCCTCCAGTCTGCCCTGACGTTGGTGTGCTATTGTCCCCACTTCAAATAGCAGTTACAGGAATGCGCACCTAAATGTTTCCACAACACCGGACACGTCAATACAAAACACTCCACAATAATAACTTTTTTTGTATCAGTTCTATCGTGTTGAAAATCAGGCTTCTCTTTCACTGTGTAAGTTTACGTGCACACTAATAATTCGATATCAAACTGATTATGGCATTAGGCAGAGTATCGCATTAGTCATGTAAACACCTCACTCGGCTTATCTTAATTGGGCATAAGTTATCATAGTAAGCATAGGCCGATTTAAAACACCTGCTTTTCTGAGCAATTTTTTAAATAATTAGGACATGTAAACAGTTTAATCGGAGTTCCAGCTGTGTGTGTTATCTGCGCATGTGAAACTGCCTGGAAATTCTTTCATGATGGTTTTTCCCAAATGGTAAACAAACATGCCCCATTCCACATGTTCAGGGTTAAAGGGCGGGATAATCCATTGTTTTCTTCTGAGCTGCCTTGTATTATTCACGACCGTAATCTAGCCTGGGCTAAAGCAAGGAAATCATGTTCTGATGCTGATTGGCTTATTTTTAGGCAGTTAAGAAACAAGTGTTATTTTCTTCTCAGGAAGGCCAAGTCTGAATATTTTATGTCTGTTACCACTGATAACCTGAATGACCCTAGAAAGTTTTGGAAGGCTATTAAGTCTATGTCTGGTAACAGTAATGTTAATGAATTAACGTCATGTGTTTTGAAGGACTCTGTTGCTATATATGACAACTGAAATGCTGAATTGTTTCAATGAGCACTTTGTATCATCTGGTAGGCTGTTTGATTCAGTGTCCTCTGTCTCTGTACAACCCTGTGTGGATGAACCAGTGAGAGCTGGTCTAACTTTTAGCTTTTTGCCATTCTCAGTGCAGGTGGTACATAAAGCCCTGAAATCCTTAGATCAGAGAAAGCCTGCAGGTCCTGATCTTTTGGATCCCTGCTTTTTAAATCTGGCAGCTGATTTCATAGCTGAACCACTTACATCTCATTTCAATCTAACCCTGGATTGTAATGAAATTCCAAAGATCTGGAAATCGGCATTTGTCCTACCACTTTTAAAAGGGGGAGATCCAACTCTTTTAAATAATTATAGGCCAATCTCAAAGCTGTCACCCCTGATTGAAAATACTTCAAACCCTTGTAAGTGAACAGCTAAAAGAGTTTTTATTTACTAACTCTATTTTATCAATGTACCAATCGGGCTTCAGTAAGAAGCATAGCACAATTACAGCAGCCATGAAGGGTTTAAATGATATCACTGAAGCCATTGACAAAAAACAGCACTGTGTCTCTCTTTTTATTGATCTCTAAAGGCTTTTGATACAGTTGTTCATGCTATACGAAGGCAGAGATTTTCGAGTGTAGGTCTTTCAGAGCATATGCAGTTGCATGGTTTGCTAACTATCTGTCTGATAGAACTCAGTGCACTCAATTTGATGGGCTTAGGTCTGTTAAATTGTCTGTCTTGAATGGTGTGCCCCAAGGCTCTGTACTTTCCTCTCTTATTCACTATTTATATAACTTATTTAGACAAAAATGTCCAAAATGCACAACTTCATTTTTATGCTGATGATACTGTTATTTACTGTTGTGCCTCGCCTCTTACAAAAGCTTCCCAGAACATGCAAACTGCTTTTTATACTGTTCAACATACCTTGTGTCAATTGATGCTTATCCTCAATACTGACTAAACTAATGGTGTTTTCTAATGCAAGAAATAGACCTCTGAACCTTTCACCTATTACTATCTGTCAGGGCAAGGAGATTGAGGTTGTAACCTCATAAATATCTTGGAATTTTAATTGATGACTGCCTCTTTTAAATTGCATATTCAACAACTTGCAAAAAAATTGAAGCTGAAATTTAATTTTAATTTTAAGAATAAGGCACGTTTTTCTTTTGAAGCCAGAAGGAGGCTAGTATCAGCTACATTTATGCCTTTACTAGAATATGGGGATATTTTATATATCAATGCTTCCGCTCAGTGTTTGAGATCAATTTAAACTCTTTACCATGGCACTTTGAGGTTTATTTTAAACTGCAAAACCCTTACGCACCACTGCACTTTGTATACCAGGGTTGGCTGTCCTTCTCTAGTCACTCATAGGCTCAGTATACTTTTATTTACAAAGCCATTTTGGGTTTACTACCTTTTTAGTTGTGTATTTTTATTGTTCAGAAATGTGGTGTGTACTCTCTTTGTTCGCTGGACTTTATCCTGCTAACTGTTCCAAGTGTCCGAACTGAATTTGGTAAAAGGGCTTTTATGTACTCTGCGCCATCGCCTTGGAACACCTTACAAAATACTTTTAAACTGGAAGAACTTGTCCCGATTTGGTGTTTTTAAATCACTGATGAAAGGATTTTGAGTCTGATTCCCTGACCTGTCAATGTTTTTAATTGGCTGTTTTATACTCCTGTGAATTCAATGGTTTTTACTAGATTACTTGTAGTTTTCATGTCTGTCTGTAATTTGGCCAGGGTAGCTCTTAAAAAACAGATTTTAATCTCAATGAGCCCTTCCTGGTTAAATAAAGGTTAAATCAAGTAAATAAAAATGTGCTAGCACTGGTAGTGAAGTGAGTGCATGAAAAACTGAAAGTATGCATCTTAGAAATAATTGTCCGAACTCAGAATCAAATAGGTTATCAGAAATAACATGGTTGCTGTGGTAGAATGTTTATTTTAATGTCCATTTGCATCATTTTGGTTGGTCGAGCAATTCCTTATCCGGATATCATTTTTTAATTTTTTTATATTATTCTAATAGGCATTTCAGTACAATAATTTCTATCTCTATTGTGACACCCCAAAGCCCTCCCTAATTCCGCCCTCCTCTTTCCCCGTCAGACCGCCATCAACGAGAATTACCAGACCATGTCGGACACTACCTTCAAAGCCTTACGCCGCCAGCTTCCTGTGACGCGCACCAAGATCGACTGGAACAAGATCCTGAGCTACAAGATCGGCAAGGAGATGCAGAACGCTTAAAACAAACAAAACAGAAAAGCCCAGCATTGCATGGCTGGATTATTGTATCGTCTTTGTACAAATTAGATAAATGGGAACGGAAAAATGCTTGGTCTCACGGACAAAATGTCAAACATTATTACACTTATTAAGATGTCTACTTTTATTAATGCTTTTATACAGACACAGTTAAAAAGATAATCTGTATAATACATAGATGATAAAGTAAATAAATAATCATATTATTGGCCAAATAGGATGTGTTTCCTAGAAGAGGGGTGGTGGAGCTTCCTTCATATGCAAACCTGACAACCTGATTTACATTTTGTGACAATGATGTGTCAATATTTATGATTATGGTAGTTAGACCACACCTTTGACCCTAGAAAAACTATACCAATTGCAATGATGAAATTATTATTGAAGAATCTGTCTGTGTATACATTTAGATTATGACTTTATTGGCTAATGCAGGAAAATAATCCTGTACTGTAAGAGTCCTTCCATTGTTTTCAATGGCTTGTACTTTTATGACATCAGAATGAAGTTTTTATACGAGCGGTTTGTCACCTTTGTCATTTTCGACCACTCGATGTTCTTCTTGGTCCCCTTATTGGTTCTCCCCACACCGTTTACCCCGGACCGTACGTTAAAATCTCTAGTTTGTGTGACCGTCCAAGCTAAACTGCAGCTTAACTCATCGATTTCTAAATTGAACTTTCATGACACCGTGAAAGTATGGTTCCTATAATACCCTAACAAGCTCAATTATTAAACATCTTATTTTGAATTTGGACAGACCTGACTGTATTATAACATGGCACATTGTAATATATACCTGTATTAAACATCCTTGTCCTTCGGTTTGGTGATTTATTTCCTTGAGATTAATTGTAATTCAATCACAACATTGTTGCATTACATTACACATTTTTCTATTTAGTGTCTCACTCAATTTTGACCTTTGATAGGTTTAATGTTAAACACTACTTCTACATTTGCAGAAACCTGATCCAGGTCGGATTAGTCTCAAATTGCTACAAATGTGGAAATGGTGTTAGAAACCTATCGATATGAATTACCAATCTGATCACCCCAGTTGACCTAAAGGCATGAAACATTTAGAATTTTTTGAGAAACACTTAAAACGCTGCGCAACAGGAATACATCAGGATATAATGTGATGCCTAAGACTAATTTTACTTGCAGTCATTAGCGGCCGTTCGATTCTATGGTCCTTTTTTTTTGTCAGAATACAACAGGATATAATGAGGACTAAATCAAATGTCTTGCATGTAATGGACATTTAAAAAAAGAAATACTGGTCTTGCGATATATTTAGGTTATATTTTTTCAACAAAATAATTGAGCAATTGAATCCAATAAACCGAGCAGGCTGGGCTGACAAGTTTATAACCTTGCTAGGACTTTCTAATATCAGTATGCATTTATAAGATTGTGCTGTTATTACTTCTATTAATATTCCTATTACAATTTTTTTTCTGACTTACATGTTATTTGGCAAATTCTCAAGCATCCTCAGATATTTATGTTATCATGGGACTGCCCATATTTCCCTCTGGCCAATGCCAATTGTCGGGCCAAGGGTTTGCCTTAGGACGCAAAGGTGCGTCATGAATCAGGGAGATGGTCTTCGTGACAGCAGACCTAGATATGGGGAGAGGTTTTAGTGGGTGGAATATTAGGACAATTGGAGGTTTACAGAGTTGCAGCTACAGTATACTTAACAGTGCAAATTATGGTACAACTAAACTCAGCAAAAAAAAAAGCCCTCTCACTGTCACCTGCGATTATATTCAGCAAACTTTACTTGTAAATATTTGAATGAATATAAGAATCAACAACTGAGACATAAACTGAACAAGTTCCACATGTGACTAACAGAAATGGAATAATGTGTCCCTGAACAAAGGGGGCGCCAAAATCAAAAGTAACAGTCAGTATCTGGTGTGGCCCCCAGCAGCGTTAAGTACTGCAGTGCATCTCCTCCTCATGGACTGCACCAGATTTGCCAGTTCTTGCTGTGAGATGTTACCCCACTCTTCCACCAAGGCACCTGCAAGTTCCCGGGCATTTCTGGGGGGAATAGCCCTAGCCCTCACCCTCCGATCCAACAGGTCCCAGACGTGCTCAATGGGCTTGAGATCCGGGCTCTTCACTGGCCATGGCAGAACACTGACATTCCTGTCTTGCAGGAAATCACGCACAGAACGAGCAATATGGCTGGTGGCATTGTCATGCTGGAGGGTCATATCAGGATGAGCCTGCATGAAGGGTACCACATAAGGGAGGAGGATGTCTTCCCTGTAACGCACAGCATTGAGATTGCCTGCAATGACAACAAGCTCAGTCCGATGATGATGTGACACACAGCCCCAGACCATGACGGACCCTCCACGTCCAAATCGATCCCACTCCAGAGTACAGGCCTTGTGCATTCCTGGTGTAACTTGGGCAGTTGTTGTTGCCATCCAGTACCTGTCCCGCTGGTGTGATGTTCCGATGTACTGATCCTGCCTGATCTGCCACTGCGAGGATGATAAGCTGTCCGTCATGTCTCCCTGTAGCGCTGTCTTAGGCTTCTCACAGTACGGACATTGCAATTTATTGCCCTGGCCACATCTGCAGTCCTCATGCCTCCTTGCAGTATGCCTAAGGCACGTTCATGAAGATGAGCAGAGACCCTGGGTATATCTCTTTTGGTGTTTTTCAGAGTCAGTAGAAAGGCCTCTTTAGTGTCCTAAGTTTTCATAACTGTGACCTTAATTGCCTACCATCTGTAAGCTGTTAGTGTGTTAACGACCGTTCCACAGGTGTATGTTCATTAATTGTTTATGGTTCATTGAACAAGCATGAGAAACAGTGTTTAAACCCTTTACAATGAACATCTATTTGGATTTTTACAAATTATCTTTGAAAGACAGGATCCTCAAAAAGAGACGTTTTCTTTTTTTTGCTGAGTTTATATAGACACTTAATCATCATGATGCCTTTTAATGGTAAGTTTACAAACATTGGTTGTGATAAGTAGAATTTAAACTTGAGAATCATTATGATAAGTGGGGAAATAAGTATAGCAAATTATAATTGTAATGGCTTAGCATATCATAAAAAATGATCAAATGTATATGGGTAAAAGAGAGAATATAATATCTATTGTTTACAGGAAACTCATTCTACAAATATAGATGAGGTTGGGTGGAAAAAGGACTGGGTGGGAGAAATATTTTTGTGTCATGGGCAAAGAAACTCAAAGGGCTGATTATACTAATTAATACAAATGTTGATCCAATTGTGCAAACAGATCTGCAAGGAAATTATTTTAAATATGTTATTGGACCAAAAACAGTTCTGGCTAATTAATCTATATGGGCCAAATAATGATGATCCACACTTTTTTGGAAATATATATATAATCAATTGAGATCACAAGCAATGAAATAATCTATTATTATGGTGGGAGATTATAATACGGTTTTAAGTATCTCAATGGACCGTAAAGGAAATCACTACAAACTATCACCCTCAAACACTTCAGGAGATCACAAAGATTATGGATACATTAGAACTAGTGGATATATGGAGGTTGAAAAACCCTGAACTAGTGAGATATACATGGAGGAGGCTTAACAAGCTAGCCGTCTTGAATACTTCCTAGTCTCATTCTTGCTGGCATCAAATGCGATCGGACCACCATCTATGTGATTGGACCTATTTGGCCTCCATATAACTCTTACAGAATTTCCAAGTGGACGGGGATATTGAACATTTTATCAAAGCCCATTGGATGACAATTTGTTCTGAACTATGACAAAATAATGAATTTACTTTTTTTATACAACATAGGTACAGCAGATCCCCTTATTGTATGGGACACTTTCAAATGTACTTTGAGGCCATTCAATACAATACTCATCATTAAAACAAAAACTGTTTAGGTCAAAAGAGATTAGACTAATAAAGGAAAAAGAAGAACTAACAGCGCAGGTCGATGGTCATGGGAACTGTACTATAGAAACACAAAATAGTTTAGAGGAAAAACAAAAAGAATTGGAGGTACTTATTCAAGAATTGTAATGCATTACAAAAATAAAGCGAATTGGGTGGAAAATTGTGAAAAATGCACAACCTTTTTTTATCTTCAACATAGAAATTCTACCAAAAAGAATTCACAGAAGCTCGTAACAAATAGTTATCGCCTCCTTTGAATTCCATGCTGTCACAGTTACCAGCCCTTTCAAGCTTAACATCCTTATCATTTATCGCCCTCCAGGTTCCCTCGGAGAGTTCATCAATGAGCTTGATGCCTTGATAAGCTTTTAACATCCTTCACAGTCCTCATTTAACCTCGTCTACCTTTGACTCATTCCTCTCTGCCTCCTTCTTTCCACTCCTCTCCTCTTTTGTTCCCCCCTCACAAGGCAGGAGTCGACCTCATCTTTACTAGATGCTGTTCTTCCACTAACCTCATTGCAACTCCCCTCCAAGTCTCCGACCACTACCTTGTATCCTTTTCCCTCTCGCTCTCATCCAACACTTCCCACACTGCCCCTACTCGGATGGTATCGCGCCGTCCCAACCTTCGCTCTCTCTCCCCCACTACTCTCTCCTCTTCCATCCTATCATCTCTTCCCTCTGCTCATACCTTCTCCAACCTATCTCCTGATTCTGCCTCCTCAACCCTCCTCTCTTCCCTTTCTGCATCCTTTGACTCTCTATGTCCCCTATCCTCCAGGCCGGCTCGGTCCTCCCCTCCCGCTCCGTGGCTCGACGACTCATTGCGAGCTCACAGAACAGTGCTCCGGGCAGCCGAGCGGAAATGGAGGAAAACTCGCCTCCCTGCGGACCTGGCATCCTTTCACTCCCTCCTCTCTACATTTTCCTCCTCTGTCTCTGCTGCTAAAGCCACTTTCTTCCACTCTAAATTCCAAGCATCTGCCTCTAACCCTAGGAAGCTCTTTGCCACCTTCTCCTCCCTCCTGAATCCTCCTCCCCCTCCCCCCTCCACCTTCTCTGCAGATGACTTCGTCAACCATTTTGAAAAGAAGGTCGACGACATCCGATCCTCGTTTGCTAAGTCAAACGACACCGCTGGTTCTGCTCACACTGCCCTACCCTGTGCTCTGACCTCTTTCTCCCCTCTCTCTCCAGATGAAATCTCGCTTCTTGTGACGGCCGGCCGCCCAACAACCTGCCCGCTTGACCATATCCCCTCCTCTCTTCTCCAGACCATTTCCGGAGACCTTCTCCCTTACCTCACCTCGCTCATCAACTCATCCCTGACCGCTGGCTACGTCCTTTCCGTCTTCAAGAGAGCGAGAGTTGCACCCCTTCTGAAAAAACCTACACTCGATCCCTCCGATGTCAACAACTACAGACCAGTATCCCTTCTTTCTTTTCTCTCCAAAACTCTTGAACGTGCCGTCCTTGGCCAGCTCTCCCGCTATCTCTCTCAGAATGACCTTCTTGATCCAAATCAGTCAGGTTTCAAGACTAGTCATTCAACTGAGACTGCTCTTCTCTGTATCACGGAGGCGCTCCGCACTGCTAAAGCTAACTCTCTCTCCTCTGCTCTCATCCTTCTAGACCTATCGGCTGCCTTCGATACTGTGAACCATCAGATCCTCCTCTCCACCCTCTCCGAGTTGGGCATCTCCGGCGCGGCCCACGCTTGGATTGCGTCCTACCTGACAGGTCGCTCCTACCAGGTGGCGTGGCGAGAATCTGTCTCCTCGCCACGCGCTCTCACCACAGGTGTCCCCCAGGGCTCTGTTCTAGGCCCTCTCCTATTCTCGCTATACACCAAGTCACTTGGCTCTGTCATAACCTCACATGGTCTCTCCTATCATTGCTATGCAGACGACACACAATTAATCTCCTCCTTTCCCCCTTCTGATGACCAGGTGGCGAATCGCATCTCTGCATGTCTGGCAGACATATCAGTGTGGATGACGGATCACCACCTCAAGCTGAACCTCGGCAAGACGGAGCTGCTCTTCCTCCAGGGGAAGGACTGCCCATTCCATGATCTCGCCATCACGGTTGACAACTCCATTGTGTCCTCCTCCCAGAGCGCTAAGAACCTTGGCGTGATCCTGGACAACACCCTGTCGTTCTCAACTAACATCAAGGCGGTGGCCCGTTCCTGTAGGTTCATGCTCTACAACATCCGCAGAGTACGACCCTGCCTCACACAGGAAGCGGCGCAGGTCCTAATCCAGGCACTTGTCATCTCCCGTCTGGATTACTGCAACTCGCTGTTGGCTGGGCTCCCTGCCTGTGCCATTAAACCCCTACAACTCATCCAGAACGCCGCAGTCCGTCTGGTGTTCAACCTTCCCAAGTTCTCTCACGTCACCCCGCTCCTCCGCTCTCTCCACTGGCTTCCAGTTGAAGCTCGCATCCGCTACAAGACCATGGTGCTTGCCTACGGAGCTGTGAGGGGAACGGCACCGCAGTACCTCCAGGCTCTGATCAGGCCCTACACCCAAACAAGGGCACTGCGTTCATCCACCTCTGGCCTGCTCGCCTCCCTACCACTGAGGAAGTACAGTTCCCGCTCAGCCCAGTCAAAACTGTTCGCTGCTCTGGCCCCCCAATGGTGGAACAAACTCCCTCACGACGCCAGGACAGCGGAGTCAATCACCACCTTCCGGAGACACCTGAAACCCCACCTCTTCAAGGAATACCTAGGATAGGATAAAGTAATCCTTCTCACCCCCCTCCCCTTAAATGATTTAGATGCACTATTGTAAAGTGGCTGTTCCACTGGATGTCAGAAGGTGAATTCACCAATTTGTAAGTCGCTCTGGATAAGAGCGTCTGCTAAATGACTTAAATGTAAATGTAAATATGTTATCCATGATTCACCAAATTATATTTTGAAAGAGGAAACAAAATATTAAGCACATGTTTTCTTTTCAGTCTCCTCCATTTCCACTGAATGATGTTAACTGTAAGGATTTCTTTCCTAATAATAATCCAAAATGAACAAATTGACAGAAAGCCCTGTGTGAAGGCCAATTTACAGAAGATGAACTTTGAGGAAATAAAATATTTTCAGTCTCGAAAAACACGGTATACCAGGGCAGGTATATCCAACCTTTTTTGATGCACTCAAATATCCATTATTAGCATGTTTTAATTACTCTCATACAAATGGTAGACTTTCAGGTACTGAATAAGGTCTGATTTCACTACTACTAAAACAGGTGGTTGTATAAAGATCCAGTCCATTTAAAAAACTGGAGGCCTCTAACACTTCAATGTTGCAATGTGAAAATCCTGGTGAAATGCATGGGAATAAAAAAGGTTTTACCAGATATTGTTCATCCTGATCAGACTGATTTTTTACATGGACGATATATTGGAGATAATATACGACAATTATTTGAAACAATTTAACATTATGAAACATCGAAGATACCAGGTCTTCATAGCAGATTTTGAAAAGGCGGTTGATAAAGTACGACTAGAATTTGTATTTAATTAGGCAAGTCAGTTAAGAACAAATTCTTATTTACAATGACGGCCTAGGAACAGTGGGTTAACTGCCTTGTTCAGGGGCAGAACGACAGATTTTTACCTTGTCAGCTCGGGGATTCGATTTAGTAGCCTTTCGGTTACTGGCCCAACGCTCTAACCACTAGGCTACCTGCCACCTGGATTACTATAATTTTGGTGAATCTATTATACAATGGGTTAAAGTCAACCCCAGATGTTAAATACTAAATAATGGTTACTTCTCAGAATGTATTGAGCTTTTAAGAGGAGTAAAACAAGGCTGTCCGTTCTCTCCATATCTATTTATTATGGCCATTGAAATGTTAGCTTTAAAAATTTGATCCGACAAGAACATTAAGGGGTTAGAAATCCTGTGGATAAAAACAAAAAGTGTCAATGTTTGCCGATGACTCTAGTTTTTTCTTAAGTCTGCAATCTGGATCACTGCAGTCTCATTGAAGAGCTTGATCACCTTTCTAGCCTTTTTGGATTAAAATCGAATTATGTACCATATTACGTATTGTTAAAAAACAGTGTTTACACTACCTTATAGTTTACCAGTAACATGGGCAGATAGTGAAGTAGACATACTTGGTATTCAAATCTCAAAAAATATAAATGAACTTACCACAATTAATTTCAATAGAAAAAAAAAAAGATAATATTCTGCACCATGGAGGGGTACATACTTGTCTATTTATGGTAAAATCACATTGATTAACTCTTTGGTCCTATCACAGTTTACTTACTTACTAATGGCACTGCCTACTCCAAATGACGCATTTCTTAAATCATATGAGCAACAAAATATTTCATTTTATTTGGAATGCGAAGCCAGACAAAATTAAACATGCCTATTTATATAATGAATGTGAGTTTGGGGGGCTAGAATTATTAAATATTAAAGCTTTAAACCTCTCACTAAAAGCTTCACTCATACATAAATTATACTTGTGAAATGGTTCTCCAGTAGATTATTAAGGCTCATCCTTTGTTCAAAAATTGCCGTTTTGCCTTGAAAAAAGATTACAACATCGCATTTCCAACTAATTGAAAATTAATTTTTGTTTAAAGTATCGCCCTTTCTTGAACAAGCCATACAAAGCTGGTTAGAATTTGTTATACGCCAGAAAAGATAACAAATATTACAACAAATGTTATGGTTATATTTAAATATATACTGATAAATAAAAAACATTCTTTATGGATTTAAAAATAATTGGTTTTATATTTGATAAAGATATTATGAATAGAAATGGAAGAGTTACAGTTGAAGTCGGAAGTTTACATACACCTTAGCCAAATACATTTAAACTCAGTTTTTCACAATTCCTGACATTTAATCCTAGTAAAAATTCCCTGTTTTAGGTCAGTTAGGATCACCACTTTATTTTAAGAAATGTGAAATGTCAGAATAGTAGAGAGAACTATTTATTTCAGCTTGTATTTATTTCATCACATTCCTAGTGGGTCAGAAGTTTACATACACTCAATTAGTATTTGGTAGCATTACCTTTAAATTGTTTAACTTGGGTCAAACGTTTTGGGTAGACTTCCACAAGCTTCCCACAATAAGTTGGGTGAATTTTGGCCCATTCCTCCTGACAGAGCTGGTGTAACTGAGTCAGCTTTGTAGGCCTCCTTGCTTGCACATGCTTTTTCAGTTCTGCCAACAAATTTTCTATGGGATTGAGGTCAAGACTTTGTGATGGCCACTCCAATACCTGGACATTGTTGTATTTTTTTCCACAACTTTGGAAGTATGCTTGGGGTCATTGTCCATTTGGAAGACCCATTTGTGACCAAGCTTTAACTTCCAGACTGATGTCTTGAGATGTTGCTTCAATATATCCATGTAATTCTCGTGCCTCATGATGCCATCTATTTTGTGAAGTGCACCAGTCCCTCCTGCAGCAAAGCACCCCCAAAACATGATGCTGCCACCCCTGTGCTTCACAGTTGGGACGGTGTTCTTCGGCTGGCAAGCCTCCCCCTTTTTCCTCCAAACATAACGATGGTCACTATGGCCAAACGGTCCTATTTTTGTTTCATCAGACCATAAGACATTTCTACAAAAAGTACAATCTTTGTCCCCATGTGCAGTTGCAAACCGCAGCCTGGCTGTTTTAATGTCGGTTTTGGAGCAGTGGCTTCTTCCTTGTAGAGCGGCCTTTCAGGTTATGTCGATATAGGACTCGTTTTACTGTGGATATAGATACTTTGTACCCGTTTCTTCCAGCATCTTCACAAGGTCCTTTGTTGTTGTTCTGGGATTGATTTGCAGTTTTCGACCAAAGTACATTCATCTCTAGGAGACAGAACGCGTCTCCTTCCTGAGCAGTATGACGGCTACGTGGTCCCATGGTGTTTATACTTGCGTACTATTGTTGGTACAGATGAACGTGGTACCTTCAGGCATTTGGATATTGCTTCCAAGGATGAATTAGACTTGTGAAGTTCTACAAATATTTTTCTGAGGTCTTGGCTGATTTCTTTAGATTTTCCCAAGATGTCAAGCAAAGAGGCACTGAGTTTGAAGGTAGTCCTTGAAATACATCCACAGGTACACCTCCAATTGACTCAAATGATGTCAATTAGCCTATCAGAAGCTTCTAAAGCCATGACATAATTTTCTGGGATTTTCCAAGCTGTTTAAAGGCACAGTCAACTTACTGTATGTAAACTTCTGACCCACTGGAATTGTGATACTGTGAGTTGTAAGTGAAATAATCGGTCTGTAAACAATTGTTGGAAAGATTACTTGTTTCATGCACAAAGCAGATGTCCTAACCTACTTGCCAAAACTGTAGTTTGTTAACAAGAAATTTGTGGAGTGGTTGAAAAACTAGTTTTAATGACTCCAACCTGTGTATGTAAACTTCCAACTTCAGCTGTATGTCACATATGCAGTTATTGAAAATGGGAATAACTACTTAATCCAAATTTACAACCAACTGATTGCAGCACTACCAAAAAAATGGAAGAGGAAAGTGGAAAATGGAGAAGGTAGTGAACTTGTTCTCCTGCCATATATTAAAGATACAAATTGGCTGAAAGGAACTGGCATAAATAGGAAAATATAGCAGTTTCATCTGAGGACAAATATGTTGACAGCTGAGCAATGCATGTTGTAAAATAAATGGGAGGAGCTTTTCAATGTACCAATTCCAACACAATTCCAATACCAACACATGGTTTATGAACTGGTACAAAAAACTACACTTGATTCAACACTTTTTTGATTTAAATGATTATATAACATTCTTGCCACCAACAGAATGCTATATATATGGGGCATACAACAACCTCAGCTCTGCAGATTTTGTTGCGATGAGACAGAATCAATAGATCATTTATTCTGATATTGCCCCTTTGTAGCTTGTTTCTGGTCGCAGGGTCAGGAATGCTTTAAAAATCACAACATGCAATTAAAATTAACCTTACAACAAGCAGTGTTGGGCAATTTGGAAAGCCATAGTCAGTCAATAAATAAAATAATAATACTCATAGGAAAGGTTTTCATCTTTAGCTCACCATCTGTGGATACTATATGATTAGAAACTCCACTCGCTGGAAGAAGAAGGATGAGTACAACCCCAAGTGCACCATCACAACCGTGAAGCATGGAGGTGGAAACATCATTCTTTGGGGATGCTTTTCTGCAAAGGGGACAATACTTGGTCTTCCCACTGTATATGCATCAAAAAAGCTGTAAAAAATAAGATGTTTGTCCTATGAAGGGGGGTGGGGGGGAGGGGTTAAATATATATATATTTTTAAATAACATAAATAAACATAAAACGCTGCTCTTCTGGCACCGAATGACCGATTAGAACGAAACTTGATATGTGGTGTCTATGGACAATATGGGCAATATTTTCCAGAATAGTACCTAAAACCATAAACATTCACATGGGTGTGGCCTTGCACATAAATGCATATAAATCAGTCAAGGATATTCGTAGCACAATTTGGTACATGTTGCAAACACCGTCAAGAATCAACATATGCAAGAACATTCATATCAACCACACAGTGGTGCTATAATGGGCACACGTTTATATCTCTTGATCTGACTGAGAATGCTGAATTTTGGCACACATTGTCAGGGATAACCCATGTGATTTCTCAGACACCACTGGCCCAATTTTGATTAAACTTGGATGAATGAAGCATCTTGCCATAGAGATCCAGCATTTACAAAATGACACTGATTGGCCCAAGGGGGGCGCTATAGTAATTAACTGTATGTACGTTAGTCACACGTGATATCTAAGACACCAATCGCACAATGTTGATGAAACTTGGGTGAATGATGTGATGCGACTTGCCATAGAGATGTCATTTAATAAATGACACTGATTGGCCCAAGGGGGGCGCTGCATCATTCGTGGGGGACAACATGTTTACTGTTGGCTTTTTTTTTGTATCATGGTCAATGATACACTGAGCAGTCATACGAGACAGAATTTACTAAGCTGTCACTCTTTCTCGCAAGACTGATTGGAGAGGTTGTGTGGAGGGCTCTGTCCTTTATCTTCAGCTTATTTCTTGTTTCTATTTTCACGGTGGAGGGCTAAAACATTGTTATTGTCCCCCACAATGAAATCGGAGGGGGACTATGGATCTGTCTCGGTCCATTCGTATGATAGTCACACACAATATATCTCAGCCAACACTGGCCTGATTTTGGGTGAATGATGCCATAAAGATCTGGCATTTACAAAATTACACTGATAGGCCCAAGGGGAGTCTATAGTGATCAACTGAAATTCCAAAAATTGAACAAGTACAGTATATCCCCTGTCCTGTTTGAGATTGAATTGTTGTCACTAATTGGCCCTCTGGGGGACAACTGTTGCCTTGTTCTCATTTTTAGAAAGGTGGAAGATAGTCATCTTTCATAAATAATTTGAATATGTTTTTGTATATGTTTTGTTGCACTATACTAATAAACTCTCAAATGACAGGTTTCATCAAAGAAGCCATATGTTTCCATCCTTGAAAGTCATTGAAGTATCATACATCGTCCCAGAATACACTGAGAGCCCAGAGTATCATGGCTGAAAATGGGACAGGCATATTAATAGAGCAACTCAAGTCCTCCATTGCCTGGTCTTGGACATACTTCTGACAACCTGGTTCTCTGTTATGGTTATTTTTGGTTTACATTTTACGAGTGCCATTCAGATACAGCGACAACCTGACCACCGGTGAGTCTCTTATGTCAACATCCTTTTTTTTTAACGACTTCAAAGTTGGAGGTGGGCAACTTGCTTGCTATAAAGTTCATCGGGACTAGCTCGAGCTAATGCGTGTTTGCTAACAGACACGTATACAGTCTTGCGCTCTAGCCAGACATAATTCTTGTTCTTCCCTCGCTTGTTTTGCTAGCATAGCCTAGCTAGTTTTAGCTAGTACGAAAATGAAACCGTTGCCTGTTATTGCATGCTTTCACCGAACTCATTTCTCGGTAAGACAATTCAACACGTTCGCATTTTGTGTAGAGTGTTTGTGGACACTGTAACCACACTTTTTCCAAAGTTTCCCTATTTGCTAACTTTGCTAGCTGCAGTAGCTGGTCCGCAACCCCTTAGCTATCTAGCCAAGTCATGTTCCAAGTGCACTTAGATTACTTTAGCTAACCGTACTGATTACAAGCATGCCGCCAGATTGTGCGCTAACGTCGCAGTACAATTCACTTTTGCTTTATCTTTCTTTACCCAACTAGCAAATCTACTAGTTAGCTAACGTACATGACTAGACAGTAAGGAATGTCTCATCTATGAAACCGTGACTGTGTTTGTAGTAATAATCAATTTTAATATATATATATATATATATGTGTGTATGTTTTTTAAAGTCGGTCTCGGATAGGGGTATAAAATAGATATGTGAGATGTCTGATGTGGGTAGCTAACTATACCGAACAAAAATATAAACGATTTTACTGAGTTAGTTCCATAAAGGAAATCAGTCAATTGAAATAAATTAGGCCCATATTTATGGATTTCACAACTGGGCAGCGGCGCAGCCATGGGTGGGCCTGGAAGGGCATAGGCCCACCCACTTGAGTCCGGTCCACCCACTGGGGATCTATGCCCAGCCAATCAGAATTTGTTTCCCCCCACAACAAGGCTTTATTAAAGACAGAAATACTCCTCGGCACCCACCTCCCGCCATACAATCCTGCAGGTGAAGAAGCTCTATGTGGAGGTCCTGTATGTGGAGGTCCTGTATGTGGAGGTCCTGTATGTGGAGGTCCTGTATGTGGAGGTCCTGTATGTGGAGGTCCTGTATGTGGAGGTCCTGTATGTGGAGGTCCTGTATGTGGAGGTCCTGTATGTGGAGGTCCTGTATGTGGAGGTCCTGTATGTGGAGGTCCTGTGCTGGCGTGGTTACACGTGGTCTGTGGTCTGTGGTTGCAAGTTTGGTTGGATGTACTGCCAAATTCTCTAAAATTATGTTGAATGTCAAAAAATTACATTCATTTATCTGGCAACACCTCTGTTGAACATTCCTGCAGTCAGCATGCCAATTACGCGCTCCCTCAATTTGAGATGTCGGTGTCATTGTGTTGTGTGACACACATTTTAGAGTGGCCTTTTATTGTCCCCAGTACAAGGTGCACGTGTGTAATCATCATGCTGTTTTATCAGCTTCTTGATATGCCACACCTGTCAGGTGGATGGATTATTGTGGCAAAGGAGAAATTCTCACTAATAGTGATGTAAGCAAATTTGTGCACAACATTTGAGAGAAATAAGCTTTTTGTGCGTATGGAAAATTTATGGGATCTTTAATTTCAGCTCATGCAAAATGGGACCAACACTTTACATGTTGGGTTTTTATATTTTTGTTCAGTATGTAAAATAGCTATATGATTATGAAATACTTAGTGTTTACTTCTGTAACCATTTTATCAAACACATGGTATGTGTTTTCAATTTGCCATTTATGATTTCAGGAGAGGCTCAACAAGCACTTGGGGGATCAGAATAAGTCATTGTTGGCTTGTCAGTCAGTCATATATGATTTTCATAAAAAATGTTATGTCAAAGTTGGCATTTGATTAGGTGGTTCCTTGTGAACAGCATCTAGTCTCTCTGTCCTCTGTGACAGAGTAGTGGTGAGGAGCAGATGGAAGAATGTGCTCTTTCAGTGGGCCAGCTTGCTGGCTGAGGAGTGGAGGGCCAGGCAACGTTTAGATACACAGACTAGCTGAGGGACATATTTGGTATAAAATCACCAGTTCAGTGTGCACTATAGTGTGTTTTCTTGTCTCTGTTTTTTATTTTTTACTGTCATTGGTGTTTGTGTATGTTTGCCGGCGAGCAAACGTGTGTGTCGTGGGGGGTTGAGGTAGGGGCAGGGTGGTAAGAAGTGGAGTGGGCCTGTAGAAGCAAACCAGGCATGCATGTTGAAATGCAAAGTCACTGTACTTGACTTAGGTGCCGGGTTCACTGAGGCATGAATGCTCAGCCTCACCCACAACCCCATTTTTGCTGATGACATCACAATGTCTTAAAGCTGCAATATGTAACTTTTTGGGCGACCTGACCAAATTAACATAGAAATATGAGTTATAGATCTTTCATTGAAAGCAAGTCCAAGAAGCAGTAGATCTGTTCTGTGTGTGCTATTTCTATACGTTCTGTTATTTTTCATTTTTGCATCTTTTACTTTCGATTTTGTACACCAGCTTCAAACCGCTTAAACTATATATATGGTTATGGAAAATATTTCACAGAGGTTTAGATGGTACAATGATTCTCTACACAATGACTTCTTGTTTTATCCCATAAAATTGAAATTAGGTGATATATTTTAAATTTAGCAACCAGGAAATGCGATTTCTGCATAAAGTATTGCACCTTTTAAAGTAACTGCACAGTGAAAACCTTACTTTTAAAAGTTCATACTCTGTTAAAGGAAAGGTTCACCCATTTTGAATGTTTTATATTGTTTTTTTATGCATTTCATGTTTTCACGTGTTTCTGAGTTGTTGGCATTCAAGCAGGCATAAATCTGTCCGGTATGATGTAGCACTGTGATAAAGTCGCTCATACTACACTGGAAGTTAATAGATATTTTTTGCAATCTACTTTGTATTCCTATTAATTCATTATTATTGTTTTATTTTTTTAACTGCATTGTTGGTTAGAGGCTCGTAAGTAAGCATTTCACGTAAGTAAGCATTCAAGGTCTACCTGAATACCTGTTGTATTCGGCGCATGTGACTAATAAAATTAGATTTGATCATACAAGTCAGATTTCAATACTGGCCAATGTCATAACTCGGGAAGATGTCTTCTCTTGAATGAGCCATTGAGTGTATTTTTGCGATATTCCTATCTCTAGAAATGTGCAATTTAACGGAGGTTCTAGCAATGTCTTTTCATATTTTTCTGCCTATTTCGACCAGGGTGCATTACATGGTGCTGTTGCCAGAGATATTATAGAAAGGAGATAGGAATCCGATGAATAAAGGAACGTAAAATGCCCCACCCAGCAGACTGTCGACCATTGCGTTCACGTTGTCACGCTGCGTCTCTTGGTTGCTAAGTTAGTCGTCACGCAATCCTTTCTCAAAGGTGATTCTACAAAGTATCCACTTAGGTGTGAATACTTATTTAAATTATATTTCATTTTCAGTAAAAAAAAAGAAAATGTCAAAAAACATGTTTGCACTTGATCATTATGGGGTATTATGTGTTCAACATTTTTGGGATCACTTAGAAATTTCCTTGTTTTCCATGAAAACTATACTAATAAACTCAAATGAAATGAGTTGCAAAATGAATAGGAAATATAGTCAAGATGTTGACAAGGTTATACATTTGAATTTCCTCCATTTGCAGCAATTATAGCCTTGCAGACCTTCCCATTCTCGTTGTCAATTTGTTGAGGTAATCTGAAGAGATTTCACCCCATGCTTCCTGAAGCACTCCTACAAGTTGGATTGGCTTGATTGGCACTTCTTACATACCATGTGGTCAAGCTGCTCCCACAACAGCTCAATAGTGTTTAGATCCGGTGACTGTGCTGGCCACTCCATTATAGACAGAATACCAGCTGACTGCTTCTTCCCTAAATAGTTCTTGCATAGTTTGGAGCTGTGCTTTGGGTCATTGTCCTGATGTAGGAGAAAATTGGCTCCAATTAAGCACTGTCCACAGGGTATGGCATGGCGTTGCAAAATGGAGTGATAGCCTTCCTCCTTCAAGATCCCTTTTACCCTGTACAAATCTCCCACTTTACCACCACCAAAGCACCCCCAGACCATCACATTGCCTCCACCATGATTGACAGATGGTGTCAAGCACACCTCCAGCAGCTTCATATTTTTTCTGCGTTTCACTATTGTTCTTCTTTGTGATCCGAACACCTCAAATTTAGATTTGTCTGTCTATAACACTTTTTCCAATCTTCCTCTGTCCAGTGTCTGTGTTCTTTTGCCCATCTTAATCTTGTTTTTATTATTGGCCAGTCTGAAATATGGCTTTTACTTTGCAACTCCTGGAGTCAGTTGCCTCTGTTGGCGATGAGACTGGTCTTTTGCGTGTACTATTTAATGAGGCTGCCAGTTGAGGACTTGTGAGGCATCTGTTTTTCAAACAAGACAATCTAATGTTCTTGTCCTCTTTCTCATTTGTGCTCTGGGGTTTGCGCTGTTCTGTGACAGGAGTAGTACACATCGTTGTACGAGATCTTCAGTTTCTTGCCAAATTCTTACATGGAATAGCCTTCATTTCTCAGAATAGAATGACGAGTTTCAGAAGAAAGTTATTTGTTTCTGGCCATTTTGAGCTTGTAATCAAACTCACAAATGCAGATGCCCCAGATACTTAACTAGTCTGAAGAAGGCCAGTTTTTTTTGCAGTTTTCAGCTGTGCTAACATAATTGCAAATGGGTTTCTAATGATCAATTAGCCTTTTAAAATGATAAACTTGGATTAGGTAACACAACGCACCATTGAACCACAGGAATGATGGTTGCTGATAATGGGCCTCTGTACGCCTACGTAGATATTCCATTAAATATCTACCGTTTCTAGCTACCATAGTAATTTACAACATTAACAATGTCTACACTGTATTGCTGATCAATTTAATGTTATTTTAATGGACAAAAAAAAGTGATTTTCTTTCACGAACAAGGATATTTCTAAGTGACCCTAAACTTTTGAACGGTCATGTATATTTAATTAATTTTTATATCAAGCTGTAACATAACAGAATGTGGAATTAATCTCTCTGAAGGCACTGTACATGAAAACAAATCAGATGTTTCTACTGATCTGCGTGCCAGTTATGGTTTTCATGTGCACATTTGAGTGAAAGTGTTTAATTTATAATAACGTCTTCCTATCTCAAAAACATTGTCATTTGGTTCATCACAATTCTGTCCACATCTGAATGAACAGGATACAAACCCTAGAAGTTACTTTTTTTATTGCCATTGCCTACTATAAAAAAAATAGCCTACATAAAGCCAACAAATAAAAACATTGCAGCCTGCAAGTAGAAAATGTCCTTATTTTAAATATCCTATAAATCACATTGGCTAAACATGTCCTGTCAGCAATGAACTTGAAACGTTGTGCTACTGTACTACTATTAACTTCGGTCAAGCCCAAAGCTTGCACTAGCAAACTTATTCTGGGCTCTGAGCTTCCGTGCCAGTGAGTGCTGGACAGACACATGCTGTAGGCTATTTGCGCAAGGGATAAGAAGCAGTGCTTGACTTCGGCAGGAGCTGAGTACTGGCACCTCACATTTTCTACTGCTTGAGCTCCTGTTCCTCTTATAGAATATTAGCTCAAAAATATTGTGTAGCTCCTGCACCTACATTTGAACAGTATCAGCACACAAAATTGAGTACCAGAACTTATTTCAGTCCAAGTCAAGCACTGATAAGAATTAATCAGGTAGGCCTATTTTATAACGTTTCCACTGGATCTGAGCATGACATTTTTCCCTTTCACGCTGAGTGGTTTCAGAAAGGGAGAGAGCTGGAAAGCTTTTTCAAATACATTGAGGAACTATTGTAATTCTCAGTGGATGTAAAAACATATATTCCTACATTTACGTGCAGGCCAGATATCCTATAGGCCTAACTCAACATTGACACGAGCGCTCCAAACACAAGACTGACTAAATTTGACAACAAGTAAATGGAATAAAATAAACCAAAACTGTTTCTCACAAGTGTAGCATAGGTTGTTCACTCTGCAAACAATGTGTCCACTATGACAATGATAACGGGAAGACTGGAATAATAATATTGAAAGTATTAACATAAACTACCGTAACCAAAGAAACATGTAGATTAGGAATACATGGGGAATGTACTTCTGGTGATATACAGTGCCTTCGGAAAGTATTCAGAACCATTTAATTTTTTTGCATTTTGTTCGGTTACAGCCTTATTCTAAAATGTATTAAATATACACAATACCCCATAATGACAAAGCAAAAACAGGTTTTTGGATTTTCTGCTCATTTATTAAAAATAAACGTATCATATTTACATAAGTATTCAGACCCTTTACTCGGTACTTTGTTGGAGCACCTTTGGCAGCGATTACAGCTTTGAGTCTTGGGAATGACGCCACAAGCTTGGCTCACCTGTATTTGGGAGTTCCTCCCATTCTTCTCTGCAGATCCTCTCAAACTTAGTCAGGTTGGTCGTGGAGCGTCGCTGCATAGCTATTTTCAGGTCTCAGGTTCAGGTTATCAGGTCAGATGTTTGATCGGGTTTAAGTCGGGGCTCTTGCTGGGTCACTCAAGGGCAACACTCCTGCGTTGTCTTGGCTGTGTGCTTTGGGTTGTTGTCCGGTTGGAAGGTGAAACTTCACCCCCAGTCTGAGTTCCGGAGCACTCTGGAGCAGGTTTTCATCAAGGATCTCTCTGTACTTTGCTCCGTTCATCTTTCCTCGATCCTGACTACTGTCTCAGTCCCTGTCACTGAAAAACACCCCCACAGCATAATGGTTCCCTTACCATGCTTCACCGTATGGCTGGTGCCAGGTTTCTTCCAGACATGACGCTTGGCATTCAGGCCAAAGAGTTCAATCGTGGTTTCATCAGACCAGAGAATCTTGTTTCTCATGGTCTGAGATTCTTTAGGTGCCTTTTGGCAAACTC
Source organism: Oncorhynchus masou masou (assembly GCF_036934945.1). Taxonomy (NCBI): domain Eukaryota; kingdom Metazoa; phylum Chordata; class Actinopteri; order Salmoniformes; family Salmonidae; genus Oncorhynchus; species Oncorhynchus masou. Next base: position 54,154,195 of record NC_088242.1, read on the forward strand.
CAAGTGGGCTTTCATGTACCTTTTACTAAGGAGTGGCTTCCTTCTGGCCACTACCATAAAGGCCTGATTGATGGAGTGCTGCAGAGATGGTTGTCCTTCTGGAAAGTTCTCCCATCTCCATAGAGGAACTTTAGAGCTCTGTCTGTGACCATCAGGTCCTTGGTCACCTCACCTCCCCCAGTTGCTCAGTTTGGCTGGGCGGCCAGGTCTAGGAAGAGTCTTGGTGGTTCCAAACTTCTTCCATTCAAGAATGATGGAGGCCACTGTGTTCTTGGGGACCTTAAATGCTGCACACATGTTTTGGTACCCTTCCCCAGATCTGTGCCTCGACACAATCCTGTCTCTGAGCTCTACGGACAATTCCTTCAAACTCATGGCTTGGTTTATGCTCTGACTTACACTGTCAAGTGTGGGACCTTTTATAAATCATGTACAATCAATTGAATATATACCACAGGTGGATGCCAATGAAGTTGTCGAAACATCTCAAGGGTGATCAATGGAAACAGGATGCACCTGAGCTCAATTTCAAGTCTCATAGCAAATTATCTAAAGAAGGTATTTACATTTTTTTTAAATCAATTTGTTAAAATGTATAAACCTGTTTTCACTATTAAAAAATTAAATTACATAAAAAATGTGGCCAATTTAATCGGTATCAGCGTTTTTTTTTGGTCCTCCAATAATCGGTATCGGCGTTGAAAAATCATACATCGGTCAACCTCTAGTCAAGATAGTCACAATGGTGCAGATCTAGAACCTTTTGAGGATCTGAGGGCCCATGCCAAATCTTTTCAGCCTCCTGAGGGGGAAGAGGCATTGTCGTGCCGTCTTCACGACTGTTGGTGTGTGTGGACCATGTTAATTCCTTATTGATGTGGACACCGAGGAACTTGAAGCTCTTGACCCACTCCACTACAGCCCTGTTGATGTGGATGGAGGCATGCTCAGCCCTCCATTTCCTGAAGTCCACGATCAGCTCCTTTGTCTTGCTGACGTTGAGGGAGAGGTCTAAATGTTGTCGGTGATGGTCAGGCTTACCACGTCATCAGGAAACTTAATGATGGTGTTGGAGTCGTTCGTGGCCACGCAGTCGTGGGTGGAGAGGAAATGCAGGAGGGAACTCAGCACGCACCCCTGAGGGGCCTGCGTGTTGATGGTCTGCATGGCGGATGTGGTGTTGCCTACCCTCACCACCTAGGGGCGGCCCGTCGAGGTCCAGGATCCAGTTGCAGAGGGAGGTGTTCAGTCCCCGGGTCCTGAGTTTAGTGATGAGCTTTGAGGGCACTATGGGGTTGAAAGCTGAGCTTTAATCAATTAAAAGCATTCTCACATAGGTTTTCCTTTTGTCCAGGTGGGAGAGGGCATTGTGGAGTCCATTTGAGATTGCTTCATCTGTGGATTATTGGGGCAGTATTGCAATTGGAGTTGGTCCATGGTGTCTGGGATGATATTGTTGTGAGCCATGACCAGTCTTTCAAAGCATTTCATGGCTACAGATGGAGGTGCTACGGGGCGTTATTCATTTAGACAGGTTACCTTGGTGTTGTTGGGCACAGGAACTATGGGGGTCTGCTTGAACCATGTAGGTATTACAGACTGGGTCAGGGAGAGGTTGAAAATGTCAGTGAAGACACTAGTCAGCAGGTCAGTGCGTGCTCTGAGCACGCATCCTGGTAATCCTTCTGGCCCTGCGGCTTTGTGCATGTTAATCTGTTTAAAAGTCTCTTACTGAGTCTCTTACATCGAAGAGTGAGATCAGTCGCCTGGAACAGTTGGTGCTCTCATGCATGGTTCAGTGTTGCTTGTCTCGAAGCGAGCTTAGGTGTTTTTGCTCATCTGGTAGGCTTGCGTCACTGCTGGGTTTCCCTTTGTAATCTGTAATCCGTGATAGTTTGCTAGCTCTGCCACATCCGATAATCGTCAGCACTGGCGTTGTTGGATTAAATCTTTAGTTCTGTATTGACGGTTTTCCTGGTCATGCCGTTGACTGATGTAGTAAACTCCTCAATGTTATAAGATGAATCCCGAAACACATTCCAGTCTGTGCTAGCGAAACAGTTCTGTAATTTAGCGTCCACTTCCGTATTGAGCGTGTCTGTGGTACTTCCTGTTTGAGGTGTTGCTTATAAGCAGGAATCAGGAAGATAGTGTTATGGTCAGATTTGCAAAAGGGAGGGCAAGGGATATGCTTGTGTGCATTTCTGTGTGTGGAGTAAATGTCATCGATTTTTGTCACCTCTATTTGTACAGTTAACATGCTGGTGAAAATGAGGTAAAATGGATTTCGGCATTAAAATCGCTGGTCATGAGATGCGCCATCTCAATGTGCTTTTTCTTATTTGTTTATGACCCTATATTGCTAGTTTAGTGCTTGTGGTAGTATATAGACTGTTATGAAAAATATACATCTTGGTAAATAGAATTATCTGTAGGTATTCTGAGGCGTTCTAATTCAGACGAGCCAAATCTTGAGACTTCCTTAACATTAGAGGTTGCATCAGCTGTTTTTACAAAGAGAGACACTCCTCCTATTTTTGTCTTACCAGAGGCTGCCGTTCGATCTCGACGATGCATGGATAAACAAGCTTGATGTATAATTGTCCTTGTTCAACCACGACACTGATAAACCTAGAATATTGCAGTTCTTCAGGTCCAGTTGATATGATAGTGTGAGCTCGTCCAGTTTGTTATCTCTCTAGTGATTGTACATTCACCAATAGAACGGAGGGTAGAGGTGGTTTATTTGTTTGCCAACGTAGTCTCGTCAGCATGCCGTCTCATTTATCTCTTGCGCCATCACTTCCTCTTTCGAGTCGCAGGGATTATGGTCTTGTCCAGAGCTGCCGACTCGTTGAAGTAGAAATTATCATGCAAATCAAGTTTGGTAATCGCTATTCTGATGTCCAGATGCTGTTTTATGGCTACGACATGTACAAAAAAAGTTAAGATCACCGTGGTTTAACACACAAAATCGCAGAATTGGTCAGGAGCCCGTAAAGTGGCTGCTATCCACTGCAACGCCATCTAAAAAACAACCATGGTTTGCCAGTTATGTGATAAGATATTATCAAACAATAAATGTGAAGAATTTATCGACACTGTGCGTTAGCTAGTCAGCCAGTTTTAGAGGAATGATTCTGTAATTTTCTAAAATTAAATCATATCATAGCAACCAAAATATGAGACATTTTATGGGCTGTTTACATATATTATAGAGGCTATTTATATCGAACATTTGTATAAATCCATAAACTGTATAAACTAGAATTATGTGACAATATTTTAGGTTGACTAATTCAATTACACAATTTCGGATACATCACATGCCTTACTTATTTTCCTGCATAATTAAAAGCAGGAAATGAATCACCTATGCCTATACTTCCAATTAGATAGATTTTGGATTTCTCCCTGACCAAGATGGCTGCCATTTTCACCGCATTCTGGAACTTTAAAGGGTTTGTGACATAGCCCCTCTAGTAATTTAATAGGATTTCTATGGTATGTTCCTCGACATCATTTATGGCAGGGGTAGGCAACTAGATTCAGCTGTGGGTATGTTCCTCAAATCATGTTATCTAGGCAACTAGATAACATTATTAAAAAAAAAGATTTGCCTAAACTTTGGGGCCGCCTGTTGCCAATCCCTGATCTATGGTATTACTATAACATTACAGTTTTCTATTTCTGAGTTCCCCCTCCCTCCCCCTCATGCAAAAACAGCTCTGGGTATTTCCTTGGAAGCTAGAAGTCAGTGGTGTGCAGCAGTGGACTATAGCAGAAGATTAGCCCAATAAAGTAGAAAGGGAGTTCAGTTCTAGCCATAAAAGTGGATGAGAAAATATACTTGACTCGAGTATGCATGATGTGCTGTGTCTGACTGGCTGTGAAGAAAGTAATAGAAGTGCCAGATTCCCTTTTTTACCAGTTCCTCCTCCCTCCCTTACTGTGACTCATGGGCGAGAAAGAAAGAACCTCTTTGTGGAGAGGACACATGAGCACCAACGTGTAAAGTTCATATGAACATGTCAAAGAGTCAATATTTTTTTATATAGTATACAGTGAATTCGGAAAGGATTCAGACCACCTGACTTTTTCCAAATTTTGAGTCGTTATAGCCTTCTTCTAAAATGGATTAAATAAATAAAAACAATCCTCATCAATCTACACACAATACCCCATAATGGCAAAGCAAAAACAGATTATTTTGACATTTTTGCAAATGTATTAAATAAAATAAAACTGTATTCAGACCCTTTGCTATGAGACTCAATTGCATCCAAAACTCATTTGCATCCTGTTTCCATTGATCTTGGTTGGAAAGGCATATATACATTCCCACAGTTGACCGTGCATGTCAGAGAAAAAAACAAGCCATGAGGTCAAAGGAGCTCCAAGACCGGATTGTGTCGAGGCACAGATCTGGGGAAGGGTACCAAAAAATGTCTGCAGCATTGAAGGTCCCCAAGAACAGTGGCCTCCATCATTCTTAAATGGAAGAAGTTTGGAACCACCAAGACTTTTCCTAGAGCTGGCTGCCCGGCCAAACTGAGCAATCGGGGGAGAAGGACCTTGATCAGACAGCTGCCCAAGAACACGATGATCACTCTGACAGAGCTCTAGAGTTCCCAGACATTGTGGCCAGACATTAATCAATCAATCAATCAAATGTATTTATGAAGCCCTTTTTACATCAGCAGATGTCACTAAGTGCTATACAGAAACCCAGCCTAAAACACCAAACGGCAAGCAATGCAGATGTAGAAGTACGGTGGCTACGAAAAGCTCCCTAGAAAGGCAGGAACCTGGGAAGAAACCTAGAGCGGTACCAGGCTCTGAGGGGTCCTTTTGGCTGTGCCAGGTGGAGATTATAAGAGTACATGGCCATTAAGGCGAGATTGAACATCTTGAAGAACAAACGTTCATAGATGACCAGCATGGGCAAATAATAATCACAGTGGTGGTAGAGGGTGCAAACGTCGAGACAGCAGGTGCAGTAGAAAGAGAGAGAGAGCGAGTCAAACAGCAGGTCCGGGACAAGGTAGCACGTCCGGTAACAAGGTCAGGGTTACCTAGCCACAGGCAGAACAGTTGAAACTGGAGCAGCAGCACGACCAGATGGACTGGGGACAGCCAGAAGTCATCAGGCCAGGTAGTCCTGTGGCATGATCCTAGGGCTCCGGTCCTCTGGTAGGGGAGAGAGAGAGGGAGAATTAGTGAGCATACTTAAATTCACACAGGACACCAAATAAGATCGGAGAATTACACCATATATAACAGACTGACTCTAGCCCCCCGGCACATAGACTATTGCAGCATAGATACTGGAGGCTGAGACGGGTGGGCTCTGGGGACACTGTGGCACCGTCCGACGATACCTACGGACATGGCCAAACAGACAGGATATGACCCCAACCACTTTGTCAAAGCACAGCCCCCACACACTAGAGGGATATCTACAGACCACCAACCTACTACCCTGAGACAAGGCTGAGTTATAGCCCATAAAGATCTCCTCCACCCGAGGGGGTGCAAAACCGGACAGGAAGATGACGTCTGTGACTCAACCCACTCAAGTGACGCACCCCTTCTAGGGACCGCATGGAAGAGCACTAGAATCCCAGTGACTCAGCCCCCGTAATAGGGTTAGAGGCAGAGAATCCCAGCATCCCAGGAGAGAGGGGAGCTGGCCGGGCAGAGACAGCAAGGGCAGTTCGTCGCTCCAGTTCGTTGCCGTTCACCTTCGCACCCCTGGGCCAGACTACACTCAGTCAAAGGACCTACTCAAGGTCGAGACCGAGTCCGCGTCTCTCACATGGCTAGGCAGATCATTCCATAAAAAGGAGAAAGCCCTGCCTCTAGCTGTTCTAGGGACAATAAGGGGGCCTGCATCTTATGACCGTAGACTGTAGTACGTGTAGATATATATGGCAGGACCAAATCAGAAAGATGGTTAGGAGCAAGCCCATGTAAGTCTTTGTAGGTTAGCAGTAAAACCTTGAAATCAGCCCTAGCCTTAACAGGAAGCCAATGTAGAGAGGCTATTACTGGAGTAATATGATACAAATATTTGGTTTTAATGAGGATTCTGGCAGCCGTGTTTAGCACTAACTGAAGTTTATTTAGTTTTTTATCCGGGTAGCCGGGGAGTAGGTTATTGCAGTTGTCTACTCTAGAAGTGTCGAAAGCATGGATTAGCTTCTCTGCGTTTTTGGACAAAACTTTTCAGATTTTTGCGATGCTACAAAGATGGGGAAAAAAGCTGTCCTTTAAATATTCTTGATATGTTCGTCAAAAGAGAGATCAGGGTCCAGAGTAACACCGAGGTCCATCAGTTTTATTTGAGACGACTGTACAACCATCAAGATTAATTGTTAGATCCAACAGCAGATCTTTGTTTCTTGGGATCTAGAACTAGCATCTCTGTTTTGTCCGAGTTTAAAAGAAGAACATTTGCCGCCATCCACTTTCTTATTTCTGAAACACAAGCTTCCAGAGTAGGCAATTTTTGGGCTTCACAATGTTATATGGAAATGTGTTGTCCGCATAGCAGTGAAAGTGTACATTGTGTTTCCAAATGACATCACCAAGATGTAGAATATATCGTGAAAACAATAGGGGTCCTAAAACAGAATCTTGAGGAATACAAACTTACAATTGATTTGTCAGAGGACAAACCTTCCACAGAGACGAACTGACTTCTTTCTGACAGATAAGATCTAAACCAGGCAAGAACTTGTCAGTGTAGACCAAGTAGGGTTTCTAATCTCTCCAAAAGAATGTGGTGATTGATGGTGTCAAAAGCAGCACTAAGGTCTAGGAGCACTAGGACAGATGCAGAGCCATGGTCTGATGACATGAAAAGGTAATTTATCACCTTCACGAGTGCAGTCTCAGTGCTATGATGGGGTCTAAAACCAGACTGAAGCATTTCGTATACATTGTTTGTCTTCAGGAAGGCAGTGAGTTGCTGCGCAACAACTTTTTAAAATGTTTTTGAGAGGAATGGGAAATTCGAAATAGGCCTTTATTACTCCCACTTTTAATGAGTTTGGTACACATCCGGAGGATGGGGAGCCATTTATAATGTTTTACATAGGAGGGCCAAGCAGAAAGATTCCACTCCTCAGTAAAAGACACATGACCGCGGCTCGGACTGGGAGACGAGTCAGGATCGAGGAAAAGATGAACGGAGCAAAGTACAGAGATTTTTTTTGTGTGATTTTTACCCCGTTTTCTCCCCAATTTTGTGGTATCCAATTGTCTCATCGCTGCAACTCCTGTACGGGAGGGGCGAAGTTCGAGAGCCGTGCGTCCCCCGAAACACAACCCAACGAAGCCACACTGCTTCTTGACACAATGCCCACTTAACCCGGAAGCCAGCCTCACCAATGTGTCGGAGGAAACACTGTGCACCTCGCGACCGTGTCAGCGTGCACTGCGCCCGGTCCACTGCATGAGTTGCTAGTGCTCGATGGGGCAAGGACATCCCTGGCGGCCAACTCCTCCCCTAACCCGGATGATGCTGGGCCAATTGTGCGCTGCCCCATGGGTCTCACAGTCGCGGCTGTCTGCGTCACTCGGGAGCCGAGACTCGAACCCAGAATCTCTAGTGGCACAGCACCACTCGGGAGGCCCGTACAGAGAGCTCCTTAATGAAAACCTGCTGCAGATCACTCAGGACCTGACTGAGGCAAAGGTTCACCTTCCAACAGGACAACGACCCTAAGCACACAGCCAAGACAATGCAGGAGTGGCATCGGGACAAGTCTCTGAATGTCCTTGTGTGGCCCAACCAGTGCCTGGACTTGAACCTGTTCGAACATCTCTGGAGAGACCTGAAATTAGCTGTGCAGCAATGCTCCCCATCCAACCTGACAGCGCTTGAGAGGATTTGCAGAGAAGAATGGGTGAAACTCCCCAAATACAGGTGTGCCAAGCTTGAAGCGTCATACCCAAGAAGACTCGAGGCTGTAATCGCGGCCAAAGGTGCTTCAACAAAGTACTGAGTAAAGGGTCTGAATACTTATGTAAATTTAATATTTCAGTTTCTTATTTTTAATGAATTAGAAAACATGTCTTCAAACCAGTTTTTGCTTTGTCATTATGGGGTATTGTGTGTAGATTAATGATAAAATAAATAAATTGTAATGTATTTTTAGAATAAGTCTGTAATGTAACAATGTGTAAAAAGTCAAGGGGTCTGAATACTTTCCAAAGGCACTGTAAATCCACTTCACTTACTGTATGTAGTTCATTAACATATATATATATATATATATTTAAACTCATGTCATAGCTGACACCCTTTCTTTCTGCAGACATATTTGAATCTTTAAAGAGTTTTCGGGAAAACGTGGTCACATAAAAAAACGGAGGGAGATTTTTACCAAAATTCAATTAGCGAACTTTGCATTGGCACAGTTCTTCCAGTAAATGTGTTTTTGTGAAATGTTCAGTGTACATTTAAAAAAAAAAAAGAATCCTTGTGCATAGGGTTGTAAGGTTTGTCAACCTTTTAAAATCAATGGTATTTGTTTGGTAACAGTGAAAATTCCTTTATCATGGAATTGCACAGAGGTGAGAGAACAGCCCTATGGGTTGGTAATGGGGGTCATGGAATGGTCATGCCTCTAGTATGTGTCCCAAATGGCACCCTGCTTCGGCAATTTTGTGCCAACATTGTAGCACTCCGCTTGCCATGGACCCTAACAACTGGTGTAGAGTCCATGCTCAAATCTGCTCATAGGCCTACACATGTTTTTTTTCTCGAGCATCTTATAGCCCAGAGCATTGGCTCTATGTAGGCCTACCCTAAGATTCCATGAGCTCGCCTAGCCTGGCGACTTCAGTTGCAGTGTCAGCTTGGTGGAAATACCAATGTCCCTTGTGTTTGTGAGAGGGACCTGTGCTAAACTGACCTTCAGATGTCATATATACACACACACACACAGCGTAGCAAGATCTAACTGGAATGGGGGCCTTAATTTAGAACTTGTGTGCAGTCAGTAACATGAGCACAGAAAATGTTTGCCATTCCTTTGACAGGCTGCCCTACCAATCGCTCTAGTTCGCTTCAACATTTCTGCTTTCAATAGCCACCAATCTGAAAATGTCAACCTTGGATGTTGTTTTGGAGACTCTTGCCCCCCCTGTCTTGGGAGAAAGTCTAAGCCAGGGAAACACTACAGAACCTCACCAGGCAGCTGTCCCTCAATACTCCTAACACTGAGCTGTCCTCTAGTCACCAGAGCTGCCTGGAAAGGAGGGGTCTGGCCAAGTACGCTAAGTGTCAAGAGCGGGCTAGAAATCAGCACAAGTGCACTCTACAGGTGCTGCTAGCCAATATGTCAGGGTCAGTGTTTTTTCCTGATCCAAAAGGGGCTTAGGTGGTGGAGAGTTCAGCTGCACCCCATCATGGCGATGTAGAGAAACTTTTGCATTTTAAAGCCAATTTCCTGCAATTCTGCACATTTATCCATGGAGCTAATATTTATTTTGACCATTTAAAGCTTATTTCCTGCAATTGTACATATTTTGCCATGAAGCTGGGAAGTTATTTTGTCATTTTTAAACCTAATTCCCTGCAATTCTATGCATTTTGCCATGGCTAAAACTGTGTTATTTTGCTCAAACATAATAACAAAATCAATACTGCTAATTTCATTGTTTTTGGAATTTTCTATTCTCCCTGACGGTTTAGCTTTTATTTTGGTCATTGTTAGTTCTCAAAGATTATATTATTTAAAAATTATATATGCCCATTTATCTTTTCTACATACTTAATCTGGTTTTAGTCGTTTAAGTTTACACTGAAAGCGTTTTTCCATCTCGAAAATGTATTTAATCTTTTATTTTTATTTTTTTACACTGTTTGACCCACCCAAGAATTTCAATGGCAGAAATATCCCCGAGGGTACTAGGGGAGGGCATTGTGAATCCCAAGGAAGTAAGACTAAGACAATTAGGTTAGTGTAGGACTATAACATGATCAAGTGTGTTAGATTAGAAGAAGCCTTTTGGGAGGAATGACCACTTTGCTCATTCAATGAGCAATCTGATCCTAGCCTGCTAAACATCCCTGTCACTCCAGGTGCACTCAATTATCGGGTTTCCCACTTTCCATAGCAGGACCGTTTGGTATTTGGCCATGACGGAGATTTGAATAGTGTTTTAGATTTTCAGTATTTGATGTTTGAATTCATGCAAATGGTACAAAGGGAGTTATGAACGATGTTGATGTTGGCGCATATGATACTACAACCATACTGAAGCTGGAGTGAAAAACATTGGGTTTCAGGCCTGTAGACTCAGATTCACAGCTGGTGAATAAGGCCTAGCCTAGCTACCAAGCTTCCTCTAGTGATTATGTAAGTAGGCCTATCACCATTGTTCCCTCTATATCAGCCTGCTCAGAGAAGCACAAGATTGAACTTCACTCAACGTTCTAGAGTTTACCACTATCATCAATGTTTCGCTCTACTGTGGGAACTGTGCTCGAATCAACTCAATATTAGCCTCTTTCAATGTAACAAACTATGCAAGGACTTAGTATGCACAACTAATTGATCAATATATTTTCTTGTAGGCAGAGTGCATTGGAGTAGGTTCTATTGCATTGACAGGCAAGACTCAGGCCCGTGCCATAACCAATCAGAACTACTAGGCCTATATGCAAATAGACATTGCCATTCAGTGCAGTCGAAAGTATTCAGACCCCTTGACCTTTTTCCACATTTGGTTACCTAAATTCTGCACAAAATACCCCATAATGACAAAGCAAACACAGGTTTTCAGACATTTTTGCAAATGTCTTGGCTGTGTGCTTAAGGTCATTGTCCTGTTGGAAGGTGAACCTTTGTCCCAGTCTGACGTCCTGATCGCTCTGGAGCAGGTTTTCATCAAGGATCTCTGTACTTTGCTCTGTTCATCTTTCCTCGATCCTGACTATTCTCCCAGTCCCTGCCGCTGAAAAACATCCCAACATCATGATGCTGCCACCACCATGCTTCAGTGTAGGGATGGTGCCAGGTTTCCTCCAGATGTGAAGCTTGGCATTCAGGCCAAGTAGTTCAATCTTGGTTTCTTCAGACCAGAGAATCTTATTTCTCATGGTCTGAGAGTCTTTAAGGTGCGTTTTTGCAAGCTCCAAGCGGGCTGTCTGTTTTACTGAGGCGTGGCTTCCTTCTGGAAGGTTGGAGTGCTGGAGTGCTGCTGATATGGCTGTCCTTCTGGAAGGTTTCTCCCATCTCCACAGAGGAACTCTGAACCTCTTTAAGAGTGACCGTTGGGCTCATGGTCACCTCCCTGACCAAGGCCCTTCTCCTTTGATTTCTCAGTTTGTCTGGGTGGCCAGCTCTAAGGAGAGTCTTGGTGGTTCCAAATGTCTTCCATTTAATAATGATGCAGGCCACTGTGTTCTTGGTGCACACCTTTTTTGGTGCCTTTCCCCAGATCTGTGCCTCAACACAATCCTGTCTCGGAGCTCTACGAACAATTCCTTCAACCTCAAGTCTCATATAAAAGGATCTAAATACTTATGTAAATAAGATATTTCAGTGTTTTATTTTTAATACATTTGCAAACGTTTCTAAAAATATATTTTCACTTTGTCATGATGGGGTATTGTGTTTAGATTGATGAAAATATTTAACGTTTTTTAAATTTATTTAATCCATTTTAGAATAAGGCTGTAATGTAACAAATTATGGAAAAAGTCTAGGGGTCTGAATACTTTCTGAATGCACTGTATATGGACGTGCCATTCACTTTGAACTAGACTGTGTTTACAGCATGAGCCGTCACAAGTAGATGCGCTTGTTTTGAAATCAAAGCGAGAGCTGCATGTAGCCACCTCTGCACATTTGTTTATATTATTTGCTAGTTAATGAGTTTATTAGCCCTTTTATAGCTGATTTCTAGTCTTCAATGGGGGAGTGGTTGCTTCCTACAAGAGCACAAACTGTGTGCATTTCTAGCCATCTTTGAAAAGTGAGCCGGGTGAAGAGCTTTTCTTTGTCTTAAAGGGGCGGTGTTGTATTTTGAGACTGGCTTGAATAAGTTAAGTAGCCAATAGGCAGAAGGTAGCATAATTTGTCTGGTTCTCTGTAATAATGTCATAAAGTCATTTCTTGCATCAAACACATTTTCAGTCACCTCCTTGTCTGAAGTACAAATGGATCAATCGGTTAATGTCAAGCCCTGCATGTTGTTTTCAAAAGTCTCATGGAATGTAGGCCTGCATTTAACACCACACATTTGCTGCTACTGTAGGCTGAATGATATAACCTTTATTTCCATGTTAAAATGTTACGGGATGCATTTTTCTCCCTTGTTTGTTATGGTAGGCCTCGCAGGCCTACATTATGATGAAATAGCCACAATAACCTATTTGGCCACTGTTACTTGAAGCATGCACAGCCTCAGTGTTCACAGTTAACTCTCGCTGAAATTTGCACAGAAATGTCACAATGTTTATGCTGGGCCCAGCAGACCTGATATTTGCCCAGTGCCCCCAAAAAATGTATTTGAGGGAACATTGCCTATCACATGTAGGCTATTTTTTCCCATCCATAGGTTTTGTTCAGGAGATATTTGAGCATTCATTCTCCTTGTATAGGCAAAAGCCTACATGTGATAGGCAATGTTCCATTGAGTCTATTTGGCATTCCATGCAGCCATGTTTATATAATTATATCCCCCATCTGGTTGGAGTGCTTGGCATTCCTCAGGGCTATATGCAGTCTCCCTTGCACTCGCTGTGTCTGGAATGGAATCAGTGTTTGGTGCCAGGCAGAGTGTCTGTATCTACCTTACTAATGGTTCTGACAGACAGGTGAAATCGAGTCACTCAACATTTTGTTTGTACTAGAATTGAGTCCCACACTTCATTGTAACCTTTTATTTAACTAGGCAAGTCGGTTAAGAACAAATTCTTCTTTACAATGACGGCCTACTCCGGCCAAACCCTGGCCAGTTGTGCACGGCCCTATGGGACTCCCAATCACAGCCGGACGTGATGCAACCTGGATTCAAACCAGGGACTGCAAGTGATGCCTCTTGCACTGAGATGCAGTGCTTGAGAGCGCTGCGCCACTCGGGAGCCCAAGTTCATTCCCTCATAAAGCTAGTAAGGCACAGCTTTCAAAATGACTCACTCATTAATTAATTTACTTTATGCCCCAGTCTCCAGCTTTCATGTAGGCTTCTTATTCAGAGGATAGTTCCTCAAACATTTCAGATGTTCTAACTTGTAAGCCTTATCTCAATAGTTATGCTTCCTTTCCTCATCAACTTCTCCCTCATGACCACAACCTCCGAGGACTTGATGAACAAAACAATGCAATCTAGTGGAAACTATCAAGTCCTCTTACCTACCAAGGTTCTTGAAGGAGAGGAGACAACCAAGGTTGAGACACAGCCTCAGAGTGGAAAAGCTCCACTAAATACCTGCAACAAGTCAGATAAGACTCCCTTCAGAGGAAATTAAGCTGCCATTCTCTCTGTGGCCAGTAGGTGTCACTAGTGTCAGAGCCTAAGCAGTACTGACCCAGTTATGTGAATGCTCTTGCTGCATTTGAATGGTGATCCAATGTAGGTAATCAAAGCGTCGCTGAACTTCCTTTGTGGGCGCCTCATTCTTCTGCTCATGCCTGAATGGAAAAAAAAGAAAGATTAATAAATGTTCAGATTTGACCACTGGGCACATTAGTTAAGAATTTAAGAAATGACCACAGGTACACTACAGGGTCAGTCTGTACGCTCTAGGTAGAAAGGACAGTTTGTTATTTATGTGTGACTCATTGGCTATGTGTATTGTTTCCAATTTCACAGGTTATGGTGGTTTGGTTTTGTGATCAGAGCCTGGAAAAGTGGGTGGGTCCATTCCTTTAGTAGCCGAGTGAAGTCACTTATTAGTTGTCGCCTCATCTCCGCATCTTCTCTGAAGTCCTACCATGTCTTTGATCAGGTTTTTCTGGGACAACTGCCCAAACCATAGCCAATAAAGCCAGTAGATGGTGATAGTGATGACGTCATCCACAAGTATTTTGAATTTGAAGATTGCCATAATGCTGAATAGCACCAAATTTGCTAAGGATCATGGGGAAAGTGACTGTAACTAGCAAAGGATCATGGTTGATGTAGTCGTTTTCATCCTGCCTGAGCGTCAACCGGAGCTGCCTCATAGCCTGCCGGCCCGTGATTGGTCTGTCGGCAATGTGATCATGTGTGACGACAAATGTAGTAGTCAGATTGTATCAGTATTTAATCAAATATATTGATTTGTAGCAAACTTTTAAATAATTCACTGTGGGGATCGAACAAATGTTAGTGCCAAAACGGCCGCTAGTTCTTCTGCCGATTGTACTATACATAGACTTTCTAGGGCAGACCAGGGCTTTTGGCACCGCTAGGTTGCTACGCAGTAGCCTCACAGCCAGTGTGACTTCATGCTCCAGACCGGCCACTGGGAAACAGGTGAAGCATATTCCAGGACAGGCCTGATGAATGTCACATATAGACTCAGTTTATTAGGTACACCCATCTAGTACCGGTCGGACCCCCCTTTGCCTCCAGAACAGCCTGCTCAATTGGTATCAAGGGAGCTAATGTGTGCCAGGGAAACATACACCATCAGCCTGTACCAGGCAGGATGGGTCCATGGACTCATGTTGTGAACTACAAATCCTGACTCTGCCATTAGTATGACTCAACAGAACCTGGGATTAAATGGACCAGGTAATGTTTTTCCAGACCTCAATTGTCCAGTGCTGGTGAGCTCATGCCTACTGGAGCCACTTCTTGTTTTTAGCTCATAGGAGTGGAACCCGGTGTGGTCGTCTGCTGCAATAGCACATCTCTGACAAGGATTGACAAGATGTGCGTTCCAAGATGCCGGTCTGCACACCAGTGTTGTATTGCGGTGTTATTTGTCTGTTTGTTGCCCGGCTTGTGGGATTCTTGACGTTTTTTGTTTCACTTCCATTCTCTGTAAACTATAGACACTGTCGTGTGTGAAAAGCCCAGGAAGGTGGCTGTTTCTGAGATTCTGGATCTGCGCGCCTGGCACCGACGATCATATGACGCTCAGTCGCTTAGGTCACTTATTTTGCCCACTCTAACAGTCAATCGAACAGTAAGTGAATGCCCCAATGCCTGACTCGCTGACTGTAGGAGCAATCAGTTTTTGTGAACTGGGTGATGTATCTAGTAAACTGTCCAGCTACGCTCAGGTAATGGATTGTTGGTTGGGCTCTCTTCAGCATGTATCAGAAGTGGGCATCCCATGAGAGGTCCGAAGAGAGCTGCACCCTGATTACCTGGGAGGTAATGAAGGTGGCGTTGACATTAAATTTGGAGTGAGCATCGACAGCGTTTTTGTCAGCTTTGTACTATGTGCAGCAAGACTGTCAGTGGATCTGCTCTTCATGAAACAATGCTGCAGACTCCGTTTCCTATAGTATTAGGTCCTTCATCATTCTTTCATAGACTTTCACTGCACACAGTCAGGGTATATGCAACAGTTCAGGCCGTCTGGCTCGTTGCGAACTAATTTGCCAGAATTTTACGTAATTATGACATAACATTGAAGGTTGTGCAATGTAACAGCAATATTTAGACTTCTGGATGCCACCCGTTAGATAAAATACGGAACGGTAGTTTCCGGATTTTACCATATTAATGAACTAAGGCTCGTATTTCTGTGTGTTATTATAATTAAGTCTATGATTTTATAGAGCAGTCTGACTGAGCGGTGGTAGGCAGCAGCAGGCTCGTAAGCATTCATTCAAACAGCACTTTACTGCGTTTGCCAGCAGCTCTTTGCTGTGCTTCATGCATTGCGCTGTTTATGAATTCAAGCCTATCAACACCCGAGATTAGGCTGGCAATACTAAAGTGCCTATTATAACATCCAATAGTCAATGGTATATGAAATACAAATGGTATAGAGAGAAATAGTCCTATAATAACTACAACATAAAACTTCTTACCTGGGAATATTGAAGACTCATGTTAAAAGGAACCACCAGCTTTCATATGTTCTCATGTTCTGAGCAAGGAACTTGAAAGGTTAGCTTTTTTACATGGCACATATTGCACTTTTACTTTCTTCACCAACACTTTGATTTTGCATTATTTAAACCAAATTGAACATGTTTCATTATTTATTTGAGACTAAATTGATTTTATTGATGTATTATATTAAGTTAAAATGAGTGTTCATTCAGTATTGTTGTAATTGTCATTATTACAAATTTATATATAAATATATATAAATCGTCCGATTTAATCGGTATCGGCTTTTTTGGTCCTCCAATAATCGGCATCGGCGTTGAAAATCATACTCGGTCGACCTCTAGTTATGAACAAATTCTTATTTACAACGATGGCCTACCAAAAGGCCTCCTGTAAGGACGGGGGCTGGGATTAAAAATAAATTAAATAAAAATATAGGACAAAAAACACATAACGACAAGAGAGACAACACTACATAAAGAGAGCCCCAAGACAACAACATAGCATGGCATTGACTCTTAAATTGAAACACACAGCATTTCTCCAATGGTCAACAGTAGGGATTCTTTAATTAAGTGTTGTCGTTCAATAATAGACGACTTGTTTTCATGCAAATTTTTTCTTCACTTAACAACAACATATATTTTAACGTAAAATTGCACAATTAAGATCTCTTCAAAAAAGTAAATGTAATGACAGATTTCTTGAGTTACATTAATTCTGACTTTTGAGGAAGTGTATACTGACTATGGGATCTCAAGATTGACAAACATTACAATTGCCGCATTTTCTCATTTTGCATGCTTAGGTCTTTTTAAGGGAGTATGTGAGCACATTTGTTCGAATAGCATAGCGGAGTTAATCTAGGTGTCAGCCGAACCAAAGCATTACTACAGGCCTGTGATGTTAGTGATGAAGTCAAGTTGATTGGAGTCTCTAGTTGGTTTTGACACCACTTGTTTTAGTCCAAACTGAGTGCACAAATTAAATCAAATTTTATTTGTCACATGTGCCGAATACAACAGGTGTAGACCTTACCTTGAAATGCTTACCTACAAGCCCTTAAACAACAATGCAGTTAATGAAATAGTTACAAAAATATTTTTATTAAATCTTAAAACTATTTGAAACAAAAAAATAAGTAACACAATAACGTAATAATGATGCTATATACAGTGGGTACCGATACCGAGTCAATGTGCGAGGGTACAAGTTAGTTGAGGTAATTTGTACATGTTGGTATGGGTAAAGTGACTATGCATGGATAATAAACTGCAAGTAGCAGCAGTGTAAAACCAAAGGGTGGGGAAGGGGTTCATGCATATAGTCCGGATGGCCTATGATTTGATTAATTGTTCAGCAGTCTTATTATGGCTTTGGAGTAGAAGCTGTTCAGGAGCCTTTTGGACCTAGACTTGGTGCTCCGGTACCTCTTGCTGTGCGTTTTACCCGAGAGAACAGTCTATGACTTGGGTGATTGGTGTGGGCCTTCCTCTGACACCGCCTAGTATATAGGTCCTGGATGGCAGGAAGCTTGGCCCCAGTGATGTACTGGACTATATGCACTACCCTCTGTAGTGACCTTACGGTCAGATGCCAAGCAGTTGCCATGCCAGGCTGTGATGCAACCGGTCAGGGTGCTCTCGGTGCAACTGGAAAACTTTTTGAGGATCTGAGGACCCATGCCAAATCTTTTCAGTCTCCTGAAGGGGAACAGGTGTTGTTGTGCCCTCTTTACGACTTTCTTGGTGTGTTTTGACCATGATAGTTTAGTGATGTTGACACCAAAGAACTTGAATCTATCGACCCGCTCCACTACAGCCCCGCCAATGTGAATGGAGGTGTGTTTGGCCCTCCTTTTCCTGGAGTCCATCTCTTTTTTTTTCTCACATTAAGGGAGAGGTTGTTGTCCTGGCACCACATGGCCAGGTCTCTAACTTCCTCCCTATAGGCTTTTTCATCGTTGACTGTGTTCAGGCCTACCACCGTTGTTGTCATCAAACTTAATGATGGTGTAGTCACTCTTGGCTATGCAGTCGTGGGTGAACGGAATACAGGAGGGGACTAAGCACGCACCCCTGAGGGGACCCCGTGTTGAGGATCAGAGTGGCAGATGTGTTGTTGCCTACCCTTAGGCTGCCCCCAGGTGGTGTCAGGAAGTCCAGGATCCAGTTGCAGAGGGAGGTGTTTAGTCCCTGGGTCCTTAGTACCGCAAAGCTCATCAATAAGCTATGGTGTTGAACGCAAAGCTGTAATCAATGAACAGCCTTCTCACAGGTTTTCCTTTTGTCCAGGTGGGAAAGGGCAGAGTGGAGTGCGATTTGAGATTGTGTCATCTGTGGATCTGTTGGGGTGGTATGCAAATTGGCGTAGGGCTAGGATTTCCGGGATGATTGTGTTGATGTGAGCCATGACCAGCCTTTCAATGCACTTCATGGCTACCGATGTGAGTGCTACAGAACGGTAGTCATTTAGGCAGTTTACCTTTGCTTTCTTGGGCACAGGGACTATGGTGGTATGCTTGAAACATGTTGAGAGGTTGAAATTGTCAGTGAAGACACTTTCCAGTTGGTCCGCGCATGGTCTGAGTACTCGTCCTGGTAATCCGTCTGGCCCTGCGGCCTTGTGAAAGTTGACCTATTTTAAAGGTGTTGCTCACATCGGCTACGGGGAGCGTGATCACACAGTCATCCGGAGTTGCTGGTGTTCTCATGCATGCTTCAGTGTTGCTTGCCTCGAAGTGAGCATAAAAATCTTTAAAGCCTTTCTGGTAGGCTCGCGTCACTAGGTAGCTCACGGCTGAGTTTCCCTTTGTAGTCCATAATAGTTTGCAAGCCCTGCCACATCTGACGAGTGTCAGAGCTAGTGTAGTAGGATTCAATCTTAGTCCCGTATTTATGTTTTGTATGTTTGATGGTTCGTCTGAGGGCATAGCGGGATTTTGTGTAAGTGTCCAGATTAGTGTCCCGCTCCTTGAAAGCGGCAGCTCTAGCCTTCAGCTCTGTGCGGATGTTGCCTGTAATCCATGGCTTCGGGTTAGGATATGTACGTAATGTCACTGTGGCAACTACGTTGTCGAAGCACTTATTGATGTGGCCAGTGACTGAAGTGGTATGCTCCTCAATGCCATTGGATCAATCCCAGAACATGTTCCAGTCTGTTCTAGCAAAACCCTCCTCTAGTGTAGCACCCACATCATCTGACCACTTCCGTTTTGAGCGAGACACTGATACTTCCTGTTTTAGTTTTTGCTTGTAAGCAGGAATCAGGAGCATATAATTATGGTCTGATTTGCCAAATGGGGGGGAGGAAGCTTTGTACGCTTCTCTGTGTGTGGAGTAAAGTAGTCTAGTGCTATTTTTTTTGGGGGGGGGGGTGGAGTTTCTTCTCTGGTTGCACATGTGACATGCTGGTAGAAATTAGGTCAAATGGATTTAAGTTTGCCTGCATTAAAGACCTTGGCCACTAGGAGCGCCACTTCTGGATGAGTATTTTCTTGTTTGTCTTTCTTGGCCTTATACAGCTCTTTAAGTGTGGTCTTAGTGCCAGTGTCGGTTTGTGGTGGTAAATAGATGGCTACGAAAAATATAGATTGTGTGGTCTACAGCTTATTGTGAGTTACTCTACCTCAGGCGAGCAATACCTCGTGACTGATATTAGACATTGCGCACCAGCTGTTATTGACAAATAGACACACACCCCTCATCTTACCGGACGTAGCTGTTCTGCCCTGCCGATGCACAGAGAACCCAGACAGCTGTATATTATACATGTCGTTATTCAGCAATGACTCGGTGAAACATAAGATATTACCGTTTTTAATGTCCCTTTGGTAGGATGGTCTCGAACGGACCTCATCCAGTTTATTCTCTAGTGATTACACGTTGGCTAATAGAACAGATGGCAGAGGCAGGTTTGCTGACGAATTCTCACAAAGCATCCTGATCTCCGCCCCCTGTATTTCCTGATTTTCTTCATGTGAATGACGGAGATTTGAGCCTTGTCTGTGAGCAACATTATATCCTTCGTGTCAGACTCATTTAAAGAAAAATTCTTCACCCAGTTCGAGGCGAGTAATCGCTCTTCTAATATCCGGAAGCTCTTTTCTGTCATAAGAGACGGTAGCATCAACATTATGTACAAAATTAGTTAAACAATTTGAAAAACACCCAAAATAGCACAATTGGTTAGGAGCCCGTAAAACGTCGGCCATCCCTTCTGGCGCCGTTCTCCAATTAAATCAATGGACCATGTTTCAGTGTGCTGGCATCACAATACCTGGAAGACAATATCTGTTTTGAATAGTACTGAGATATTCCAGGGCCTGAGAGTCAGATGGGGTCTTTTTTAGAAGATTTGAGGACGTGATAGAGGACAGCAGACACAATGCCGTTAAAGCCGTGTGGTAGTAGAGATGGTCTTAGACAAGTCCACAAACACGCAAAGCTGTCATCCTCATGGTCCAGTAAACGCTTGTGATGGATGCTGTGCATTATGTACATGGCTACACCCCCACCACATGTGGTTACTCTGGCCTTTCTATGCAAACTATAGCCTTGAAGCCTGACTATCGAGTCTGGAACATCTGCCTTTAACCAGGACTCGGTCACTCGCCCACCATTCAGTCTCGTTAGCCTGAGTCAGGGTAAAGCTCATCTACCTTGTCTGTTAGGGATTTCGTGTTACACAAAAGAAGGTTGGGACACAGTCTTTGCATCTTTTGATGGGGCATTGTGTGCTCGACACCAGACAGTGCAGGGTAGACTAGATTCAGTCAACAGGGCAATGAGGCTTGTGCTGCTTTACACGCTCACGAGTCGGGACAGGTATTCAAAGCACTGTTTTCTTCCCGTCTACAACCCCTTGGTTATCCCAAAAAATTATACCGTGCTAGAGTCCATTTAAGATTCCGAAAGGAGCTGCTGTCCGTTTTTGCATCGCTCAAACTTCAAAATAACCTTTTTATGCAAGTATTCACAGAATTAAGAACTATTATACAACTGGTAGTGCAAGAGTGGCCTCAGACTCAAACTGTTGAAACGCAAGCTGCCAAACAAGGACGCTAAGTTACAATTGTCAAGAGTCAGTGTTGGTCTTACCCAGGACCGGAGGGCAACAAGATGGCTCCCATTCCCAACCGCTGTTTGGACAAACAATTACAAGCCTACACAACTAAAACTGGCCAAAGTGATGATAGAGATCCTTGATGAAAACCTGCTCAGGACCTCAGACTGGGGCGAAGGTTCAACTTCCGTGGCCCAGCCAAAGCCCGGACTTGAACCTGACTGTACAGCTCTGGAGAGACCTGAAAATAGCAGCATTGTTCTGATCATGAATATGATTGGTCGCGAGAGAGATTCAGGCGGAGAGGGATAGCTATTTCCGAAGTTGGTATATGGGATTTCAAATACAATTGGTATTTTATTAGGATCCCCATTTTAGTTGTTGCGAAAGCAGCAGCTACTCTTCCTGGGGTCCACATGAAACATGACATAATACAGAACTTTAATAGAGAAGAACAGCTCAAGAACAGAACAACATACATTTAAAAAACTGCACACACAGCCTATATATCAATACTTACACAAAATATCAAGTAAGTAAAATAGGGGAGAGGCATTGTGCCGTGGTGAGGATTTGCTTTGTCTGTTTTCTGAAACCAGGTTTTCAATCTCATATTGCTCAAATAAACCGAAGGGAGTTCCATGCAATAATGGATCTAAATAATGCTGTACGCTTTCTTGAATTTGTTCTGGACCGGGGGACTGTGAAAAGATCCCTGGTGGCATGTCTGGTTGGGTTTAGTGTGTCTGTCAAAGCTGTGTGTGAGATGACTATTATGCAAACAATTTAGAATTTTCAGTCAGACTCTCATTAACTCTTAGCCAAGAGAGACTGGCATGCATAGTATTTATATTAGCCCTCTGTTTACAATGAATAGCAAGATGTGCTACTCTGTTCTGGGCCAGCCGCAGCTTAATCCTCTAAGGTCAATGTCCGCGCCCCCACAAATCCAATTAGCATAATACACAAATCCCCATCAAGATCCATCATTTTAAACTAGAGATATGTTGTTTTGGATGCTTCTCAATCCACCACATCCGCATATGTAATACTTCTGCATCTGCGCAGAAAGGTGACCGAGCTAGAGCGGTATTTGTCAGACCATGAGACACAGTTTTCTCACAAAATCATATCTCGCCTCCAAACGGTTTTGCCTTCAAACTATTATAGAAAGATAAGACTCTCACTAACACGATGGTGTTCTCCGTTTTGCACTACGACCAACACAAGCGTCTTGCGACTCGTCTGAAGTCGGGACAGCCGATCTGCCAACGTTTGTCTATAGCGTCCGAACAGTTTGGGCTACACGCTAATATGACCCTGTGTAAATGTTGGTTGTTTTGTCATTTATTTTGCTCTAGGATGCCCACAGGCCTCACAAGACTCATCTGAAGTCCCCCAGTACCTGTTGAAAATATTTATGGAAGTATATATGGAGACATTTTTGTCACTAAACAAAGGGGTTAAATACATGTCAAAATAAATAACTAATATTTCCAGATATTTCTTATCTGTCAGATATAGGGCAGACACTTAAGTGAGAATGCCCACGAAGCCGGTGTTTGGAGGATATATTGGCGCAGGTGTTGTTAATACCCGTTTCAATATTTCCTCCAAACACTGGCTTTGAAGGCATTATCACTTATATACAACGGTTTACAAATATATTCAAATAATGATTTGACATATTTTCATTAAAAACATTATTGTGGTGAATTTGTTCATACTTTTTCATCCTTTCACAAGATATAGTCCCAATACAAATCTAGGGTTGCTACTCAAGCCGGCTGGTTGTTCGTTCTATCGGTTCGGTTGCTAGAGACGCGACCCAGTCTTTCGTTCTAAATGTTCCATTGCCATACTGGCTGGCAACGTTCTTTTCCCTTGCTTGCTAGCCAACTACGGCTAACTTAGTCATGTCAAAAAGTGCAACCAGAATAACAGCAAAGTAGCCATATTTGCATTTGTTTAAGCTGTTTTCTAGTGACATTTATTTGGTTACATACATAACAATGAGGTGCAATTTCACCTGGCATAGAAAATGTGCTCACTCGTCAGGACACTGTTGTTCACTGAAGATGGAAAGACTGCAAACTAGCTGCACTTTGTTTCGTTTGACCTTCTGTCAATTTACATTTCTTTGTCCAGAAAAACGATGCCAGCTGATTCAAGATTTCGATTGGCTGAGAAACGCAACCTGCCTGTCTCATCCCGACTCCTGACACGTTCATTACTACAGGACAGCTGGAGATCGAATTGAATATTGAAACAATGTTGCAGAGACAGACCGCAAGGTTGATACAAATCTCAGCTGTTGAAAATGAAATGTTAGTCTAAAAGAAATGTGAGATAATGTCTAGAATCTAGATGCTTTTTATAGTGGAGATCAAGTTTATAAAGTGCCAGGCTGGGCAGATGAGACAGTGGATTGCGCAGTCAGATGGTACAGAGTTAAACAGGCATTTTAACGCTAGATTTAGCCAGTGGTAACATGTGGAATAGACACCGGCTGAAACGCGGTTTTAACCAATCAGCATTCAGGATTAGAACCACCCGTTGTATACTTCCAAACTAAATTTCTTTCAAAAATGTTTGGGGGGGGACACACTAACTGTTGTTCCATTTAGAGAATATGTTATTCTATGCGTTTGTATGGGCTAATAGGAGTAAGGCCAAATAAATATTTTCATCAACAACAAAAGATATACTTCAATCAAATAGCAAAGTGGTCGTTGGTTTGACCTTCTTAAAACAATTCCATACAGCTTAGTAGAAACCCCTTCCACGGCTTAGACTGTTTAGTAACAAAATAAAGTTTAAATACATGTCAAAATATATATTTCCTGATGTTTCCTATATCTCGGCTTAGATTGTTATTGGTTAACTAGGTATTTCTTTGCAGCACTTGACCACATGACTACAATAATCAAGATAAGACAAAACTAGAGCCTTCGGGACTTGCTTTTTGGAGTGTGGTGTCAAAAAAGCTGAGCTTTTCTTTATTATGGACAGACCTCTCCCCATCTTGACAACCATTGAATCTAGATGTTTTGACCATGACAGTTTACAATCTAAGGTAACGCCAAGTAATTGAGTTTCCTCAACTTGTTCAACAGCCACACCATTCATTACCAGATTCAGCTGAGGGCTAGAGCTTAGGGAATGATTTGTACCAAATACAATGTTCTTAGTTTTAGAGATGTTCAGAACCAGTTTATTACTGGCCACCCATTCCAAAACAGACTGTAACTCTTTGTTAAGGGTTTCAGTGACTTCATTAGCTGTGGTTGCTGACACATATATATGGTTGAATCAGCAGCATACATGGACACACATGCTTTGTTTCATGCCAGTGGCAGGTCATTGGTAAAAATAGGAAAGAGTAGAGGGCCTAGAGAGTTGCCATGCGGTACAGCACACCCTAGATGTTTAACATTAGAGGCTTCCATTAAAGGAAATTTGGAGTTCAATTAGATTGCTCTGAATCCAAGATATGGCAGAGGTTGAAAATCCACAAAACATGTTTTCTCAAAAACAGGTTATGGTCGATATCAAAGCCTGCACTGAAATCTAACACTACAGCTCCCACAATCACCTTATTATCTATTTATTTCAACCAATCATCAGTCATTTGTGTCAGTGCAGTACATGTTGAGTGCCCTTCACTATAAGCATGCTGAAAGTCTGTGAATTTGTTTAAAGAGAAATAGTGTTGAATTTGGGCAAACAGAATAGTTTGCTCAGAGCTGGCAACAAGCTGATAGGTCTGCTGTTAGAACCAGTAAAGATCGCTTTGCCACTCTTGGGTAGCGGAATGACTTTGGCTTCCCTCCAGGCCTGAGGACAAAGACTTTCCTCTAGGCTCATATTAAAGATATGACAGATAGGAGTGCGCTACCATCCTCAGTAACTTTCCGTCTGTTGTCCATGCCAGGAGTTTTGTCATTTATTGATCGATAACACTAGTTTTCCCACCTCTCCCACACTAACTTTACAAAATTCAAACTTGCTTTTCTTTCATTTTGTTTTTTAATGCATGAATACGATGGCTCACTGTTCATTGTTGGCATTTCCTGTCTGTTTGCCCACTTTGCCAATGAAGTAATCATTAAAATAATTAACATCAAATTGTTTTGTGATAAATAAACCATCTGATTCAATGAATGATGGAGTTGAATTTGTCTTTCTGCCCATTTCATTTAAAGTACTCAAGTTTTTTTTCCATCATTCTTTATATCATTGATCTTCATAATATAGTTTTTATTTTTGTTCAGTTTAGTCACATCACTTCTCAATTTAGTAAGTAAGTATTTGGTAAGTAAGCCAGCCATCAATAACAGTAAGTCAGCCAGTCAGATGTGCAGCCAGACTTATTGGCCACTTATTGATGGCTGTCTTGCTGCGATTATAACTAGTCCCTCATCCCCCATCCACCTCACCTGGCCCTTGTGGTCGCCATGACAATGGCCCTGCGTCCTGAAGGTCGTCAAGGCAACGAGAGGCCAGAGAGTGTGCCAATTGGCAATGCTCAACTCAAATAACTATCCTGTTCGGAATCTGAACCGATGATGATTGAGGACTTTATGGGCTCTCTGCTTTACTGAAGGCGGCAGCTATTCTCTCACAGGTCTTACGCTCGCCATAGAAAAGGACAATGCCCCTTAGCACTTGTTTCCATTCTGTTGAATGCTTTTGTGTATAAACTAATGATTTCATATTGAATCAGGTCCTGGACTCGTTCTAGGCCAGCAGTGCCCAAGGCCTTTTTTTCTTCCTCTTGGTTCACCTTGTTGAATATTGACAGCATTGCCTCTAAGCACATGTCCTAAATAGGGCTGGGACAATACCAGTATCCCGATACCCCTTAGTATCGTGGCAAGGAAACAAAGCTAATTATTATTTTATTTTTTTAAACAGTCCTATCGTTAGAAACAAACATCATAGTGTTGTCATCATAGTCACATTATATATTTATTTTATAAGTTATAGAGCAATAGTTGACATACAGCGGGTTTTTTAAAAGACCAAAGAGTTTAATCTGCTTCGTGTTTTCATTTTTGGCATGGAACAAATATTGCTATAGTATCGTCACAGCCGTAGTCTTACATCAGTTGAGTGTTTTAGAGGATGATAGTACATCTGACGTTATAGATAGTAATGTGGTGTTCATGCCTTGCTTACCCTAGCCCTAATTATGAACACACTCATAAATACTGATTCTAGATCAGATTATGGGAGCTCCAGTCAGATGAAATATTAGGGAAAGCTGACATTTGAGCAGATTAGGATGCCCATGATTACAGATGGGGATTGTTTTTATTAAAGCTAATCCTTGTACAGAACATCCCTCCTCCCTTCCCCCTCTTATCTTCCCCTCCTCCTCTCCCCCGGTGCGGTGTTTCAGAGACCCTTGTGTAAATTAACATGGAGATGTCTTTAGTAGAGGGGGAGGGATGGCGGGATAGAAGACGAAGAAGGATGAGGGAGGGAGGCATGGGTGAAGGTGGGCCGGTCCTGTCTCCGCTTGAAGGACAAAGACGTTGGGTTTTGGCGAAGGAAGAGCGGGAGCCACCATGTGTGAGGGACAAAGGAGAAGAGGCCTTAGTCAAGACTCCCTCTTTCTCCCTCTCGCTCTCTCCTTCTCCCTTTCTTTCTCAGTCACAGAACTAGGCTTAATCCTAATGCTACTATCACACTCCAGTCCTTTATTCTAATGACAGTTTGGGCTGTCTGACATGACAGCAAGTCTTACATATAGGCCCAGTGCTAACACACACGCACGCACACACAAAATATTAGCTCTTTTTAATAGTGTACAGTTTTTAACACGCAATGGCATTTAGAATTGTTGCGCAATGAAAATCATGATGACTAACGAAAATACACACAGGCCAATTTAATTCCACTAAATTATGCACATTAACCTATAGACCGATAACCATGATGGTCAAATGAATTTACATCCACTGGTATTTCAATCAATGAATAAAAAGCATTATTTTGCAATGGGATTTTTTTTTTTTTTCTCCAGGTCATTTTGGCAACTGTTTTATTTATCGGCTTTTAGGTTGTTTTTTTTTTAATCGCCCAAAGCCGGCAATTGCTGGCTAACGGAAACCCTGACACACGCACTCATCATGAACACTCTTGGTTATTACATAAACACTCAGCATAACCACCCAGAATACACACATACTCGTAGTCTCCTATTCACATAATCACCTACGTATGCACTCTGATAATGATATTCCTAGCTTCTAATCTACTACTATGCATTCATGTGTACAACATGCAGATTCATGCAATAGGTTAGAGATAATACTGAGTGAATAATCATGGGCTCTCTTAACAGACTGTGGGTATCATGCTCAATCAGTGTCATCATTCAAATGTTAAAAAATGTTGCAGTTCGGCGCGTGACTGATTTTGTTTGCTGACCGTTGCATTTTGCTGAATGTTAATGTAATTACAACACACCCACGCATATATAGACCTAATATTTTTGGTACCTTATATGGTTGAATGTGGTTGGATAATTCCCTGTACTGTAGGTAGGTGAATTCACCTGGTGTACGTGTTCATTAGTGTAGCCGCTGCACAGGCAGGTATACACACAGCTGTCTCCAGAGTAGTGGTTCCTATTCATTCAGCTGCCACATTGGACCTGCCTCTATTCCCCTTATCCTACCGCTCATCCGGTGAGGGGTATGTGTGTGTTTGACAGCAGTTGTTTTGGGGGGGGGACCATACTAGACAACCCCATATGATTGGTCTTTTCCCAGTACCACTTGCATGCCCCCCTCCCTCCCTCCCCCCTTTGCCCTCTCTCCAGCAGCAGTCAGTCAGTGGGCGCATTTCTCTGCCCAGGCATTGCTTACCCATGCCAGGTCTTATAACGCCTGGATAGGTATTTTTAAGTATCGGCTTACAACATATGTCATAGCAATCTCACCCTTGGCAGCGTTGGAAGAAAGCAGATGTTGTTGGTTTTCAGGAATACCGTATTTTTAACTTCCGATTCCTCTGCTCAGGCGTCTTTTTTCGCCTTCTACGTTAGGTTATAGCAATCTGGTACCTGACAACGCAGTTGATGACGTGGCACGCCACTATTGGTTGATGCATGCAGCGTCTGAGCAGGGGAACGCGACCAGTGTCGGTCAGGGTTCCTGACATCACTCACTGTTTGCATCGATATAGAATTACCCACCAGGCTGCCTACAGGATTGCAGTATTTGCTTTCAGTTTTTTTACCGGGACGGCCCGCCTCTCGTTCTCGGCTACATGGACATATACAACGAGAGATAGAGAAACGGAGGATAGTAGGAGACGGCAAGAGGAGGAGAGCTAGCTGCAGCAGGCAGGCAGCTCCTTCTCTGTCTGGATTTAAACACGCATGTTTTCTGTGGAGAAGGAAATCTATTGTTGGATGGTTTTTTCCCTCTCTTGAGGCCCCTGTTCAGCGGCTGGACCGTGTGTGTTTTGGGAGCTGTGTGTGTGGAGGAAGGCCGTTTAACGGCTACAGGAGCGGAGTGCGAAGCTTGTGAGCGAGCCGAGCATCTGAAAGCCAGGGCAGGCCGGCTGGCTGCATTGTGTGCTTTGATGACCCCCGCTGTGTAGCTGCCTGCTCATCAACCCCCCCCTCCCTCTCTCTCTCTCTCCCTCCCTCTTCCCTCTCTCCCTCTATCTCCATCGCAGCGCCCGGCCCAGCCATGTTTGGCACAGAGTCCTCATGTAAGTACCGTATCGCCATCCTCCAGCCTCATCTGTCTTTCTCTCTGTGTGTTGTGTGTTGTCTGGTGTTACGGTGTCTGCTCGCTTCATTCTGGGCTGCTCGCTTCATTCTCTTTCCATCCCTCTCTTTTTCCCCTTTCTCTGTCGTTCGTGTTGTTTTCCTTGTTTCCTGTTGACAGATTGCTCGGCAAGAAAGCTGGGATCTACCATTTTGCATAAAGGGTCTATGATAGCTGGTTGTGATGGGAAAAAAAATCCATCTCTCTCCCTCTTAATCCCTTCCAACACCTTCCTTCCCTCCCCTCCTTTTTTCCCGTTTTTTAAAATCCACAATAGTCTTCCTGCACGCCTCCATGTTTATCCCAGATTTATCCGATTTATTCTGTGATGCATTTTATTCTCTTCTCACCTCTCTAAATGTAATGGCTTGGCTAGCTATCCTGAAATAGACACAATTACTGACTCTCTGTGTGCATGTTATGTGTGCGTGCATTCCACGTGACATGATAGATAGATAGATGAATGGATCATGTTTTTCTACAGTGAGCTTTAAGAACCCTCCTGCCATTGCAGGTAGTTCTCTCAGTCTCCATCTCTCTCCTGCTCGGTCAGGTGACATTGAGAGGGGTGAAGTAGCATTTCCACACGCTAAGGAACGGAGATTCTAGCATCGGGGGCTCTAAATTAACATCTTTCATTGTAGCTCTGGTGCTCCCAACTTTTAAAAGTTAGGCGCACCAGAAAATATTTTGAGATATATCCTGTATTGGGCCTTTTATGTATTCAAGCTACTTCTGAAGCACATGTTGTGCCCTAGAGACTATGTAACAATGGAAATACATTTGTTTATTATAAAAAGCCAAAATGTTGACACAAATACCAAGTCATTTGTGGAATATTATCCGTCTTTCTGTGGCCTCAAATGTTCGGATATAGCTTACTTGTAAAGTTACCAGGTGGCTAGCTAAGGAGGTAACATGACTGCACAAGGTGTAAACAAATGTCCCACAAGCAGTTTTAGAACGGCCTGCAACATGGTTTATGTATGTAAAATGCAGCTCACCAATCCCCCTGCAATAAGAAGAAATAAACATTGGGCTGGTAATATCTTTTTATCTGTTAGGGCTAAAAACAAGCCATTTTCCCTGTAGTAATGGTACAGCTGTGATGCCAATGAACATGTGTTCACTTTATATTTCAATAATTACAAGATGCTCCCAAATAAAAAAAATCCAGGTCACAGTAAGTATGGGGTAACTGCAGCCCAATATGGCGACTGAGTATGGGCGAGTAGGTATGTCAAAAGGAGTGGGTGTGTGGAAAGCAAATCGGGTAATTTGGGAAGATTTGTTGTCACTCAAGACCGTTTTGCGTGGCTGATTTGGGGTGCATGTTTTGCGTGGCTGATGACCAGTGCACCAGTATCAAGGTGCCTGCCGACCTGAGGTCGGGGCAGCTGTAGCAGGGTGTCGCCGGCGGTAGCTAACATGGCAATTTTTTTTCCTTCCCATGATTTTAATTAAAGCAGGATAGCCACACAAGAAATAACTCATATTAATAACCATCTAGATGTCACCTTGATACATACATACAGTTTAAGTATGTATCAAGGGGATGAACGGCTTCAACACCGAAACATAATATCCTTAGTTCCCGCTTCCCGCAACGGCGTGGAAAGTAGCTACCTAGTAGCTAATATCAGAGTGATAGTCACAGGGCCTAAAATTTACTTTTTGGTCCATCAGTTACTGTGGGAGGTAGATTTAAAAATCTACCAGCCACTCAGATTACCAGACAAAATATATTTTTCCTGCAAAAATGACACCAGCAAAACACAAACGGACAAATCAAATTGTATTTTTCATATACACATGGTTAGCAAATGTTAATGCGAGTGTAGCGAAATGCTTGTGCTTCTAGTTCCGAGTAATATCTAACAAGTAATCTAACAGATTCACAAAGACTACCTTGTACACACAAATGTGAAGGGATGAATATGTACATGTAAATATAGTGATGAGTGATGGCCGTGCGGCATAGGCAAGATGCAGTAGATGGTAGAGAATCCAGTATATCCATTTGAGATGAGTAGGATAAGGTAGGATATGTAGACATTATTAAAGTGGCGTTATTTCAAGTGACTAGTGATACCTTTTATTAAATCCATTTATTACATTTATTAAAGTGGCAAGAGATTTGAGTCTGTGTGTTGGCAGCAGCCACTCTGTTAGTGATGGCCTTGAGATAGAAGCTGTTTTTCAGTCTCTCGGTCCCAGTTTTGATGCACCTGTACTGACCTCGCCTTCTGGATGATAGTGGGGTGAACAGGCAGTGGCTCGGGTGGTTGTTGTCTTTGATCTTTTTATCCTTTCTGTGACATTGGGTGCTGTAGGTGTCCTGGAGGGCAGGTAGTTTGCCCCTGGTGATACGTTGTGTAGACCGCACTATCCTCTGGAGAGCCTTGCGGTTATGGGCGGAGCAGTTGCTGTACCAGGCAGTGATACAGCCCGACAAGATGCTCTCGATTGTGCATCTGTAAAAGTTTCAGTTTTGGGTGTCAAGCCAAATTTCTTCAACCTCCTGAGGTTGAAGAGGCGCTGTTGCGCCTTCTTCATCACGCTATCTGTGTGGGTGGATCATTTTCAGTTTGTCTGTAATGTGTACACCAAGGAACTTAACTTTCTACCTTCTCCACTACTGTCCCGTCGATGTGGATGGGGGGGATGCTCCCTCTGCTGTTTCCTGAAGTCCACGATCATCTCCTTTGTTTTGTTGATGTTGAGTGAGAGGTTATTTTCCAAGGGCCCTCACCTCCTCCCTGTAGGCCATCTCATCGTTGTTGGTAATCAAGCCTACCACTGTAGTGTCGTCTGCAAACTTGATGATTTGAGTTGGAGGTGTGCATGTCATGGGTGAACAGGGAGTACAGGAGAGGGCTGAGAATGCACCTTTGTGGGGCCCCGGTGTTGAAGATCAGCGGGGTGGCCCGTCAGAAAATCCAGGACCCAGTTGCACAGGGCGAGGTCGAAACCCAGGGTCTCGAGCTTAATGACGAGTTTGGAGGGTTCTATGGTGTTAAATGCTGAGCTGTAGTCAATGAACAGCATTTTTGCATAGGTATTCCTCTTGTCCAGGTGGGATTGTGCAGTGCAATGGCGATTGCGTCATCTGTGGACCTATTGGGGTGGTAAGCAAATTGGAGTGGGTCTAGGGTACCCGGTAGGGTGGAGGTGATATTCTCAAAGCACTTCATGACAGAAGTAAGTGCATAAACTGAAATAATCATTTAGTTCAGTTAACTTCGCTTTCTTGGGAATTGGAACAATTGTGGCCATCTTGAAGCATGTGGGCACAGCAGACTGGGATAGGGATTGATTAAAATATGTCCGTTAAACCTCTCTGGGATATGTGGGACCTGGCCAAAAGCCAGGAAAAATGCAGAGCGCCAAATTCAAATAAATTACTATAAAAATCAGACGTTCATGAAATCACACATGCAAGATAGCAAATTAAAGCTACACTTGTTGTGAATCCAGACAACATGTCAGATTTCAGAAAGGCTTTTCGGCGAAACCGGTTCCAACTTGCGCAACGTGACTACAAAATATCAGTTACCTGTAAACTTTGCCAAAACATTTCAAACTACTTTTGTAATACAACTTTAGGTATTTATTTATGTAAATAATTGATAAAATTGAAGACGGGATGATCTGTGTTCAATACAGTAAGAAAACAAACTGTATCATGCTTTCTGGTCACGCGCCTCTATCTAACAGTACACTTCAAGTGACCCTCGTTCAAGATGGCCATACTTCTTCATTACACAAAGGAATAACCTCAACCAATTTCTAAAGACTGTTGACATCAGTGGAAGTGATAGGAACTGCAGGTCTCTTAGAAATCTGGATTCCCAATGAAAACCCAATGAAAAGAGTGTGACCGCAAAATAAAAACAAATCTGGATGGTTTGTCCTCGGGGTTTCGCCTGCTAAATAAGTCCTGTTATACTCACAGACATGATTCAAACAGTTTTAGAAACATCAGTGTTTTCTATCCAAATCTACTAATAATATGCATATCTTATCTTCTGGGGATGAGTGGCAGGCAGTTTAATTTGGGCATTTCATCCGGATGTGAAAATACTGCCCCCTGTCACCAAGAAGTTAACACACCAGCCAGCTGGTCTGCGCATGCTCTAAGGACGCGGCTAGGGATGCCGTCTGGGCCGGCAGCCTTGCAAGGGTTAACACGTTTAAATGTTTTGCTCACGTTAGCCATGGTGAAGGAGAGCCCACATGCTTTGTTAGTGGGCTGTGGCACTGTATTGTCCTCAAAGCGAGCAAATAAGTTGTTTTAATTTGTCTGGTAGCAAGATGTCAATGTCCGCAACGAGGCTTGTTTTCTTTTTGTAATCCGTGATTGACTGTAGACCCTGCCACATACGTCTCGTGTTTGAGCCTTTGAATTGCGACTCTACTTTATCTCTCTACTGATACATTGCTTGTTTGATTGCCATGCGGCGGGAATAGCTACACTGTTTGTATTCGGTCAGGTTTCCAGTCGCCTTGCCATGATTAAAAGCGGTGGTTCGCACTTTCAGTTTTGCTCGAATGCTGCCATCAATCCACAGTTTCTGGTTAGGGAAGTTTTAATAGTCACAGTGGGTACAACATCACCGATGCACTTGCTAATGAACTCGCTCACCGAGTCAGCCCATACATCAATGTTGTCCCCAATAATGGCCCCGACAGAGATGGTCGCCTCTCTTCAGGTCCTTAGGAAACTATGCAGTAATTTAGTTTTTTTAATGTATTATCACTTACATTGTTAGCCAGAAAATCTCAAGTGTTATTACATACAGACGGGAAGAACAATTGGATATAAAAGCTACGTCAACTTACCAACATCACGACCTAGAATACGACTTTCCCAAAGTGGATGCTTTGTTCGGACCTCCACCCTGGACGTGGGATCTTATCTCAGAGGCCGATCCAAAGGGTGCGGGTGTATGCCTTGTGATTAACGACTCATGGTGTGATCTTAACAACATACAGGAACTTAAGTCCATTTGTTCACCTGACATCAAATGCTGACCTCATTATCTACCAAGAGAATTCTCTTTGATTATAGTCACAGCCGTGTATATCCCCGCCAAGCAGATACCTCGACGGCCCTGAAATAACTTCTCTGGACTCTATGTAAACTAGAAACCATACATCCTGAAACTGCATTTATTGTAGTTGAGGATTTTAACAAAGCTAATTTGAGAACAAGACTTCCTAAATTCTATCAGCATATCGAATGCTCAACACAGGCTGGTAGCGTACTTGACCATTGCTACTCTAACTTCTGCGATGCCTACAATGCCCTCCCTTCGGCAAATCTGACCAAGACTCCATTTTGTTGCGTCCAGCCTATAGACCAAAAGTAAAACAGGAAACGCCCGTGCTCATGTCTATCCAACACTGGTCTGACCAATCGGATTCCACTCTTCAAGATTGCTTCAATCACGTGGACTGGGACATGTTCCGGGTAGCCTCCGACAATAAGCATGCTTTGTAATGTTTCTAAAACAATAAATGAATTTCTAGAAAGAAGTAATGTGGTATATTGTCAAATTAAACATTTTGTGACCTCAGTCTTTTAACCAAAATATCACAGATGAGACAAAAATGTTCAACTGCCTCTTTAAGGGCGGAGGTTACCGTGGTAATGCGGCTCGAGTCCTGTTTGTGGCTGTGAGATATAGTCTGACTAGTAGAAGTGTTGTCTTCTCTTCCCTAGCAGTTGAAACTCAAACATAGAAAAAAGACCTAGCTTGTGAACGAAACAATGTAAATAGACTTTGAACTTGTGTTTCTTGGCTAACTTCGGTAAACTTTCTTTTCAAGTAAACTTGACCAATTTTTTGTCTCTGCGCAGCAATTCTAAAAATGAACCTTTCACTCAGCGCTTCATGTGCGCACAGCCCCCAGCCTTGCAGTGTTGCAGCGTGAGGTGGAATAGTTTTTTAAATACATTTGCAAACATTTTAAAAAACTGTTTTTGCATTGTCATTGTAGGATATTGTGCGTAGATTGATTGAGGGGAAAAAAAAATATTTTATACATTTTAGAATAAGGCAGTAAGGTAACAACATTTTCAAAAACTTTCCGAATGCGTTGTAAATGCGACCAATATGGACGCATTTAGAGCCTTGGCTAGCATACATGCTGTCTTAGGTTTGATATATCACCAGTGTTTGGATGCGTGTTTATAGATTAAAAAATGTTAAAAATTATTTAGCAAATCCGTTAAAGTATTACCACAAATAAAATATATCTATTTATTTTCAAATATATTCTCTGTCTGGGCATAGTTGTGGTGAATTTTCAGTGTATAAATTCTTGTAATTATGTTCTGGCCCCCTGACCACCCACTCGTACAAATATCAGCCCTCGCCTGAATCTAGTCCCCCCCCCCCCACACACACACACACACACACACACACACACACACACACAGTCCTTTTGAGGAGCTGTCACACTGATCTGCAGGTGGTTTGCTGTTCCAGCTAATCTATTTGTGACCCCCTCCCCCCTTTGATCAGTCCTATGATGCCCCTGAATCTACCAGCACAATGCCACAAGTCATATCCACAGCTGTGATCTAATATAAACTGTTGTGGTCACACACAGTCACAGTACCAAAGTTAGACTACTTCTTTCTCTCTCCAGAAAGTCAGATTAGAGATTGCGTGCAACAGTCTAGCAGCAAGCAACCCTTTCTGTTACCATCATGCATCAAAATGCTGCTTCCTCCTATCATATCATCTGAATTGACTATTTTCATTTGAGAAATTGTATGGTGGTTAAGTGGATAAGGATGATCTGTTATCTATCTGAAGATTTGATTTGATCAAACAGTTGAGTGCTGTTCCGCAGGAGTCTCGCTAAAGGTCATCCGGACCTGTTGTTGTCCTGAAGAACTGAGTGTAAGTCTGTAGCCAAAAGGTGCATCAGTGGAGGGTCATTACCTGCCCTCCATTAATGAATTACTACAATGCTTTGTCTACCTGGTGTGATACAAAGCAGAGTCAGTGAGTTGGTCAGCTAACCAACATACTCTAAAATAGCCAGCACTATGTCCAGTTTAAATGTGTGTTATGGGTGAATGTTACTGCTGGTAAGATATTATTCCAGTAGAGGCCCACTGTCTGCTGATTTGTTTCGGGGCTCAGATTCATCCACCTGTTGCTGGTATACTCGGTCATGTTCTCTTATTTACGTTCCTATGGCGATTTGCTTTGTGGTGTTGAGCATGGTTTCTTCCATTGTCGCATGGCTAGGTTTTTGCTTGGACTTTTCAGTGTCTGTGGTGGCTGACAAAGTGGTTGGTCATTTTAGTTTCAATCTTACTAAACCTGAATCAGAAGCAACACACATCAGACACTTTTATGTTTTTTACTACAAACTCAGACTCACATGAACTACAGACTACCTAAATTGCATACAGTCTTCAAATACTAGCTCGAACAGTCACAAATAACTACATAGCGGACACAATTTACCACACACTGTCACAACAAACTACAGTGCTTGGCCTGTAAACAGGCAGGGTTGGGGAGTAACGGATTACAAAAAAACAAACTGTAATCTGTTACGTTAATGGCAAATACAGTTGAAGTTGGAAGACAGGGAACTTTTACTAGGATTAAATGTCAGAAATTGTGAAAACTGAGTTTTAATGTACAGTTGATGTCGGATGTTTGCATACACCTTAGCCAAATACATTTAAACTCAGTTTTTCACAATTCCTGACATTTAATTCTAGTAAACATTTCCTGTCTTAGGTCAGTTAGGATCACCACTTTATTTTAAGAATGTGAAATGTCAGAATAGTAGAGAGAGTGATTTATTTCAGCTTTTATTTCTTTCATCACATTCCGAGTGGGTCAGAAGTTTACATACACTCAATTAGTATTTGGCAGCATTGCCTTTAAATTGTTTAACTTAGGTCAAATGTTTTTGGTAGCCTTCCACAAGCTTCCCACAATAAGTTGGGTGAATTTTGGCCCATTCCTCCAGATAGAGCTGGTGTAACTGAGTCAGGTTTGTAGGCCTCCTCGCTCGCACACGCTTTTTCAGTTCTGCCCACACATGTTCTATAGGATTGAGGTCAAGGCTTTGCTATCAGAAGCTTCTAACGCCATGACATAATTTTCTGGATTTTTCAAGCTGTTTAAAGGCAGTCAATTTAGTGTATGTAAACTTCTGACCCACTGGAATTGTGATACAATGAATTCTAAGTGAAATAATCTGTCTGTAAAACAATTGTTCTAAAAAATTACCGCATGATCATTACACAAGTGCACCTTGTGCTGGCGACAATAAAAGGCCACTCTAAAATGTGCAGTTTTGTCACACAACACAATGACACAGATGTCGCACATTTTGAGGGAGCGTGCAATTCCAACATAGTTTTAGAGAATTTGGCAGTACGTCCAACTGGCCTCAACCTCATACCACGTGTAACCACACCAGCCCAGAACCTCCACATCTGGCTTCTTCACCTGCAGGATCGTGTTAGGGGGAGCTGAGGTGTATTTCTGTCTGTAATAAGGCCCTTTGTGGCACACGTACAGTATACACAGGTTCGTTGTTAGGTTTGGGTATTGACTGCTACTCCTCTTTCCTGGTTTAATTTCAATGGCCTTTTACACTACACTGTAGAGTGTAGCGGTTTCTATGGGAAATGCACCTAGAAATGGTGGATGTACAGAGTTCTGGATACAGAACAGCACCAAAAGGAGGCTTTTTGGTAAAGAATGAGCTGACTACAGCCACACAAGTCTGACCAAATGGTCCAAGCCACCTTACTTTTGCTGTGATAAGTCTATTTTACCTTTTGGCCATCATATTAGACTGAATCACTTGCCCAGCTGAGATATAGACCATGAAACTCATCTTATAATGGCGTCCTTGTGTATGTATTGTGCGAGGCACTGCATTTTTTTGTGGTGAAGGTGACCTGTAGTTAAAGACCGAGTGGTATTGATTGATCGATCTCTGCCTCAGTATGCAGCTTTGGCATGAAAGACTGCTGATATCATATGGTTAGCAGTTAAGATGGACACCACTACAATATACTCACATAGTGTGATGATGCTCATATGAAGGCCATTACAATATACACTACAGTTCAAAAGTTTTGGGTCACTTAGAAATGTCCTTGTTTTTGAAAAAAAAAATGTCTGTTTTAAAATATCATATTGATCAGAAATACACTGCAGATTTTTATGGAATATCTAAAAGGCATACAGAGACCCATTATCAGCAACCATCATTCCTATGTTCCAATGTCACGTTGTGTTAGCCAATCCAAGTGTATCATTTTAAAAGGCTAATTGATCATTAGAAAACCCTTTTGCAATTACGTTAGCACAGCTGAAAACTGTTGTTCTGATTTGAAGAAGCAATACAACTGGCCTTCAGACTAGTTGAGTATATGGAGCATCAGCATTTGTGGGTTTGAGTACAGGCTCAAAATGGCCAGATACAAAGAACTTTCTTCTGAAACTCGTCAGTCTCTTCTTATTCTAAGAAATGAAGGCTATTCCATGCGGGAAATTGGCAAAAAACTGAAGATCTCATACAATGCTAGTACTACTCCCTTCACAGAACAGCGCAAACTGGCTCAAACCAGAATAGATAGAGGAGTGGGAGGCCCCTGTGCACAACTGAGCAAGAGGACAAGTATATCAGTGTCTAGTTTGAGAAACAGACACCTCACAAGTCCTCAACTGGCAGCTTCATTAAATAGTACCCACAAAACACCAGTCTCAATGTCAACAGTGAAGAGGCGACTCAGGGATGCTGGCCTTCTAGGCAGAGTTGCAAATAAAAAGCCATATCTCAGATTGGCCAATAAAAATAAAAGATTAAGATGGGGAAAAAGAACACACACTGGACAGAAGAAGATTGGATAAAAGTGTCATGGACAGATGAATCTAAGTTTGAGGTGTTCGGATCATAAAGAAGAACATTCGTGAGACGCAGAGAAAATGAAAAGATGCTGGAGGAGTGATGCCATCTGTCTAGCATGGTGGAGGCAATGTGATGGTCTGGGGGTGCTTTGGTGGTGGTAATGTGGGAGATTTGTGCACTCCGTTTTGCAACACCATGCCCTGTGGATGAAGCTTAATTGAAGCCAATTTCCTCCTACAACAGGACAATGACCCAAAGCACAGCTCCAAACTATGCAAGAACTATTTAGGGAAGTATCAGTCAGCTAGTATTCTGTCTATAATGGAGTGGCCAGCCCAGTCACCGGATCTCAACCCTATTGAGCTGTTGTGGGAGCAGCTTGACCACATGGTATGTAAAGAAATGCCCATCAAGCCAATCCAACTTGTGGGAGGTGCTTCAGGAAGCATGGGGTTAAATCTCTTCAGATTACCTCAACAAATTGACAACTAGAATGCCAAAGGTCTGCAAGGCTGTAATTGCTGCAAATGGAGGATTCTTTGACAAAAGCAACGTTTGATGGACACAGTTATTATTTCAATTAAAAATCATTATTTATAACCTTGTCAACGTCCTGACTGTATTTCCTATTAATTTTGCAACTCATTTCATGTAGTTTTTTCATGGAAAACAAGTACATTTCGAAGTCTCCCCAAACTTTTGAACGGTAGTGTAGATGCACTTACTGAACATTGACGGAGACGCCCTTCTGGAGATGGACACAGGTGAAAATCCATAGGCTCCAAGGTGCGACAATGACAAAATGTTGACCTAGGTCAAAGAATGGGGATCGGTACTTGAACCTGAAAAGCCTATGAGCAGACTGCGGCCGTGGACAGTGGCTGGTAGAACACAATCCACACACTCACTTAGGGATGCCAAGGGCAGTAGTAAAGTGAAAGATGGAATAATATGCTTCTCAGCGGCTAGTAGCTGCTCTGAAAGGATCTTTAGCACAATAGACGACTTGCTTTAGAACAAACTAAAGGCTTAGAGACTGGGTCTAAGCAACGTGCCTTCACTGCTCTCGGGGCCGTCAGACCTGAAGGCGGGAGAACGTGGTTGTCTGCCCCCCATCTCCTAAACTATCTCGAGGATATCCGATCATCATCCTTGTCATCCCATAACTCGCCTCCGCCTGACACTACATCGTCAGACTGTGAGGGGAGAGAATGGAGACTATCCATGACCTCTCCCCAACTGGGTTCTGTTGCGGGGAGCTGAGCCTCCGCCTTCGCTGTTGGCTCGGAGGCGTGTGCTAGGCTTGGCTCGTCTTGTGATGGCTAGCAAATGGTAGCTTGTGTAAACCGTCTTATAAGATGGCTAGTTAGAAGCCTTGTGGCCAATAGATAACAATTATAAGCACAGTAGAATGCTATAGCCTTTAGAACTTTTAGACAGTTTCCATAATGGTTATAAGATATCTAGCTGGCAAACATTTAGTTGCGAATTCCATTCTGTAACTAGATTAGCTGGCGCGTGCTGCACAACAGTTAGTAGCTCGCTTGTGAAGAAACACCATGTGACTGGAGACTGCCATTAAGATTCATAACGAAAAATGTGACTGGTGAAATTAAGAATGTGATCTGCTGTGTCTCCTATTGTATTGCATAGGTTGACTGCATATATTTATTTAAAAAGTAGTTACAAATATTTAAACATTTCAAAGAAATAGTTTCAACAGTATTGACTATTGAAAAACCATCCTGTGGTTATTAAAAATAAGAATTTGTTCTTAACTGACTTGCCTAGTTAAATAAAGGTGGTCTAACCCAGCCTGGTCTCATAGGCTAGACATAACATGGTAAAGGTACATTTGTCCACTCAAATTAGTATTGTTACATTTGGTATGGTTACATAAGAAAGAAAGATAGTTAATTAAGGCAAAAATGAAAGCAGGGTGATTTGTAGTGGTGGATGAGTGGGCGTATACACGAATGTCGAATCTCATCATGGACAATTTACTATCAACTATCAACTTTTCAACTATTTACTACTTTTTAGCTACTTTGCAACAATATTGATAACAACGATGCTGTTTTAAATCCACTAGCGTTCTATAATTACACTAAGTTTGTGTTTCTTACATCTGCAAACAGCTAGTTTGTCTTAGTAAGTTGGGCCTAAATCTTGTTAGCTCCTAATGCTAAACGGTAATGCTAATCACTAGCTAACTAATACATGTACTGAGCAAACATGTGCAGAGCAAACATAACTAGCCATATAGCCTGATAACAGTGATGGTGTAGACCTAAATCTGCATGTGTAACAGTATCTTCTAAATCAAAGGAATACACAAAGCAAGAATATGTTAGCTACATGAAGTAGCTAAGAGAGGACATTCAATGTATATGAAGATTATAGGGTCCCCTAGGAACACTTATCAACACTTTGGTTTCTACTCGGTCACAATAACTCCTCCCTGGCTTTGTCTTTTGTAATGTCAAAACACTGCATTTAAAGTACCCTATATTATATTCTAACTATAGAATTAAAATAATCATTCTATTTCCATGATTCCAACAGTTCACCCAAGTGTTATGCTCTAAATCACAAGTCAAACCGCAATGTTAACATATTGTGTAGCCCTACGTGGCAGTGTGGAAATGGATGAAAATTCTGAAAATGTATTTTGGTTTGAAGTGGCATTGAACAGTATAAAACAAACAGAATGGAGAAAAACGAATTGAAATCACTTAGAATGTATGTGTCACGCACTACTCATAAAGCAAATGTACAAATTTCATCATTCAAAAACATAAAATACTGTCAAATGTTTACACCATAATATAATCATTTGGCCATATCGCACAGCTCTACTTAGCATCTTAGCTAACCCTAACCTTAATCCTTTTAGCTTACCCT
Organism: Oncorhynchus masou masou; assembly: GCF_036934945.1. Classification (NCBI taxonomy): domain Eukaryota; kingdom Metazoa; phylum Chordata; class Actinopteri; order Salmoniformes; family Salmonidae; genus Oncorhynchus; species Oncorhynchus masou. The sequence continues at coordinate 54,195,879 of NC_088242.1, forward strand.
TTAACCTAACTCCTAAACTTAACCTAAACTTAGCCTAGCTAATTTTAGCCAGCTAGATAACGCTAGCCACCTACCTAGAAGTCGTAAAATATATAAGTTTAGCAAATTCATAACATATTGAAAGTTTTTTTACGAATTCTGAACATTAATTCGTAACATATACGAAATGGGTGATGGGCATACACAAATGAATACATACCATACGGAATGTAACATGTCAAACTAAATGGAGTGTCTCGGATTTATGTAAAGAATAATACGAAATGCTCTGAGACTAGGTTGGCTAACCGAGTCTCAATAGATAGCCGTGAAGCTAGCTACCAAAGGAGACTGAGGTAGGAAAGGAATTTCTACGCAGTTGTTAACCTTTTGGTCAATACTGAACCTTTCCACAGGGTCTGAAAACATACGCTTGGCAGGGATATCCTTCAGGGTTCGCTTTTGAGCAGTTAAGCAGGAAGTCAGGGATCCAGTCGTGCTGAGGATAGTTGAAGAGTAATGCTCTTCGAGAGGGGGAAAAGCGAGAATGACCAGGCGCAGGGTGGGTGGCTCCTGTTTATAAGGAGGTGAAGGGCTCACCTCATTCTCAACTTTATTTACCTGCCCCCGACAGATGCTTTTGATAGTTCCATCCGAGAGTATTGGTGATCCTGGCAAATCCCCCGAGTGATACATCAACACAAGTATTTGAAAGAGAACTATTGAACGGTTTGGGACAGAGACGCATATTCCTACATTGTAATGGACACTGTGCAACCTTTGATAGGCTACTTGCAGGCTTTTTGGCTGCGGTGCCAATTCAATTCAAAGCCAATTCAGCCTATGCTCAGGGTTCTCACAGGCTAAGTTAAATGATAGGCTACAATGACTTTGCTCATGATGCATACCACAAAAAACACGGATACAAATGTAACAACAGCACAACAAAATATATATGTTTTTTTAATTTTCTATCGCAGGTGCTTTTATCATACACTACTTGACTGAAAAGTATGTGGACACCTGCTCGTCGATCATCTCATTCCAAAATCATAGGCATTAATATGGAGTTGGTCCCCCCTTTGCTGCTATAACAGCCTCCACTCTTCTGGGAAGGCTTTCCACTAAATGTTGGAACATTTCTGCTAGGACTTACTTCCATTCAGCCACAAGAGCATTCGTGAGGTCAGGCACTGATGTTGGGTGATTAGGCCTGACTCGCAGTCGGTGTTCCAATTCATCCCAAAGGTGCTCGATGGGGTTGAGGTCAGAGCTCTGTTCAGGCCAGTCAAGTTCTTAAAAAAAATGTTTATTCTCCCCAATTTCGTGGTATCCAATTGTTAGTAGCTACTATCTTATCTCATCGCTACAACTCCCGTACGGGCTCGGGAGAGACGAAGGTTGAAGGTCATGCATCCTCCAATACACAACCCAACCAAGCCGCACTGCTTCTTAACACAGCGCGCATCCAACACGGAAGCCAGCCGCACCAATGTGTCGGAGGAAACACCTTGCACCTGGCAACCTTGGTTAGCGCGCACTGCGCCCGGCCCGCCACAGGAGTCGCTGGTGTGCGATGAGACAAGGATATCCCTACCGGCCAAACCCTCCCTAACCTGGACGACGCTATGCTAATTGTGCTTCGCCCCACGGACCTCCCGGTCGTGGCCGGTTACGACAGAGCCTGGGCGCGAACCCAGAGTCTCTGGTGGCACAGCTGGCGCTACAGTACAGCGCCCTTAACCACTTTGCCACCCGGGAGGCCCCAGGCTGGTCAAGTTCAACACCGATCTCAACGTAGCTTTTCTGTATGGACCTCACTTTGTGCACGGGGGCATTGTCATGCTGAAATAGGAAAGTGCCATCCCCAAAACTGTTGCCACAAAGTTGGAAGCACAGCATCGTCTAGAATGTCATCGTATGCTGTAGTGTTAAGATTTCCTTTCACTGGAACTAAGGGGCCTGAACCATGAAAATCAGCCCCAGATTATTATTCCTCCTCCACCAAACGTTACAGTTGGCACTATGCATTGGGGCAGGGAGCGTTCTCCTGGCCTCCGACAAATCCAGATTTGACCGTCAGACTGCCCGATGGTGAAGCGTGATTCATCACGCCAAAGAACGTGTTTCCACTGCTCCAGAATCCAATGGTAGTGAGTTTTACACCACTCCAGCCGATGCTTGGCATTGCGCATGGTGATCTTTGGCTTGTGTGCGCCTGCTCGACCATGGAAACACATTTCATGAAGCTCCCGACAAACAGTTATTGTGTTGACATTGCTTCCACAGGCAGTTTGGAATTCTGTAGTGAGTGTTGCAATAGAACATGCAATTTTTATGTGCTAGGCTCTTCAGCACTCAGCGGTCCCATTCTATAAGCTTGTGTGGCCTACCACTTCGTGGCTGAGATGTTTTTGCTCCATTTCCACTTGCTTCTAGACGGGGCAGCTCTAGCATGGCAGAAGTTTCTTGATCTGACATGTTGGAAAGGTGGCATTCTGTGCCAGTGCCATGTTAAAAGCCAATGTTTGTCTATGGAGATTGCTTGGCTGTGTGCCATTTTATACACACGTCAGCAATGTGTGTGGCTGGAATAGCCGAATCCGTTAATTTGAAGGGGTGTCCACATACTTTTGTATATATAGTGTAATGTGACTAAAAATATTGACTTAAATTGTTGTGCAACGTCTTGGGTAAGCTCTGGGAATCTTTCAGCTGAAAAATGTGGATCTTTGTGTTTGTGGATGTTTGGGTTTGCATCGCATTTTCAACTCTACCAATGATTTTGCCATCAAAATCATTGTTGCGATTTAAATAGCAAACATGCCCAATCTGGTTTTGGCGCATGCTCCCTAGACGAGTTCGCTGATAAAGTGGACAGGGGGTTATGAGATCTGGAGAAGAGCAAGATTATCATTTTATTTGATAATTGACAGCCAAGCACCAATCATGACATCAGCTTTCAAATAATAGCCTACCCTCGATATTTAGCCTTTTGGCTTAACACCCTTAACCCTCTTCATGTTGACTGCTAGGTTGGTGATGATGAGGGAGTTTGGGTTAAGGACACAGATGGATTAGATGTCCTGTTATGGTTTGAAATGCAAATGCATAGAATTCATCGGCGTTGTTCAAGCATCTCCCATAGAGGCATCTTCAAAGGAAGTCCAGGCGAGCTCACAGCAGAGGGCCCTTAGGTAATTGGTTCAGGGGGATCTTGTTTAGAAAATTATCATTCATCATATTTCTGTTCGTTCCCAGCAGCTACTGTACCACTGTATGATTTAGTGTAACCGCATCATACATTTAATTTCATTGGGCTCTCTATCTGGCAGTTGTCCAGTTCTTATTGGGCTCAATATCTGGCAGTAGTCCAGTTCTTATTGGGCTCTCTGTCTGGCAGTTGTCCGGTTCTCATTGGGCTCTCTGTCTGGCAGCTGTCTGGTTCTTATTGGGCTCTCTGTCTGGCAGTTGTCCGGTTCTCATTGTCCTCTCTGTCTGGCAGTTGTCCGGTTCTCATTGTCCTCTCTGTCTGGCAGTTGTCCGGTTCTCATTGGGCTCTCTGTCTGGCAGTTGTCCACTTCTTCTTGGGCTCTTTTTGGGGAAAGGCAACAAACAATTGTATTCTTTAAAAAATATTTAAAAAAATAATAAATTAGAATGCATATGGTTTTACTCTTTAATATCTCCAAGACGGTTGGGACACATGGCATTAATGGACTAGCTTGACTGTCTTTCTAGCGTCTTCTAGTCATGCACTCTCGTGTAGGTTGTTGAGTGGTTGTCATGGTTACCTGTTTCATGCTGAGGTGAAAGAAAAGCCCACCCCCACATTTAAATGAGAGCTACTGATTGACTGAGTGGCTGGTTACAGAACCCCCTGCTGATTCTACAATGTTACTACAGGGAAAGGGGATACCTAGTCAGTTGTACAATGTGTCTTCCGCATTTAACCCAACCTCTCTGAATCAGAGCTGCCTTAATCAACATCCACGTCTTCGGCGCCTGGAGAGAGGGCAGTCCTGCATTAAGATTGGCCTGACCAGCTGTCACTCAAATACAGATGCCTATCACGTACAAAGAAACTGGACTAAGGAGGGCTAGGGGGCCCTCAAGCAAATTGTGTGCTGTGTGCTCTTAGGCAAGGTTTTATTGCCTTGACTCTCACTGAGTACGGTTTGCATGTGGTGTGTTTCTCTGACTGACATCAAGACAGATGTCACTGAAAAATGGAAGGTGAATTGTAGCCTACATAATGTGCGTCAGCTTCTCTTTACACAGCTTGAGTAGGGTGAAATGGTGATCTTTTCTGTGATGTCTCTTTTGGGCTAGACTTCTAGGTCAATGGCCTTTTTGATAGTGTACTGTACAGTTGGTACATACACAGAGTCGTACTGTTAATTTTTTATTCATGAACTCAACAATTTGCTCAGTATATTGGCGAGCCTCGGTGCCTGTTCATATGAACTTGTACTGTGAGTGTATTTGTACTTGTGTGATTGTTTGCTCTTGGGCATGCATGCGTATGTGTCCTTCTTCAAACATTGGAGTTAACTGATAGCTGTGTATACATAGGGGCCATAGAGCTAGATGAGGATATCAGTGTTCCTGACAGATAGACATGGTCTGTGTCCCAAATGGCACTCTATTCTCCATATAGTGCACTGTTTTGAAGCAAGGCCCATGGGGTTCTGTAGGGAGTAGGGTGACATTGGTGATGCAGACCTAATTCTGTTCTTGGTTATTGTTGTTGGGAAGCACAAGGCTAATCCATTCTGCACATGTGTATATTCTCCACACATAGAGAACAGGCGAATGGTGCTTGTTTAATAAAATTATGTCAAAGCTGAATCAATTTCTGCAAGATCACATAATGACAATATTCTACATAACAGAACCGAATATAATAGCATAGTATAACGTTATTGTAAGACGAAAAACACCAGCGCCACCGTATTTTTCTCTCATGTGGCCAAAACTCAACAGAGTGTGCCACTAGGCACAATACACATGTAGGCTACGCTGGTTTGTTAAAGCTCTGACACACCGGTAGGATTGTCAAATGTTTGCCTGCCGACAGTACTCAAATATTTGCCTGCCGACAGGACCTCTGACTGCCGGTACTCTGTTCAATCTCTTTTGTGTTCACACAGCAAAAATCTTGGAAGTCATCAGCCTTGTTAAAATACTCCAAACCAGAAGGTGGCAGTAGCATTGTTTGGCCAAGCATATCTGTGCATTTTGCTTATGATCTAGATTTTAATCTAACTGCGCTAGTGTTGCTATTGTGTAGAAAGCCCTTGTTGATACTAGCCAGATAGCCACCACTAGATAACTACCTAGCAAGATGACAAAGAAACAATTTAATTCACTCTCCAATCCCATACTGCCAGTTCATAGCCAAAATGTTTAGCTAACTAACTATAGTTAGCATATTCGCTAGCTAGCACATAAATGTGATTTGAATTATACTGAACAAAGATATAAACGCAACATCCAACAATTCCATCGATTTTATTAAGTTCATATAAGGAAATTAGTCACTTTAAATATTCATTAGGCTGTAATCTATGGATATCACATGACTGGGCAGGGGCGTAGTCAGTGGCTGGGCCTGGGAGAGCATAGGCCCACCCAGATTTGTTTTTCCCCACAAAAAGGCTTTATTACAGGCAGAAGTACTCCTCAGTTTCATCAGCTGTCTGAGTGGCTGGTCAGACAATCCTGCAGGAGAAGAAGCCTGATGTGGCGGTCCTGGGCTGGCGTGATTACACGTAGTCAGTCTGCGATTGTGAGGCCGGTTGGACATAGTGACAAATTCTCTAAAACGACTTTGGAGGTGGCATTGTGTTGTGTGACAAGACGGCACATTTTAGTGGCGCCTTTTATTGTCCCCAGCACAACTTGCACCTGTGTAATGATGATGCTGTTTAACATCTCTAGGGGTGTGGGACGGTAACGCCTGGCCAACATCCAGTGAAATTGCAGAGCGCCAAATTCAAAAACAGGAATACTCATTACAAAAATGTATAAAACATACAAGTGTTATACATCGGTTTAAATATATATTTATTGTTTATCCAACCACGGTGTCAGGAGTTACACAAGTCGGAAATAGCGATAAAATTAATCACTCCCATTTACTCAATAAATGTTCGTTTTGTTCGATAAAGTCCCTGTTTATATCCAAAAACCTCTTTTTTGTTTGCGCATTTTGTTCAGTAATCCACGGGCTCAAAGGCAGTCACAACAGGCAGATGAAAAATCCGAAAAGTATCAGTAAAGCTCGTAGAAACATGTCAAACGATGTTTATAATCAATCATTTAACATTTACATTTAAGTCATTTAGCAGACGCTCTTATCCAGAGCGACTTACAAATTGGTGAATTCACCTTCTGACATCCAGTGGAACAGCCACTTTACAATAGTGCATCTAAATCATTAAGGGGGGGTGGTGAGAAGGATTACTTATCCTATCCTAGGTATTCCTTGAAGAGGTGGGGTTTCAGGTGTCTCCGGAAGGTGGTGATTGACTCCGCTGTCCTGGCGTCGTGAGGGAGTTTGTTCCACCATTGGGGGGCCAGAGCAGCGAACCGTTTTGACTGGGCTGAGCGGGAACTGTACTTCCTCAATGGTAGGGAGGCGAGCAGGCCAGAGGTGGATGAACGCAGTGCCCTTGCTTGGGTGTAGGGCCTGATCAGAGCCTGGAGGTACTGCGGTGCCGTTCCCCTCACAGCTCCGTAGGCAAGCACCATGGTCTTGTAGCGGATGCGAGCTTCAACTGGAAGCCAGTGGAGAGAGCGGAGGAGCGGGGTGACGTGAGAGAACTTGGGAAGGTTGAACACCAGACGGGCTGCGGCGTTCTGGATGAGTTGTAGGGGTTTAATGGCACAGGCAGGGAGCCCAGCCAACAGCGAGTTGCAGTAATCCAGACGGGAGATGACAAGTGCCTGGATTAGGACCTGCGCCGCTTCCTGTGTGAGGCAGGGTCGTACTCTGCGGATGTTGTAGAGCATGAACCTACAGGAACGGGCCACCGCCATGATGTTGGTTGAGAACGACAGGGTGTTGTCCAGGATCACGCCAAGGTTCTTAGCGCTCTGGGAGGAGGACACAATGGAGTTGTCAACCGTGATGGCGAGATCATGGAACGGGCAGTCCTTCCCCGGGAGGAAGAGCAGCTCCGTCTTGCCGAGGTTCAGCTTGAGGTGGTGATCCGTCATCCACACTGATATGTCTGCCAGACATGCAGAGATTTTCGCCACCTGGTCATCAGAAGGGGAAAGGAGAAGATTAATTGTGTGTCGTCTGCATAGCAATGATAGGAGAGACCATGTGAGGTTATGACAGAGCCAAGTGACTTGGTGTATAGCGAGAATAGGAGAGGGCCTAGAACAGAGCCCTGGGGGACACCAGTGGTGAGAGCGCGTGGCGAGGAGACAGATTCTCGCCACGCCACCTGGTAGGAGTGACCTGTCAGGTAGGACGCAATCCAAGCGTGGGCCGCGCCGGAGATGCCCAACTCGGAGAGGGTGGAGAGGAGGATCTGATGGTTCACAGTATCGAAGGCAGCCGATAGGTCTAGAAGGATGAGAGCAGAGGAGAGAGAGTTAGCTTTAGCAGTGCGGAGCGCCTCCGTGATACAGAGAAGAGCAGTCTCAGTTGAATGACTAGTCTTGAAACCTGACTGATTTGGATCAAGAAGGTCATTCTGAGAGAGATAGTGGGAGAGCTGGCCAAGGACGGCACGTTCAAGAGTTTTGGAGAGAAAAGAAAGAAGGGATACTGGTCTGTAGTTGTTGACATCGGAGGGATCGAGTGTAGGTTTTTCAGAAGGGGTGCAACTCTCGCTCTCTTGAAGACGGAAGGGACGTAGCCAGCGGTCAGGGATGAGTTGATGAGCGAGGTGAGGTAAGGGAGAAGGTCCCCGGAAATGGTCTGGAGAAGAGAGGAGGGGATAGGGTCAAGCGGGCAGGTTGTTGGGCGGCCGGCCGTCACAAGAAGCGAGATTTCATCTGGAGAGAGAGGGGAGAAAGAGGTCAGAGCACAGGGTAGGGCAGTGTGAGCAGAACCAGCGGTGTCGTTTGACTTAGCAAACGAGGATCGGATGTCGTCGACCTTCTTTTCAAAATGGTTGACGAAGTCATCTGCAGAGAGGGAGGAGGGGGGGGAGGGGGAGGAGGATTCAGGAGGGAGGAGAAGGTGGCAAGAGCTTCCTAGGGTTAGAGGCAGATGCTTGGAATTTAGAGTGGTAGAAAGTGGCTTTAGCAGCAGAGACAGAGGAGGAAAATGTAGAGAGGAGGGAGTGAAAGGATGCCAGGTCCGCAGGGAGGCGAGTTTTCCTCCATTTCCGCTCGGCTGCCCGGAGCTCTGTTCTGTGAGCTCGCAATGAGTCATCGAGCCACGGAGCGGGAGGGGAGGACCGAGCCGGCCTGGAGGATAGGGGACATAGAGAGTCAAAGGATGCAGAAAGGGAAGAGAGGAGGGTTGAGGAGGCAGACTCAGGAGAAAGGTTGGAGAAGGTATGAGCAGAGGGAAGAGATGATAGGATGGAAGAGGAGAGAGTAGCGGGGGAGAGAGAGCGAAGGTTGGGACGGCGCGATACCATCCGAGTAGGGGCAGTGTGGGAAGTGTTGGATGAGAGCGAGAGGGAAAAGGATACAAGGTAGTGGTCGGAGACTTGGAGGGAGTTGCAATGAGGTTAGTGGAAGAACAGCATCTAGTAAAGATGAGGTCGAGCGTATTGCCTGCCTTGTGAGTAGGGGGAAGGTGAGAGGGTGAGGTCAAAAGAGGAGAGGAGTGGAAAGAAGGAGGCAGAGAGGAATGAGTCAAAGGTAGACGTGGGGAGGTTAAAGTCGCCCAGGACTGTGAGAGGTGAGCCGTCCTCAGGAAAGGAGCTTATCAAGGCATCAAGCTCATTGATGAACTCTCCGAGGGAACCTGGAGGGCGATAAATGATAAGGATGTTAAGCTTGAAAGGGCTGGTAACTGTGACAGCATGGAATTCAAAGGAGGCGATAGATAGATGGGTAAGGGGAGAGAGAGAGAATGACCACTTGGGAGAGATGAGGATCCCGGTGCCACCACCCGCTGACCAGAAGCTCTCGGGGTGTGCGAGAACACGTGGGCGGACGAAGAGAGCAGTAGGAGTAGCAGTGTTATCTGTGGTGATCCATGTTTCCGTCAGTGCCAGGAAGTCGAGGGACTGGAGGGAGGCATAGGCTGAGATGAACTCTGCCTTGTTGGCCGCAGATCGGCAGTTCCAGAGGCTACCGGAGACCAGGAACTCCACGTGGGTCGTGCGCGCTGGGACCACCAGATTAGGGTGGCCGCGGCCACGCGGTGTGGAGCGTTTGTATGGTCTGTGCAGAGAGGAGAGAACAGGGATAGATAGACACATAGTTGACAGGGTACAGAAGAGGCTACGCTAATGCAAAGGAGATTGGAATGACAAGTGGACTACACGTCTCGAATGTTCAGAAAGTTAAGCTTACGTAGCAAGAATCTTATAGACTAAAATGATTGAAATGATACAGTACTGCTGGAGTAGGCTAGCTGGTAGTGGCTGCGATGTAGCTAACCTAGAAAATCGCTCTAGGCTAAACAATTGACTTAGATACAAAGACGGCTATGTAGCTAGCTAGCTACGATCAAACAAAACAAACCGTTGTACTGTAATAGTTACTACAGTGCTGCTATTCGGGGCTAGCTGGCTAGCTACGTTAAGAGAACGACAATAGCTGGCCAGCTAACCTAGAAAATCGCTCTAGGCTACACAATTGTCTTAGATACAAAGACGGCTATGTAGCTAGCTAGCTACGATCAAACAAAACAAACCGTTGTACTGTAATAGTTACTACAGTGCTGCTATTCGGGGCTAGCTGGCTAGCTACGTTGAAAGACCGACAATAGCTGGCCAGCTAACCTAGAAAATCGCTCTAGACTACACAATTGTCTTAGATACAAAGACGGCTATGTGGCTGGCTAGCTACGATCAAACAAATCAAACCGTTGTACTGTAATGAAGTGAAATGAAAAATGTGATACTACCTGTGGAGCGACGCGGAATGTTGACCGGGTAGTTGGAGTTCAATTCGGTAGAGGTTGGCTAGCTGTTGGCTAGCTAGCTAGCAGCATTTCCTACGTTAAGGACGACAAATAGCTGGCTAGCTAACCTCGGTAAATTAAGATAATCACTCTAAGTCTACACACTCTAAACTGCACAATTATCTTGGATACGAAGACAGCGAAGACAACTATGTAGCTAGCTGACACTACGCTAATCGAGTCGTTCAGTTGAGTGTAATAGTTTCTACAGTGCTAGTGGACAGTGGATGTTAGCTAGCTGCTTAGCTAGCTGCTGGGCAGATACGTTAGGACGACGAAATACGATAATATGCAATTGTCGTTGATACAAAGACGGCTATGTAGCTAGCTAAGAAGAAATTGCTAAGATAAGACAAATCAAACCGTTGTACTATAACGAAATGTAATGAAATGTAATGAAAAGTTATACTACCTGCGGACCGAAGTGTAGATGCGACCGCTCGCTCCAATCCTCAGGTTGTTTTTAGTTATAATAATCAATAATATTTCAACTGGACAAAGCTTCATTAATATAAATGAAAACAAGAAAGCGCGCTCTCGGTCGCGCGCATGAAAAACCTCTGGTCCACTCATTCAGAGTGGTCTTACTCCCTCATTTTTCAGAATACAAGCCTGAAACAATTTCTAAAGACTGACATAGGAAGTGCAATTTGAGTCCTAAATCAATGGAATCTGAAAAGGCAGTCAATGGAAAACTACAAACACAGAAAAATAATCCCAACTCCTGGATGGATTTTTCTCATGTTTTCGCCTGCCATTTCAGTTCTGTTATACTCACAGACATTATTTTAACAGTTTTAGAAACTTTGAAGTGTTTTCAAGGATAATTTTGCTCTTGTAGGTATCAACATTTTCTAAAACATTTTTGGGGATGAAACATTTCATTTGTCCCATAGAAATAACAGATTTATACATGGAAAAACAGTCAAACATTTTATCAAAAGGAAGAATGTTTTGAAGTGACTGTCCTATATTTGAGAGAGATAAGGAAGCTAATCATTTTTACCATGGAATTAGTGCCAGTCAAAAGTTTGGACACACCTACTCAGTCCAGGGTTTTTCTTTTATTTGACTTTTTTCTACATTGTAGAATAATAGCAAAGACATCAAACTATGAAATAACACATATGTCATCATGTAGTAACCCAAAAAGTGTTAAACAAATCAATGTATTTTTGTATTTGAGATTCTTTGAAGTAGCCAACCTTTGCCTTGATGACAGCTTTGCACACAGCTTTGCATTCTCTCATCCAGCTTCATGAGTTAGTCACCTGGAATGCATTTCAATTAACAGGTGTGCCTTGATAAAAGTTAACTTGTGAAATTTCTTTACTTCTTAATGCATTTGAGCCAATCAGTTGTGTTGTGACAAGGTAGGAGTGGTACACAGAAGATAGCCGTATTTGGTAAAAGCCAAGTCCGTATAATGGCAAGAACAGCGCAAATAAGCAAAGAGAAACGACAGTCCATCATTACTTTAAGACATGAAGGTCAGTCAATGCGGAAAATCTCAAGAACTTTCTTGAAGTTTCTTCAAGTGCAGTCTCAAAAACCATCAATCACTATGATGAAACTGGCTCTCCTGAGGACCGCCACAGGAAAGGAAGAGTTACCTCTGCTGCAGAGGCTAAGTTCATCAGAGTTACCAGCCTCAGAAATTGCAGCCCAAATAAATGCTTCACAGAGTTCAAGTAACAGACACATCTCAACACCAACTGCCCAGGGGAGACTGTGTGAATCCAAATCTTATCAAATCAAACTTTACTTGTCACATAAGTGTAGACCTTACTGTAAAATGCTTACTTACAAGCTCATAACCAACAAACAGTGCAGTTAAAGGAAGAGTTAAGAAAATATTTACCAAATTTTTTAAAAAGTACCACAATAATATAACAATATATAGATCTGGGGACCCATGCCAAATCTTTTCAGTATCCTGAGGGGGAAAAGGTTTTGCTGTGCCCGCTTCACGACTTTCTTGGTGTTTTTAGACCATGAAAGATAGTTGGTGATGTGGACAGCAAGGGACTCTTGACCCGCTCCACTACAGCCCCGTTGATGCTCTTGAAACTCCCCATCCCGGATCCGGGATCGTGAATAAAGCCTCAGGCTCATTAGCATAACGCAACATTAACGATTTCTGAAAATCGCAAATAAAATGAAAATAATGCGCCTACTCTCAAGCTTAGCCTTTTCTTAACAACACTGTCATCTCAGATTTTCAAAATATGCTTTTGAACCATAGCAATTCACTAATTTGTGTAAGAGTATGCTAAGCTAGCTTAGCATTTTGAGTAGCATTTAGCACGCAACATTTTCACAAAAACCAGATAACCAAATAAATAAAATCATTTACATTTGAAGAGCTTCGGATGTTTTCAATGAGGAGACTCTCAGTTACATAGCAAATGTCCAGTTTTTCCTGAAAGCATCTTTGTGTAGGAGAAATCGCTCCGTTTTGTACATCACATTTGGCTACCGAAACGAACCGAAAATGCAGTCACCAACAACGTCAAACTTTTTCCGAATTAACTCCATAATATCGACCGAAACATGGCAAACGTTGTTTGGAATCAATCCTCAAGGTGTTTTTTCACATATCTCTTCATTGGTATATCGTTCGTGGAAGCATGCTTTCTTCTCTGAATTCCATGGAAAAATACTTGCAGCTGAGTTTTGCGCACCAATTTCGGCGCAGGACACCGGGCGGACACCTGGTAAATGTGGTCTCTTATGGTCAATCTTCCAATGATATGCCTACAAATACGTCACAATGCTGCAGACACCTTGGGGAAACGACAGAAAGGGCAGACTCATTCCTCTCGCATTCACAGCCATATAAGGAGACAATGGAAAACGGAGCCTCAAAAATCCTGCTCATTTCCTGGATGCCGTCTCATCTTGGTTTTGCCTGTAGCTCACGTTCTAGGGCACGCACAGAGAATATCTTTGCAGTTCTGGACAGAGTATTTTCTTTCCAAAGCTACCAATTATATGCATAGTCGAGCATCTTTTTGTGACAAAATATTGCGCTTAAAACGGGCACGTCTTTTTATCCAAAAATTATATTGCGCCCCTAGAGTTTCAAGAGGTTAATGGGGGCCTGTTCGGCCCGCCTTTTCCTGTAATCCACGATCAGCTCCATTGTCTTGCTCGCATTGAGGGAGAGGTTGTTGTCCTCGCACCACACTGCCAGTTCTCTAACCTCCTCCCTATAAGTAGGATAATTGTAATCATAGGTCATCAGTATTTTCCAATGCTTGCATGTTAGCAAGTACAATTGTTGGCAGTGGGAGTTTACTCGCTCGGCTACGGATTCTCAAAAGGCAGTCCGATCCGCGTCCCCTTTTCCTCTGTCTTTTCTTAACGCAAATTACGGTGATCTGGGCCTGTTCCCCGGGAGCAGTATATCTCTTCCAGTCCATGGTGAGTAATCCCAGTTCTGATGTCCAGAAGTTATTTCTGGTCATATCAGACGGTAGCAGCAACATTATGTACCAAATAAGTTAAAGACAAGTTACAAACAACGCAAGAAAATGAACTAAATAGCACAATTCGTTACGGGCATGTAAATTGTCAGCCATCCTCTTCGGCGCCAGCTTAAAAACAACTTTTATAGTCGATTTGCTGCAAAGAAACCATTACTAAACAACAGCAATAAGAAGAAGACTTGCTTGGGCCAAGAAACATTAGCAATGGATATTAGACCGGTGGAAATCTGTCCTTTTGGTCTGATGAGCCCAAATTTTGAGATTTTTGGTTCCAACTGCTGTGTCTTTGTGAGACACAGTTCGTGAACGGATCATCTCCACATGTGTGGTTCCCACCGTGAAGCATGGAGGAGGTGGTGTGAGGGTGCTTTAATGGTGACACTGTCTGTGATTTATTTAGAATTCAAGGCACACTTAACCAGCATGGTTACCACAGCATTCTGCAGCTATACGCCCTCCCATCTTGTTTGCACTTAGTCCCACTATCATTTATTTTTCAAAGGACTATGACCCAACAAACCTACAGGCTGTGTAAGGGCTATTTGACCAAGAAAGAGAATGATGGAGTGCTGCATCAGATAACCTGGGCTCCACAATCACCCAACCTCAACCCAATTGATTTGGTTTGGGATGGGTTGGACCACAGAGTGAAGGAAAAGCAGCCAACAAGTGGTCAGCATATGTGGGAAATCCTTCAACCATTCCAGGTGAAGCTGGTTGAGAGAATGCCAATAGTGTGCAAAGCTGTCATCAAGGAAAATCGAGGCTACTTTGAAGAATCGCAAATATAAAATATATTTTGATTTGTTTCATACTTTTCTGGTTACTACATGATTCCATATGTGGTATTTCATAGTTTTGATGTCTTCAGTATTATTCTACCATGTAGTTAAAGGTATAAAAAAATAATAATAATTGAATGAGTAGGTACTGTATATATACTGTATGTCCTTGAATGAGTTGGTACTATATCATTTTTGTAATTTAATGAAATAAAGTAAATATTAATGGCCAGCTCGTGAGGCACCTTGATGATGTGAGGCCTGAGGAAATGGCCTCTTCTGTCTAATGGTAAGTCCACCAGTGCATGGGAGTTTGTTTGTGCGCTCTAATTGTTTCAAAGTCAAGTTGTTGGCCACTGATGAGCATTGCAATTATACAAGGTGAATTGCTAAATTCGTTCCTACCAGTTCGGCTCGCAGCAGGTACTGCTTTTGTTCGAACGAGAGGGAATGGTCTCCCACTGTGAGTACCTCAGATTATCAGCAGTGAGATTCTCGTTGTTTCATGCTTTAACACAGTCTACTTCAGAATTTTCTCTCAGTACATAATTCAAAACGACACACTGTAGGATACTTCAAAACAACAATGTATAACTCCAAGATCTAAATGATGTGATGAAATGGTTGGTATGCAGATGCTGCATGGATGTTTTCATTGGTAAAACTTCAAATTATATTATTCACTATTGAATGCGGTGATGTTTTTGTCTTACGGTAACAATATACTATGCTATTATATTTTGGTTCTGTAATGTAGAATACTATCATTATGTGATCTTGCAGACATTGATTCAGCTTTGACCTGAATGTATTACGCGATCACCATTCGCCTGAGTAGCCTTTTCTCTACGCGTAAGGTAGAGAATATAAACATGCGCAGAACGTCATCTGCAGATGCGTTTAGGGATCCTGTAGGTTCTTTAGTCAGGCCGATTAAAGATTCAGAAAAAGTCGGATCTGCAGCTGCTGCCTTTTTCCTAAAGGCCAACTGTTGCGCGTGAACTGGCGCATGCATGTTCTGTGGTATATTTTGTATTTACACAACGTTTCTGCGAGCGTGTCCTGCTTCCATGATCATCCTGATCAGAACAGCGGCCACCCGGGTGTCCCAGCATTACTAGAGGTCGCATCTACTGGTCTGCAATGACATTTTGTTGTCTTGATTATTAAGCCAGTTGACATTTTCTGTAGACATGGTGCAACCGGTGGTGGGCCAGCTAGGTCTTAATTGCCCTTTTACTGATGAAATAATGAAACTTTGAGTGAAGAGCTGGTAATATGTTGCAGTGTCAATTATAATGCAACTCAACTGAGCCAAGACCCAAAACGAATCATTGCATCTAGTCCTATTCATCACACGTGGACGTTTCATTTCCTCTGTGTTATGAGGTCAGACAGACTTGAACCTGCATCCGCTTCTGCAACAACATCATCCTACAGATTCAATCTTTCACGGGGCTGTACACACTGGAGGACAGCTGTATCTTCACCGGTACACAAAGTGTAAGGCAACCCCCCCACACACACATGTACATAGGCCTACTGTTTGCCACTCTCTCTCCATCCGGTAACTTCCTCTCCCATAGAGTGTAGCCTGTTTTAGGTCGGTGAGGCTTTGACTGCTCCATAATGCTACCCTCTCAGGAGGAGAAGGAAGCCACTCCAGAGGGTGGAATAGCTACAGCTGGTGCTGCAGTGTAGTAGTTGGATGGACTGGCCGTGTGTGTGTGTGTGTGGTTAATAGAAGAGCGCGAGGCATGTCTGAGTGGTGTCTTTGTCCCAGCCTCTCTCTCTACAACTGGCTCCTTGAGAAGGGACACCCAGCTACCCTCTGGTCTAGACGGGCATCCAACCACCCTGTTATCTACCGCCACTGACAACTACACCAGTGTTTCCCCTACCATAAATGACATGGATAAAGATGCCTGGCCTAGTTCTGTTGCCCATCTGCCTAAAACCAATTTGAAACCAGTGTTTACATCATTCACCTTACCAGCATTGTGTTTCCACATCTTTTTTTCTTGCCAGTACATGATGTACGGTACATTCTGGCGTACTACTACAGTATACACATTCCACCATCCAGGCCAAAAACTCATCACTGGCCACCTCATTATGGGATGATCTGGTTTTAAGGATTTGCCTCTTCAGTCTGCGTAGCGGGGCTTTAGCCTAGGCTGATCCCATGTGTGGTGAATCCCATGTTAGTCATGTGTATGATGGCTAGCCCACCTAGCAGTGAACATTGTGACATTGCCGTAACACTGACACCACTGTGCTGATCTCTCCTGTCGTGTTGCATGAAAGAGTGTGTGTAAAAACCCTTTATCATGAGATCCTCATTACGGGGTCATTCCATATGATTTCAATACCTTTCTGACTGCACCCCTTTTGATTTGAACGAAACCTTCTATACGTATTTGCCCATGGTAGAAGCAATGTTCCCTCTAAGCTCCGGGCAGCCCCCCAGGGACTGCCGGCAAAGAAGCAGGAGATTGAACTTCACTCAACTTTCTAGAGTTTTCCCCTGTTAGTTAACGCGATCAACGTTTCCCTTTACTGTGGGAATTGTGATCGAATCAATGCAATATTAGCCACTTTAAATGCGACATACCGAAACACAATGAACTAGGCAAGAGATTTTGTTGTAGGCAGCGCGCATCGTAGTAGGATTCTATTGCATTGACGGGCACAACTCAGGCCCCTACTCTACACAGACCAGTTCGCAATAACCGATCAGAGCTGCAGTAGGCTTATATGCAAATAGGCTATTGCTATATATGGATTTGTACCATTCACTTCGAACTAGACTGTTTTACAGCATGAGTGGTCGCAATTATTCTGCTTTTGTTTTGAGATCAATGCGAGAGCTGCATGTAGCCACGTGTGCACATTTGTTCATATTCTTTGCTAGTTAATGAGTTATTAGCCCAGTTATAGCTAATTTGTATTCAGCAATGTGGGAGTGATTGCTCCCTACAAGAGCACAAAATGTGTGCATTTCTAGCCATCTTTAAAAAGCGAGTCAGGTGAAGAGCTTTTTTTTGTCTTAAAGGGGCGGTGTTATATTTTGAGACCGGCTTGAATAAGCTAAGTAGCCAATCGGCAGAGGGTAGTATCATTTGTCTGATTCTCTGTAATAATGGTGTGGGAATAATAATGAATTTTATTTTGTCAAGTGGTTTCTTGCATCAAACAACACAGCAAAATGTTCAGTCACCTCCTTGTCTGAAAGACAAATGGATAAATCGGTTGATGTCAAGCCGTGCATGTTTTTTTTCAAAGTCTCATGGAATGTAGGCCTGCATTGGCTGCTACTGTGAGCTGAATGATAGAACATCTATTTCCATGTTAAAATGTTATCTGATGCATTTTCTCCATTGTTTTTAGCCACAGTAGCCTACTTGGCCACTGTTAAAACAGTAAATTAAAGTGGGTACAGCCTCAGTGTTCACAGTAAACGCAAACCAGAAATTTCACAAGTTTCAAGTTTGCGCTCAACAGACCTGAAATTTGCTCAGTGACGAAAAATCTTAGAGGGAACATTGGGTACAAGTGGTCAGAAAGTTCATTTTTAGAATCCCAAAACATTCAGGAGAGAGTGCATTTTGAATGCGCCACCCTACCACGAGCCTTCTATGTCTTCATCACTGAAAAAGATGAATGGTTGAGTTTGATATAATTTGAAAGCTGAAAAACACAGTTGTCAAACTGTTTTATGATTGATAAATAAAAAATGATTTTAAGATTAAATGTACATTTTCTATAAATACATAAATGTCCCCCCCAAAAAAAATAAAAAATAATCTTAATGTTCATTTACAGTACCAGTCAAAAGGTTTGACACATCTACTTATTCAAGGGTTTTTATTTATTTTACTATTTTCTACATTGTAGAATAATAGTGAAGACATCAAAACTATGAAATAACACATATGGAATCATGTAGTAACCAAAAAAGTGTGAAACAAACAAAATATATTTTAGCTTCTTCAAAGTAGCCACCCTTTGCCTTGATGACTGCTTTGCACACTCTTGGTATTCTCTCAGCCAGCTTCATGGGGTAGTCACTTGGAATGCTTTTCCAACCGTCTTGAAGGAGTTCCCACATATGCTGAGCACTTGTTGGCTGCTTTTCCTTCACTCTGCGGTCCAACTCCTCCCATACAATCTCAATTGGGTTGAGATCGGGTGATTGTGGAGGCCAAGTCATCTGATGCAGCACTCCATCACTCTCCTTCTTGGTCAAAAAGCCTTTACACAGCCTGGAGGTGTGTTTTGGGTCTTAGTCCTGTTGAAAAACAAATGATAGTCCCAATAAGGGAAAACCAGATGGAATGGCGTATCGCTGAAGAATGCTGTGGTTGCCATGGTGGTTAGGTGTGCCTTGAATTATAAATAAATTACAGACAGCGTCACCAGCAAAGCACCCCCACACCATCACTCTTCCATGCTTCACGGTGGGAACCACACATGCAAAGATCATCGGATCACCTACCCTGCGTCTCACGAAGACGGTTGGAACCAAAATTCTCACATTTGGACTCATCAGACCAAAGGACAGATTTCCACCAGTCTAATGTCCATTGCTCATGTTTCTTGGCCCAAGCATGTCATCTTCTTATTGGTGTCCTTCAGTAGTGGTTTCTTTACAGCAATTTGACCATGAAGGCCTGACTCACACACTCCTCTGAACAGTTGATATTGAGATGTGTCTGTTACTTGAACTCTGAATCATTTATTTGGGCTGCCATCTGAGGTGCAGTTATTTGCCGATTTCTGAGGCTGATAACTCTAATGAACTTATCTATCCTCTGTGGCAGAGGTAACTCTGAGTCTTCCTTTCATGATAACCAGTTTCATCATTGCGCTTTATGGTTTTTGGACTGCACTTGAAGAAACTTTCAAAGTTCTTGACATTTTCCGGATTGACTCACCTTAAAGTAATGATGGACTGTCTTTCTCTTTGCTTATTTGAGCTGTTCTTGTCATAATATGGACTTGGTCTTTTACCAAATAAGGCTTCTTCTGTATACCACCAATACCTTGTCACATCAACTGATTGGCTCAAATGCATTAAGAAGGAAAGAAATTCCACAAATGAACTTACGAAAGCACACCTGTTAATTGAAATGCATTCCAGTTGACTACCTCATGAAGCTGGTTGAGAGAATGCCAAGAGTGAGCAAAGGGTGGCTACTTTGAAGAATCTCAAATATTTTGGTTACTACATGATTCCATGATTACTACATTATATCATAGTTTTAATGTCTTCACTATTATTCTACAATGTGGAAAATATTCAAAATAAAGAAAACGCTTGAATGAGTAGGTGTGTCTAAACTTTTGACTGGTACTGTATGTAAGCTTAAACCCTATTTTACCTCCTCTGAGGTGTTTTTATGCTCATCATCGGTTGAGACACAGCAAACCGTTGAATACAAGGTGGGTGTCGTGTTTTGACTGATAAATGTACTAAAATGTGAATAAAGCTACAATATCAACTTTAAAATGTTACCACAAAGATGGTTGGAGGTCCACACATGAGTGAGAATAGTGACTTGAGTGAGAATATCCATTGTTATAAGTTAAAATGTCAATCTTCCATAGGAAATCAAATGAAATCATAGAAATATAGATAATAGAATAGACGGCGGGGGGTCGATGGACATCTTACTGGTAGTAATTGGAAGTTAGTTTCATTAAATGTTAATGGTATACCAGCTAAATTGCAGGGGTCTGAAGGGATAGGTCCATTCTATGAATTCTCTTTCTATGATTGAAATGAAACACCCTGTATTCAAGAGTTATGCGGTGTCTCAACTGATGATGGGAATAACACAAATATATCAGATGTCAAATAGGGTCTAAGCTACAACATTTGTGAAAATGAGAAAAATCGGAATTCATACGTTTAGATAATTGACGGTTAAACAACAAATAAATATATATTTTAAACATTTTTTCAATAAATCCTTGAATAGCAAGACAACCCTGTTTTGTAAGCTTTCAAATTAAATCAAACTCAACTGTTTCTCTTTTTCAGGGATTAAGATGTGGACATTTCGTTGTAGGGCAGGGTATGCGAGATGGGTCAACTTTGAGCACCAACATTTCCTAAATGTTTTGACATTCAGGTCCGAGAGGTCGCTTTCTGACCACTTCCACCATGGGCAAATGTGTGAAAGGTTTCTTTCAAATCAAAAGGTGTACAGTCCGAAAATGATTGAAATCAGATGGAACGATCCTACCGTATCATAGCTAGCTGGAATATAGCCTAATATAATGGTAATAAAAGGGATTTATGCTACAATACAGCTTTTTAAAATTCTTATCGGAAATGTGTTTTTGCCTCTCTTTTTTTTACAGAAATGCTAACAGTGTTTTTATTTTTCTGTATCTCCTCTATAGTAAGCATGTTTCTGAACACCCTAACCCCCAAGTTCTACGTGGCTTTGACGGGGACCTCCTCCTTGATATCTGGACTCATACTGGTAAGTTGATAATATTATGCCATTTAGCACGTTTATCCAAAGCGACTTATGTATGTACGTACGTACGTACATTTTATTATATGATAATCTATGCTATTTAGCAGACCATTTTATCCAAAGCAACTGACTTACAGCACAGGGAGTGCGTAGCCTACACTACACTTAAATATTATGTGAAGCCAGTGGGAATTGATCCCACAACACTGGTGTTGCTATCGCCGTGCTCCTGCCACCTGAGCCACACAGGATCACCAAGTTGAGCCCTCATTTGTCTAGTACAGTGATTGAACTGTGCTGCAGTGGTCTTCCTTACAAGGAGAAGAAAAAGAGAAGAGCTACAAGCTAGCGAACCCCCTACCTCTCTCCGTAGACTGGCCAGTTTGTTTAGCCGCCTGGCAACGACGACGAGTCTCACAGGCCTCTTAATGTGTCCTATGAATAATTACAGCGGAGAAGAAATTCTGTGTACTGGGCTCGGCTGTGATGTGTTGCAATACAGATGCATATCAGTTATATGAATTACAGTCAGTGGAGACTGGAGAGGTTTAGATAATTGAGTGGTCACTTTAGGACAGTACGTTACTCCATCGCCAGCTCTAGATGTAGCCTTGATACGAAAGCGATACCGTTGGTGTGTATGGACTAAGACCATTAAGGTCGAGGAGTGTGTGCGTGTTTGCGGACACGGAGTCTGAGTTGCATTTCGGGGGCATCTTGTCTTGATCAGGCCATGCTAAAACAGAAGTATCTGATGTGTAGATTGCCTGTGTGCAACCTCTGTATAAATGTGTATCGGACGTGCAATTTGTCTCAACTTCAGTATTTAGACCTCTAACTTCCAAACATTATGCTATGTTAGTTTGGGTTATGTTGTACTTAAAGCGGCATACCAAAATAAGACACTATTACAACGTCTCAGTCGTATGAAGTAGCCCAAATGGTATTGGACTGAATCGACACGGCCCTAAAGACGGATTGAAATATTTTTTTAACCTTAAATAAATAAATAAACTAGGCAAGTCAATTAAGAACACTTTCTCATTTACAATGGCGGCCTACCAAGAGTCAAAAGGCAATCCCGTTGGGACGGGGGCTGGGATTAAAAATGTAGGACAAGAGACACTACGTCAAGAGAGACCTAACACAACACGACGACAACACATTGTAGCAGCACAACATGGTAGCAGCACAAGCATGGTACAAACAATGTTAGGGACAGACAACAGCACGAAGGGCAAAAAGGAAGAGACAACAAAAGATCAGGCGACGCAGACACAAGTGTCAGTAAGTGTGTCCATGATTGAGTTTTTGAATGTAGATGGAGATAAAAACTGAATAGAACACATACATATAAGTATCATATTGTTTCTTTATGGCTCGAACCCTGCTGAATCATCCCTGAATGAACTGCCTCCTGTCTGTCCCATCAGATATTTGAGTGGTGGTACTTCAGGAAGTACGGTACTTCCTTCATCGAGCAGGTGTCAGTGAGCCACCTGCGCCCTCTGCTGGGCGGCGTGGACAACAGCTCCCCAACCAACTCCAACAGCAGTAACGGCGACGCAGACTCCAACCGACAGAGTGTGTCCGGTAAGACTCAGAGATTTACTAGATAGGTAGAGCATTCGATAGATATAAACAATTATTTACTGAAGAGGTATATATGTAAATGCTCCATCTAGTGTTCGCCCTTATGCTAGAGCAGTGGTTTCCAGCCCGGATTACTAAACCCCCTGAAGGGTACCTGGCCCATCCACAGGGGTACTTGGAAGACTCATGAGATCATAGGCCTACTGGTAAAATGCACACGAGGGGGTACTTCAGGGGTACTCTGGGCAGAGCAGAATTCAGTTGGTGGTACAGTAACTGACAAAAGGGTTGGGAACCACTGTGCTCGAGCGTTTACTACAGCCAGAAGTATAGAGACGCAACCCAGCTCACTTAGTAGAGGTGCCAGATAGAGCATTTACCATAGAAGTCTTCTTTGTTTTGCCCACACACTTGATTAGAGGCATGTAGGCCTACGACACCAATAGGAAATCCAATGCGTGTGTGTTTTTTGTTGGGTTCAATGGATTATCTGGGCCGTGTTGAATCAACACGGCATGATTGGAGAAATGGCTTTTTTAATTATTTGCTGTTGTAATCCCCCTGTCTGGTAAAGGAGAGTGATTTTAAGATGACAACTGGCTAGTGGTGTTTTATTTGTGGATTTGGGATACTTAGGACTCTACTTTGTCTGACACACCCAAACAATGTCTTTCTCCTTTTGTTCCCCCAGAATGTAAAGTATGGCGAAATCCACTGAATTTATTTCGAGGGGCGGAGTATAACCGGTGAGTCACATGATCCCTCACCCTTTCTGGCTCTCTCCTCCCTCACTCTCCATTTTGTTTTCTTCTCATCCTCCTCACTCCCTCAATAACTCCTGATTTTCTCTCTCTCTCTCTGTCTCTGTCTCTGTCTCTCTGTCTGTCTGTCTGTCTGTCTGTCTGTCTGTCTGTCTGTCTGTCTGTCTGTCTGTCTGTCTGTCTGTCTGTCTCTCTCTGTCTGTCTCTGTCTCTCTCTGTCTGTCTCTGTCTGTCTCTGTCTGTCTCTGTCTCTCTGTCTGTCTCTCTCTCTGTCTCTCTGTCTCTGTTTCTCTCTCTCTCTGTTTCTCTGTCCTGCTATGTGTTCCCGCTCTCTCTCCCTGGAGAATTGGTAGCAATGGCTGGGGCTGATATGCTGTCCCATGGTGTCAGCTTTAATGCCAACAGGTTGAGAGAATCCCTGCCTCACCAGGAGCCCACACTCATAAATTAGATCAGTGCTGCCTCGTGACTCCTCATCAGCTTTTTCCACCTCTCTTTTCTCTTTCGCTCTTCTCATCTGTCTTCTCTTCAACTTACCTCTCTCTTTCTCTCTCATGCCCCCTAGACTTAAAAAAAACAAACTTAACTGTGTGTGTGTGTGCGCGCCCTCCAGGTATACGTGGGTGACGGGCCGAGAGCCACTCACGTACTACGACATGAATCTCTCGGCACAAGACCACCAGACCTTCTTCACATGTGACTCAGACCACCTCCGGCCAGCTGACGCCAGTAAGGAACACACACACACACACACACACTCACACACACACACTTTCACACAAACACATTCACACGCGCGCGCACACACACAGTCAATCTCACCCCATCTCCAGGAAGGTTTGATTCATGTTCACAAGTGTTGTCATCGTGACCTCTCTGACCTCAATAACACAAACTAACGTGTTTGTGTCTTCAGTAATGCAGAAAGCGTGGAGAGAGAGGAACCCACAGGAACACACATTCACACTCACACACATTCACACTCACACACATTCATTCACACTCACACACATTCATTCACACTCACACACATTCATTCACACACACACACATTCATTCACACACACACACATTCATTCACACACACACATTCACTCACACACACACATTCACTCACACGCACACACATTCACTCACACGCACACACATTCACACACACACATTCACTCACACGCACACACATTCACTCACACGCACACACACACACACACACACACACACATTCGCGCACGCACACACATTCACACACGCGCGCGCACACACATTCACTCACACACACACACTTTCACACAAACACATTCACACGCGCGCGCACACACACAGTCAATCTCACCCCATCTCCAGGAAGGTTTGATTCATGTTCACAAGTGTTGTCATCATGACCTCTCTGACCTCAATAACACAAACTAACGTGTTTGTGTCTTCAGTAATGCAGAAAGCGTGGAGAGAGAGGAACCCACAGGCACGCATCTCTGCTGCACACGAAGCCCTTGAACTAGAGGAGTGAGTAGTGCTTATTTCACCTACAGCGCTATCATGCCGTGTAACGTGGTTGGCCTCAGTTCACTCATGCGTGTAAATAATCCCATTAGTTCTCCACGAGGACTCTTCATTAATAAATCATTCGTAAATATAATTTCACCTCAATTGACTGAAGCGAAGTGGAATCAACCACATCTCTGCTGTATACAACCCAAATGAAAAGTGTAAGATGCACACATAAAATACTGTTTGTAGCTAATATAGTAGGTTATTGGCCTACCTCTGACTTGTGCAAACAGCAGATTTGCACATTACTATCTTCTTTTATTATATTTTTGCTTAGTGCAGGTACTTGGTCTCCCCCTGTTGTATCCTCCAGCTATGCCATCTTCTGCTGTGTCATTTCCCCCCCCCCCCCAAATTCTCTCTCTGTTCCTCTCAGCTGTGCGACAGCGTACATCCTGCTGGCAGAGGAGGAGGCTACCACCATCGTGGAGGCAGAGAAGCTCTTCAAACAGGCTGTGAAGGCAGGAGAAGGTTGCTACAGACGCAGCCAACACCTTCAACACCACGGAGCGCAGTATGAGGCACAGCACAGTGAGTAGAGTACACACACACACGCAGTCGGACATACGCACCCGCACTCAAACGCTTACATATACGCAAATAAATGCATTCGTGGGTGCGCACTGACTGATTCGTCTGAATGTGCATGTGTCTGTAAGCATGTGTCCGTGTGTCTGTTACACCAGCTAAAATAACCTTGCTGTGTCTCTCAGGAAGGGACACCAATGTTCTGGTATACATTAAGAGGAGACTGGCCATGTGCTCTAGAAAGCTGGGACGGACCAGAGAAGCTGTCAAAATGATGAGAGACGTAAGTACAGTATACGCCAAGCTGCCAGGGTGTTACAGGTGAATCCTAGTTTCCACTTTAGTTTGAATGTTCAGTTAGTCCAAGGGGGGGAACTAAGTGAAAATTGTACTTGAGTGACAGTTAGGATTTGCCCCGTTTTTATATGCCCACGTTTTCAGTCACGATACATTTTCAGTGGTGATATTCTCTGACATTTATTCAATTGGGGGGTATTTGATAAGGACATGTATCAGTAAATGTAAAAAAAGAAAAATTCTAATAAATTCTACCATCTCAGATAGACCATGTAGGCCTGATGGGGCCTGTGGATGGGGGGGTTTGAGGTAGCCTGATCCCAGATCTGTTTGTGCTGTCACATGCCATCCCCTATTGTCATTGTCATGCCAATTCTGCCATGACAGTAAAAAGGGGATGACGACAAGGCAGCACAAACAGATCTGGGACCAGGCTCGGTCTGAGGCTGTGTGGGACTGGGCGGGGGTGAACTAAAACTCATGTTGCTGACTGTGTTGTGTTTCACTGCCTGTCCGGTATTACATGTAACAACAGTTGTATGTTTTCCAGTTAATGAAGGAGTTCCCTCTCCTCAGTATGTTCAATATCCATGAGAACCTGCTGGAGTCGCTGCTAGAGCTACAGAACTACGCAGACGTACAGGCCGTACTAGCCAAGTACGACGGTAGGACACACACACACACACTGGCGCGCGCACACACATACACACAGTGAGTGAAAAGAGTCCACGTTAATCGTTGCTTATTGGTGACGCTCGAATGCTTCTATTACAGACATCTATGCAGCGCTAACAATGTCACTTGTGGTTGTATTTCTGTGGATTAGACGACCAGCCGCAAGGGGAAGTTTGTATGACAGACATTAGATAACGAAAGTCATAAAATGCAAATAATTAGATAATAGATGAATACTTCTAACCATTATGACTTGAAGTAAAGTGAGACTGTATTGTAGTAAAATCCTGACACCTTGTAAACCCTTCTGTGTCTTATCCCAACTGTCCTATTCTCCCCTGTCTACTGTCATTTCATTGTGTGTAATTGTTATTTTTCCTCCACTTAACACTGTTCATGTCTGCTTTGTCTCCTCGCAGATATTAGTTTACCCAAATCTGCAACAATATGCTACACAGCAGCTTTGCTCAAAGCCAGGGCGGTATCGGACAAGTGAGTATCCTTTTACTAATGTTTAAATTGGCACCAAGCGGAGTACCTGGATTAATATTTAAAAGTTAGCCTGGGGCTATTTGTGCGACACAGAGAGAATGGTAATGAGCGATTTGCATTTTGAAATTGGTTCGGGGTCATTTTATTTTAAAATAGTTGTGTATTGTGAAAACACCTTTTTTTTCTTAGCCCTTTATGCCTGCCTTCACGCACACGTTGACACTTTCATACACTCAATAATCCACATTCTCACACACACACACACACACACTGATCCCCCACCCACACACACACACCCATCTTTGAGAGTGTCCTTTCTTCCCCATGCAGGTTTTCTCCAGAGGCAGCATCGAGGCGAGGGTTGAGTACAGCAGAGATGAATGCTGTAGAAGCCATACACAGAGCTGTGGAGTTCAACCCACACGTCCCCAAAGTAAGGCGCAACAATGGAGCTACGCACTTAACACTGCTAGTAGCATTATTGCTACTGTACCTCCACACACTGAACACAAAAATATAAACGCAACGTGTAAAGTGTTGGTCCCGTGTGTCATGAGCTGAAATAAAAGATCCCAGAAATGTTCCATTCTCTCACACAGCTTATTTCTCTCAAATTCTGTGCATAAATGTGTTTGCATCCCTGTTAGTGAGTGTTTCTCCTTTGCCAAGATAATCCATCCACCTGACAGGTGTGGCATATCAAGAAGCTGATTAAACAGCGTGATCATTACACAGGTGCACGTCGGACTGGGGACAATAAAAGGCCACTCTAAAATGTGCAGTTTTGTCACAAGATACAATGCCACAGATGTCGCAAGTTTTGAGGGAGTGCGCAATTGGCATGCTGACTGCAGGAATGTCCACCAGAGCTGTTGCCAGGGAATGTAATGTTAATTTCTCTACCATAAGCCACCTCCAAAGTTGTTTTAGAGAATTTGGTAGTACGTCCAGCCGCAGATCACGTGTAACCACACCAGCCCAGGACCTCCACATCCAGCTTCTTCACCTGCAGGATCATCTGAGACCAGCCACCGGGACAGCTGATGAAAATGAAGAGTATTTCTGTCTGTAAAAAAAAGGGGGAAAAAGGCTTTTTGTTGGGAGAAACTGATTCTGATTGGCTGGACCTGGCTCCCAAGTGGGTGGGCCTATGCCCTCCCAGGCCCACCCAGCCATTTGAAATCCATAGATTAGGGCCTAATTAATTCATTTCCATTTTTCCTTGCATTTATATTTTTGTTTGGTGTACTACTACTATTACAACTACTGTGCTTCTAATGGTGCTACTTAAATGAAATGCTGATTGATGTTCTCCCAGTTGTAAGATAACTGGTATAACTTTGCATTAAAAAGTGTGTATGTTTATGTTGTTGTTCATTTTCTATTGCACCTGCTGACTCTCGCTCTGCCCCCCCCTCACCTTCTCTCCACAGTACCTGTTAGAAATGAAAAGTTTAATACTGCCCCCAGAGCACATTCTGAAGCGAGGGGACAGTGAGGCCATAGCCTACGCCTTCTTTCACCTGCAGCACTGGAAGAGGGTGGAGGGGGCCCTTAACCTGCTCCACTGTACCTGGGAGGGCAGTGAGTAACACACACACACACCATCAGCTTTACATTATATGGCATAACAGCTTGTTGTGTTTCACATTTTGCCTTTACTCTGTAATATGCACATATACACACACACACAAACGTACACATTTCGAGGGCAGCGATTATAATAAAACATTTTTAAAGTTTTTTCTCATGGTACTCCATTTTGATGCATAACCAGACCCCCCCACCCCCACCCACTTCTTGGCTCAACACAAACATTTGTACATGACTGTACCTATTCTGAATGCTGTGTCTTCTGTCCTCCCCAGCTTTTAGAATGATCCCCTACCCTCTGGAGAAAGGCCACCTCTTCTACCCATACCCCATCTGCACCGAGACCGCAGACAGAGAGCTGCTACCAAGTAAGAGACGCTCTGGATTCTAGTTTGTGTGTGTATGTAGGTATGTATGTAGGTATGTATGTATGTATGTAGGTATGTATGGACTGAGTGTACAAAACATGAATATTAAGTTGCACCCCTCCCCTTTTGCCCTCAGAACAGCCTCAATTCGTTGGGGCATGGACTCTACAAGGTGTAAAAATGCTGGCCCATGTTGACTCCAATGCTTCCCGCAGTTTTGTCAGGTTGGCTGGATGTCCTTTAGGTGGTGGACCATTCTTGATTCACATAGGAACCTGCTGGGTTTTTCACGCTCAACATCGTTGCAGTTCTTGACACACACAAACCGGTGCGCCTGGCACTTATTACCATACCCTGTTCAAATGCACATAAATATTTTCTTTCCAATTCCCCTTCTGAATGGCATACATATGCAATCCAGGTCTCAATTGTCTCAAGGGTTAAAAATTCTTATTTTCCCTGTCTCCTCATCGACACTGAATTGAAGTGGATTTAACAAGTGACATCAAAAAGGGATCATAGCTTTCACCTGGTCATTCTATGTCATGGAAAGAGCAGGTGTTTCTAATGTTTTATACACTCAGTGTATGTGTGTGTACAGTGTGTTGACTGAGTTGTTGTGTGTGAGGTGTACTCTTGGGTTAAAATTCTCTGTCACTGCAACTGATTTCAGTCATATGGATGACGCATGAGGTTTGGGGGGGGATTATTATTTTGGGTTAAAGGCCCAGTGTAGTCAATTCCTATATATTTTCAAATAATTGCCCTTTTTCTGGCCCGCAAATAAATGTAGACAAACAAATCGGTCATAAAAAGGTCTGTGTGGCCCTCGAGTCAGAGTTTTCCCACCGATCTGAGGTTGACTTAAGTTTAAGTAATGGGATTTCTTTTAGCTTCAACCCCTCTGAACTGTGTGTGTGTGTGTGTGTGTTTGTGTGTATACAGTGTTGACCCTGACAATGTATCTCTCTGTGGAAGCAGTGTGTCATAAGGTGTTGGTGTACATTGTGTGTGTATACAGTACCAGTCAAAAGTTTGGACACACCTACTCATTCCAGGGTTTATCTTTATTTTTCCGATTTTGTAAATTGTATAATAATATTGAAGACATTAAAACTATGAATGAAATAAGACGTATGATGGAATCATGTAGTAACCAGAAAAGTGTTAAAACAAATTAAAATGGATTATTTATTCTTCAAAGTTTCCACCCTTTGCCTTGATGACAGCTTTGCACACTCTTGGTATTCTCTCAACCAGCTTCAGGAGGTAGTCACCTGGAATGCTTTTCCAACAGTCTTGAAGGAGTTCCCACATAAGCTGAGCACTTGTTGCTGCTTTTCCTTCACTCCGCGGTCCAACTCATCCCATACCATCTCAGAATGCTGTGGTAGCCATGCTGGTTAAGTGTGCCTTGAATTACAAATAAATCACAGACAGGTTCTTCAAAGTAGCTTCCCTTTGCCTTGATGACAGCTTTGTACACTCTTGTCATTCTCTCAACGAGCTTCATGAGGTTTTCACCTGGAATGCATTTCAATTAACAGGTGTGCCTTGTTTAAAGTTAATTTGTGGAATGTCTTTCCTTTTTAATGCATTTGAGCCAATCTGTTCTGACAAGGTAGTGGAGGTATACAGAAGATTTGGTAAAAGACCAAGTCCATATTATGGCAAGAACAGCTCAAATAAGCAAAGAGAAACAACAGTCCATCATTACTTTAAGACATGAAGGTCAGGCAATGCGAAAAATGTAAAGAACTTTGAAAGTTTCATCAAGTACAGTCGCAAGAACCATCAAGCGCTATGATGAAACTTGCTCTCATGAGGAGTTACCAGCCTCAGAAATTGCAACCCAAATAAATGCTTCACAGAGTTCAAGTAACACACATCTCAACATCAACTGTTTAAAGGATTCTGCATGAATCAGGCCTTCATGGTCAAATTGCTGCAAAGAAACCACTACTAAAGGACACCAATAAGAAGAGACTTGCTTGGGCCAAGAGACTCAAGCAGGGACATTAGATCGGTGGAAATCTGTCTTTTGGTCTGATGAGTCCAAATTTGAGATTTTTTGTTCCAACCGCCGTGTCTTTGTGAGACGCAGAGTAGGTGAACGGATGATCTCTGCATGTGGTTCCCTCCGTGAAGCATGGAGGAGGAGGTGTGGTGATGCTTGGCTGGTGACACTGTTGGTGATTTATTTAGAATTCAAGGCACACAACCAGCATGGCTACCACAGCATTCTGCAGCGATACACCATCCCATCTGGTTCGCATTTAGTTCCACTATCATTTGTTTTTCTACAGGACAATGACCCAAAACACATTTACATTTACATTTAAGTCATTTGGCAGACGCTCTTATCCAGAGCGACTTACAAATTGGTGAATTCACCTTATGACATCCAGTGGAACAGCCACTTTACAATAGTGCATCTAAATCATTTAAGGGGGGGGGGTGAGAAGGATTACTTTGTCCTATCCTAGGTATTCCTTAAAGAGGTGGGGTTTCAGGTGTCTCCGGAAGGTGGTGATTGACTCCGCTGTCCTGGCGTCGTGAGGGAGTTTGTTCCACCATTGGGGGGCCAGAGCAGCGAACAGTTTTGACTGGGCTGAGCGGGAACTGTACTTCCTCAGTGGTAGGGAGGCGAGCAGGCCAGAGGTGGATGAACGCAGTGCCCTTGTTTGGGTGTAGGGCCTGATCAGAGCCTGGAGGTACTGCGGTGCCGTTCCCCTCACAGCTCCGTAGGCAAGCACCATGGTCTTGTAGCGGATGCGAGCTTCAACTGGAAGCCAGTGGAGAGAGCGGAGGAGCGGGGTGACGTGAGAGAACTTGGGAAGGTTGAACACCAGACGGGCTGCGGCGTTCTGGATGAGTTGTAGGGGTTTAATGGCACAGGCAGGGAGCCCAGCCAACAGCGAGTTGCAGTAATCCAGACGGGAGATGACAAGTGCCTGGATTAGGACCTGCGCCGCTTCCTGTGTGAGGCAGGGTCGTACTCTGCGGATGTTGTAGAGCATGAACCTACAGGAACGGGCCACCGCCTTGATGTTAGTTGAGAACGACAGGGTGTTGTCCAGGATCACGCCAAGGTTCTTAGCGCTCTGGGAGGAGGACACAATGGAGTTGTCAACCGTGATGGCGAGATCATGGAACGGGCAGTCCTTCCCCGGGAGGAAGAGCAGCTCCGTCTTGCCGAGGTTCAGCTTGAGGTGGTGATCCGTCATCCACACTGATATGTCTGCCAGACATGCAGAGATGCGATTCGCCACCTGGTCATCAGAAGGGGGAAAGGAGAAGATTAATTGTGTGTCGTCTGCATAGCAATGATAGGAGAGACTATAGCGAGAATAGGAGAGGGCCTAGAACAGAGCCCTGGGGGACACCAGTGGTGAGAACGCGTGGTGAGGAGACAGATTCTCGCCACGCCACCTGGTAGGAGCGACCTGTCAGGTAGGACGCAATCCAAGCGTGGGCCGCGCCGGAGATGCCCAACTCGGAGAGGGTGGAGAGGAGGATCTGATGGTTCACAGTATCGAAGGCAGCCGATAGGTCTAGAAGGATGAGAGCAGAGGAGAGAGAGTTAGCTTTAGCAGTGCGGAGCGCCTCCGTGATACAGAGAAGAGCAGTCTCAGTTGAATGACTAGTCTTGAAACCTGACTGATTTGGATCAAGAAGGTCATTCTGAGAGAGATAGCGGGAGAGCTGGCCAAGGACGGCACGTTCAAGAGTTTTGGAGAGAAAAGAAAGAAGGGATACTGGTCTGTAGTTGTTGACATCGGAGGGATCGAGTGTAGGTTTTTTCAGAAGGGGTGCAACTCTCGCTCTCTTGAAGACGGAAGGGACGTAGCCAGCGGTCAGGGATGAGTTGATGAGCGAGGTGAGGTAATGGAGAAGGTCTCCGGAAATGGTCTGGAGAAGAGAGGAGGGGATAGGGTCAAGCGGGCAGGTTGTTGGGCGGCCGGCCGTCACAAGAAGCGAGATTTCATCTGGAGAGAGAGGGGAGAAAGAGGTCAGAGCACAGGGTAGGGCAGTGTGAGCAGAACCAGCGGTGTCGTTTGACTTAGCAAACGAGGATCGGATGTCGTCGACCTTCTTTTCAAAATGGTTGATGAAGTCATCTGCAGAGAGGGAGGAGGGGGGGGAGGGGGAGGAGGATTCAGGAGGGAGGAGAAGGTGGCAAAGAGCTTCCTAGGGTTAGAGGCAGATGCTTGGAATTTGGAGTGGTGGAAAGTGGCTTTAGCAGCAGAGACAGAGGAGGAAAATGTAGAGAGGAGGGAGTGAAAGGATGCCAGGTCCGCAGGGAGGCGAGTTTTCCTCCATTTCCGCTCGGCTGCCCGAAGCCCTGTTCTGTGAGCTCGCAATGAGTCGTCGAGCCACGGAGCGGGAGGGGAGGACCGAGCCGGCCTGGAGGATAGGGGACATAGAGAGTCAAAGGATGCAGAAAGGGAAGAGAGGAGGGTTGAGGAGGCAGAATCAGGAGATAGGTTGGAGAAGGTTTGAGCAGAGGGAAGAGATGATAGGATGGAAGAGGAGAGAGTAGCGGGGGAGAGAGAGCGAAGGTTGGGACGGCGCGATACCATCCGAGTAGGGGCAGTGTGGGAAGTGTTGGATGAGAGCGAGAGGGAAAAGGATACAAGGTAGTGGTCGGAGACTTGGAGGGGAGTTGCAATGAGGTTAGTGGAAGAACAGCATCTAGTAAAGATGAGGTCGAGCGTATTGCCTGCCTTGTGAGTAGGGGGGAAGGTGAGAGGGTGAGGTCAAAAGAGGAGAGGAGTGGAAAGAAGGAGGCAGAGAGGAATGAGTCAAAGGTAGACGTGGGGAGGTTAAAGTCGCCCAGGACTGTGAGAGGTGAGCCGTCCTCAGGAAAGGAGCTTATCAAGGCATCAAGCTCATTGATGAACTCTCCGAGGGAACCTGGAGGGCGATAAATGATAAGGATGTTAAGCTTGAAAGGGCTGGTAACTGTGACAGCATGGAATTCAAAGGAGGCGATAGACAGATGGGTAAGGGGAGAAAGAGAGAATGACCACTTGGGAGAGATGAGGATCCCGGTGCCACCACCCCGCTGACCAGAAGCTCTCGGGGTGTGCGAGAACACGTGGGCGGACGAAGAGAGAGCAGTAGGAGTAGCAGTGTTATTTGTGGTGATCCATGTTTCCGTCAGTGCCAAGAAGTCGAGGGACTGGAGGGAGGCATAGGCTGAGATGAACTCTGCCTTGTTGGCCGCAGATCGGCAGTTCCAGAGGCTACCGGAGACCTGGAACTCCACGTGGGTCGTGCGCGCTGGGACCACCAGATTAGGGTGGCCGCGGCCACGCGGTGTGGAGCGTTTGTATGGTCTGTGCAGAGAGGAGAGAACAGGGATAGATAGACACATAGTTGACAGGCTACAGAAGAGGCTACGCTAATGCAAAGGAGATTGGAATGACAAGTGGACTACACGTCTCGAATGTTCAGAAAGTTAAGCTTACGTAGCAAGAATCTTATTGACTAAAATGATTGAAATGATACAGTACTGCTGGAGTAGGCTAGCTGGCAGTGGCTGCGTTGTTGACTTTGTAGGCTAGCTGGCAGTGGCTGCGTTGTTGACACTACACTAATCAAGTCGTTCCATTGAGTGTAATAGTTTCTACAGTGCTGCTATTCGGGGGCTAGCTGGCTAGCTAGCAGTGTTGATTACGTTACATTAAAAGAACGACAATAGCTGGCTAGCTAACCTAGAAAATCGTTCTAGACTACACAATTGTCTTTGATACAAAGACGGCTATGTAGCTAGCTAGCTACGATCAAACAAATCAAACCGTTGTACTGTAATGAAGTGAAATGAAAATGTGATACTACCTGTGGAGCGAAGGGGAATGTTGACCGGGTTGTTGACGTTCTATTCGGTAGCCCTTACACCTCCAGGCTGTGTAAGGGCTATTTGACCAAGAAGGAGAGTGATTGAGTTCTGCATCAGATGACCTGGCCTCCACAATCACCCGACCTCAACCCAATTGAGATGGTTTGGGATGAGTTGGACTGCAGAGTGAAGGAAAAGCAGCCAACACGTGCTCAGCATATGTGGGAACTCCTTCAAGACTGTTGGAAAAGCATTCCATGTGAAGCCGGTTGAGAGAATGCCAAGACTGTGCAAAGCTGTCATGAAGGCAAATGGTGGCTACTTTGAAGAATGTAAATTATGTTTTGTTTTACACTTTTTTGGTTACGTCATAGTTAATGTCCTCACCAGTATTCTACAATGTAAAAAATAAAGAAACCCATGAATGAGTAGGTGTCTAAACTTTTGACTGGTACTGTACGTTATGTATAAAGTATGTACAGTGTGTTGATGCTCTCTTTGTATCTCTCTCATGTGGAAGCAGTGTTTCATGAGGTGTCGGTGTACCCTAAGAAGGAACTGCCATTCTTCATCTTGTTCACGGCTGGTCTCTGCTCCTTCACCGCCATGCTGGCCCTCCTCACACACCAGTTCCCCGAGCTCATGGGAGTCTTCGCTAAAGCCGTGAGTCTCCTGCACCGCTCTCGCACACTATCCAGTTGCCTTTGTAAGTCAAATCCCCAATAAGGTTCTTTGCATTCAGATTCTTCGTAAGGTGGCCATTCATTTGGTTGCGTTCATGTCCTGTCAATCATAGATCTGCCTTCGTCAAGTCTGGATGACAGGAGACTAGCCAAGCTCTATACAAGTTGCAACATCCTCTATCAATGTAAGTTCTTGTAGATCAGTGGTGAAGCGGGGAAGGAAATGAGTAAAGGACGCAGCCTCAGACTATTGAATCCACCCATGTAGAACCAACACAACTCTCTCTCCCATCTGCCAGTGGGGGGCTCTGTCCTCTCCTCTACCTAATGTTCTTCCTCAGTAGGCTTGTACTGTCTGATGCCACTCCCCTGGAATGTGTGTGAGCTCATGTCTCTGCTCCTGGTGTGACACAATCAGCAGCTACTATCTCTTTTGCAGGGGCTTGCTCTGACCCCACACTGGTTGGGTGCTGCCTGCGAAGAGCTGATGACACACACACACATTTTAAATACTTTATTTGAATTCACAAATCACATTACAGTCAAAGGATTCAAACATTTCAAAGGTCATGGATATCTGGACAGTTATGGATATAGAAAGTACCTTCTCCATACAGCTATGCTGCCCATGATCGCTGACAACAGAGCAGTACCTTGCTATCTGCTTTTCCTTTGCCCTACGCAGGCCTGCAACCTGAAGGCCACGTACTGTCAGCCTATGTACTTGGCCGAGACTCCAAAATAGAACTCCCAAATATCAGCACCACAAATGATAACCAAGGCTGTTCAGTCGTGACACAAAGGGCTGGTATTTCAGCTACTTGGCAGCAAAGTTCTGCTCCATGTAGGAGTACAAAAGAGCAACCCTCTTCCAAACTGAGCACCTCCCTCCGGCCTCCCCCCACAACAACAATATCGGCTATATTTGGTATACAAGAAAGCACATCATCGTCAACATCAAACCAGCCTCCTCTGACAAGAGAATGTTTGTGCATATGCACTGATGGTGGTACTACCTGTCTCACATCACAAGCTAGATCAACAAGGTGGTCATGTCTAGCTATGTACAGGTAGGTCCTTGTATGAACGGCAACCATTCACTTGTGCGACAGACTCCATTACATTTGACTCATGTGAGATGTAAGTGGATCATGGTTTGCAGGGTACCAGAGTGCTAGGTTGTGTTTTGTTGGTAGAACCTGCAGTCTCGCCTGAGCGATAAAGGTGAGAATGTCCTCACCAATAGCAGCATTCTGGTATATGGAATGAGAGAAAGAATGGTCAGACACATGTATACACATACACACAAGCTCACTGACCCACTTCCAATACTTTCAAAGTGCACTCTAAGACAAACTAATCAGCACCTGGTTTACACACTAGGGTTCAAACAGATGTGCCTTCTTCCTTACTCGCTTCCTTAAAGTAATTATCCAGTGTTTCCAGATTTCTATGAAATATGACATTTAATTATTTACAATATGAGTGAAATAGTTTTCCTTCCAAAAATGTTTAAGTATGTTTTTCTGTGTTGGAATGGTGTTGGTGTACCCCAACAACAGACTTGTGTGGGCGGATACAGGTCATACAAAAAACTGTGATTAGAATGGTGATTGGCCAGCTCATCCTCCTCAGGCCAGCTCATCCATCTGAGGAAATACCGGTAGCAAGCGTTTTTTGAAACTGTCTGTTTTGAAATACAAGTTTAAGGTGGTTTACCCTCCAATTTATACTTTGGCCACAAATACGAGTATGTGATGAGTCAACACAATATGAACTTTGAAGTGAGATTTTCACCAGACAGTTACTTTAAAGTAATCACTGATCGAATATGATTGAATTGATGAAAACACGACTTGGCTTTCACCTATCAGATCAGTGGCTTCTCCCAAGGAAGGGTGCATCTTCAAAGGGTTGGAACAGGGCCTCTTTCCCTCTTAGCGTGTAAACGAGGTGCTCGTTTCACCTCTCTCTCTCTCCCTGATGGCCTTTTTATCTGCCATCTGACTAAGCCAAGCCTCCATGACCCGCAATCCCTCTGAGGGAGCCCCTATCCCCCACACTGCATGTTGCCAAAACACAGAGGAGCAAGGGAAAGAACACCTCAGAGAGAAGGGAGTTGAACGGGGGGCTGACCGAGAGAGTCAACCACCACTCTCAGGTGTTAGAACACAGCCAGTAGTCAACATACCCGGGAGAAAAGTTATGGTTCTGCCCCATAGAGCACAGTACCTCAACTGGCATGCTACGGTGCTCCTATCATGTTCCTGTAGCATTTGAGGTCATCGACAACACACACTACCTACCTTGAAATGTGCAGAGATTCAGTTGAGATGGCTACATTCTAAACTGGCATGTTATGGGCCTCTAACTAGCATTTGGGAGGCCGTCTACATACAGTACCTTGAAATGTTCCGAAAAAGATCTGGTTCACGTTGGTTCCAGTAGGAATTGGCGTAGTGTGTGTGTGAGAGGTCATGTGTTCTAACATCTTCTCTCTCGCTGTCTGTCTCTAGTTTCTTAGCACCCTGTTTGCTCCTCTGAACTTCATCATGGAGAAAGTGGAGAGCATCCTGCCATCCAGTCTGTGGCATCAGCTCACACGCATCTGACAGTGACCAGCCCCGCCCGGACTTGACTGACACACTCTTTGTGCCAATATCATGGATTAGACGGACAGTGAGGATGGATTGGAAGAAAAGGGAAACATGGAGTTCTGAATTGCTTTTGACTTTATTTGATATGTTTTCATTTTGTCTTCAAATCTCATGTAAAACCGTTTTTTTGTTGTACAAAAAAAGGTGATCAATTGTCATCATTAAAAAAGTGGAAAAATACATAAAATAAAAGGACTTTTTGTGTATAGCAATGTCTAACCTGCCATTTTGATTGTGAAGCATATCAACATTTTAATAAATATTGGATCATAGCTGCAGGTTAGGTGACTAAACCGTGTTTTGTAACTGGCCGGTTGAGGAAAGGGGGGTGTGGTCAGGTCTGCTATCAATTTCAAACAGATTCCATAAACTATATAGACATTGGGTTGTTTAGTGGCAAAACAGACGGGGATTGGCATAGATAGTTCACAACGTCCCCAATGTTTATTGTAAAGAAATACATTTGCACAATGAGCACTTGTCTCTCAAATACATCGTTCCAGTTGTTGGTTAGCTAGCTAGCTAATTTTAGCCATATTAGCATTGACAGCCAAAACACCTCAAAACAAGACCTGGTATCAAGAATAACATGAAACGAGCCACTTATGATTCCCCACATGGCAGTTTCTTGTCATTCTTGCTAGCAATCTGGCCATGCAGAATCACACCACGCTGACTTCTGCCCCATGGAAGTGCACACACAGTTTGACGTGGTCAGCTAACCCATTTATACTGAACTTTCTTTTAAATTACATAAAGTTTATTTACATAAAGGTTATTTTGTACTGGGGGGGGGGGGGGAGTAAATAAATATAATGGAATGTAAGGGAAGGGAAGGACGAAATTAGATTGGGTGTCTTTGGACTGTGAAAAGGCATTATTGGCGGAGTAGCCGACATGTGGCATAGGGGCCCATGGTCAAAAGTAGTGCACTAAATAGGGAATAGGCTGCCATTTCAGACAGACGTTGTGCAAGCGGTTGGTTGGTGGTTCGCAATGGTCACGTCTGGGCCTTGCAGGTGTGCACATCCACATCTAGCTTGCAGTCCCGGCAGTGTACAGCGCAGCACCAGTGGAACTTGCACTCACACTTGGTGTTGCGGCTGATGTGCGATGTGTCGTAGCCCCGGCCACAGCACATCACCTCGCAGCTGTCCACGCTGCGAGATGTCCGGTTGCATACCCGCCCACCCGTCCCCACCGAACCTGAAGAGGGTGAAAGAAATGAGACAATGTACAGACGGAATATATGCGAGTCAGTCATTCCTAAAGCTTGTTTAACCTTGTGACCCACATACAAGCCTTTTCAAATGTGCTTATATCTCGCCAAATATACTTAATCAAAAATCCTTGCAGCCTAGCTGCAATCCAGAGATTAGCTGCAATAGAGTGATATTTGGCAAACAGCGGTCTAAGCCCCACTACCCTACAGGTATTGACATCATTCCAATAGAACACAGCATACTCAATCTAAACTGGGTAGACACGGACTGAGGGAGAAAGCAAGGGATGGGAGGGATAAGAGGATGAAAAGAGGCAGGATGGCGGAGGAGAGATGAGAGATTGATGATAGAAGCCATCAGCTGGGGCTCAGGGTCTTCATCAGGTGTTCATTTTCCAGGCGCCTTCATTCTGCGTGTACCCTGGCTGGCACACAGTCTCACTGGCGCAAACACACACCCTGTTGGCTGTCACACACTCTTGCACCTCCTATCATCTCAGAATGAGGACGCTGCAAGGGCGTCTGACAGGCTTAATGGACTCACTCCCAGAAATCAGCCCATAATACAATAACATGATGAACTGATCAATAAATTGTGAATATTCACCTCGAGGCCTCTACTCAAACCTCAATAGTCTAAAGTAGCTTCCTTAGCTCCTTCCTTTGCATTATGGTGAAACCCCTGGACAGGTG
Organism: Oncorhynchus masou masou; assembly: GCF_036934945.1. Taxonomy (NCBI): domain Eukaryota; kingdom Metazoa; phylum Chordata; class Actinopteri; order Salmoniformes; family Salmonidae; genus Oncorhynchus; species Oncorhynchus masou. The sequence continues at coordinate 54,235,685 of NC_088242.1, forward strand.
AAGGTAAATGTCCTGTCTTAAAAGGGGCTAGCTAGGGGTCGTTTTGGGATTGGGAACAGACCATGTCTGTTCTAGGCAGCCTATTTCTATGCCCCGCTGCTCTTTCTCCCTCTCCATTTGACTCCACCTGTTCCTCTGCTGAGAAGGAGGAGCGAGGTAGGTAGAGAGAGTGAGAGCAGCCAGGTCATGTCTGGGCACGGCGAGACTCCACCCACTCCCGACAACGTGTCCACCCCTCCTTCAGTTCCCGGTATGCTGTTCTGCTAGGGGTGACGTCACAAACACTCTTCCCCTCTCCTTTCTCTCTCGCTCTTGCTCCCTCTCTTCTCTCCTGGCGTCTGCTTATTGAATTATGATGAGGGGGCGCCGAGAGATGAGTTTAGCACCTGAGCCTCCATGCGGCTGAGGGAAATTGATTTCACACTTCGGAGAGGCACAAGGGGGTGCAGTCTCCACTGTGTGTGTGTGTGTGTGTGTGTGTGTGTGTGTGTGTGTGTAGTCCCAGATGACTGGAGCTAATGTCTGGAGAGAGGTTCTCACAAGATGGGCGCTGATCAGTGAACTCCCCATGCTCACATGTACACAGTCCATAAAAGGGCCTTTGTGCACTGGAACTGTACTGTACAAATCAGTGTTCAAAACAGGACCCTCTTCCAAAACACACACTTCCAAACGCACGCCCTCTTCAAAACACACTTCAAAACAGAACTGTACAGTCGTGGCCAAAAGTTGAGAATGACACAAATGTTAATTTCCACAAAGTTTGCTGTTCCAGTGTCTTTAGATATTTTTGTCAGATGTTACTATGGAATACTGAAGTAAAATTACAAGCATTTCATGTGTCAAAGGCTTTTATTGACAATTACATAAAATTGATGCAAAGACTCATTATTTGCAGTGTTGACCCTTCTTTTTCAAGACCTCTGCAATCCGCCCTGGCATGCTGTCCATTTACTTCTGGGCCACATCCTGACTGATTGCAGGCCATTCTTGCATAATCAATGCTTGGAGTTTGTGGGTTTTTGTTTGTCCACCCGCCTCTTGAGGGTTGACCACAAGTTCTCAATGGGATTAAGTTCTGGGGAGTTTCCTGGCCATAGACCCAAAATATCTGTTTTTTTGTTCCCCGAGCCTTATGGCAAGGTGCTCCATCATGCTGGAAAAGGCAATGTTCATCACCAAACTGTTCCTGGATGGTTGGGAGAAGTCGCTCTCAGAGGATGTGTTGGTACCATTCTTTATTCATGACCGTGTTCTTAGGTAAAATTGTGAGTGAGCCCACACCCTTGGCTGAGAAGGAACCCCACACATTAATGGTCTCAGGATGCTTTACTGTTGGCCTGACACAGGACTGATGGTAGCGCTCACCTTGACTTTTCCAGACAAGCTTTTTTTCCGGATGCCCCAAACAATCGGACAGGGGATTCATCAGAGAAAATGACTTTACCCCAGTACTCAGCAGTCCAATCCCTGTACCTTTTGCAGAATATCAGTCTGTCCCTGATGTTTTTCCTGGAGAGAAGTGGCTTCTTTGCTGCCCTTCTTGACACCAGGCCATCCTCAAAGTCTTCGTCTCACTGTGCATGCAGATGCACTCGCACTTGCCTGCTGCCATTCCTGAGCAAGCTCTGTACTGGTGGTGCCCCGATCCCGCAGCTGAATCAACTTTAGGAGAACGGTCCTGGCACTTGCTGGACTTTCTTGGGCACCCTGAAGCCTTCTTCACAACAATTGAACCGCTCTCCTTGAAGGTCTTGATGATCCGATAAATGGTGCAATCTTACTGCCAGCAATATCCTTGCCTGTGAAGCCCTTTTTGTGCAAAGCAATGATGACGGCATGTGTTTCCATGCAGGTAACCATGGTTGACAGAGAAAGAACAATGATTCCAAGCACCACCCTACTTTTGAAGCTTACAGTCTGTTATTCGAACTCAATCAGCATGACAGAGTGATCTCCAGCCTTGTTCTCGTCAACACTCACACCCGTGTTAACGAGAATCACTGACATGATGTCAGCTGGTCCTTTTGTGGCAGGGCTGAAATGCAGTGGACATTGTTTTTAGTGGATTCAGTTTGTTTGCTTTGCAAAGAGGGACTTGGCAATTAATTGCAATTCATCTGATCACTCTTCATAACGTTCTGGAGTATATGCAAATTGCCATCATACAAACTGGGGCAGCAAACTTTGAGAATGACACAAATATTAATTTTCAAAACTTTTGGCCACGACTGTACATCAGTCATCAAAACAGCAAAGGTAGCCTACTGTAAGATTGAGTGTATCTCAATAGTCTAAACCAGCTTTGTTTCCTTGTATCCTTTCCTTCACTTGCACTGACATGAAAGACCTGATCTCCAGATTACCTTCACAAATCCTGTGACTTTAGGTCAGTGTAATAAAGGAGAGGAGACAAAGAGAGGAAGCAACATCAGAAAGGCCCCCCAGGTCTACATTAGGGGTGGTTGGCTTTGATGGGCAAGCGTGCAGAGGTGTGTGTGTGTGTGTGTGTGTGTGTGCCTTGCTCCAGAGGGGGTAATTTATAGCAGTGTGCAGCAGGTCGGGTTTCATCCCAAAGAACTGTGTAATGGCCCTTAAACTGTCCGACACCCGATCGCCTCGGATCACCTGCTGCCTGACAGGCACCCAGGTTCTCCGGATCACACACACTTTTCTCCCCTTCTCTCTCTGTCACACCCACTTTCTTTTCTTACCATCTCACACACACACACACTTCTCCCCTTTTCTCTCTGTCACACCCACTTTCTTTTCTTACCATCTCACACACACACACTTTTCTTCTCTCGCGCACGTACACAAACGAATTCCCTTTTTTTTGCACTTACTCACACACTCTACATCTGGTGTTATCCAGTGCAGCAAAAAGAATAACCCTAGGGTACAAGAGACTGAGCGCTTACCTTCTGAAGATATTACCACATACTGAAGATATTATGGACAAGTAGTATGGTGGTCTACTCTACAGACAGACAGTCATGTCAGATGTCAAATAGACAGACAGCACTCACAGTCTAGTCAGTCTCATTGCTTGCTTGTCTGTCTGTCCAATGTCCGTGTATATAACTGCTTTGAACAGCGAGAGCTGTGGAGTAAATCTGAAAACGCCAGACTCACCGGACTCTTGGTCTCGTATGCAGTAGTCTGGCGAGTCCTCGAAGTAGACCAGGTCGTTTTTGCTGGGCCGTTTGAGATGCCGCTGTGCGGTGGTGAAGCCCGTGCCATACTGGTTCATGACCACCTGCACTGCCCCGTTGTAGCGCCGCCGCAGATGGTCGCCCGTGCGGCGGAAGTCGGCCAGTGCCAGCCAGCAGGTCCGTACACTGCAGGAGCCGCTCACGCCGTGACACTTACACTCCAGAGACATTAATCGCTTCACTGCCTGGGAGATGAGGAGGGAGAAGATGCAAGTCAGGGAGCTAGGTGTGTGTCGAGTTGGTGGTAGGACGTTAGGGTGTATGTGTGTGTGTGTGTGTTAAGGACTGGGTAACAGTCAATATACTTCCTCTAGATCAGTGTTTGACTACTTGATTCAGGTGTGAATAGTTCGGGAACAATAAAAAATTAAAAAATGGCTGGTGATTCCTCTCAACACTGATCTAGATCCAGTTGGTTCTGGTCCATCCCCTTTAGTGTGTATGAACTTTGAACCCCACCTTCCTCCCGGCGCGGTTGTTGTGAAGGTTCATCAGAGCCCTGGCATCTCGCTCCTTCCGCTCTTTGGCATCTACAAAGGCCTGGCTGAACCTCATGGCGTGCTCCACGTGGTCGCTGCAGCCGCCCCAGTCGAACGCCCCCTTGGCGTCCCGGGACGAGCCCTTCTTGGTGGGGTCGCAGGAGCACGACTGCAGCTCTCCCTGGCTGCAGGCTCGGGTCAGGGTGTGGACCACCCCGGCCGAGGAGATGGCGTACACAAAGGCTGCTTCACGACTGCCTGGAAGAAAGGGAGAGAAGGATACTGGATGAGCATTAGTGGTGTGACAGGAAGGACAAACAAACACAGGTAACATCGTACACACAAGAGTTGTGTTTTTTTACTGCCTGGGGGAATAGGGGGCGGCTAAGCACACTGGTTGAACACACACACTACACACACGCTTGGGACAGCATGCACACCAGATGGGATAAATTACGTGGACACGTGTATTAGGCATACCGGCCGGGCCAAGGCTCAAATGCAAAAGCATACATTTGCTCATTGTACACACTTAGAAGTTACACAAATACGCAGATATAAATTGTATAACATCTAGTAATCCCATAAAGATGCATAGAAAGTGTACAGAAATCGTGCATTACGTAAATGTTATTTCCATAATCTCACTTGGGAGTGTCACAGTTCAAATAGCATTTTCATTGGAGCTTCAACACAAAACAGAAAGAGGAAGCTGGTGCTGTTGGTGTACCTGCATGAATACGGTCTGTTGCTGCTTTCTTTCAAGTCTTTTATTTCATGCATGGCAGTGTTTTGCTTCATCTAACTCTGAGATGGATAAATGGGTAACATTTACCAGCAGTGGTCTGATAAAGGACCCGTATGACCTGACTGCTCTTGTAACTGATGAGAGATATGTGGGATCAAAGGCTATAGATGACAAGAGGTGTGTGTGTGAGTGAGTGAGTGAGTGAGTGAGTGAGTGAGTGAGTGAGTGAGTGAGTGAGTGAGTGAGTGAGTGAGTGAGTGAGTGAGTGAGTGAGTTGGTGTCCAGTCAGGAAACATCCAACTTCTGTGGGTGAGTGTCTTTAAAACGGTTAATAGCGAGAATAAAACAGTGAGAACATAAAATTAAAAAGAAATCCCAGTAATTGTTTTAAATTAGCGTCCTGACATTGACAAAAAAAGTAGCTCTCACTGTATCACAGCGATAATGCTGCCAATCAGAGCAGCTTCCTAATGTCTGAACTCCACAGGCCCAATTAAATAACCAGATTACACTGAATTCTCAGGGCCAGTTTCCCGGACACATATTAAACCTAGTCCTGGACTAAAAAAATACTTTGAATGATGAATCTCCATTGAACATGCTTCTTAGTCCAGGATGAGTCTTAATCTTTGTCCAGGAAACTGGCCCTTAAAGTTCCGACCTCAAATTAATTTAGAGCAGGACTGGAACATGATGCTCAAAACAATTACCAATTCAAGTTCTATGACCCCCCCAAGGTCTCGAGTGGATCCTGAGATTTATACCAATTAAAAAGAGATTCGAAAATTGAGCGGACTGATTAGTCCATAGTTGGTCAGGTGATGAGATGGGAGGTGACACTTTCTTATTCTAGACTCCCCACATTCGTCAGGCCTGGCAGTTTTATAAACACGCCGCGCATTGGATCAGAAACCGATCAGAGCAGCAGCAAGCACGCGCGTCAACTTGATAAATGTATGACAGTAAAGTGAGACAATGCATGGAATGCAATGCAAGCACGGGGGAAAACATCTGTTAAGGAAGAACATGTATTTCACACGAATTCTTTCACTTTGATAAACGCTAGAAGAACTTTATAGGTTCACCACTGTGAAGAATTGGTGGGAGAAAAAGCGCATACCATTTTGCCATTGATCTAGGAGCCTATAGTCTATAGCAGATGTGAATGATAAGATCACCATTTACAAGCCTATTGTGCAGACGTGCGTGTCTTGTAAATGAGGACAAAGATGAGTAGCCTATATCACTTTCCCAGGACATAATAGAAACAACCCAGCATATCAGCTATTTCAGGGGTTTTCACATTTTTCTTGCAAAGGGACCCACGCCTAGGCAAACCGGCGACCCAGGGACACCCGTCATATGCCATGTCAAAAAGTAATGTCTTATCAGGTGAATGATAACGGCAAGTAGAAGTAATTTATTGTAAAAATTAATCGATTTTGTGGGCAGTTCATACCTGTATTTCAGTCAGAAAATATAAACCTACGTCTGCGCTCGATACATGTAATAGCTTAAATACATATTTTTAAAGTAGGGCTTATACGTGAGGTTTTTTCTCCCTCTCTCTCTCTCGCGCTCAATACTTACTACGCAGCAGTAGTCGTCCGAACACATTGTGGTCTCGCTCTATGGTATTGCAGTTCCAGCGGTGGTTCTGAAACTGATGTTGGCACTCCCCGATCCAGTCTTTAATCCCGGCTCCAATCGCCTGCATAATGTTGGGATGCTGGCGGCACAGCTGCCGCTGTTTGTTGACTAACCCTGGGATGTTGTCGCACATCACTTGCGACCCAAGGGTTCCCATGTACCTGCATACAGTGGTGGAAAAAGTACCCAACTGTCATACTTGAGTAAAAGTAGAGATACTTGAGTCATTTTCTGATAAGATAAAAGTAAAAGTCACCCAGTACAATTCTACTTGAGTAAAAGTCAATGCATTTGGTTTAAAATATACTTAAGTACCAAAAGTAAAAGTGTAAATCATTTCAAAATCCTTATATTAAGCAAACCAGGCACCAGTTTTTATATATGTTTTGAATTTACGGAAAGCCATGGGCACACTCAGACATAATTTAGAAACAAAGCATCTGTGTTTAGCGAGTCCGCCAGATCAGAGGCAATAGAGATGACCAGGGATGTTCGGGTGATAAGTACGTGCATTTCACTATTTTTCTGTCCTGCTAAGCATTCAAAATGTAACAAGTACTTTTGGGTGTCAAGGAAAATGGAGTAAAAATTACACTATGTTCTTAAGGAATGTAGTGAAGTAAAAGTAAAAAATATAAATAGTAAAGTACAGATACCCCAAAAAAGCTACTTAAGTAGTACTTTAAAGTATTTTTACTTAAGTACTTTACACCACTGACTGCATAGAAAGTTGAGGTTTTGGCTTGGACCATGCAAATTGAATATGTTTTAATATCCTTGTGGCAATGATTGGTTATTTAAAAAAGAATGGAAAAACTAGGCTTCTATAACACTCAAATAAACTGCCCTATAAAATGTGTCCAAATTAAAGAAATGCATGCATGTCTAACGTTATTTAGGGATACATTATATTATTTTACACACAAATATTATCAATTTGACTGATTCAACTAGTTTAATTAAAACAATAATTTAAAGACAGATCATAGCCTACAGTATACGTGTCCTTGACGATTATAAAGTACAGACTTCATTGTGTAGGCTATACTTATTTTTGATATATGCATAATATTTAATATATGTTCAATTAACTTTACACTTGCATTAAATGGTTGGTGCTATGTTCCATTTTTTGTTGTTGTCTACTCACCATAAAGATCCGCCGACCCTTGACGTTAGCCAGCAGATTACTACAGATAAATAAAAACATTTTCCACTTGGCAATAAATTCATATTACTAAAGTTTTTGTCGGTGTGCACATTCAGGCACTTGTACTGAGCATTTCCATGAGTAGAAACCAACACAGGCGCGCGTCAGACAGGAGTCTCGACAGCTTCTCGATTGCACAAATCAAAGTTCTAATTTGTCTTGCATTAAAAAATAAATCGATCAGAAGAGGTTTACCGCCCGGATGGATCTTTGTACATATAAACCATAACGCTTATATGACAAAGAGAATGGTAAAAAGAAGCTCATTATATATTGGAAGCGCATGAGATATTGAGTCGATCTAAAGTTAACAGATATTTGCAGTGTAAAGATAGGCAGATGATCGTTTGCTATCAGGTTTAAATTGCTTACACAAGGGGTGGGCGCAGTCCTGTCTCAGGAATGAGGTGAAGAAATTAGATGTCTGAAAGTATCTGTTCAGGCTAGCTTGATACCAGACACAAGTTTGGCCGATTTCCAAGCGGCAAGGTGTAGAATGTGGTACGAGGTAATGTGTTAAACCCTGAGCGTTTTAACAAAAACAATCACATTGACGTGTTTATAAGGAACTGGTGCGCTGCAAACGTACTTAGTTATGCTTATGCCTATAACACACAGTCGCCAAAAATTCCAGAAACGTACAACCATGACGCCATATTATGCACACAGGTTAAGAATTAGACGAGATGCGGCCATGATGACTAATATTATTTGCAGAAGTTAAATGCAGATTAATCAAAGGCCGCCCAAAAGTTTGGGTGCATTTACAATTAGATTATCAAATTATTTTGAACTCGTTTCGCGATCTGCTCGATTTTCACATTGTATTTCCTTTATCTTTGATCTCCGCTTCATGCAAGCGATTTAATGTTCCCAATCCCGTCTCTTCTTTGTAATTGGGAGGTCTGGTGCTCGGTCTCCTGTTGGGATGAGGTTAAAGCTGAAATTGGATTCTCTTATGATCTTCGAGGAAGAAACGAACAAGACGCAGGATAATTCATAAAAATCAACATGCCTCCATTAGAGAAACGTTATAATGCTTAGTATAAACTCCATTAGCAGAGACAAAAGATTAACATAGTATGTTTTCAATTACATGTATCAACCCTTGAAAAAACAAAACAAAAACTGTTAGAAATTGTAAACAAAATTTAAATTGAAAATGTATATTAAATGTATCTCCAAGAAGAAATACGATATTTCCATAAAACAAACAATATTTCCTTTATATCAGAACATATTCAAATAGTTTTAGTCATATAGCCAACTAAAAGATTTTAATCTTGAACAATATGTGGGAAGTGTATTTCACCGACAGTGTTCTAACATGTGCAGCAATTTAATGCAGTAAAATGCTGGATAAAGAAAGTTGTTTTCTTTTCAAAAGCCCACAAAGGATTAAGAACAAAATAAATTTAAAAAACTATTAAGATCCAAGTATACAAATAATAAGGAACGTCAATCAAAAATACTACAACTTTTCTTGAAAGGTCTGCATTTGAGATATTCTCAGTTGGCATAATTCCTCAAACAGAAATGTCAATTAGATAAAACAATTAAGCAAATTGATTGATAACCTTTGACCTATGACATCATTTATCCAAATGAATAGTGATTGGATATTACGGGCAGAGTCGATGTCTATTAGTAAAAGAGCAGGCCTGCTCCGAGCATGCTCAGTGCGAGCATCTTCAGAACCCGTTTCCTCCAGTCGCCGTGGGAACCAGGTCGAGGAAGCGGGCAGGAACCTCCGGTCGGGTCCATTTTAGGAGGAGGAGGAGGAGGAGGATCATCACAAGGGAATAGGTGAGAAAGAGTAGGGTGGACACAAACGTTTCTCTCTCTCTCTCTCTCTCTCATACACACACACACACACACACCAGAGGATGTGAGCGGAGTGCATTGAGCTAGAGTCGAGTTGAGCTTGAGTAATTTGGCTGGAGCGTGGGCTTTCTCTACCGCTCCAATTTCGCTCCGGTATCGCTAAGCCACAAGCTAAAGCCATGCTCAGCCCAGCAGTATTCTTTTAATTAGGCCTATACTTTTGTATAGCCCACCACTAATGCGCAGGGATGTTGATATGAGTCGACCAAGAAATAGGTCATACAGCCTGTGTAATTGATGGCAAGACAACCAAAGAGCCCATGCAGCAACACCGGAGACGTTTTGGTTTCTATATAGGCTACTGTTGAACAAGAGGAGTAAGTTTGTAACAGTGCTAAAGTTGTCAATCAACTGTAAAATGTGAGTACAACAGAGCCCGTTACAACTGAAGTATCTGATCATAAATAGAGTAGAGAAAAAGCTATTTGTTTTTTTAACACAGTGCCCATGTAGCCTGTCGCCTATGTAGGTCCTTGTTCATAGCCTACAACATGTTGTTGAAATGTTGAAGCTTCTTATGATAGTCTACTTCAAAACCAAATGGTACATAGTCACAAAAGTAGATGGTGTGTGTGTTAAATAATCTTTTTTTTTAACAATGAATGGAGCTAATTTGGAGCAACAGTTTATTTTCCTGTGAGTGCTAAGCAATTTGTAGCGGAGCAGGGGAAGGGCCATTGAGCGCCAGAGCAGTGCAGTGCACAAAGACCACTCCGTGACCGGTGAGTGGGATTTCCAACAGCTCAACTCCGCTCACGTACTCTGACACACACACACACCTAATCCTGACCAGACCCTTTTAGGGTTGCATCCCAAATTGCACCCTATTCCCTACTTGGCCTTTGCTTTGAGTACACTACATCTGTGAGTCTTTTTAAATAAAATGTATTTATTTAGACCTTCTTAGATCAGCTGATATCTCAAAGTGCTGTACAGAAACCCAGCCTAAAACCCCAAACAGCAAGCAATGCAGGTGTAGAAGCACGGTGGCTAGGAAAAACTCCCTAGAAAGGCCAAAACCTAGGAAGAAACCTAGAGAGGAACCAGGCTATAAGGGGTTGCCAGTCCTCTTCTGACTGTGCTGGGTGGAGATCATAACAGAACATGGCCAAGATGTTCAAATGTTCATAAATGACCAGCATGGTCAAATAATAATAATCACAGTAGTTGTCGAGGGTGCAACAGGTTAGCACCTCAGGAGTAAATGTCAGTTTGCTTTTCATAGCCGATCATTGAGTGTCTCTACCGCTCCTGCTGTCTCTAGGGAGTTGAAAACAGCAGGTCTTGGACAGGTAGCACGTCCAGTCAGGGTTCCATAGCCGCAGGTAGAACAGTTTAAACTGGAGCAGCAGCACGGCCAGGTGGACTGGGGACAGCAAGGAGTCATCATGCCAGGTAGTCCTGAGGCATGGTCCTAGGGCTCAGGTCCTCCGAGAAAGAGAGAGCATACTTAAATTCACAAGACTAAGAGCTTTCCACACCTGGATTGTGCAAGATCTGCCCATTTATTCTTTTCAAAATTATTCAAGCTCTGTCAAGGTGTTGGTGATCATGGCTAGACAACCATTTTCAAGTCTTGCCATAGATTATATTTAATTCAAAAATGTAACTTGGCCATTCAGGAACATTCACTGTCTTCTTGGTAAGCAACTCCTGTGTAGATTTGGCCTTGTGTTTTAGGTTATTGTCCTGCTAAAAGGTGAATTCATCGCCCAGTCTCCGGTGGAAAGCAGACTGAGACAGGTTTTCCTCTGGGATTTTGTCTATGCTTAGCTCTAATCTGTTGCCTTTTTTTATCCTGAAAACTCCCCAGTCCTTAACAATTACAAACATACCCAAAACATGATGCAGCAACCACTACAGTATTCTTGAATATGTGAAGAGTCGTACTTAGTAATGGGTTGTATTAGATTTGCCCCAAACAAACATTTGTATTCAGGACAAAAAATGAATTGTTTTGCCACATTTTTTGCAGTATTACTTTAGTGCTTTGTTGCAAACAGGATGCATGTTTTGGAATATTTTATTCTGTATAGGCTTGCTTCCTTTTCACTGTAAATTAGGTTAGTATTGTGTAGTAAATAGAATGTTGTTGAGCCATCCTCAGTTTTCTCCTATCACAGTCATTAAACTCTTAACTATTTTAGAAACCCCTGAGTGGTTTCCCTCCTCTCCGGCAACTGAGTTAGGAAGGACGCCTGTACCTTTGTAGTGACTGAGTGATACACAATCCAGTGTAATTTTTTTTTTTTTTTTTTACTTTTATTTAACCAGGCTAGTCAGTTAATTAAGAACAAATTCTTATTTTCAATGACTGCCTAGGAACAGTGGGTTAACTGCCTGTTCAGGGGCAGAACGACAGATTTTGTTCCTTGTCAGCTCGGGGATTTGAACTTGCAACCTTTCGGTTACTAGTCCAATGCTCTAACCACTAGGCTAACCACTAATAACTTCACCATGCTCAAAGGGATATTCAATGTATGCTTTTTTTACCCATCTACCAATAGTTGCCCTTCTTTGCGAAATATTGGAAAACTTCCCTGGTCTTGTGGTTGAATCTGTGTTTGAAATTCACTGCTTGACTGAGGAACCTTACAGATAATTGTATGTGTGGGGTACAGAGATGAGGTAGTCATTCAAAAATGATGCTGCACACTATTATTGCACGCAGAGTGAGTCAATGCATCTTATTATGTGACAACAAAGGGGTTGAATACCTATTGACTCAAGACATTTCAGCTTTTACATTTGAATTAATTAACAAAAATCTTAATTTAATCCATTTTAAATTCAGGCTGTAACACAGCAAAATGTGAAAAAGTCAAGGGGTGTGAATACTTTCTGAAGGCACGGTCTAGGGAATAGGGTGCCATTTAGGACGCAAGCCCTTAGTTTTCCGCCAGTTCACAGGCCTAAGACATTTCAGCCTGAGTGGGTGGGCATTGGCTCAATGACTGCTGGGTGATTGGCTGAATAAAGTGGAAAGAAAGCTAGTTACTACCTGTGGAGATGGCATGTCTGATTGTATCAGGGATCAGCGCTCAAGAGCTAACAGGCCTGCCGCTCACTGCTCAGCCACCCGAGTCACCCAGGCCCAAAGACTGCCCCATCTCGCTCACTCTCTCATGGCCAACCACGGCCTACATATTGTAATGAAACAGCAGGGAGCAGGTCTCGAACCCTCGACCTTCGAGCCCGAGGTCCGACACTCTATCGACTGTGCCGCAAAAGCATGCTCGAGCGGCACAGTCAATTTAGGTGCGTATAAACCCAGGGTCGTTGCAATATATTGTAAAACAATGTAGTAGCCGTACTTGTTGAATGTCTAATATTCCTAGAAGCTACTGCTTTGAAGGAAAATGTACTTACTACGACTGATTTATGTGGTTGTCTCGCCTAGCTATCTTAAAATGAATGCACAAATTGTAAGTCCCTCTGGATAAGAGTGCCGGCTAAATTATTCAAATGTTTAAAAAGAAATTGAATACATATGTGGCATGTATAGTAGTTGGAGGGTGTAGCCTATGTTATTGTGCTTTCTATAAATGCCTTCGAAATGGACTCTAAGAGCACTCATAATGCTGTATTGTATTATAGTACAGATGTATAACACTGTTCCCATAGGCGCCTGAGCAATGGAGCAAACGGCGCAGCTGCACTCCCACTTACAAAATGGTGGTGCAAATGTATGTTTTTGCCCCCCCACTTTTCCCCAGAAAGGTATTATGATCCATTGGTTCATTTTTCATTTTCAATGATTAGTAATGTTTAAAGATACTTCCAATTTATATACAGTGCATTCGGAAACGATTCAGACCCCTTGACTTTTACGGCATTACTCTAAAATTGATAATTGTTTTTTCCCCTCATCAATCTACACACAATGACAAAGCGAAACCCATTTTTTAGAAATGTTTGAAAATGTATTAAAAATTGAAAACTGAAATCACATTTACATAAGTATTCAGACCCAAGCTCTGTCAGTTGGATGGAGAGCTTCGCTGCACAGCTATTTTCAGGTCTCTCCAGAGATGTTTGATCGGGTTTAAGTCTGAGCTCTGGCTGGGCCACTCAACGACATTCAGAGACTTGTCCCGACGCCACTCCTGTATTGTCTTGGCTGTGTGCTTAGGGTCGTTGTCCTGTTGGAAGGTGAACCTTCGTGGCTCGACGACTCATTGCGAGCTCACCGAACAGTGCTCCGGGCAGCCGAGCGGAAATGGAGGAAAACTCGCCTCCCTGCGGACCTGGCATCCTTTCACTCCCTCCTCTCTACATTTTCCTCCTCTGTCTCTGCTGCTAAAGCCACTTTCTTCCACTCTAAATTCCAAGCATCTGCCTCTAACCCTAGGAAGCTCTTTGCCACCTTTTCCTCCCTCCTGAATCCTCCCCCCCCCCCTCCTCCCTCTCTGCAGATGACTTCGTCAACCATTTTGAAAAGAAGGTCGACGACATCCGATCCTCGTTTGCTAAGTCAAACGACACCGCTGGTTCTGCTCACACTGCCCTACCCTGTGCTCTGACCTCTTTCTCCCTCTCTCTCCAGATGAAATCTCGCTTCTTGTGACGGCCGGCCGCCCAACAACCTGCCCGCTTGACCCTAGCCCCTCCTCTCTTCTCCAGACCATCTCCGGAGACCTTCTCCCTTACCTCACCTCGATCATCAACTCATCCCTGACCGCTGGCTACGTCCCTTCCGTCTTCAAGAGAGCGAGAGTTGCACCCCTTCTGAAAAAACCTACACTCGATCCCTCCGATGTCAACAACTACAGACCAGTATCCCTTCTTTCTTTTCTCTCCAAAACTCTTGAACGTGCCGTCCTTGGCCAGCTCTCCCGCTATCTCTCTCAGAATGACCTTCTTGATCCAAATCAGTCAGGTTTCAAGACTAGTCATTCAACTGAGACTGCTCTTCTCTGTATCACGGAGGCGCTCCGCACTGCTAAAGCTAACTCTCTCTCCTCTGCTCTCATCCTTCTAGACCTATCGGCTGCCTTTGACACTGTGAACCATCAGATCCTCCTCTCCACCCTCTCCGAGTTGGGCATCTCCGGTGCGGCCCACGCTTGGATTGCGTCCTACCTGACAGGTCGCTCCTACCAGGTGGCGTGGCGAGAATCTGTCTCCTCGCCACGCGCTCTCACCACTGGTGTCCCCCAGGGCTCTGTTCTAGGCCCTCTCCTATTCTCGCTATACACCAAGTCACTTGGCTCTGTCATAACCTCACATGGTCTCTCCTATCATTGCTATGCAGACGACACACAATTAATCTTCTCCTTTCCCCCTTCTGATGACCAGGTGGCGAATCGCATCTCTGCATGTCTGGCAGACATATCAGTGTGGATGACGGATCACCACCTCAAGCTGAACCTCGGCAAGACGGAGCTGCTCTTCCTCCCGGGGAAGGACTGCCCGTTCCATGATCTCGCCATCACGGTTGACAACTCCATTGTTTCCTCCTCCCAGAGCGCTAAGAACCTTGGCGTGATCCTGGACAACACCCTGTCGTTCTCAACTAACATCAAGGCGGTGGCCCGTTCCTGTAGGTTCATGCTCTACAACATCCGCAGAGTACGCCCCTGCCTCACACAGGAAGCGGCGCAGGTCCTAATCCAGGCACTTGTCATCTCCCGTCTGGATTACTGCAACTCGCTGTTGGCTGGGCTCCCTGCCTGTGCCATTAAACCCCTACAACTCATCCAGAACGCCGCAGCCCGTCTGGTGTTCAACCTTCCCAAGTTCTCTCACGTCACCCCGCTCCTCCGCTCTCTCCACTGGCTTCCAGTTGAAGCTCGCATCCGCTACAAGACCATGGTGCTTGCCTACGGAGCTGTGTGGGGAACGGCACCGCAGTACCTCCAGGCTCTGATCAGGCCCTACACCCAAACAAGGGCACTGCGTTCATCCACCTCTGGCCTGCTCGCCTCCCTACCACTGAGGAAGTACAGTTCCCGCTCAGCCCAGTCAAAACTGTTCGCTGCTCTGGCCCCCCAATGGTGGAACAAACTCCCTCATGACGCCAGGACAGCGGAGTCAATCACCACCTTCCGGAGACACCTGAAACCCCACCTCTTCAAGGAATACCTAGGATAGGATAAACCAATCCTTCTCACCCCCCCCCCCCCTTAAATTATTTAGATGCACTATTGTAAAGTGGCTGTTCCACTGATGTCAGAAGGTGAATTCACCAATTTGTAAGTCGCTCTGGATAAGAGCGTCTGCTAAATGACTTAAATGTAATGTAATGTAAATGTTAAATGTAGTCTGAGGTCCTGAGCGCTCTGGAGCAGGATTTCATTAAGGATCTCTCTGTACTTTGCTCCATTCATCTTTCCCTCAATCCTGACTAGTCTCCCAGTCCCCGCCGCTAAAAGAAACATCCCCACAGCATGATGCTACCACTACCATGCTTCCCCATAGGGATGGTGCCAGGCTTCCTCCAGATGTGAATCTTGGCATTCAAGACAAAGAGTTCATCGATCTTGGTTTCATCATACCAGAGAATCTTGTTTCTCATGGTCTTGAGAGCCCTTTTTGGCAAACTCCAAGTGGGCTGCCATGTGCCTTTTATTGAGTGGTGGATTCTGTCTGGCCACTCTACTATTAAGGCCTGATTGGTGGAATGCTGCAGAGATGGTTGTCCTTCTGGAAGATTCTCCCATCTCCATAGAGGAACTCAGGAGCTCTGTCACTCTGAACCATCGGGTTCTTGGTCACCTCCCTGACCAAGGCCCTTCTCCCCCGATTGCTCAGTTTGGCCGAGAGGCTAGCTCTAGGAAGAGTCTTGGTGGTTCCAAACTTCTTCCATTTAAGAATGATGGAGGCCACTGTGTTCTGAGACCTTCAATTACAGACATTTTTCGGTACCCTTCCCCAGACCTGTGCCTAGACACAATGCTGTTTCGGAGCTCTACGGACAATTCCTTCGACTTCATGGCTTGGTTTTTGCTCTGACATGCACTGTCAACTGTGGGACCTTATATAGACAGGTGTTTCTTTCCACATGTCCAATCAATTTAATTTATCACAGGTGGACTCCGTTAGAGTTGTAGAAAAATCTCAAGAATGATCAATGGAAACAGGATGCACTGAGTTCAATTTCGAGTCTCATAGCAAAGGGTCTGAATACTTATATGTATAAGGTATGTTTTTTATTTTTAATACATTTGCAAAACATTCTAAACCTGTTTTTGCTTTATCATTATGGGGTATTGTTTGTAGATTTTTTTTTTTCCCCCATCGAGACTTTAGGCAAGTCAGTTAAGAACAAATTCTTATTTACAATGACAACCCACTGTTCCCCAGTAGGCCAACTGCCTTGTTCAGGGGCAGAATGACAGATTTTTTCAAAAACGTTTAGAATAAGGTTGTAGCGTAATAAAATAAGGAAGCGGTCTGAATACTTTTTCCACATCTGAATGCCCTGTAGATTTATGGAACAGATCTATGATTTTACCAACCCCATAGATTGGAGATGGGCAGAAGCACAATCCTTCCATCTGGCCAGGCACTCTGTGTATGTGTGTTTAGGGGGGTGGGTGTCAAGACGAGCCCCAACAGATAAGATAAACTGGTGCGAGGGCCTGCCCCCCTGGGCCCTGAGCCAGTCTCTCCAAATGGCCTCCGTTGGTTGTCAGATTCCTGTCTGACACCGCCAGCGTCCGTGGCTCCCAACCCCCCCTTCTTCCCAACCCTAACCTCCACATTGACAGGACACTGTCACACTGTGTCTGAGTTATGGGCTGTGAGGACTCACCCTGTCAGAACCCTTACACACAGGACCCTACACATAGAGAGGGTGCGAAATGGGAATTGACCCGAGGTTGTGAGAAGTTTGGAATTGGACCTGATGGGAAGAGAGAGCAGTGAAAAGGTGTGCAGGGACAGATAGAGGAAACTGAGACAGGACTCTCATTCATTCAGTCAGAGTGGCCCAGTAAGGAGAGCGGAAATATTGTAGCGGGGGCTCTTGAGTGGCAGGGCTGAGGTGACACACAGACACACAGCAGTCAGAGGAAAAAAAGACCTACCTTGTGAAGCAGGTTCCTGTGACAGGTGACTTCTTTCTGCAGGTCTCCAGTCTGGGCCACCAGCTCATTACAGATGGTCTGGGCTTCCTCCTTAGGATCCAGGGATAACACCAGCTGGGGAGTGGAGAGAGGGAGAGAGTCCAGTCCAAAGAACAACCACAAGCCCCTACACTATACCTTGGCACTTCTTTTGATCTGAAAGTAATTGGATAAGTGTATGCAGTATGGCTAGATTTCAATAGTGAGCTTTCAGTTAGACACTATAGCACTTATTGATTAGCCTGGTGCACACAAACACGCGTACCTCAGAGGCTCGACGGGGGGAGGGGGATCGGCTGATGACGTCCTGCACGGTCTCGGTCAGGCAGCAGCGCTGCTGCCGCAGGCTAATCAGGAAGTTCTACAGCTCCTCACTCCTACAGGGAAGGACGCAGACACCATTATTAGACAGCTTCTCACTTACGGTAGACAACAATGAGCCAAAACCTCAAACAGGACATGGTTGTGGTACACTTCCAGCCAACTCGGTGATGATGAGTCTCTTCACACTTCGACCCCAAGTGTGTTTTAAGTATGACGGTCTGAGCTTAATTGTGTGGGTGAGCAGCACAACCCGTGTCCCTCCCAACCTCGGTCCTGGGGTCCCCCCCGTGTCCCTCCCAAACTCAGTCCTGGGGCAGCTCCGCAGTGCACATTTTTGTTTTTGCCCAAGAACTACTCAGCTGCTTCAAATGATCAAAGCTTGATGATGAGTTGGTTATTTGAATCAGCTGTGTAGTGCTCGGGCAAAAACCAAAATGTGCACATGGGGGGAGGCCCCAGGACCGAGTTTGGGAAACCCTGCCCTATACAATACGGTACAGTGCACCTAAACCAGGAGGGAGGGAAAGAGAGGCTGCCTGCAGCAGACAGACATCTTCCCCTCTGCTCTCCTATCCCTGTACTAAGTGTAGCAACGAGAGCCTATCAGTCTTTGGTGTGATAGATAAACTAACAGCGCTAAAGTCCCAGGTCACCGTGGAGGAGATAGTAACTCCAATCTGACTGACACTGTTTACACGGCAAGCTGACAGAGTGTGGGCATCACAAAACGGCTGCTACACATGCAGGGAAAGGTACCATTTCAAATCAAATAACCAACGAACACAGGACCAACAACAACAACACAGTGACTTTCAACGTGACAATCCCATAGGATAATATTGGAAGTAGAATGGCCCGTACGGAGGAGCTCAGTGACTTTCAACCGTCATAGGATATCACCTTTCTAACAAATCAGTTTGTCGAATTTCTGCCCTGCTAGAGCTGCCCCAGTCAACTGTAAGTGCTGTTATTGTGAAGCGGAAACATCTAGGATCAATACCTGCTCCGCTGCAAAGTGGTAGGTCACACAAGCTCACAGAAGGGGACTGCTGAAGCGTGTAGCGTGTAAAAATCATCTGTCCTCTATTGCAACACTCACTACAGAGTTCCAAACTGCCTCTGGAAGCAACGTCAGCACAATAACTTTTTGTCGGGAGCTTCATAAAATGGATTTCCATGAATGAGCAGCCGCACCCAAGCCTAAGATCACCATGCGCAATGCCAAGAGTGGTGTAAAGCTCACTGCCATTGGACTCTGGAGCAATGGAAACACGTTCTCTGGAGTGATGAATCACGCTTCACCATCTGGCAGTGTGACGGACAAATCTGGGATCGGCGGATGCCAGGAGAATGCAACCTGCCCAAATGCATAGTGCCAACTGTAAAGTTTGGTGGAGGAGGATTAATGGTCTGGGACTGTTTTTCATGGTTCTGACTAGGCCCCTTAGTTCCAGCGAAGGGAAGTCTTAACTCTACAGCATTCAATGACATTCTAAACTGTGCTTCCAACTTTGTGGCAACAGTTTGGGGAAGACCCTTTCCTGTTTCAGCATGACAATGACCCTGTGCGCAAAGCGAGGTCCATACAGAAATGGTGTGTCGATCGGTGTGCAAGAACTTGACTGGCCTGCACAGAACCCTGACCTCAACCCCATGGAGCACCTTTAGGGTGATTTGGAACGCCAACTGCGAGCCAGGCCTAATACCCCAACATCAGAGCCCAACCTCACTCATTGCGCTGAATGGAAGCAAGTCCCCGCAGCTATGTTCCAACATCTAGTGGAAAGCCCTTCCAGAAGAGTGGAGGATGTTTTAGCAGCAAAGCAGGGACCAACTCCATGTCAATGCCCATGATTTTGGAATGAAATGTTCGACGAGCAGGTTTCCACATACTTTTGGCCATGTACCAGCCCAACTAGAACATGAAATGGGCCACGTCAATATAACCCGGGTGAACTCTGAACAAGTGTAGCCACTACCTCCTGGGATGAGCATAGCCACATCCCTTATGCTGTATCTAGTGGTGTAATGTTTACAGTGTGGCCATCATCAGAGGATTTATCCCAGGGGATGTACAGTCTCTGTAAAAGTAGCCCGGTATGCCTGACATGAAAAGTAGAGTAGAGAGGAGAACATGGCCATAAGGCCTCAGGATTCATGACGTGAGGGGCTGCAGGCAGACATGGTCGCTTGGCCTGAGAGCTGGCCTGTCATCAGTCACAGAGAGGGTGGAAAGAGAGAGAGAGAGGGGGGGGGTGATTTCATTCCATCTCCTCTCACCTTACAAATCATTATGGCCCGCTTAAACCATTAGGACTCTGCTCTCAGAGACTTGAAGAGGCAGTGGGAGAATAACAGTGGGATCCGTCTGTCTGACGGATGACTTCCAGCACTGGAGAATGGACTGTGTACAGTATGCGGGGATGATGCTGAGACCTCGCCGGTGGGGAGGGGGTCCTGAATGTAATGTCTGAATCCTGGGGAGAGGATGTCCACAGCAGGGTTTCATAACCCCCCCCAGACATTTCACATTTTAGTTTTAACCCTAAACAGCCACACCTGATTCAATTAGTCAAGTAATCATCAAGCCCTTGACTAATTGAATCAGGTGTGGCAGTTTAGGGTTAAAACAAAAATGTGATGTGTCTGGGAGGGGAAGAGAGGGTTGCGAAACCCTGGTCTTTAGGCTTATGTGTTTAAAAGTATAATGCATGTGTAAACTTGGAAGGGATTACTCTAATAGAAAGAAAAAAAGATTTGTACTGTACCCGCTGTTTATATTCTCAAGCTGGCTGAGTGTGTCCAGGTCGACCCGGTCCAGATGCATCTCCTTCACCACACTCAGAACCTTCTGCTGGTCCTCTGGGTTGGAGATACCAATCTGAGGAAGAATGCAGTAGTAACACCTGGGAAACTCACCATCAACCCTAAGTTAGCCAGGGTTTACATTGTGTCATTACAATATTATGGATGTACATTACAGCCAATGCACTCATACTTGAATTGTGTCTCTTCTGAAAATGTCTAGTGTAAATGTGGCACAGGTGCAAACCAGACAGACAGACATGGAGGCCTTTCTTACCTTCTCCCTGGTCATCCTTCTCCCTGGTCATCCTTTTCCCTGGTCATCCTTCTCCATGGTCAACAAGTAACTCCAAGTGATGTCATTTTCATTCCCAGAAAACAAATAATACTCTGCATAAAAAAATATCTATATAATATGACAGCTTCAAACCCTGGCCTGCACCCTGAGATGTACATTACAGTTACAGTATGTGTTTGTGTAGCTACCTGCTATCAGTATGTAGTTGCGCCCCGCCATTCAGAGGCCGCCTGTTTTGCATGTTATTTTATTATGTTATACATTGTTTGCAAACTTATAAAACATTTTCTTTTTATCGATTTAAAAAAATCATTGTGTTAATAAAGCTGCATTTGAATATGGTCTCTTTTTTTTGCTTTCTTGAGTAAGGCAGCTCCAAAATGCAGGTGTTTCAGCCTAGCTCAATGCTTTCTGTGGTGGTGCGGTGAGCCAGCAGAAAATACGGAGCGTAGGGGATGGTAATGGCGGCAGTGTAGCCTAGTGGTTAGAGCATTGGACTAGTAACTGAAAGGTTGCAAGTTCAAACCCTTGAGGTGACAAGGTACAAATCTGTCGTTCTGCTCCTGAACAGGCAGTTAACCCACTGTTCCTAGGCCGTCATTGAAAATAAGAATTTGTTCTTAACTGACTTGCCTAGTAAAATAAAGGTAAAAAAAATGTTCTCTAGTTTTCTGATCTTGGCTCGGTGTTCTGTCACTCATGGGGACACTACGTCACTGCAAAATCTACAGGGAGAACGCAAAAATTCAAGCAACTTGGGTGCTGCCATAGAGTTACATTAAAAGTGCCGATACAAGAAGGCTCAAGGAAGGAATCAGTGGCTAACTGCAAGCGTTTCAAAGCAATCACTAGCCTGCTATTCAGTGGAGTGAGTGTGTGGTCCAAGTCTGGATGTAAGGGTCTCTTTTCCAAGCTTAAAAGAGAACATTCAACATTATGAGCTAGAGAACTTTGAATACATGTCATGCTGTCAATCCAGCATGATTGCTGACGTGTTCAAAACAACTGGAAACTCAGAACTAGGACATCTCAGACTTCAGTGAGTTCAAGAAAACTGGGAACTCTGGAAAAACAACGAGCTCCTACCGGAAAAATAAGTTTTGAACAGTCATCCAACTCGGAATTCCAAGCAGGGAAAACTGTCTTCTTTCTAGAGCTCCGAATTGAAGATCACTGACATCATGATTCAACATTGTTTTTATCCGAGTTCCCAGGTGTCTTGAAAGCACCATAAATCCAGAGAATGCCAGTGCCATGTGCCTCAGCCTAATAATTTGGTCCCTTTCCCCCTCAACTGAGCTTACTGTTCTGACTTGGTGGTGCACATGTAGCCTGTTTTAGAGAAATGTAATCATCAACTATTGTAAAAGCTTTCATTGTCTGCTTTATACGCCCCCTTTATTTAACCTACGGTTCTGACTTGGTGTACAGGGAGAATACTATAAGAATGGCCCATGTTCTGAATTCTGTCCCTGTACATTTCAAAAGTGCTGAACAAATAGTTATATTTACTACGTCTGTCCTAGCTCACTCATGTCTTAATCGAAATTATGGATTGCATCTTATCTGCTCGTCGTCCCTTATGCCATAGTTTGTACATGTCAATTGTCAGTAGAAACCACATATGGCAAGTCCACCATAACAGCTATGTTTGTTTCTTTAAATTTTAAAGGCAGTAAATGAGGCTGAATTAATTGTTACGCTGTATGGTAAACCGTGGGGTGTTGGGTTGAGCGTGCAAAGATAGAGACTGAGATTTTTAGTCCGCAAAAACAACTTTACTATGACAGAAAATAAACATAAAGAAAATCACTTAAGTTTGGCTCGGCCCTTCTCTACTTTTGCTCGGTGTCAGTCTCTCCCCGTTCTCCCTCACGGTGTGCCACAGTGATCCTTTTATTTGGCCTCCACGGCTGGTTGGCACTTTCCCTAATTACCTTCACTTGGAGCTGTCTGTGTCTGGGTGCCCAGCTCCCGTATTCCCAGCAGAGTGAGCCAACGTCGCCTCACGTACCTCCCCTCTATTACCATCCCCCGGGGTAGACCTTCTGGGATACCACAGCTGCAAGACAAGGCTCCGCTGATAGCCAGGTGTTGCAGTGGTAAGGAGTCACTCCATGGTTCTGAAAAGAAAGCTCTGCTGTTGACAGGTTTATGTAGTTTGTGGGCAGAGTTTGTCACCGTTATAGTGCAATTCATGTATTGTTTAGTGTTTCGCAGTGTAGTGGCTTTGCTGGCATGAATCTAAAACATATTTTTTTAGTTTGCCCCACCAAGATTTACAGTTGAAGTAGGAAGTTTACATACACTTAGGTTGGAGTCATTAACTTGTTTTTCAACCACTCTGCAAATGTCTTGTTAACAAACTATAGTTTTGGCAAGTCGGTGCATGACACAAGTAATTTTTCCAACAGTTGTTTACAGACAGATTATATCACTTAGAATTAAATGTATCACAATTCCAGTGGGTCAGAAGTTTACATACACACCAAGTTGACTATGCCTTTAAATAGCCTTGAAATTTCCAGAAAATGATGTCATAAGCTTCTGGTAGGCTAATTGACACCATTTGAGTCAGTTGGAGGTGTACCTGTGGATGCATTTCAAGGCCTACCTTCAAACTCAGTGCCTCTTTACTTGACATCATGGGAAAATCAAAAGAAATCAGCGATACCTCAGGAAAAATATTGTAGACCTCCACAAGTCTGGTTCATCCTTGCGAGCAATTTCCAAACTCCTGAAGCTACCACATTCATCTGTACAAACAATAGTACGTAGGTATAAACACCATGGGACCATGCCGCCGTCATACCATTCAGGAAGCAGACGTGTTCTGTCTCCTAGAAATGAATGTACTTTGGTGCAAAAAATGCAAATCAATCCCAGAACAACAGCAAAGGACCTTGTGACGATGCTGGAGGAAAAGGGTACAAAGTATCTATATCCACAGTAAAACGAGTCCTATATCGACACAACCTGAAAGGCTGCTTGGCAAGGAAAAAGCCACTGCTCCAAAACTGCCATTTAAAAAAGCCAGACTACAGTTTGCAACTGCAAATGGGGACAAAGAGTACTTTTTGGAGAAATGTCCTCTGGGGGAGGATTGCAAGCTGAAGAACACCATCCCAACCGTGAAGCACAGGGGTGACAGCATCATGCTGTGGGGCTGCTTTGCTACAGGAGGGACTGGAGCACTTCAAATGTGTATATGTATATATATAATATATGTATGTATGTATGTATATATATATATTTATATATATATATATATGTATATGTATGTATATATATATGTATGTATGTATGTATGTATGTATATATATATGTATATATATATATGTATGTATATATATATATGTATGTATATATATATATGTATATATATATGTATGTATATATATATATATATATGTATATATATGTATGTATGTATGTATGTATGTGTGTGTGTGTGTGTGTGTGTGTGTGTGTGTGTGTGTGTGTGTGTGTGTGTGTGTGTGTGTGTGTGTGTGTGTGTGTATATAATATATATAAATATATAATACATTAAAAATTCTGCCTAAAATATTTCAGAAAAGATAAACATTGACAGTTTAAACAGGCCAGATTAGAACACTGAATCTTCAACAGTGAGACATATGGCATGAGATAAAGGGATATTTTGCAGATTTAGCAGCTAGTCCCAAGATAGGACTAAACAAGTATGAAGGTTTTAATGGGATAGGGCATTTCCCTTAATGTCCACTAGAAGGCCACAAATACACAATCATGGCTCCTGGCCTCCACTGACAGATGTGATGGGGCCTTTTCTCAATTCATCTTTCCTCGATTCCTCGCCTCCTCCAATATGGTTGAGAAGAGGAGATGGGATGCGAGGAATAGTAAGACGAACTGAGGTTAAACCATGTTCTCCCCTCTTCTTGGAGGCAGCAGGGGGATCGGGGTCCCTCTTGAAGAACTTAGGTCTCCTCGGAGATGGTCACCAGGGCATGGCCTGGGGACGCCAGGATCTTGGCAATCTGAGGGGGAAGAAGAGCAGATATATATGATATAATGTTGAGATATGACCTTTGTGTCCTGTAACTCTTCCCCATTTGGTTTAAAATGGGTTTTACAAGAGACAGGGAAAATGGACTGCCATTTCAAACTGCGTGGTAAACCTAGTTTTGCTGTGGTCAAAGTGGTGGTTGATGTTTACCTGTGGTCGTTTTCAATGCCAGAGTTATGTATTTAGTTGTGTACATAGTTGTGGTCAAACTAAGTGGTTTGATTTGTTTCTACCTGTGGTCGTTTGAAGACTTTGCTACTGACACAGCCAATCTTTCCTGCTTTGGTCTTGTCTGTCCCCAGCTAGAGAAGCTTGAGGACCGGCTCCTCTCTGCCATACTGCACCGCCACAGTCGGGACCTGGGGGTCAAAGCTCACAGGTTATCAACTACAATCAACTTCTAGGACCATCCTATATACTTATCATTGAAGGCCCAGTGCAGTCAAAAAATAGATTTTCTGTTTTATATTGACCTCCACACTGAGGTTGGACTAGTACTGTGAAATTCTGAAAAGTATGATAATGTCCACTTAGTTTACGAGCTGTTTGAAAAGACCGCCTGAAATTGGTGGGATGGCGTTTTGGCCTGCCTGGTGACATCACCAGGTGGTAAAGTATTTAATAGACCAATAGGAAAGAGCGTTCCAAACCACTCACTGCATTGGACCTGCAGAAATTTAATTAGACAAAAAATTTTAAATCCCCATAGAAATCTGTCACTTTAAGGTAGAGAGATGTTTTTTCTTCCATTGGATGCGTCTCAATCCACCACATCCGTCAATGTCACACTTCCGCATCTTCCTGAAAGGTGACCAACCTAGAGCGGTGATTTGTCAGACCATGAGACATCCTAAAAATGGGTCTTCTCACAAAATCGCCTGAAGCATCCGAACAGTTTGGCCTACACACTATTATCACACCTCCATGGAAAGATGAGTGTTCTCAGTATTGATCTATGACCCCTACAAGAGTCTTGGGACTCGTCTGAAGTTGGTACAGCCGATCTGCCAACTTCTGGCTGTAGCGTCCGAGCATTTTGGGGCACACACTAATATGACCCCTTTGTGGAAAGATGAGATTCTCACAAACACGTACATGTTGTTTTGCTCTAGGATGCCCACATGCCTCACAAGACTCATCTGAAGGTCCCACAGTTCCAGGTTAAAAAATGAATGGAAGTACACTATATATACAGAAGTATGTGGACACACTTTCAAATGAGTGGATTCTGCTATTTCAGCCACACACACACCTATTGCTGACAGGTGTATAACATTGAGCACACAGCCATACAATCTCTATAGACAAACATTGGCAGTAGAACAGACTTAATGAAGAGCTCAGCGACACTCACTACCGAGTTCCAAACTGCCTCTGGAAGCAACGTCAACACAATAACTGTTCGTCAGGAGCTTCATGAAATGGGTTTCCATGGTCGAGCAGCCGCACACGAGCCTAAGATCACCATGAGCAATGACAAGCGTCGACCGGAGTGGTGTAAAGCTCGCCGCCATTGGACTCCTGAGCAGTGGAAATCCATTCTCTAGAGCGATGAATCCAATTCAACATCTGGCAGTCCAACGGACTAATCTGGGTTTGGCGGATGCCAGGGGAACCCTACCTGCCCAAATGCATA
Source organism: Oncorhynchus masou masou (assembly GCF_036934945.1). Classification (NCBI taxonomy): domain Eukaryota; kingdom Metazoa; phylum Chordata; class Actinopteri; order Salmoniformes; family Salmonidae; genus Oncorhynchus; species Oncorhynchus masou. The sequence goes on from NC_088242.1 coordinate 54,262,051, forward strand.
GTGCAAATGCAAAATATGGTGGAGGAGAAATAATGGTCTGGGGCTGTTTTTCATGGTTCGGGGTTAGGCCCCTTAGTTCCAGTGAAGGGAAATCTTAATGCTACAGCATACAATGACATTCTAGTCGATTTTGTGGCAACAGTTTGGGGAAGGACCTTTTCTGTTTCACCATAACAATGCCCCTGTGCACAAAGAAAGGTCCATACAGAAAAGATTTGTTGAGATCGGTGAGGAAGAACTTGACTGGCCTGCACAAAGCCCTGATGTCAACCCCATCAAACACCTTTAGGATGAAATGGAACTGGCAGTCAAGTTGGGCGATTTAATCACCCAACATCCATGACCGACCTCACTAATGCTCTTTTGGCTGAATGGAAGCAAGTCCCGACAGCAACATCTAGTGGAAATCCTTCCCAGAAGAGTGGAGGCTTTTATAGCAGCAAAGGGGGACTAACTCCATATTAATGCCCATGATTTTGGAATGAGATGTTTGACGAGCAGGTGTCTACACACTTTTAGTAATGTAGAGTATATATGGAGACTTTAGTGCCAAAAATAAGGGGTTAAATACAAATAATTCCTCATCTTTCTTATCTCTTAAATATAGGACAGACACTTCAGAACAAACTTCCTTTAGATTTGTCTGTTGTTCCATGTAGTGAATCTGTTATTTAAGGTGTTTGTATGAGCTAATAGCAGTAAGGGGGCGGCAGGTAGGCAAGTGGTTAGAACGTTGAATTAGTAACCGAAAGGTTGCAAGATCAAATCCCTGAGCTGACAAGGTCAAAGTCTGTCATTCTGCCTCTGAACAAGGCAGTTAACCCACTGTTTCTAGGTTGTCAATTTAAATAAGAGTTTGTTCTTAACTGACTTGCCTAGTAAAATAATAGTGTTACATTTAAAAAAGTGTTTTATAGAAAATGTTTATACTTCAAGGGGTCTTCAAATCAAATAACTAAATGGTCCTTGATATGACATTCTTAAAACAATTCCATATATACTGAACAAAAATATAAATGCAACATGTAAAGTGTTGGTTCAATGTTTCATGAGCTGAAATAAAATATCATAGAAATGTTCCATTGGAAATGTTCCATTGACACAAAAAGCTCATTTCTCTCAAATTTTGTGCACAAATTTGTTTACATCCCTTTTAGTGATAATTTCTCCAATGCCAAGACAATCCAGCCACCTGACAGGAAGCTGATTAAACAGCATGATCATTATACAGGTGCACTTTGTGCCGGCGACAATAAAAGGCCACTCTGAAAAGTACAGTTTTGTCACACGGGGCTTACACCAGGGTGCCCCAACTGGCGGCCGTCGGGCCGAATTTGGCCCGCAGGTGGTTCCATTTGCCCCCTCCAGGTTTTCCGAGCAACAAAAAAATAAACAAAAATAACTTACTTTTTTTTATGTTCATTGTTGGACACAAAAGACTGTAAAAACAGCAGGAAATCAGCTCCAAGTGATTTTAATTTAAGGAATCTGTTCCCATGTATTCCGATGCATAATAGAGAGACACGTGATCGTGTACAAATGCAAGCCAAGTTTGAAATGATTGTTATAGTCAAAGATATCTGTTTTGGCTTCGTGCGGTCAATTCACATTCTACGAACCATCCACTCAAACAAAAAATCGTCCCGCAGGTTGAATCTAGTTGACGATCCCTGACTTAGACTGCTATGGGTTAATCATCACCATGTCACTACTCATATCAATCACAGTCAAAATTAAGGAAAAGAATGTAAAAGCATTTGATTGGTGTAAGCATGGGCTGGACAGAGTTTCCACCATATATGTTAAAACAGTCATTTTTTCAAATCTGTCTCCAAAGGGAAACAAAAAATTCCACACTTGGGGAGAAAGAAGGGATTATTGGGATGCAGGGAGCACTGAGCTATGAAACCAAAGCGTTCTCTTATGCAACAGGCATCACGCCAGGTGAGGTGGGCACCATCCTTACTGTGTACCAATTTTCATCCTGGGAGTTGACCTCTGCCCCGTGAGACACCAGCAAGTTGATTACCTGACTGTAGTTGTCTCGGGACACCAGCATCAGGGAGGTCATACGAGACCTGGGAATAGAATAAAATATAATATATTGTTTACTGTACATTTTTGAGAGAAGCAGACATTTGTCTTTTCCCAAGCTAAACTTGTCTCCTGCCTATCTGGGTAAGAAATAACGAGTGGTAGGACTGGTTTTGAACACTTGAAACCACTGGAGGGCAACAGACACCAAGCCCTCAACTTGAGTGACCAACTACAGCAGGGTTCTCCAAACTCATCGCCCCCCCCCCCTCCCCCTGGATGCACGGTTCAGTTTCCACCCTAGCACTACACAGATGATTCAAATAACTCCCCATCAAGCTGGTTATTTGGGTCAGCTCTGTAGTGCTTGGGTAGAATCTGGGGGGGGGGGCAGGGCTGAGTTTTGGAAACCCTGAACTCCAACAGACCTGGACATCTTACATTCTCTGTGGAAACATACTGTAAGGGAGCAATTGTTTTCAAACATACACTGCGGCACATGGCTTTGACAGCTTTAGGGTAACATAAAAACATATACTACTTTAAGTTACAATAAGTAAAACAACTATTGTAAGTTCAGTATTACTTAGTGATTCACCACACTGTTTGTCCCAAACAAGCTATGCTCTAGGTCTAGGTTAATGAGACTTGGCACCCAAAACACAATGTTATTGGGCAAGAGTGAGGCAGCCCATGCCACTGATCACCCGTCCCATTGTGCCAAAGTTCAGTATGTTGAGCAACAAATCGACAAGTGTAAATAACCATTGATAAAACTCAACTTTATCACCCGTGACTCAGTCAGAACAGAGGGTAAGAAACTACATCAGTCCAGAGGTGTGGGAACGCCCTATGGTCATTCATCACAATGTGACGTTTCCCAGGGCCAGAGGGGTGTGTGTGTGTGTGTATTGGTGACATCTAGCCCCAGAGTCAGGGGCATATTAATCCTCATCTTGACATATTCCAGGCATTCACTTTTTACTTCCTCTTTGACCACATGAGACATGACAGGCTCCCGAGGGTCACTGAGGGTTTTAGTTTCCTGAGAACCTGTTTTCCCAAGATGTTGGTCTCAGTGGCAAACAGGTGACAAGGTTGTTCGCTCGCCGCGGGGGTGCAGCCAAAGAGTGAAGGGGTGGTGTGTCGTGTGTGTGTGTGTGTGTGTGTGTTTGTACTTTAAGTGTTTTTGATCACCAGTTCCCACACAAGAGCAGAGAATCGATACAAGACGTTTTTTTTTGCAAAAAACTCAGCTGAAACTCAGGTTTCAGCTGAAACTGATTTCCAACTCTTATCCAGCTGACGGGTCATTAGGCGACAGGAAAAAGCTTGACATTCAGCTGGTATCCAAAAGTGTTTACAAGCCAGAGGACAGGTACAGTGGAGGTAGCAGAGGACAAACTAGAGATGTGATCATGTAGCCTATTGTCTATGCAAAAACCCAACATCTTGCTCCTGAACAATCACAGCATCTTTAGGGGTTAATTTGTTTATGAGACTGAGGGAAGGAAATGCAGCTGGTATGAATTGCTGGTCAAAATCTCAGAATGTAAAAGCCAATGGGGGGGGCGGGGAATATTTCTCTGCCCACAAGAACCCCTGGTCTTCTTTCTTCTCCTCCCTTTGCTGAAACACAGTTTTTCCCCCCCTTTCCACTTGTCCACATCCTCTCTGTCTTTTGTTACCGTTCTTCAAATATTTTGGCTGGAGAGGAAACAATCAATTTCCTACCCTGCCTGCTCTTGTTCACTCTCTGGCTGGTGTGTGTTGTAGGGCTCTGGGTGGTGTGTGTTGGAGGGCTCTGGGCGGTGGGCATGAGACAAGGGTGGTGGAGAGTTTGTGAGGGCGGTGGAGGTGAAAGGGAGAGGGCGAAGTTCAGGGCTTCATCCTTCGCTTGCCATGAGAAATGTCCACAGATGATGACAACGGGTAAGTGGTTCCAGAATCCCCCTCCCTCCTCTCTCTCCCTCACTTTCCATCCCTCCCTCCCTCACTCTTTGTGTCTGGGCAGCATCAGGCAGTGTACAGTACAGTGAGTTTAGGTGGTGTGGGGGGGCTCTTTCCCCCCGCTCCATGAGTGTTTGTTTTTTGTCTGTCTGAAGAGGGCCTGGGTACATGTGCATGCAGATGCCATAACAGGACATTCCACACAGAAGACCAATGTAGACACACCAACCAACACTGACACACACACACACACATGCCGTACTCCATGTGTTGCAGTGGTGTACGGGGACAGTGTTGACAGCAAAGGAAGAAGTCTTAAGGTAGTCAAGGCCAGGATCAAACCCAGACATGGTTGCGAGGCAATGGGAAACACTGCCTCTATCATAGTACGTTCCATCACATTGAACAATGTATTAAAGAGCTATCAGAATATAAAGTGTAATCAGAACATACTATTAAAGAATTAGCATGACATATTCTGTAATCTATTGTATATTATCTTCACCCATACAATGTATATGAACAGGAACTTCAAACTGTACTGCATGTGACCTTTTGTAATCTGCACTTCAAAAATGACAGTGTGGTCCTTATTGTCTAGTGAACTGAAATGAAATTAGTGTTTCACATTCATAGTCACCCAGGGATAGGAGGCTTGCATGTTCACATATCATTCCCTGTGCTGCGGAGTCTAAAATGTACTGTGTGTATCTTGTGATGATATTGAATGGAATTTCACTCTATGAAATGCACAGACCCACTCATTCTCATGCGCACACAGACACAGAGTCCCTCACTTGTTGAATGTGTTGGGGTCAGCGTTTCTGGACAAGAGCAGCTCCACACACTTGACCATCTTGTCCTCGCTGGCAGAAGCCATGCATGCAGCCATCAGTACCGTGTACTGGGTCTATGCTTGTGTGAGGACACAGACACACACACACACAAAACATAACAGCATTAGTACTGGGACATATATTCAGTAACCAATTATCCCCATTTTGCATATTCTTATTTAAATATTGCCGGTGATTCCATTCAATGATGACAACTAAACAACAGAACATGTCAACGGATAAAATCATGAGTCATGACAATAATAAAATCATGAGTCATGACAATAATAAAATCATGAGTCATGACACATTAAATCATGAGTCATGACAATAATAAAGAGCCAGGCATCACACCAAACAGAGCAGGATGAGACGGGATGTTAGAATTGTGAAGTTGGTAGCATTCACATTGATGTGGTCAATATTATTTTATCTTAATCTGGGAACTGTGGTGTTCTCTATGGGGTTGACTTCAGTGGAATTGTCTTGCCTCTGACTCGGAACACGATAAGGACTCTTATTCTTGGTATGGAACATTTGTAAAATACAGGGAATATAAAATCTGCATTCTACTTTGGCACTGACTGACTGACTGTGTGTTAGGGTTTAAAATGTTCCAGGTATTTTCCAAATGTTCCATCCCGAGATTAAATCACTTTTCTCCCGGGTAACCCGGTATTTCCTGCCAAAAGTGTAATTCGGAAACATATACTGTAAGTATGTCTGGATTTGATTAGAGCGTTGATCGGGATGAAAATTCAAGCCAAATGCTACCTGCTACCTACATTAAATACATTGTATAAGCCCTACATTAAATACATTGTATAAGCCCTACATTAAATACATTGTATGAGCCCAGGCCCAAAAAACCAAATGATTATCCAATACATATGACATATGACAGGCTACAGGCTACTGCACATTGCGCCTGACAGAAAAGTCCATAGATGTATGTACTCTTGGGTAAATAAATGAAACCAGCTCCAGTAATCTTTTTGAGTGTGGACTCTATTCCTGTACTATATTGTTATATGAACCAAAATTACTCACCTCTTTTAAATTATGAAGCTGGGAGAGAAGAAGAGATGCTGGTGCAGGACATGCGGCCTACAAAGTTACAATTATAGGATCCCGAATTTATTCTTCATTTTGAAATATAATAGAGCCTATTTGACATGCGTATTACCTCCTCTTGCTTGCTCTATTGTTGCTTCATTCCTTTCTTACTCAACAGTTAAGTGAACTACGTTTCCTTGGCCTTATCTTCATCATTGTAATGACGTGGTTGAATACTATAAGACTAAGACACAGATGGCTTTCACTTCTCTTCACGAAGATTGAATTTGTATTTATTAAGGATCCCCATTCCTGGGGTCCTGCAACATTAAGGCAGTTATAACATGACATTACATTTCGGGAACATTTTACCCAATACATTTAGTGTGTTGCCACTACTCCACTATCACATTTTACAATACAACATCCATGTGTACATGTGTCTTATCATGTGTGTGTGTGTCTCTTCACAGTCCCCGCTGTTCCATAATGTGTATTTGTATCTGTTTTTTAAATCCGATTCTACTGCTTGCATCAGTTACCTGATGTGGAATAGAGTTCCGTGTCGTACTGTGTGCCTCCCATAGTCTGTTCTTGACTTGGGGATTGTGAAGAGACCTCTGGTGGCATGTCTTGTGGGGTATGCATGGGTGTCCGAGCTGTGTGCTAGTAGTTTCAACAGACACCTCGGTGCATTCAACTAGCCAATACTTCTTACAAAAACTAGTAGTGGTGAAGTCAATCTCTCCTCCACTTTGAGCCATGAGTGATTTACTTGCATAACGTTGTCAGCGGTCTGTGTACTTTTAAGGGCCAGTCGTGCTGCCCTGTTCTGAGCCAAAATGTTATATTCCGAGGTCCTTCTTTGTGGCACCTGACCACACAACTGAACAGTAGTCCATGTGCGACAAAATTAGAGCCTGTAGGACCTGCCTTGTTGATAGTGTTTATTATGGACATACTTCTCCCCATCTTAACTACTGTTGTATCATTATGTTTTGACCATGACAGTTTTACAATCCAGGGTTACTCCAAGCAGTTTAGTCACCTCAATTTGCTCAATTTCGACATTATTCATTACACAATTCAGTTGAGGTTTAGGGTTCAGTGAATGATTTGTACCGAATACAATGCTTTTAGTTTTTTAAATATTTAGGACTAACTTATTCCTTGCCACCCATTCTGAAAATAACTGCAGCTCTTTGTTAAGTGTTGCAGTAATTTCAGTCGCTGTAGTAGCTGATGTGTATGGTATCATCTGCACACATAGACAAACTGGCTTTACTCAAAGCCAGTGGCATGTTGTTAGTAAAGATTGAAAAAAGTAAGGGGCCTAGACAGCTGCCCTGGGGAATGATGGAGCTGAGTTTGCCTTTTTGCCCAAAATTGAATTTTAGGTGCTCCAAAGCTTTTAACTATCATTCTTTGTCATGTATCTTTGTTTCATACTGTAGTATGGTTTATTCTTTATTTTGTGATTTCTCAATTTAGAATATGTTTGTGAATCGATTGTGCAGCCAGACTTATTTGCCATTCCTATTGCATCGTCCCTCTCCGCCATTACATTTTGAAATTCCTCATCAATCCACAGGGATTTAACCGTTTTTACAGTCCTTTTCGTAATGGGTCCATGCTTATTAGTAACTGGAATAAGTCATTTCAAAAATGTATGAAGTGCAGTGTCTGGTTGCTCCTCATTACACACCACAGAGCAACAAATATTTTAATGGTAATGGGTCTGAATAAATAACTGCTGTAGCCTATCGCCATCACACGTTCTCTCTTCTTTCCCTGTGAGTTATTTTGGCCGCTGTATTTAACATTCAGCAAACGAGAGCAAGCTTTCATCTCTCTTAAAATTGTCTATTAGTATAAGAAATGATCCCAAAAAAAATCAACAAGCTATTCTAGTCTAGCTTTTCCTGGGACTCCACAAGAGCTAAGGAGAGAGGCCAGAGGAGATCAGGTGCTTACTGCACAAGAGTGGAGACATAGGTTACAAGTTAGAAGCATATGCAGATTAACCCAGTATTCATAAGCAACATAAGGTTAATATTGCATTGAGGTTATTACATGAAAGAGGTAGGCTAGGACATCTATATACTATTCCTTCAGAAAGCATTTCCACCCCTTGATATATTCCACATTTTGTGTTCCATCCTGAATTCAAACAGGGTAGCCTAGTGGTTAGAGCGTTGGATCAGTAACCGAAAGGTTGCAAGTTTGAATCTGTCCTTCTGCCCCTGAACAGGCAGTTAACCCACTGTTCCTAGGCCGTCATTGAAAATAAGAATTTGTTCTTAACTGACTTGCCTAGTAAAATAAAGGTCAAATTAAAAAAAATAATAACAATTTTTAAATCACACCCATTTACACACAATACCTCATAATGACAAAGTGAAAAAATGTTTTTAGACATTTTAACAAATTGTATTGAAAATGAAATACAAAAATATCTCATTTACATAAGTATTCACACACCTGAATCAATCATTTGTAGCAGCACCTTTGCCGGCGATGACAGCTTTGAGTCGTCTTGGTTATACAGTGCCTTGCAAAAGTATTCACCCCCCTTGGCGTTTTTCCTATTTTGTTGCATTTCAACCTGTATTTTTAAAATTATTTTTATTTGGATTTCATGTAAATGGACATACACAAAATAGTCCAAATTGTTGAAGTGAAATGAAAAAAAAAATACTTGTTTAAAAAAATAAAAAGTGGACTGTTCTCACCCCCTTTGCTATGAAGCCCCTAAATAATATCTGGTGCAACCAATTACCTTCAGAAGTACCATAATTAGTTATATAAAGTCCACCTGTGTGCAATCTAAGTGCCACATGATCTGTCACATAATCTCAGTATTTAAACACCTGTTCTGATAGGCAGAGGAGTCTGCAACACCACTAAGCAAGGGGCACTACCAAGCAAGTGGCACAATGAACACCAAGGAGCTCTCCAAACAGGTCAGGGACAAAGTTGTGGAGAAGTACAGATCAGGGTTGGGTTACAAAAAAATATCCATTAAATCCATTATTTAAAAAATGGAAAGAATATAGCACCACAACAAACCTGCCAAGAGAGAGCTGACCACCATAACTCATGGACCAGGCAAGGAGGGCATTAACCAACAAAGAGACCAAAGATAACCCTGAAGGAGCTGCAAAGCTCCACAGCGGAGATTAGAGTATCTGTCCATAGGACCACTTTAAGCCATACACTCCGCAGAGCTGGGTTTTATGGAGGAGTGGCCAGAAAAAAAGTAATTACTTAAGGAAAAAATAAGCAAACACATTTGGTGTTCACCAAAAGGCATGTGAGAGACTCCCCAAACATATGGAAGAATGTACTCTGATCAGATGAGAATAAAATTGAGATTTTTGGCCATCAAGGAAAACGCTATGTCTGGCGCAGACCCAACACCTCTCATCACCCCGAGAACACCATCCACTCTGACCAGTTTCCCAGTCCCTGCCGATGAAAAACATCCCCACAGCATGATGCTGCCACCACCATGCTTCACTGTGGGGATGTTTTTCATCGGCAGGGACTGGGAAACTGGTCAGAATTGAAGGAATGATGGATGGTGATAAATGCAGGGAAATTCTTGAGTGAAACCTGTTTCAGTCTTCCAGAGATTTGAGACTGGGACGGAGGTTCACCTTCCAGCAGGACAATCACCCTAAGGATACTGCTAAAGCAATACTCGAGTGGTTTAAGGGCAAACATCATTTAAATGGTTTGGAATGGTCTAGTCAAAGCCCAGACCTCAATCCAATTGAGAATCTGTGGTATGACTTAAAGATTGCTGTCCACCAGCGGAACCCATCCAACTTGAAGGAGCTGGAGCAGTTTTGCCTTCAAGAATGGGCAGAAGATGTGTCAAGTTTGTAGATACATACTCCAAGAGACCTGCAGTTGTAATTGCTGCAAAAGGTGGCTCCACAAATTATTATAAAAACATTTTTTTGGGGGGGGGGGGGTAGTGAATATTTATGCACGCTCAAGTTCTGTTTTTTTATCTTATTTCTTGTTCGTTTCACAATAAAAATGATTTTGCATCTTCAAAGTGGTAGGCATGTTGTGTAAATCAAATGATACACCCCCCCCCCCAAAATCAATTTTAATTCCAGGTTGTTAGGCAACAAAATAGGAAAAATGCCAAGGGGGGGTTGAATACTTTTGCAAGCCTCTGTATCAGCTTTTAACATCTGGATTTGGGGATTTCTCATTCTATAAAACAGAAATACCTTATTTACATAAGTTCCTCTGTGGAGATGGGGAACCTTCCAGAAGGACAACCATATCTGCAGCACTCCACCAATCAGCTATTTGTGGTAAAGTGGCCAGACGGAAGCCCCTCCTCAGTAAAAGGTACATGTCTTACATTTTTTATACATTTGTAAACATTTCTAACAACCTGTTTTTGCTTTGTCATTATGGGGTATTGTGTGTAGATAAGGGGGGGAAACGATTACATCCATTTTAGAATAAGGCTGTAACACAAAATGTGGAAAAAGTCAATACTTTCCGAATGCACTGTATCAATCTTGAAAAGGATTATCTATTTTAGATGCAGTTTGAATGCAATTGATGGAGAGAAAGAGAGTGTCGTGTGCACAATAATTTAAAGCAACGATATTCAAGTGATAGTCTATTAAAACCTTGCAGCTGCAATTAAAATTAAAATAATCGTTACTATTAAAAAATAAGGTGACCCCCGAAAGCAAAAAGGAAATGTGAAAATTACAAGCGCATTCAGAAATATTAGTCCTAATATTAATGTAGGCTATGCTGCAGCAAATGTACCTGACAATAAAAAAAAATAAAAAACTGATGAGAGAATACATGCACTGTGAACTGTGCTCCATATGAGATACAGTGGGGCAAAAAAAGTATTTAGTCAGCCACCAATTGTGCAAGTTCTCCCACTTAAAAAGATGAGAGAGGCCTGTAATTTTCATCATAGGTACACTTCAACTATGACAGACAAAATCAGAAAAAAAATCAGAAAATCACATTGTAGGATTTTTGATGAAATTATTTGCAAATGATGGTGGAAAATAAGTATTTGGTCACCTACAAAGCCAGTGGTATGTCTTTAGTAAAGATTGAAAAAAGTAAGGGGCCTAAACAGCTACCCTGGATAATTCCCGATTCTACCTGGGATATGTTTGAGAAGCTTCCATTAAAGAACACCTGTGTTCTGTTAGACAAGTAACTCTTTATCCACATTATAGCAGGGGGTATAAAGCCATAACATCTACTGTATCTTTTTCCAGCAGCAGACTATGATCAATAATGTCAAAAGCTGCACTGAAGTCTAACAAGACAGCCTCCACAATCATTATATCATCAATTTCTCTCAGCTAATAATCAGTCATTTGTGTGTTGTGCTTGTTGAGTGTCCTTCCCTATAAGCGTGCTGAAAGTCAGTTGTCAATTTGTTTACTGTGAAATAGCATTGTCTCTGGTCAATCACTATTTTTTTCCAGAACTATATTAAGGGTTGGTAACAGGCTGATTGGTCAGCTATTTGAGCCAGTAAAGGGTGCTTTATTATTCTTGGGTAGAGGAATGACTTTAGCTTCCCTCCAAGCCTGAGAGCACACACTTTCTAGTAGGCTTAAATTGAAGATGTGGCAAATATGAGTGGCATTATCCTCCGCTATTATCCTCAGTAATCTTTTCACACCTGTGGCCCAAAGATGGTACTGGACCTGAAATGACTGCCTGTTTTTTGGGGGTCTTTTAATGCTAAAATCAGTTCTTTAAAATCAATTGTCAGATGTTCAGAGCTAACCCTCTTGATGTTGTTTGACCCCACATGGACTACGACAGCATCAGCTCCCGGCATCTGCCGTAGAACAATCGGAAGCAGCCTTGTGATGTCCTGTACTTGTGCTCCTGGGTAGCACCGGGTTTTTGCATTGGTGACCGAGATGATTCTCACCATAAAGCTGCCGATGATGACAGCGGGTGATGTTGAATGGGCAGGTCTCTCAGGCAGCCTTACGTTCTGATGAGGGTGGGAGCACTGAAGATCTGAACCCGAGGTAGAAGCCACCGGAGAGCGAGACAGAATAGAGGATGAAGATGCAGGTACCTCTGGATCCGATCTCAAATGGAAAGCCCCTAAGGAAGAAGGCGCCAGAACCTCTGGATCCAGGGCGGCAAAGTCGTTTCTGGTCTGTGTCAGGTCCGGACTTAACATCTCCAAGGAGACCCCGCCGCCAGAGGATGCTTTCTTCAACTTCCACGTCGACTGACGCATCTCCATGGCTGGTTGGTTGGGTCGAGAACAGCTCCGTTCTCCAGGAAAGGGGGTGACGCCTTCGGGGATGGATCCCTTCTGAGCACCAACCAGTTGGCTGTGGAGAGCCGACACGGCGGCGACACTTCCACCAGACCAAAGTGGCGTGCTGCTACTGGGGTGGAAGACAAATTAAAAGTAGGCGGGCATGGATTCCCCAGTAGCTTTTGTAGGTTTACTACCTGCTTGCTAAGAATAGCCACTTCGCCCCATTGTCCTCCGCAAGCAAGCAGTTGCTTCATTGAAAGTCAGCACGTTCCACACAAAGCAAAGTAAATACCGCTCCTGCAGTGCTGGAAACTTTCAATAGCGATCTCCATTTGAGAGCCGAGCCAGCACGGCTAGCTGGGCATCCGTGTCTCTCCCCTATGCGGAATCTGGCAGCATCCCGGGACAGACAGCAGCGCTCACAGCAACTATGCCCAACAGAGCCGCAAAATAAAATAAAGTAATAAAAAAACAAAATGTCCAAAGAAACACTGTCAACTTGACAAAAACAATAAACCTTTCATTCAGTTTTCAACAACAAACGTTGTGCTCAGATGACGAGTGTATTTTAGTCAGACCAGCCTGACTAAAACACACGACTATTGCAGCATAGACAAGCATGTATTGTTGTGTTTTGTTAGATATTACTGCACTATTGGAGCTAAGAACACAAGCATTTCACTACATCCGCAATAACATCTGCTAAATATGTGTATGCGACAAATCAAACTAGATTTTTTTTTACATTTGGGTTTGGGCAGTAAATCTTGGTATCATGGTTCCTGCATTAAAACCTACTGTGTGTGTACGTGTCTGTATGGGAAGTGTATGTTTGTGTGTTAGAGGGGAAAAACAAGGGAGGGCAGCTGCTGGTCTGTTCAGGTGTAGAAACCAACCAGACTACCGGTTTGTGTCTGCGGTTGACAGGGGGAAATAAATAAAAGTCTGGGGTTGGCCCGGTGCTATGACGACAGCGCTACACTCTGTGTACCAGCTTTATCAATCATTCCTGCATTCCTTACCCTATTTGTTTTTCTCTCTCTTAGCGGAACACAAATTAGGAAGTGACCACCACTCTCCCATTTAATTGTTTCCTTTCAAAGCCTCCAGCATCATTCGCCGCCGCAGTGTGTACACACACACACACACACACACACACACACACACACACACACACACACACACACACACACACACACACACACACACACACACACACACACAGAAACACACACCAACACTAGTGATGCGTGGGTTGACTCATAACCCTTGGTTATAGTGCATTCGGAAAGTATTCAGACCCCTTCACCTTTTCCAAATGTTGTTACATAACAGCCATATTCTAAAATATATATTTTTTAAATGTCCCTAATCAATCTACACACAATAACCCATAATAAAAAAGCAAAAACATGTTTCCAGAAAATGTTGCTAATTTATATATTTTTATTAACAAATACCTTCTTTATGTAAGTATTCAGATCCTTTGCTATGAGACTAGAAATTGAGCTCAGGTGCATCCTGTTTCCATTGATCATCCTTGACATGTTTCTACAACTTCAAAAAACCAAGCCATGAGGTCGAAGGAACTGTTCGTAGAGCTCAGAGACAGGATTGTGTTGAGGCACAGATCTGGGGAAGGGTACCAAAAAAAATCTGCAGCATTCTTAAATGGAAGAAGTTTGGAACCATTAAGACTCTTTCTTGGGACAAGGGCCTTAATTAGGGAGAGAGCTCCAGAGTTCCTCTGTGGCGATGGGAGGACCTTCCAGAAGGACAACCATCTCTGCAGCACTCCACCAATCAGGTCTTTTATGGTAGAGTGGCCAGACGGAATTTGCCAAAAGGCACATAAATGACTCGCAGACCATTTAGAAACGAGATTCTCTGTTCTGATAAAACCAAGATTGAACTCTTTGGCCTAAATGCCAAATGTCACGTCTGGAGGAAACTAGGCACCGCTCAGCACCTGGCCAATACCATCCGTACAATGAAGACTGGTGGTTGCAGCATCATGCTGTGGGGATGTTTTTCAGCGGCAGGGACAGGGAGACTAGTCAGGATTGGGGGAAAGATTAAAAGAGCAAAATACAGGGAGATCCTTGATTTAAAACCTGCTCAAGAACACTCAGGACCTCAGACTGGGGCGAAGGTTCACCTTCCAACAGGACAACAACCCTAAGCATACAGCCATGACAACATGGGAGTGGCTTCGGGACAAGTCTCTGAATGTTCTTGAGTGACCCAGCCAGATCCCGGACTTGAACCCGATTGAACATCTCTGGAGAGACCTGAAAATAGCTGTGCAGCAATACCCCTCATCCAACCTGACAGAACTTGACAGGATCTGCAGAGAAGAATGCAAGAAACTCCCCAAATACAGGTATGTCAAGCTTGTAGCATCATACCCACGAAGACTTGAGGCTGTAATCGCTGCTAAATGTGTTTCAACAAAGTACTGAGTGAAGAGTCTGAATACTAATGTCATTTGATATTTCAGTTTTGTATTTTTAATACATTTGCAAATGTTTCTAAAAACCTGTGTGTGTGTGTGTGTGTGTGTGTGTGTGTGTGTGTGTGTGTGTGTGTGTGTGTGTGTGTGTGTGTGTGTGTGTGTGTGTGTGTGTGTGTGTGTGTGTGTGTGTGTGTGTGTGTGTGTGTGTGTGTGTGTGTGTGTGTGTGTGTGTGTGTGTTGAGGAAAAAACTATTTAATACATTTTGGAGTAAGGCTGTAATCTAACAATGTGGAAAAAGTGGATCTGAAAGGGATCTGAAGACTTTCTGAATGCACTGTATATCCTCGGGGCGGGTTAAAGAGAATTAAATATTGTGTGGAAAGAGAAAACGATGCATTAAAGTGTTGAAGTGATAAATAAGGATCATAGCATTGCTGGATATGTTACAGTGCCTTGCAAAAGTAATCACCCCCCCTTGGAGTTTTTCCTATTTTGTTGCATTACAGCCTGTAATTTAAATGGATTTTTATTTGAATTTAATTTAAATGGACATACACAAAATAGTCAATTGTTGAAGTGAAATGAAAAAATAGCTTGTTTCAAAAAATAAAAAATAAAAATAATAATAATAAAATGAAAAAGTGACACGTGCATATGTATTCACCCCCTTTGCTATGAAGCCCCTAAATAAGATCTGGTGCAACCAATTGCCTTCAGAAGTCACATTATTAGTTAAATAAAGTCCACCTGTGTGCAACCTAAGTGTCTCACATGATTTGTCACATGATCTCAGTATATATACACACCTGTTCTGAAAGGCCGATGAGTCTGCAAGACCACTAAGCAAGGGGCACCACCAAGCAAGCGGCACCACCAAGCAAGCGGCACCATGAAGACCAAGGAGCTCTCCAAACAGGTCAGGGACAAAGTTGTGGAGAAGTACAGATCAGGTTTGGGTTACAAAAAAATATCTGAAAATTTGAACATCTCACGGAGCTCCATTAAATCCATTATTAAAAAATGGAAAGAATATGCGACCACAACAAACCTGCCAAGAGAGAGCTGCCCACAAACTCATGGACCAGGCAAAGAGGGCATTAACCAGAGGCAACAAAGAGACCAAAGATAACCCTGAAGGAGCTGCAAAGCTCCACAGCGGATATTGGAGAATCTGTCCATAGGACCACTTTAAACCGTACACTCCACAGAGCTGGGCTTTATGGAAGAGTGGCCAGGAAAAAAGCCATTGCTTCAAGAAAGAAATAAGCAAACATGTTTGGTGTTCACCAAAAGGCATGTGGGAGACTCCCGAAACATATGGAAGAAGGTACTCTGGTCAGATGAGACAAAACATTGAGCTTGTTGGCCATCAAGGAAAACGCCATGTCTGGCACAAACCCCAACACCTCTCATCACCCTGAGAACACCATCCCCACGGTGAAGCATGGTGGCGGCAGCATCATGCTGTGGGGATGTTTTTCATCGGCAGGGACTGAGAAACTGGTCAGAATTGAAGGAATGATGGATGGCGATAAATACAGGGAAATTCTTGAGGGAAACCTGTTTCAGTCTTCCAGAGATTTGAGACTGGGACGGAGGTTCACCTTCTAGCAGGACAATGACCTGAAGCATACTGCTAAAGCAACGCTTGAGTGGTTTAGGGGGAAATTTTAAATGGTTTGCAATGGCCTAGTCAAAGCCCAGACCTTAAAGATTGCTATACACCAGCGGAACCTATCCAAATTGAATGAGCTGGAGCAGTTTTGCCTTCAAGAATGGGCAAAAATCCCAGTGGCGAGATGTGGCAAGCTTATAGAGACAAACCTCAAGAGACTTGCAGCTGTAATTGCTGCAAAAGGTGGCTCTACAAAATATTGACTTGGTGGTGGTGGTGGGGGGGGGTTTTGCATGCTCAAGTTCTGTTTTTTTGTCTTATTTCTTGTGTGCTTCACACACACACAGAAATCTTCAAAAGTGGTACGCATGTTGTGTAAATCAAATGATAGAAACCCCAAAATATATTTTAATTCCAGGTTATAAGGCAACAAAATAGGAAAAAATGCCAAGGGTGGTGAATATTTTCGCAAGCCACTGTATGTGTGATGATTGTGAGGTGCTATACAAATTCGACAGTCATGAGAAGGGGAATTCAAAATGGCACCTCAAGGGAACTGTAGTGTTCAGTTGGGTAAATGGAATAGTAGCCTAACTGAAATCTGGACACTGACTGTAGGTCTAAAACCTCAGACATAGCTTAATACAATATTAACTCCTACAGAATTAAGCATTACTTGCAGTAAAATTATACACCAAATGTACATTTTGATTCAGGAACACGAGTGGAGAAATATTTCTTTCTTTCAGCATCTTGAGAGAGTGAATGAGTGGTTAGGGAATGTCTGTAAATGTGCCGTCTTTAACAGCATCATGAAAGCTGATTTAGTATTTCAACCACATACAATAGACATCCAAGCCAAACTGAAATCTTATTAGAAACATGTTGGGTTGTTTTAACAGCTTTTAATTTCCTTAAAACTGCTGAAACTCATTTGAAAAATTTTTCATGGAATATTTTTAAATTGCATTTTCTCCCCGGTCCCGAAACATCCACTGTGCTGAGAGAATTATTCCGTTATCTCTGACTGTAGGCCTAAAGCGCATTTTCAATATTTGCAGATTAGGGTTGGGTGCGGACCTCAGATTTTTAGTTTATCACATATTGTCGGGCGGTTGCGGATAGGTTATTAGTAGGGGTGTAACGGTACATTTATCGGGTTTGGCTGCAATAGCCAAATCCACATTTGAAGTGGTGTTCCCATACTTTCATATATACAGTACCTGTCAAAAGTTTGGACACCTACTCATTCAAGGGTTTTTCTTTATTTTTTACTATTTTCTACATTGTATAATAATAGTGAAGACATCAGACCTATAAAATAACACATATGGAATCATGTAGTAACCAAAACATTGTTAACCAAATCAAAATACATTTTATATTTGAGATGATAAAAAGTAGCAACCATTTGCCTTGATGACAGCACTCTCTTGGCATTCTCTCAACTAGCTTCACCAGGTAGTCAACTGGAATGCATTTCAATTAACAGGTGTGCCTTAAGTTAATTTGTGGAATTTATTTCCTTCTTAATGCGTTTGAGCCAATCAGTTGTGTTGTGACAAGGTAAGGGTGGCATACAGAAGATAGACTTGGTCTTTTACCAAATAGGGCTATCTTGTGGCAAGAACAGCGCTAATAAGCAAAGAGAAATGACAGTCCATCATTACTTTAAGACATGAGCAATTCGACCATGAAAATTTCAAGACCTTTGAAAGTTTCTTCAAGTGCAGTCACAAGAACCATCAAGCGCTATGATGAAACTGGCTCTCATGAGGATCGCCACAGGAAAGGAAGACCCAGAGTTTCCTCTGCTGCAGAGGATAAGTTCATTACAGTTACCAGCCTCAGAAATTGCTGCCCAAATAAATGCTTCACATAGTTCAATTAACAGACACATCTCAACATCAACTGTTCAGAGGAGACTGAGTGAATCATGCCTTCATGGTCGAATTGCTACAAAGAAACTACTACTACTAAAGAACACCAATAATAAGAAGAGACATGCTTGAGCCACGAAACACGAGCAATGGACATTAGACCAGTGGAATCTGTCCTTTGCTCTGATGAGTCCAAATTTGAGATTATTGGTTCCAACCGCCGTAACATTGTGAGACGCAATGTAGGTGAACGGATGATCTCTGCATGTGTGGTTCCCACCGTGAAGCATGGAGGAGGAGGTGGGATGGTGTGGGGGTGCTTTGGTGGTGACACAGTCAGTGATTTATTTAGAATTCAAGGCACACTTAACCAGCATGGCTACCACAGCATTCTGCAGCAATACACCATTCCATCTGGTGGGACTATAATTTGTTTTTCAACAGGACAATGACTCAACACATCTCCACGCTTTGTAAGGGCTATTTGACCAAGAAGGAGAGTGATGGAGTGCTGTATCAGATGACCTGACCTCCACAATCACCCGACTCAAACCAATTGAGATGGTTTGGGATGAGGTGGACCGCAGAGTGAAGGAAAAGCCGCCAACAAGTGCTCAGCATGTGGGAAGTCCTTCAAGACTGTTGGAAAAGCATTCCAGGTGAAGCTGGTTGAGAGAATGCCAAGAGTGAGCAAAGCTGTCATCAAGGCAAACTTTGAAAAATCTAAAATATATTTTGAATTGTTTAACACAATTTTTGTTACTACATGATTCCATATAGGTTATTTCATAGTTTTGATGTCTTCCCTATTATTTTGCAATGTAGAAAATAGTAAAAATAAAGAAAAACCTTTCAATGAGTAGGTGTGTCCAAACTTTTGACTGGTACTGTATGGTGTATCACCAGTTGTACATTTACCGTTTCATTTCTAATCTACAATCTTTGTTTGATTACGGTCTTTTCTGTTAATGCATTTGATATATTATTCTATTCTTTTACCGTTCTCATTGTCGGAGTGGACACGTTGTTTGCAGAGTGAACAACCTATGCTTGTGAGAAACAGGTTTTGCTTTATTTCCTTCCATTTACGAGTTTATCAATTTAGTAAGTGTCTTTTGTTTGGAGTGCTCTTGTCAATGTTGAGCAAGGACAAGCATCTGATTATGCATAGAAGTAGGCCTATAGGCTACCTGGCCTGCGCACAAATGTAGGCATATAAATGTGCCCATTTGGGGATCTGATAGTATTTCTGATTGGCTTAAAATACCACCACTCATGAGCTGTGGGGCTTCTCGAAGTGATGCTTTCTTAAATCTCAGACAGCAAGCAAACAAAGTCTGTTTTTGCATCCATTGAGAATGACAATAGTTAATTAAATCTTTCCAGCTCTCTCCCTTTCTATAAATATAATGCTCTGATCCAGTGGAAACGTCATAAAATAGACCTATCCGATGACCTTTTATCTCTTGTTCAAATAGCCTACAGCTTTGTCCCGATCTCACTGACATTGACAACTCTGAGGGCCCAGAATATTTTATACAATGGCCAGACCCAAGTTGATTGTTGATACAATGTTTCAAGTTCGTTGTGTCTTTCTCGTTTGTATCATTTTAATTTAGATTTGGATAGCATTTTGATTAACCACATGACACTGATTTTGAGATTCAAGGATGTTATTATAAATTGAAATGAAACTGTGCATATGAAAACCATAACTAGCACGCTGATGGGTGGAAATGGTAACATAAATTGGCATTCCACATGAGAAAGGTTGCCGAGTCCTTGTGGAGCCTGTTACAGGCAACTTCAGGAGAGTAATGGCAAAATCAGCTAAATAAAATAGACCTATCCGATGACCTTTTATCTCTTGCTCAAATAGCCTACAGCTTTGTCCCGATCTCACTGACATTGACAACTCTGAGGGCCCAGAATATTTTATACAATGGCCAGACCCAAGTTGATTGTTGATACAATGTTTCAAGTTCGTTATGTCTTTCTCGTTTGTATCATTTTAATTTAGATTTGGATAGCATTTTGATTAACCACATGACACTGATTTTGAGATTCAAGGATGTTATTATAAATTGAAATGAAACTGTGCATATGAAAACCATAACTAGCACGCTGATGGGTGGAAATGGTAACATAAATTGGCATTCCACATGAGAAAGGTTGCCGAGTCCTCGTGGAGCCTGTTACAGGCAACTTCAGGAGAGTAATGGCAAAATCAGCAAAAGCCAGCCAGAATGAGAGGAGGATGGTCAGGTTAAGGTTTTTCTTCCTGTTATCTTGATCTCTGGCTCCCTCTTGAGTAATCTGTGTCTTTATTTAATCAAACAGTGTGCTTGAAGCATCAGACAAGCTCAATACATATAGTTGATTTTTATTAAAACACATAGGGTGTGTCTACAGTGGGGAGAACAAGTATTTGATGCACTGCCGATTTTGCAGGTTTTCCTATTTACAAAGTATGTAGAGGTCTGTAATTTTTTATCATAGGTACACTTCAACTGTGAGAGACAGAATCTACAACAAAAATCCAGAAAATCACATTGTATGATTTTTAAGTAATTAATTAGCATTGTATTGCATGACATAAGTATTTGATACATCAGAAAAGCAGAACTTAATATTTGGTACAGAAACCTTTGTTTGCAATTACAGAGATCATATGTTTCCTGTAGTTCTTGACCAGGTTTGCACACACTGCAGCAGGGATTTTGGCCCATTCCCTTCAACGATGGGTTGGGTTTAGGGTTCAGGTCTGGAGACTGGCTAGGCCACTCCAGGACCTTGAGATGCTTCTTACGGAGCCACTCCTTAGTTGTCCTGGCTGGGTGTTTCGGGTCGTTGTCACGCTGGAAGACCCAGCCATGACCCATCTCCAATGCTCTTACTGAGGGAAGGAGGTTGTTGGCCAAGATCTTGCGATACATGGCCCCATCCATCCTCCCCTCAATACGGTGCAGTCGTCCTGTCCCCTTTGCAGAAAAGCATCCCCAAAGAATGATGTTTCCACCTCTATAATTCACGGTTGGGATGGTGTTCTTGGTTGTACTCATCCTTCTTCTTCCTCCAAACACGGCGAGTGGAGTTTAGACCAAAAGGCTATATGTTTGTCTCATCAGACCACATGACATTCTCCCATTCCTCCTCTGGATCATCCAGATGGTCATTGGCAAACTTCAGATGGGCCTGGACATGCGCTGGCTTGAGCAGGGGGACCTTGCGTGCGCTGCAGGATTTTAATCCATGACGGTGTAGTGTGTTACTAATGGTTTTCTTTGAGACTGTGGTCCCAGCTCTCTTCAGGTCATTGACCAGGTCCTGCCGTGTAGTTCTGGGCTGATCCCTCACCTTCCTCATGATCGTTGATGCCTCACGAGGTGAAATCTTGCATGGAGCCCCAGACCGAGGGTGATTGACCGTCATCTTGAACTTCTACCATTTTCTAATAATTGTGCCAACAGTTGTTGCCTTCTCACCAAGCTGCTTGCCTATTGTCCTGTAGCCCATTCCAGCCTTGTGCAGGTCTACAATTTTATCCCTGATGTCCTTACACAGCCTTCTGGTCTTGGGCTTTGTGGAGAGGTTGGAGTCTGTTTGAGTGTGTGGATAGGTGTCTTTTATACAGGTAACGAGTTCAAACAGGTGCAGTTAATACAGGTAATGAGTGGAGAACAGGGGGGCTTCTTAAAGAAAAACTAACAGGTCTCTGAGAGCCAGAATTCTTACTTGTTGGTAGGTTATCAAATACTTATGTCATGCAAAAAAATGCTAATTAATTACTTAAAAATCATATAATGTGATTTTCTGGATTTTTGTTTTAGATTCAGTCTCTCACAGTTGAAGTGTACCTATGATAAAAATGACAGACCTCTACATGCTTTGTAAGTAGGAAAACCTGCAAAATCGGCAGTGTATCAAATACTTGTTCTACCCAGTGTATATGTGACCCACCACCTGGATTCGGTCCTACGTTAAAAAACTAATTTTTTTTTACATTAAATAATGGTATAGACTCAGAACTAGAAGATAGTATATCATTCACTGCAGTTGAGAGACGATGGGAAAGTAATTCTGCTTTGAAAGATTATAAACTTGTAATGCCACTTTTGAGAAAAAAGGCCCTTGGATGTTTTGGTACAGCCACTGGAGAGCTCTTCTGTCTACAGCCATTCAGCATCATCAAAGTAAAAATACACTTTATCTAGTCCTTAGCTTATCTTAATCTGACTTTGGTGCAGGTCATGCTGTTCATTACCGTCTCTGGTAAACACACACTATATAAAATCAAATCTAAGTTTATTTGTCACATGCACAGGATACAGAAGGTGTAAATGGCACTGTGAAATGGGTACTTACATAAACAATATCAAAAACAGAAAATGTGCAGATATCATTATTAGATGATGCTTAACCAGACACACTTGTCTAAATTGATGGGTCATGTGGCAAGGGGGGTGGTTACAGCATTTCTTTCACATCTAGCTATGTGGATGGGTCACTATTCTCTAGACATGTCCTGGTATACATGTTCATGAAATACATTAGATGGCCGTAATCAACCCCCAGACACACCTGGCTAACTTGATGGGTTGTGCAATCATCTGGCCAAGTGGAGTCTTGATTAGAAATGTAGCTGGGTATCTAGCTAACCAGCTAAACAATAAACCGGCATAATCGCAACTCATACTACTACCACCAATACAAGCATTGTCATACCTGTAGTATGAATCTGCAGGTAGCTAAAGTTCACCAACGAGGTTCAATGTTAGCTAGCCAAAATCAGGCTATAACTAGCAATGCAAATGAGTTCTGATTAGAATAATATTACAGGGTAGCCTAGTGGTTAGAGCGTTGGACTAGTAACCGGAAAGTTGTGAGTTCAAACCCCCGAGCTGACAAGGAACAAATCTGTCGTTCTGCCCCTGAACAGGCAGTTAACCCACTGTTCCTAGGCCGTCATTGAAAATAACAATTTGTTCTTAACTGACTTGCCTGGTTAAATAAAGGTAAAAAAAAGCATTTTCCCAGTCAGAGCTGGTTGTTTTACGAGTTCCCAGTTGTCTTGAACTTACTGAAGTCTGAGATTTCCCAGTACCAAGTTCACAGTTGTCTTGAACTTACTGAAGTGTGAGATTTCCCAGTACCAAGTTCACAGTTGTCTTGAACTTACTGAAGTCTGAGATTTCCCAGTACCAAGTTCACAGTTGTCTTGAACTTGAAATAAAAATAAAATAAAACTACACAGGTCATACACGTAACATTAGCTAGCAAGCCAGTAAGCTAAAGCTCACTAGCTAACAGTACACTTTAACTTGCAATGAAAATGACTTTCTGACAAAGTGAACATATAATATCATATATCAAACATATATCTGAAAATATTGCTAGACCAGCAGACTTGAACCATTTAACTCTGTTTTGTTTGTAGCTACATCTTGTTTGGCCAGCTTTGAGTCAAGTCACTCTCATTCACACTGACCATGGCGTGTGGAGAAAGTAGCCCATCACAACATTTTCAACTGATCTGTCGATAGCGCCTGCTAAATTCAGGGCATCAATGTTGTTGAGAAAAGTAGCAAAACTTTTGTAGTTCTCGATGGAAAACGTTATATCTTTCAAAAACGCCACAGTAGAAAAGATTCAACTCATACTGAGCAACTCATGTAATACAGGAGCACGCTACATGGCAGACCATGCAAAACTCATCTCCTAGCATGTCCAGCCCAACCATTCTCAGCCAATCATTGCTAGTAGGAAGGTGCCTATCTTTTTCCGTGGCTAAACCAACTAAACTTGTAATCAAAAACAAATATTTGTATTTACAGATGGAATACAAGTTTGTTATTAAGGCACATGAAAGTTCACGTTCTAGAAGGCATTTCTACCAAAATAACAAATGTTGATAAAAAAATATATAAAATGCCTCTCCTGTGAAGTAATGAAGTGGCACATATGGCTAGCTTCCTGAAACAAGTCAAATATACTACAGTTCAAAAGTTTGAGGACACTTAGAAATGTCCTTGTTTTTGAAAGAAAAGCGAAAAAGATTGTCCATTAAAATAACATGACATTTATCAAAAATACAGTGTAGACATTGTTAATGTTGGAATATCTACATGGGCATACAGAGGCCCCTTATCAGCAACTATCACTCCTATGTTCCAATGGCACATTGTCTTAGCTAAACCAAGTTTATAATTTTGAAAGGTTAATTGATCATTAGAAAACCCTTTTGCAATTATTTAGCACAGCTGAAAACTGTTGTCCTGATTAAAGAAGCAATACAACTGGCCTTCTTAAGACTAGTTGAGTATCTGGAGCGTCAGCATGTGTGGGTTCGATTACAAGGCTCAATATTGCTAGAAACAAATAACTTTCTTTTGAGACTCGTCAGTCTATTCTTGTTCTGAGAAATTAAGACTATTCCATGCGAGAAATTGTCAAGAAACGGAAAATCTCGTACAACGCTGTGTACTACTCCATTCACAGAACATTTCTAAGTGAACCCAAACTTTTGAACGGTAGTGTATATGGAAAAATATACGTTTTCTATGTAGACCAATCGATTGGTTGAAAGAACAGACGACTTTCGGTCAACCAAGATTTTTTGGGATCGGGGACAGCCCTAATGTCGCCACGCTCAACGAGAACAGCCTATGCAGCTGCCAACACCTCAAACATATTGACACATTTACACAGACATCAGCCCAGTATACCGGAGCGAGACAGAAATGCAAAGAAACAACAACACAATGTCTGCACTCTGCAGTCAAGCAGCACTTGGTAGCTAATTCTGACCAGGCCAAAGAAATTACAAGAGCAATAGGTAGGCTATGTTTATATTTTTTTCAATGCTAGTTCCGGATATTATAGTTATTACATTTAATATTGAATTTATTAACTACAAAAAGGTAAGATGTGTTTTTAATCCTGGTCCTGCTCTGCACATACAAAACTTGTTAGCTAGCTCTAGTCCAACGTTAAGCAATGTCTCAGAAGCTCAAGACATTAAAACATGAAGCTGCTCCTCAGTAAGTATAACTCTGGGGCCCAATTCAGATAATACATAGCAAAACTCTCTTGGTTGTGTCGAAGCTAGTCATAACAAGATGCCCAGCACTTCAAGCACAACCTTCCTCCACCCCCTCTCGCACTCTCCCCACCAGC
Source organism: Oncorhynchus masou masou (assembly GCF_036934945.1). NCBI lineage: Eukaryota > Metazoa > Chordata > Actinopteri > Salmoniformes > Salmonidae > Oncorhynchus > Oncorhynchus masou. The sequence continues at coordinate 54,287,352 of NC_088242.1, forward strand.
AAAATGTTAGTTGCGGCCTGTACTTGTCTGTCCATCGCATATGTAACCAACTATAAAGCTTACCCGCGCCATAGCGAGCTGCTCTATCCGTACTGGTGAAATAGTTTAATGTCGAGGTAATGTAAAAAAATATATATTTCAGAGCTTTCAAAAGGAACAGAAAATAAGGATATAAATAAACCAGTACTTTATTTTGCAGGTCAGTGGAACGCAACTTTAAAAAATAATTGTTCTGTTCAGAACAAAACGATTGGAAAATTATTTAGGTTTCAGCACCTCGTGAAAGTGCTTGAGCCGCGTTACGAACTTCACTTTTGCACACATTCAGCAAACAGTTATTACCCGCTCCACTGTTTATAAGCAAACCAACGACTGAGAAAAGTACACTTGAACGGCCCTCAAACTGTTTTTACTAGTTGGAAACTCATCTATCATCCTGAGCACCCACCACTCCGACATGGTGACCTCTGACGTCACTTACTAAGGAAATGGCCCCTATAACAGCATTTTCAGCAGTTAAATGCAACAACAAAACAATATAAAAAGCAATCTATTAAAGTGTTTTTTAAAACTCCGTAATTAGTTTACAAGCATGATAGCTGTACTTTTAGTTTATTGTTGACACAGCTTGTTGGCCATTAGTCAATCAGCGTTTCTCAATGAGTTTAAATCACATGAATGCATACCAACTGGTATTTAGGACTTCACAACTGGTAAACTCGCACATTCCATATTGTTACAAACGCAGCATCAGAGTGGAAATCCAACACAACAATCCGGTCACAACGGACAATGCAAGGAACATTGAATGCTGAACATTGAAGTACATTTCATTTTTCCACTGAACCGTGAACCCAATACTGCAATACGCACTGAACCATGGATTTGGTGAACCTTTACACCCCTAGTTATTAGCAATTGGGTGCGGGTGAACAAACGGCTGACCCGCCAATCACTAATGTACACACAACCATCCATCCCATATGTGCTGACTGGAGTAATGCACAAACGCAAGCACAGACTCTGACACCCCTCCCATATCACCCAATCGGGGTAACACTCATCTGTCTATCCATGACTTTGACTCTCTTGTCTCCCTTTCCTAGATCCCTGATACAACGATATCCCGGAAGATGCATTCAATTTCTCCACCAGAGTGAGAGAGGCAGGAATGATATGGTCGGAGCTGTAAACTGAAAACACACCGGCGGATTAGCAGCATGTTTTTCGAAGGTTCCTCTTTAACGTCATAGACTTTAAGTAAAGGCAGATGAAGCTAGAGCCAAGGCTTCTAATTGGCTCCCCAGTCTTTGGCCGGGGCACGTGGAAATTGAGAGAAGGTGCGAGAGGTGGGGTAATTAACTGTGTGTGCATGTGTGTGATTCAAGTGCGATACAGTTTTTTCATGGAAAGCAGAAGTGGCCTGTTGGGAGACAGGAGGATTAAGTCTGGACATGCACAGCTTGGGTCATTTTATATCACAGGATTCCTTCCTTCCTTTCCTTGTCCATCATTGCTGTGTTGTTGCAATATCCCGCTATCTTTCCTACTTCTGACAGGAAGGTCATTTGAGCCTGTGTCAACAGCAGTGTTCTCTCTTTTAATTGGTGTCTCTATGGAGCAGATAGTCACTTCTACAAGCAGTCTTGCAGAAGCTGGAAGATATGAAAGTTTCTACCAGAAATTGGTCAAATTCTGTCACACCACTGTCTGTGAAACCCTGTGAAACGCTGAAAAACCATGACATCTGAAAAACATATTGGCCTGGTGGAATGATTTAACGTTTACGCCTAATAACTTGCACTACTTTTATTCAACTACAATGCAAAATTATTTCACACCTAATAAACACCAGGATGTAGTCAACAGAGTGCTGATGGGAGCATGGTATTGAATACAAGCTGTAGCCTACATAATATGATACGTTGGTCTTGTCTCTGCAGAAGTTAGCGCTGGCTAATATGACGTGTTGGTCTTGTCTCTGCTGGAGTTAGCGCTGGATAATATGAAGAGTTGGTCTTGTCTCTGCTGAAGTTAGCGCTGGATAATATGAAGAGTTGGTCTTGTCTCTGCTGGAGTTAGCGCTGGATAATATGAAGAGTTGGTCTTGTCTCTGCTGAAGTTAGCGCTGGCTCCTATGTCCAGCAGCAACTTGGCGATATCATAGTGAGCCACGTGCACGGCACACATCAGCGGTGCCCACTCAAAGCCCAGCTTGGCCTCGACATCCAGGCCTCGACATCCAGGCCTGACACAGGAATTAGAAAGGTGAAACCAGGCCATACAGAGTTACAGCACTTAATTATTTAACTGGGTTCAAAGAAGACCCCAAACAGCAAGGTTGACAACACTATCATGTACCGAACATTGCCTGAACAAGAGGGCGGAAACAAAAGGTTACAATTTTCAGTCAAGGCAGACTCAATAGGGCTGGGATTTGCCAGGGACCTCGCGATACGATATTATCACGATACTGAGGTGCTGATACAATATGTATTGTGATTGTCACGATTTGATGTGTTTTAAGATTCAATACTGCAATATAATTGCAATTTCATGCTCCGAACATATTGCTCAATATATGTATGCTGCAGAGAGACAAGACAGAGCATTAGAACATTTGTTTTGATCAGTCATGGGAAAAAAGTGCTGAAAACATGTTGTCTCACTATTATAAAAGAAAATGAAGAGCAAGCTATAGGATGAAAAATACTGTCGTTTTGGCTCAGATACAGCCGAGATGCGCCAACTAGCTCTACCTAGAGAAACATTTTTACAATTCGATACTTGGACTCAAAGTATCGATATACACTGAACAAAAATATAAATGCAACATGTAAAGTGGTTGGTCCCATGTTTCATGAGCTGAAATAAAAGAGCTAAGAAGTATTCCATACGCAGAAAGATCTTATTCCTCTCAATTTGTGCACAACTTTGTTTACGTCCCTGTTATTGAGCATTTCTCATTTGTCAAGATAATCAATCCACCTGACAGGTTTAGTATATCATGAAATTGATGAAACAGCATGATCATTATACAGGTGCACCTTGTGCTGGGGACAATAAAAGGTCACTCTAAAATGTGCAGTTTTGTCACACAACACAATGCCACAGATGTCTCAACCTTTGAGGGAGCGTGCAATTGGCATGCTGACTGCTGGAATGTCCACCAGAGCTGTTGCCAAATTTTATGTTCATTTTTCTACATAAGCCATCTCCAATGTCATATTAAACAATCTGGCAGTACGTCTAACTGGCCTCACAACCACAGGCCATGTGTATGCTGATGTCAACATTGTGAACAGAGTGGCCATGGTGGCAGTTGGGTTATGGTATGGGCAGGCGTAACCTACGGACAATGAACACAATTGCATTTTATCGATAGCCATTTGAATGCAAAGAGATACCGTGATGAGATTCTGAGGCCCATTGTCTTACCATCTGCCGCCATCACCTGATGTTACAGCATGATAATGCACAGCCCAACGTCACAAGGATCTGTACACATTTCCTGTAAGCTGAAAATGTCCCAGTTCTACCATGGGCGGTATATGTCACCCATTGTGCATGTTTGGGATGCTCTGGATCGACGTGTACGACAGCGTGTTCCAGTTGTCAGGACCCAGTTACGAACCTGGGTCTCCGGAGTGAGAAACAGTCACTTAACCAACTGAGCCACGAATAGTCAGCAGAACCCAGAAGATGAGGCAGACACAGCAGTACTTGAGACGGTGTATTTAATAAAGTAAAAAGTGAAGTCCTTCAGGAAAACATGTAACTCCACAACCTCAAAAGGAATTCCACAAGAACAAGGTAATCCACAAGGTAATCCTCCAAGACAAAAAGGTAAATCCACAAGGTGGTAGGTATAGCATAAAAAGCCTCAAAAGATACTCAAAAATAAATAAACAAGAACAAAAAACAGAATTCTACAAGAGCGTCCACCGGGATCAACAAGAGTACACAGAATACTAGGGCTGGGTGCTAACATACAAACACAGAGCAAAGAACTGAGGGAAACTAAGGGTTTAAATACAATCAGGGAAAACAAGGCACAGGTGCAAATAATAATGGGGATCAAGGGAAAGCAAAATGTCAAAAAGCACAATGGGGGCATCTAGTGACCAAAAACCGGAACAACCCTGGCCAAATCCTGACAGAATCCCCCCCCCCCCCCCTAGGAACGGCTCCTGACGTTCCTACCAGCTCTCTCGGGGTGGAGGGCCCTGAACTGACGAATGAGGTCAGGGTCCAGTATGTCTTTGGCAGGAACCCAGGAGCGCTCCTCGGGACCGTAGCCTTCCCAGTCCACCAGATACTGCCAGGACCGCTGCACCCGGCGGGAATCCAGTATCCGATGGACGGTATAAGCCGGCTGGCCTCCAATGACACGAGGCGGAGGGGGAGGTCTGTCTGCCGGGACAAGGGGAGAAAAAACAACAGGTTTTAATAAGGAAATGTGAAACGTAGGATTAATCTTAAGGGATCTGGGTAAGTGTAGGCGATAAGAAACTGGGTTAACTCTCCTGGCAACCTTAAAGGGACCGATGTATCTTTGGGACAGCTTGCGAGACTCCACCCGTAGTGGTAAGTCTCTTGTGGAGAGCCAGACTCTCTGGCCGGGGCGCAGGGTAGGCCCGGGACGGCAACGTCTGTTGGCTTGTTGTTGGTACCTCTGTGAGGAACGCATAAGATTAAGATGGGTCTTCCTCCACATAAGCCGACAGCGTCTGACGAACTTCAAGGCTGAAGGCACTCTGACTTCTGCCTCCTGGTCTAGGAACAATGGAGGGGCATAGCCAAACTGACACTCGTGCGGGGACATACCAGTGGAGGAGGAGCGCAAGATGTTGTGCGCGTATTCGGCCCAAACAATAAAGGACGACCATGTGGACGGGTTGTTACAAGTCATACATCGGAGGGTGGTTTCCAGCTCTTGATTCATCCTCTCTGTTTGGCCGTTGGACTCCGGATGGTACCCTGAAGATAGACTGGCAGAAGCTCCCATGAGTTGGCAGAAGGCCTTCCAAAACCTTGAGGCGAACTGGGGACCTCTGTCAGAAACCATATCTTGAGGAATGCCGAAGACTCGAAACACATGATTAATTACCAACTCAGCCGTTTCCTTGGCAGAAGGTAACTTAGTCAGAGGGGCGAACCTGGCCGCCTTTGAAAACCTGTCGATTATGACTAGGATAGTAGTATTGCCATGGGATGGAGGAAGGCCAGTAATAAAGTCCAATGAGATATGGGACCAGGGTCTGTGGGGAACAGGTAAAGGGTGAAGGAGTCCTTGAGGGCGGAGGTGAGAAGATTTGCCCTGGCAGCACACGGGGCAGGCATTGACGAAAGTGGCAACGTCTTCTCTTATGGTAGGCCACCAGAACTTACGCTGGATGAACTCCAAGGTGCGACCTACGCCCGGGTGACAGGTGAGGCGAGAGGAGTGCCCCCACAGAAGGACCTGAGTCCTCACTGCCTTGGGGACAAACAACCGATTGGCAGGACCTCCTTTCGGGTCCGGTTCGATAGCTTGAGCTCGTCTCACGGTATCCTCAACTTGCCACGAGATTGGAGCCACGATCTTAGCAGCAGGAAGGACAGGCATGTCAGTGTCATCTCGAATGGCAGGAGCGTAGACTCGGGACAGGGCATCCGGTTTGAGATTCTTCGACCTGGGCCGATAGGTGAGGATAAACTGGAATCAATTGAAGAAAAGAGACCATCTAGCTTGTCTAGAGTTCAACCGCTTCGCCTGCTGGATATACTCCAGATTTTTGTGGTCCGTAAGCACTTGAAAAGGGTGAGAAGCCCCCTCGAGCCAGTGTCTCCATTCCTTCAATGCCATCTTAACCGCTAGGAGTTCACGATCCCCCACATCGTAGTTCCTCTCAGCCGGGGTAAGCCGGTGTGAGAAGAAAGCGCACGGATGAAGCTTCTTGTCTTCACCCCTCTGAGACAGGACAGCTCCAACACCAACCTCTGATGCGTCTACCTCCACCACAAACGGTTCATCCGTAGTCGGTAGTATCAGGATGGGAGCAGAGAGGACGCGCTGCTTGAGTCCTTGGAAGGCCGTCTCAGCTTCTCTTCCCCACAAAAACCTTGCATTGCCACCCTTGGTTAAAGCTGAGAGAGGGGCTGCCACCAAGCTGAAGTTCTTGATGAACTTGCGGTAAAAGTTTGTGAAGCCCAGGAAACGCTGAACTTCCTTAACGGATTTGGGAGTGGGCCAATCCGCTACCGCCCCTACCTTCCTGGGGTCCATTTGGACTCGACCGGGTTCCACTACAAATCCCAGGAATTGTACTCGGGATGAATGGAATTCACATTTTTCCGGCTTGACGTACAGATGGCTGTCTCGGAGGCGTTTGAGTACTTGTCTGACATGCTTTGTGTGTTCTTGAAGGGAGCTCGAAAAGATGAGGATGTCATCCAAGTAAACGAAAACAAATATGTTAAGCATATCCCTAAGCACATTGTTTATGAGCGCTTGGAACACCGCTGGGGCGTTGGTCAGGTCGAAGATCATCACCAAGTATTCATAGTGACCAGTAGGCGTGTTGAAAGCGGTCTTCCACTCGTCACCAGGTCTGATCCGTACAAGATGGTATGCGTTCCGCAGGTCAAGCTTAGTGAAAACAACTGCTTCCTGGAGCAGCTCGAAGGCTGTGGCCATAAGGGGTAGCGGGTAACGGTTACGGACGGTTATGGCATTGAGTCCCCGGTAGTCGATGCAAGGACGTAATCCACCGTCTTTCTTGGCCACAAAGAAAAACCCTGCTCCCGCCGGGGAGGTGGATGGACGCATGAGGCCTGCTTCCAGAGCGTCCTTGATGTAGGTATCCATAGCAGCTCGTTCGGGTGGAGATAGGGAAAAGATACGACCCCTGGGGGGGCAAGTGCCCGGAAACAGGTCAATGGGGCAATCATAAGGTCTATGGGGTGGTAGCATGGTGGCCCTCTGTTTGCTAAACACCAGTTTGAGGTCATGGTAACACTCGGGAACTCGGGTCAGGTCGATGGATTCTAAAGACTCGGGAGTAGAACTCGGGGAATTCGGGAAAATACAAGTAGCTTGGCACGTAGGACCCCACTGCTTGATAGTGCCCACAGACCAGTCGATGTGAGGGTTATGGCTGTGAAGCCAGGGGTATCCAAGGACGAGAGGGAACTCAGAACAGGAGATCAAATGAAAGTTCATCAATTCCTGGTGTTGTGAAACTGAAAGTCGCAAGGAGGTAGTGACAAGTCCAGATCCCAAAGGGCTTCCATCCAATGTAGTAACCCTCATGGGGTCACTTAGAGGTTCAGAGGGAACGCCATTCTCCTTCGCCCAGACACCATCCATGAAGTTACCTACGGCTCCAGAGTCTACCAAGGCTTGAAGGTGAAGCTTGTGGTTGTCCCAGCAAAGGGTGACTGGAATGAGCAGACGGGAGTTGGACGGATGGGAGGAGGTTATGTTTCCCGTTACAGTTCCCCCCGATCTGTACGGGACAGAGCGTTTCCCTGGAGCCCGGGACACGTGGAACGGAAATGGCCCGGTTTGCCGCAATATAGACAGCTTCGCTCCCTCATCCGGCGGTCTCTCTCAGCCTGGGAGATGCGTCCAATCTGCATGGGTTCCGGTGGAGCCAGCGAGGATAAAGGTGGGGACTCGGAGCTGGGACTGATAGGGGCTAGAGGTCTACGGTTGAGTTCTCTCTCTCTCAGACGCTGGTCAATGCGTGAGGCCAACTTGATCAGGGACTCGAGATTGTCCGGTGGTTCCCGAGTGGCCAGTTCATCTTGGATAGTGTCGGAAAGGCCTTTCAGAAAGCACACTGTGAGCGCCTCGTTGTTCCAGCCACTCGCTGCTGCCACCATGTGGAACTGGATGGCATAGTCCGTCACGCTGCGCCAACCTTGGTGGAGAGTCAGGAGCTGTTTGGCTGAGTCAGGACCACTGCTTGGGCCTTGAAACACTCGTTTGAATTCCTCAGCAAAGGCAGAGTAGCTGGCACAGCAGGAACTATGGGCATCCCACACAGCAGTAGCCCAGGCCAGGGCTTTTTCCAATAGCAGGGTGATGATATATGCGATCTTAGACCGGTCGGTGGGAAACGACGAGGGTTGCAGCTCGAAGGAGAGAGAACATTGGGTGAGAAACCCTTTACAAGCACTTGGATCACCTGAGAACCGTTGGGGAGGTGGAAGACGAGGTTCAGCCAGGGGGTTAACTGCCATGGGTACGTGAATCTGAGGTACTGGGACGGGAACTGATGCCGGGGTAAGTCGATCAGATATCTGCTTTATGGAAGTCAGCATCTCCGACAGAAGATGAGAATGTCTAGCCATTAAGGCCTCTTGCTGAACCAGGGCGGCTTCGTGGCGTTGGACAGTCTCCTGGTGGTGGGACAGCATGGCAACAAGGTCCTGGGAACTGGCTGCCTCTGGGTTCATTTTTGGCTCTGTGTTTCTGTCAGGACCCGGTTACGAACCTGGGTCTCCGGAGTGAGAAACAGTCACTTAACCAACTGAGCCACGAATAGTCAGCAGAACCCAGAAGATGAGGCAGACACAGCAGTACTTGAGACGGTGTATTTAATAAAGTAAAAAGTGAAGTCCTTCAGGAAAACATGTAACTCCACAACCTCAAAAGGAATTCCACAAGAACAAGGTAATCCACAAGGTAATCCTCCAAGACAAAAAGGTAAATCCACAAGGTGGTAGGTATAGCATAAAAAGCCTCAAAAGATACTCAAAAATAAATAAACAAGAACAAAAAACAGAATTCCACAAGAGCGTCCACCGGGATCAACAAGAGTACACAGAATACTAGGGCTGGGTGCTAACATACAAACACAGAGCAAAGAACTGAGGGAAACTAAGGGTTTAAATACAATCAGGAGAAACGAGGCACAGGTGCAAATAATAATGGGGATCAAGGGAAAGCAAAAGGTCAAAAAGCACAATGGGGGCATCTAGTGACCAAAAACCGGAACAACCCTGGCCAAATCCTGACACCAGTTCCCACCAATATCCAGCAAATTTGTACAGCCATTGAAGAGCAGTGGGACAACATTCCACAGGTTACAATCAACAGCCTGATTAACTGCATGCGAAGGAGATGTGTCGCGCTGCATGAGGAAAATGGTGGTCACACCAGATACTGACTGGTTTTCTGATCCACGATCCTACCTTTTTTTATGGTATCTGTGACTAACAGATGCATATTGGTATTCCCAGTCATGTGAAATCCATAGATTAGGGCCTATTGAATTTATTTCAATTGACCGATTTCCTTATATGAACTGTCACTCAGTCAAATCTTTGATATTGTTGAAAGTTGCGATTTATATTTTTGTTCAGTATAATCTCGTCCATAATAATATTGCAATATGTAACTGTATCGATTTGTTCCACCATCCCTAAGATTCAGTTTAACTTAAATTCAAAATTTCCAACAGATCTTACAAAGTCATATGGAAATTTCAGGGTTCCCCAATTAAGTTCAGCCGTGGAGCCATTTTTCTTTCTTTCCCATGAACGATGGTCGGGGGTTGGAACATAGTTATAAATCTTTTGTACACTGCAAATTGACCACAAGATTCCCAAACAGATATAGTATTTGACAAAAATTGAATAATTTCAAACCTTGATTACAGTGGGTTACGATCACATACAGTAGTAAAGTGTTGCAGTGGTGCCTGGAGAAGTGGGTATACTCATATTTTGCCAAAATCTTCCCAAATGGCCTAAACAGTAACGCACTCTGAATTACCTAAAATTATAAATCCCATATTGCTATTTCAGTCAGGCCAGCCCAAGTTGTACTGCAAGCTGTAATGTGCAAGTAGGCTAATAGTAGGCCTACTATTGAAATAGATGAATGAAATCGTCAACTGACTCAAAAATGTCGCTCTCAAAGTCTACAACAATGCTTAAACCACATCAGATAACCACTTTTGAGGTCTGGGAAAAATCTAATACATTTAGATTTATTTTGTGTGTGGTTAGCCTTTAAATCAACTTTGCAGGCACCTAGCACTGTTGTATGGTCAGCAGTGTTTCTGTAGCGCACATGAGATGGAGATTGCAAAACAAGAAACCCACCCACATCCTGGTTTACTCTCACCACATGCCTGTTACTCTCGGAGTGAAAACCTGAGGTGAGGCTGACTGAGACCCCCAGACGTTCCATGAACGCCCTCCAAACCCTGGACGTGAACTGGGGACCCCGATCAGAGACCCCGTAGTGCCGGAAGACGTGAGTGAACAGGGCCTCCGCAGTCTGTAGGGCCGTAAGGACACCGGGCAAAGGGAGGAGACGGCAGGACTTAGAAAACGATCCACAATGACCAGGATCGTGGTGTTGCCCTGAGAAGGAGGAAGATCCGTCAGGAAGTCCACCGACCGGTGCGACCACGGCCGTTGTGAAACGGGTAGGGGTTGTAACTCCCCTCTGGGCAGGTGCCTGGGAGCCTTGCACTGTCCGCACACCGAGAAGGAGGACACATACACCCTCACGTCCTTGGCCAAGGTGGACCACCAGTACTTCCCACTAAGGCAACGCACCGTTCGACCGATGCCAGGATGACCAGAGGAGGGTGACGTGTGGGCCCAATAGATCAAATGGTCACGAACAGCAGACGGAACGTACAGACGCCCAGCTGGACACTGGGGAGGAGTGGGCTCTGTGCGTAAGGCCCGCTCGATGTCCGTGTCCAGCTCCCACACCACTGTTGCCACCAGGCAAGAGGCCGGAAGTATGGGAGTGTGACCCATGGACCGCTCCTCTGTGTCATACATCCGGGACAGTATGTCTGCCTTAGCGTTCTGGGAACCTGGTCTGTAGGACAGAGTGAAAACACAATGGGTAAAGAACATGGCCCACCTTGCCTGGCAAGGGTTCAGGCTTCTTGCCGCCTGGATGTACTCCAGATTGCGGTGGTCAGTCCAGATGAGAAAAGGGTGTTTAGCTCCCTCAAGCCAATGTCTCCAAGCCTTCAGAGCCTTGACAACAGCCAACAGCTCCCTGTCCCAACATCATAGTTTCACTCCGCCGGGCTGAGCTTCTTCGGAAAAGAAAGCAGAGGGACTGAGCTTTGGTGGCGTGCCCAAGCGCTGAGAGAGCACAGCTCATATCCCAGCCTCGGACACGTCCACCTCCACTATGAACGCCAAAGAGGGATCCAGATGAGCCAGCACGGGAGCCGAGGTATACAGAGCCTTCAGGTGATCAAAAGCTCTGCCCGCCTCAGCCGACCACTGCAGTCGCACCGGTCACCCCTTCAGCAGTGAGGTAATGGGAGCCGCTACCTGACCAAAACTCAGGATAAACCTCCGGTAGTAGTTGGCAAAGCCTAGGAACCGCTGCACTTCCTTTACCGTGGTGGGAGTCGGCCAATTATGCACGGCTGAAATGCGGTCACTCTCCATCTTTACCCCTGAAGTGGAAATGCGGTACCCTAGGAAGGAGATTGACTGACTGTTGGAAGAACAGACATTTCTCAGCCTTGACGTACAGGTCATGCTCCAACAGTCCACCCAGCACCCTGCGCACAAGGGATACATGCTCCGCGCGTGTGGCGGTGTATATCAGAATGTCGTCGATATACATCACTACACCCTGCCCGTGCAGGTCCCAGAAAATCTTGTCAACAAAGGCCTGGAAGACTGATGGAGCATTCATGAGAATGCGATGAGAGGCAGCGGGTAACTGTACCTCACTGTGATCTGATTGATACCCCGATAGTCAATACACGGGTGCAGATCTCCATCCTTCTTCTTCACAAAAAAGAAACTCGAGGAGGCAGGTGAAGTGGAGGGCCGAATGTATCCCTGCCCCAGGGATTCGGAGACATATGTTTCCATAGCCGCAGTCTCCTCCTGTGACAGAGGATACACGTGACTCCTGGGAAGTGCTGCGTCTACCAGGAGATTTACCACACAATCCCCCGTCGATGGGGTGGTAATTGAGTCGCCTTCTTCTTACAAAAGGCGAGAGACAAATCGGCATATTCTGAGGGGATGCGCACGGTGGAGACCTGGTCTGGACTTTCCACCGTAGTCGCAACGATGGAAACCCCTACACACCTCCCCGAGCACCCTCGTGACCACCCCTTGAGAGCCCTCTGTTTCCACGAAATAGTGGGGTCATGACAGGCCAACCAGGGTAGGCCCAGCACCACGGAAACGCAGGAGAATCAATAAGGAAGATTCTCTCCTTGTGACCCTCCTGCGTAATCATGCTTAGTGGAGCGGTGGCCTCTCCATTCAGCCCTGACCCTAATGGTCGACTATCTAGGGCGTGCACAGGGAAGTGCATATCCACAGGAACAAGGGGGACCTAAACTATGGGCAAATGAATGGTCAATAAAATTCCTAGCTGCGCATGAATCTACGAGAGCCTTATGCCGGGAATGCGGGGAACACTCAGGAAATTTGATAAACACATACATGTGAGCAACAGGGGATCTCTGGGTGAGCCTGGTGCCGACTCACCTGGGGTGACACGATAGTGCCCTGCCTGCTGCCTCAACTCCCTGAGTAACCCCCCCAGCACCGACCAGCAGTGTGGCCTCTGCGGCCACAGATGGTGGCTGCACCACTATTGATCGACCAGGGCCCTGTTGTTCCATCCAGCGCTGGCAGCCAGGGTCCGGAAGTCCAAAGCGAAATCCTGTGCGCTCTTCTACCGCCACAGGGAGGATGTCTGCTTCTGCTGACTCCATTCTAGGTCAGTAAATTCTGTTTTCAGGCCTGTGTGTAGATGGTGTAGAGGAGTCAGGCACAGGACAGCAGATATGAGAAATAAACGTAATTTACTCAAAATAGACTAAATATAATAACACTAGCCCACAATAACGGGCCGTATACATACAAACAATTACTCACAAACACACATGGGGGAACAGAGGGTTAAATAATGAACAAGTAACTGGGGAATTGAAACCAGGTGTGTAAGACTAAGACAAAACAAATGGAAAATGAAAAGTGGATCGGCGATGGCTAGAAGGCCGGTGACTTCGACCTCCGAACGCCGCCCGAACAAGAAGAGGGACCGACTTCAGCGGAAGTCATGACAGAGGGTGCCACAGGGTTCAATTCTCGAGGCCGACTCACTTCTCTGTATACATCAATGATGTCGCTCTTGCTGCTGGTGATTCTCTGATCCACCTCTACGCAGATGACACCATTCTGTATACTTCTGGCCCCTCTTTGGACACTGTGTTAACTAACCTCCAGACGAGCTTCAATGCCATCCAACTCTCCTTCCGTGGCCTCCAACTGCTCTTAAATTCAAGCGAAACTAAATGCATGCTATTCAATCAATCACTGCCCGCACCTGCCCGCCCGTCCAGCATCACTACTCTGACTTAGAATACATGGACAACTAAAAATACCTAGGTGTCTGGTTAGACTGTAAACTCTCCTTTCAGACTCACATTAAGCATCTCCAATCCAAAATTAAATCTAGAATCGGCTTCCTATATAGCAACAAAGTATCCTTCACTTAAGCTGCCAAACATACCCTCGTAAAACTGACCATCCTAAACTGACCATGTCATCTATAAAATAGCCTCCAACACTCTACTCAACAAATTGGATGCAGTCTATCACAGTGCCATCCGTTTTGTCACCAAAGCCCCATACACTACCCACCACTGCGACCTGCAACCTGGGTTGGCCCTCGCTTCATACTTGTTGCCAAACCCACTGGCTACAGGTTATCTATAAGTCTCTGCTAGGTAAAGCCCCGCCTTATCTCAGCTCACTGGTCACCATAGCAGCACCCACTCGTAGCCCGTGCTCCAGCAGGTATATCTCACCCCCCAAAACCAATTCCTCCTTTGGTAGCCTTTCCTTCCAGTTCTCTGCTGCCAATGACTGGAACGAACTGCAAAAATCACTGAAGTTAGAGACCCACATCTCCCTCACTAGCTTTAAGCACCAGCTGTCAGAGCAGCTCACAGATCACTGCACCTGTACATAGCCCATCTTTAAACAGCCCATCTATCTACCTCATCCCCATACTGTATTTATTTATTTATCTTGCTTCTTTGCACCCCAGTATATCTACTTGCACATTCATCTTCTGCACATCTACCATTCCAGTGTTTAATTGCTATATTGTAATTACTTTGCCACCATGGCCTATTTATTGCCTTATCTCCCTTATCTTACCTCATTTGCACTCACTGTATATATAGTTTTTTTTCTTTTTTCTACTGTATTATTGACTGTATGTTTTGTTTATTCCATGTGTAACTCTGTGTTGTTGTATGTGTTGAATTGCTATGCTTTATCTTGGCCAGGTCGCAGTTGCAAATGAGAACTTGTTCTCAACTAGCCTGCCTAGCTAAATAAAGGTCAAATTTAAAAAACAATAAAAGGTCACCAGGCTGTTCGTCAGGGCGCACACCTTTCACCAGCATTACCCGCATTATGACACTCACCTGGACTCCATCACCTCCTTGATTTACCTGCCCTTTAAATGTCACTCCCTTTGGTTTCTTCCCCAGACGTCATTGTTGGTGTTTCATGTCGGTGTACTGTTTGTGTTTCTTGTTTTGTTCATTTATTAATTACATGTATTCACTCCCTGAACCTTTTTCCCGACTCTCAGTGTACATCGTTACAGAATGGATGTGATTGTATCTCAAATAGATAGTCCTATTTGAGTGTAAAGTTTTAGTTAAACTGTGAGTAATTCAATTTAAATATCAGATATTTTTGAACAGGTTCCCTTGGTAAAGGGAATCTAGATAATTCAATTGGATTTAGACAGATTCAGCACTAATAATCCCTCCATCCTAGCCCGTGGTGATTTTAGCATGTAAATCTTGGTGGTACAAACTCTAATATTTTTTGGGGGATGCATTCCAGCAAAGCCACTACACAACACAACACTAAACAATACATTAATTGAACTATAACGGTGACAAGCAGGCCCTAACTGTTATGGCCTACATAAAACTGTCCCAACAGCAGAGCTTTCTTCTTTCACCATGGGGTGAATCCTTACCACTGCTACACCTGGCTATCAGCCGGGGCCTTGTTTGGCAGCAAAACAGTTAATTTTGCCTAATTCACTGCCTGGTAAAAAACATAGCTGCTATGGCTGGCTGACTTGCTTCAACAAATGTGGTTTCTACTGACAATTGAGATGTACAATCTATGGCATAAGCGAACGACGAGAGTATAAGAGGCCATCTGTAATTTCGATGAAGACATTAATGAGTGAGCTAGGACGGATGTAGTCCATATAACTATTATTACAGTATTCTCCCTGTACACCAAGATCACAACCATAGGATAAACAAATAGGGCATATAAGCTGATAATGAAAGCTCTAACAATATTCTATGATTACCTTTCTCTAAAACTGGCTATAGGCTACATGTGCACCACCAAGTCAGAACTGTAGGCTAAGTTATGAGGGGGAAAATACCAAATTATTAGGGTGAGGCACATGGGCTACGGACAGCTTACTACACAACATATGTGTATTATGACTTTCTTAGCTACAGTATCCATTTCTCTAGTCACTTTGAAATGTTAGTTTTGTTGTGTAACACAACAGTGGGGAAGAAATGTATTTGTGTGAAATAAATGTAACAAACAATATCATGCATAATTACTAATATAATTTCTATATTGTCTTGTCTTTCTAAGGTCTTGTGGAAAAACTAAAATCTACTTAAAGAAGACAGATGCTGTTGCTTGTAGAGAGCATTTCAAGACTGGTAATACCAAAGACAGATGATCTCGGGGACTTGTTGACCAGAATTATTGATAGACAGTAACCCCTGGAAGATATCCCCTATGATGCCCATTTAGACAATTCAGATGGGGGACCGTTCCAATCCTCATTTGGTAGGACACATTCATAAAAACCTGTGCCATCCCCGGACTGCAGGGAATATGTAAAGTTGTCAGTCATCTCTTGCAATAAAAATCATGTAATGAACTCAACTCTTGAAGAAATAATGTCCTCTAATGCAGCAACGTAACCATTTTCTAGAGGCAGATAATCACCATAGCTTGGAGGGAACTTATCTTAACAGGATGAAAGTCAGCCTGCTTCATCTGCAGCAGCCAGGAAGGAAGATTGTGTCACTGGCCCGGGCCGGAGGATAAAGACAGAGGCTGAGCGTGCATGTGAAACTGGCCATGGAATTTAATGAGCCCAAACGAATGTATTTAAAAGAAGAGCATGATATGAAGATGCACATCCTTCATGCTGAGTTGGCTATGAAATAGGAGGGAAACGTGAAGTAGCAGCAGTAGCAATGTTCTTCTCCATCAGCAGTTCAGGATCCAGATATTACCATCTGTGAATATCCATGGCTATTTATTTTGCTTCAATCACTTGAGCTATCTGTTGTGAGAAGTGCTGCACAGTAAAAGCACCTCTGCAGGCTTGTCCATTTCTGTCATTGTCTGCCTCAACCATGGGAACATCTGGGTCATCCTCACCTCCGATGCAAGGACCTGGGCAGCCATGCTATTTGAGGTAATTGTGAAGCACTGGGGTTGCAATTATGACAATGCATCTTCTTGGTTGAAAGCACACTGGAAAAGACTCTTCCATACACCAAACATGCGCTCCAATACACCTCTGGCGTGGATATGAGCTTGGCTGTACTGTTGTTGCTCAGGTCCTATTACATGAAGATGGGGGGGTGAACGAGAAGTTGGTCTGTGCATATTCCTACTGTCGCCAAGCATGGCTTCACTATCTTGTCCTCCTTTAACCTGAGCATACAAAGAGGGGTTTTGGAAAATCCTTGAGTCATGAGTTGCACCTTTCCAACGTGCAACAATGTTGGAGAACTGCAAATTGGGAGTATACGTTACACTTTGTACGTTTTTTGAGAACCAGTTTAAGATTCCTGTACTCCTGTAGAGATTCCTGTAGAGGGACACTTGATGGGATTACAGTGGGGCAAAAAAAGTATTTAGTCAGCCACCAATTGTGCAAGTTCTCCCACTTAAAAAGATGAGAGAGGCCTGTAATTTTCATCATAGGTACACTTCAACTATGACAGACAAAATGAGAGAAAAAATCCAGAAAATCACATTGTAGGATTTTTAATGAATTTATTTGCAAATTATGGTGGAAAATAAGTATTTGGTCAATAACAAATGTTTATCCCCTTTGAGGTCAAACGTTTTCTGTAAGTCTTCACAAGGTTTTAAAACACTGTTGCTAGTATTTTGGCCCATTCCTCCATGCAGATCTCCTCTAGAGCAGTGATGTTTTGGGGCTGTTGCTGGGCAACACAGACTTTCAACTCCCTCCAAAGATTTTCTATGGGGTTGAGATCTGGAGACTGGCTAGGCAACTCCAGGACCTTGAAATGCTTCTTATGAAGCCACTCCTTCATTGCCCGGGCGTTGTGTTTGGGATCATTGTCATGCTGAAAGACCCAGCCACGTTTCATCTTCAATGCCCTTGCTGATGGAAGGAGGTTTTCACTCAAAATCTCACGATACATGGCCCCATTCATTCTTTCCTTTACACGGATCAGTCGTCCTGGTCCCTTTGCAGAAAAACAGCCCCAAAGCATGATGTTTCCACCCCCATGCTTCACAGTAGGTATGGTGTTCTTTAGATGCAACTCAGCATTCTTCGTCCTCCAAACACGACGAGTTGAGTTTTTACCAAAAAGTTATATTTTGGTTTCATCTGACCATATGACATTGTGGACAGGTGTATTTTATACTGATAACAAGTTCAAACCGGTGCCATTAATACAGGTAACGAGTGGAGGACAGAGGAGCCTCTTAAAAAAGAAGGTACAGGTCTGTGAGAGCCAGAAATCTTGCTTGTTTGTAGGTGACTTATTTTCCACCATAATTTGCAAATAAATTCATTAAAAATCCTACAATGTGATTTTCTGGATTCTTTTTTCTCATTTTGTCTGTCATAGTTGAAGGGTACCTATGATGAAAATGACAGGCCTCTCTCTTGTGCAAGTTCTTCCAGAAGTGGGAGAACTTGCACAATTGGTGGCTGACTAAATACTTTTTTGCCCCACTGTATATCTATATAGCCCAATGACTCTAGGGAAGTTCCCACATTCATAAAACTCTACTTTGTTGTTGACTTGGGCAGCAGCATCAGGGGAACTTGATGTATTTGTCTTTCACTTCACATATAGCATTTCAGACTTGGTGGACTATTCCGCATACAGTCACTTACAGCACACATATCTCCTGCTTCTCGACTGAAGGGTCCAGATGCCAAAAACCTCAAGGGGATCAATACTTGTTGGGAAGGAGAGATGGGCCTTCCCCCTAAGAGTCCAATGAAAGCTTTGGCTCAATCAAGTAAAATGTCAGCTACATTTTCTTTGAACATATGGAAATCATTCAGTGGGTTGCTCCAGTCTATACGCGCTTCTGCCTCGCCTTGGTGGTGCTGCAACGTATATGCTGGAAGTCGGAAAGCAAGTGCAGGTGGTGAGTTTAATAGTAAACGGAACATGGTCCACAGAACAATATAACAAACACAAGTAGCGTATAGACATGCAGCACATCATCAATTCTGCCTGGGGAATGGACCTGAGGAGGTGACAGATATAGGGGTGGTAATCAGTGAAGTGATGGAGTCCAGGTGTGCAGGATGATGAATGCCAGTTGCACGCAATGATGAATGCCAGGACTGGTTGTGTACTATTTACTCTATTTGATTGTAAAGCCATTGAATGTATCTCACACTATGACGCTTCTCTTGCTATTTCAAAGTCTAAAAGGGTCATTCCACAAAACGAGTCCCCTTTGTAACTTGTTGAATTTTTTTTTAAATCATCTTATTTTTAAACTAAACAAAAATGCAAACGCAACAAGTAAAGTGTTGGTCCCAGGTTTCATGAGCTGAAATAAAAGATCCCGGACACTTTCCATACACACAAAAAGCTTATTTCTCTCAAATGTTGTACACACATATGTTTACATACCTGTTAGTGAGCATTTATCCTATGCTAAGATAATTCATCCACCTCACAGGAGTGGCACATCAAGAAGCTGATTAAACAGCATGATCATTACACAGATGCACCTTGTGCGGGGGACAATAAAAGGCCACTCTAAAATGTGCAGTTTTGTCACACAACACAACTGAGTCTTGTGAACCTGAAGAGCAGGCTGAGGCATCCTCACTTGCCCTGAGCGACACTCTGATGGCACGTACCAAAACAAAAAACACTCCCTAATGCATCCATTTGGTGAGAAGTTATTCTGTAGAGTCCGGAAGCAAGTACAGGGAGTGAATAATTTAATGAATAAATAAAAGAACATGGACAAAACAAGAATCACGAGCAGCATAAGGACATGAAACAATAACGCCTGGGGAAGGAACCAAAGCGACTGACAGATATAGGGAAGGTGAGTCTGGTGAGGCGCTTGTACGCGTAACGATGGTGACAGGTGTGCATAATAATGCGCAGCCTGGTGACCTAGAGAGCCGGAGAGGGAGTATATGTAAGAATGGAGTTGTGAGGGCGAGCGGTTTGCTGATGTCAACGTTGTGAACAGAGTGCCCCGTGGTGGCAGTGGGGTTATGGTATGGGCGGGCATAAACTACGGACAATGAACACAATTACATTTTATCGGTGGTAATTTGAATGCACAGAGATACCGTGATGAGATCCTGATCCTATCATTCATCCGCCCCATCACCTCATGTTTCAGCACGACCCCATGTCACAAGGATCTGTACATAATTCCTGGAAGCTGAAAATGTCCCAGTTCTTAGATTGCCTACATACTGACCAGACATGTCACCCATTGAGCATTTTTTTTAGGTGCTCTGAATCGATGTGTACGACAGCGTGTTCCACCTCCCGCCAATATCCAGAAACTTCGCACAGCCATTGAAGAGGACTGGGACAACATTCCACAGGCCACAATCAACAGCCTGGTCAACTCTATGCGGAGGAGATGTGTTGCACAGCATGAGGCAAATGTTGGTCACACGAGATACTGTCTGGTTTTCTGATCAAAGCCCCAACCTTTTTTTGTAAGGTATCTGTGACCAACAGATGCATATCTGTATTCCAAGTCATGTAAAATCCATAGATTAGGGCCTATTGAATTTATTTCAATTTACTGATTTACTCAAATGAACTGTAACTCATGAAATCTTTGAAATAGTTACATGTTGCGTTTATATTTTTGTTCAGTATATATTCTGCCATGAACAGCACATGTTCAACTTAATAAAAAACATGTTTTCCCATCTCAATAGGTTAATTAAAATAAAATTAAATTAAACTATAGTCAGTGCCAATTAAGTGCTAAATAAAGCAACAATGTTATTATTTTACATACTGAGTTGACTATTAGAGGTTCAATTTTTCTTTTGAATTTTCTTTGTTTTAATTAACAGTTTCACCATATTAAAACGAGAGTTCAGGTCACATAACAGGGTTGACATTAAAATGAGGGAACGTTTTTTTAACCTTTTTATTAATCACTAATCGCATGAAATAAATAATAATTGTCAGAAATTACTTTGTCAAAGCAACGAAATAATTAGAGCTTTGCAATGATAGTGATAACTTGGAGGAGAACGCCTGGAGAGGAGTGCCCAGAGGGACATGTCAAAACGCGGAAATTCACAAATGTCTTTATTCATATAAAAAAAATCTGATTCATTTCATTTTCCAAGTGGTCTATATTAAAGTGCACATAATTTAATATAACAGCCTTTTAAAATGCAATATTGATGCACAATTTCTACATAAAATAAAAAAGGACGCAAATGGACTCATTTCATGGAACAGACCAGAAGATGTCAGGACAGTAGCTTACTTAGTCTTTAATATTCTCCAGACTAACTCCATCATCTATTCTTATTCTGATACGTTGCTTGGAGCCCAGGTGATGTCACTGGGTTTTCTGAAGGACATATTCATTCTAACAAATGAATGAGATCACATACCCTTTTGATTCAAATAAATTGACATAATTGCAGAAGAGGTGATTTCTTTGAAACCTGCCTGCTAAAAAGTGGTGCGCCATTATAGATGTAGTAGTTTATGTCTCCGCAAATTGGGTTGCTACAATATGCAACCCGTGTACGTTTTTGAAGAGGCTTGTCAGTATGGAAATGACGCACTCCGGGATGTTTGGAGAGTCCATAAAGGATTCTCTCTCGCTAACCAACGTGTTCTCATTGTCGGGATCGAGGCAAGGACAAGACAGCCCATTTGCTGCGGTCTGTGTGTTGTGTGCTCTGCATTTTGTGTTAGTTGTTTGGATAGTGGTCGCAGCTCCGGCTTGGAGACAATTTCACACCAGTGACATCACCTCTGCTCGGCGCATTTATACAGTCGGGACAGTCAGAAAAGAACTAGCGGTCATCCACGAGAAAGGCTGAAGCGATAGGACACAGGTGCAGTGAAATAAAACTGGCGGTGCTCTTAGGATGCAGAAGTCACCCGTGGAAGATGCAAACTTCCTCTCCAAATATGTATTCTGGTAAGGAATGATATGTTTTCTTCATATATGTCGTAAATAAACACTTGCATGGTTTGCCAGAGGCTGTTGCCAGATATGGAGAGCGCATTGGTGAAAGGGGACAGAGTCAGTTTTCCGGCAAGTCGGGTCACAGGAATCGTATTATTTTTCAATATTCACTTTTAGTAGATTCTTGTAAATGCTAAAAACGAAAGTGCAAATATGCTCCAAGGACCGTTTCTGTGTGTTTTGCTCCGAGATGAAATTCCAGCAGCTCTTTGCGCTCCATCTTTCAATTGTGATATCTTTGTATGAAATGAGTCAATGATATTGAACATCTCTCGTCGTTTGAAATGCATGTATAGTGTATATGTATAATGTCATGTAGGCTACAACACTCACCACACGCGTCCTGTCATGGGAAAAGCCCATGCCATCCCAAAACTCATTATGTAATAGATTTAGGATTGCTTTTTTTATTTATTTTTTATTTTTTTTTTTTTTTTACAAATTATGCAGCTATCTAAATTGTAGACCTCGGCCTAATTATCATGCTACATGCATGCTGCTGAGATAATGCTGTATGATTTTGCCACCCTATATGACTGCGTGGGCGTTTGGTTAATACAATGTATTAAGTTCTTGAGTAGGCTGATCTGTGCTCAACTTCAGGGGAGATTGGTCTACAGGTATTTACCTCAGAAGTAGGCTATTATATTCTATACTTTTTCACCAACCAAACCTCCCATACCCATCCATTCTGTTGTTTTGCAGGTGGACATCTCCACTGTTGAGGAAGGGCTTCAGGAAGAAGTTGGATTTGACCGATGTTTACAAAGCACCGTCCTTTGATCTGGCGGACAATCTTTCTGAACGACTAGAAAGGTTTGTAAATCAGCCAAAGTGTCTCCCTTTATGAACATTCAAGGCATGTTGAACACACCTGTGCATCCTTGGAAGTTACTCAATTCTAAATGACTTTCTTTTTTTTCTTCATTACGCACACACGTTTGCACACACCGTGCTGTGCTTTGATGAACTATTTTAACTCCTGTCCAAATTTGATTCTAGCCATTTCAATGATATGGAACACAAACACATGTCACAAAGGATCAGCCCCAGGCCATAACAATAGATCACCGTACTCCTGTTGGGGTTGTTGGTCCCTTCTTTGTTGTTGTCTTGTTGAGTTGAGCGAGTTGAGAATGGATGTATCTTACTGCCCTTTCTTACTGCTAATGATCGCAATGATTTGCTAAAGAACTGGAAATTCTAGATGACCCATGCTAACCTAAAATATGGGATGGCCTTTGGTTGGAGAGGGGCAGACAAACATAAACTTTGGCATGTCCCAAAATAACACATCGGAGGCGGGGTGGGGCAGGTTGGGCCCTCTCTGTACTGTCCTCTCTCTCTCTCTCTGCTTTCACTCTCTCTTCTCTCAATCTCTATGCACTTTTCCTATTTTTCAATCTCATTCTCTTTCTCTCATTCCTCTCACCACTCTCTTTCTCTCTCTAATTAATTCGGTTGATTTCTCCTCTCAATCTCTCTGGCCCTTTCTCTGTCTCTCCCCTTTCCCCTCACTGTACGTCCTTTCTGCTCTGTCCCCGTTCTGTGATGTGTGTAAATGTCACACCTTCTCTGTCTCTCCCCTTTCCCCTCACTGTATGTCCTTTCTGCTCTGTCCCCGTTCTGTGTGTAAATGTCACACCTTCTCTGTCTCTCCCCTTTCCCCTCACTGTATGTCCTTTCTGCTCTGTCCCCGTTCTGTGATGTGTGTAAATGTCACACCTTCTCTGTCTCTCCCCTTTCCCTTCACTGTATGTACTTTCTGCTCTGTCCCCGTTCTGTGATGTGTGTAAATGTCACACCTTCTCTGTCTCTCCCCTTTCCCTTCACTGTATGTCCTTTCTGCTCTGTCCCCGTTCTGTGATGTGTGTAAATGTCACACCTTCTCTGTCTCTCCCCTTTCCCCTCACTGTATGTCCTTTCTGCTCTGTCTCCGTTCTGTGATGTGTGTAAATGTCACACCTTCTCTGTCTCTCCCCTTTCCCTTCCCTGTACGTCCTTTCTGCTCTGTCCCCGTTCTGTGATGTGTGTAAATGTCACACTTTCTCTGTCTCTCCCCTTTCCCCTCACTGTACGTCCTTTCTGCTCTGTCCCCGTTCTGTGATGTGTGTAAATGTCACACCTTCTCTGTCTCTCCCCTTTCCCCTCACTGTATGTCCTTTCTGCTCTGTCCCCGTTCTGTGATGTGTGTAAATGTCACACCTTCTCTGTCTCTCCCCTTTACCTTCACTGTATGTCCTTTCTGCTCTGTCCCCGTTCTGTGATGTGTGTAAATGTCACACCTTCTCTGTCTCTCCCCTTTTCCTTCACTGTATGTCCTTTCTGCTCTGTCCCCGTTCTGTGTGTAAATGTCACACCTTCTCTGTCTCTCCCCTTTCCCTTCACTGTATGTCCTTTCTGCTCTGTCCCCGTTCTGTGTGTAAATGTCACACCTTCTCTGTCTCTCCCCTTTCCCCTCACTGTATGTCCTTTCTGCTCTGTCCCCGTTCTGTGATGTGTGTAAATGTCACACCTTCTCTGTCTCTCCCCTTTACCTTCACTGTATGTCCTTTCTGCTCTGTCCCCGTTCTGTGATGTGTGTAAATGTCACACCTTCTCTGTCTCTCCCCTTTTCCTTCACTGTATGTCCTTTCTGCTCTGTCCCCGTTCTGTGTGTAAATGTCACACCTTCTCTGTCTCTCCCCTTTTCCTTCACTGTATGTACTTTCTGCTCTGTCCCCGTTCTGTGATGTGTGTAAATGTCACACCTTCTCTGTCTCTCCCCTTTCCCCTCACTGTATGTCCTTTCTGCTCTGTCCCCGTTCTGTGATGTGTGTAAATGTCACACCTTCTCTGTCTCTCCCCTTTCCCTTCACTGTACGTCCTTTCTGCTCTGTCCCCGTTCTGTGATGTGTGTAAATGTCACACCTTCTCTGTCTCTCCCCTTTCCCTTCACTGTACGTCCTTTCTGCTCTGTCCCCGTTCTGTGATGTGTGTAAATGTCACACCTTCTCTGTCTCTCCCCTTTCCCTTCACTGTATGTCCTTTCTGCTCTGTCCCCGTTCTGTGATGTGTGTAAATGTGTAAAAAAAATATCTGCAAAATTCTGCTGGTAGCTGCATGGGAATTTGAACTTTACCATGAATTAACATGTTGGTAAGGTCCCTCCATCTATCATGTGCAATCACACATTCTCTTACCCTCTCTCTGTCCCTGTCCCTGTCTCTCTCTCTCTCTCTGTCCCTCTCTCTCTCTCTCTGTCCTTGTCTCTCTCTCTCTCATCACCTTTTTTCTCCCCTCCCCTTTTTCCCTCCCTCCGCTCTCTTTTTCTCACAAATTCTCACATTTCTCTCTTACCTCTTTTTCTCCCTCGTTCGTCAAGGTCTCTGCACTCCGTTTATCAAGTCAGCCAAAGTGCCCAGGTTATACACCAGGGCCCTGAACAATGTGCCCCTACTTTACTTTTACTGTCAGCCAATGTGTGTGTGTGTGTGTGTTTAAAAATAAATATAGATTCTAACTTCTCCGCTCTGTTTTCCTGGTGTAGAGAATGGGACCGAGAAGTGGCATCGGCCAAGAAGAAGCCTCGGCTTCTGCGGGCTCTCTCCCGTTGTTTCCTCTGGCCTTTTGTGTTCTACGGAATCCTGCTGTACTTTGGGGTGAGTCTATCTCTCCACATGAAGCACAGGTGTCCAACGGTTGCTCTAGGTGTCCAAATGTGTTGCTCTAGTTTAACTAACCCACATTAGTCAAACTCTATATAAAACCGAATAACGATCTATTTGATCGGGTGTCGTAAAGCTTGGCTAGAGCGAAAGCCTGCACACATTGTGGGCTTGCCACAACCTGGAGTCGGCCACGATTGGTATAAAGGCCTGCATACTTTATTACTACGATACCAGGTGATGAACAACCTTGTATTTAAAATGTGGGTTGCCATTTGGGTCTTATTCTAGTGTTATTTTGCCCCTTTGGAGTGCATCTGTCTCTCATACAGGATCTCTCATATGAGAACAGATCATATATTGTGAAGGCAGAGGTGTTATACCATTGATAGGGTTGTGTGTGCAGTCAATTCCATTTCAATTCAGGAAGTGAATGGACATTCCAATTCTAGAATTTAAAAAAAGGATCATTTGTCAATGGGGAGTTTTAGTTTCTTATTCAACACATGAACTGAGTTCAAATTCACTTTGTGAATTGGAGGGAATTTGAACTGGAATGGAACTGACCTCAACCCAACCCAGGCTGGTTGTTAGCCTGTTCTGTCCTGTACCTATGTGGTACTTACTAGTGAATTAGCGGCATGACCATAGTATGGAGAAGAAGCATGTTTCACTGCCGTGTAAGTATCCCAGTTTCCTCCGCTCGGTGAGGAAGTTTGACGTCAGCAGCAGGTCTTGCGTAACCTGGTGGTGTGAGGTGATCCCCATGGAACCTGCTAGGAATGCCCATCAGTTCAGGGTTTATGGGAGATTAAGAGCAGATGTATCAAGGTATATTATTAAGATCATGATATCAAAGTGCCCCCAAATTCAGTTTTGTAGGGCAACCTTTTTCCCCGCACCCCTCCCCCATACTGGATACGTTTTTCATTATACAGGCTACTTCAGATTTTCAGGAACACACGGATCATTATCGCATGACAGATATATATATTTTTCTCTCTTTTCTTCCAGGAGGCGTCGAAGGCAGTGCAGCCCCAACTCCTGGGTCGTATCATTGCCTCGTTCGACCCCTTTCATGCCCCGGAGAGGGAGCAGGGCTACTACCTGGCCCTGGGTCTCAGTCTTCTCTTCATCACTCGCTTCCTGCTCCTGCAGCCAGCCATCTTCGGGCTGCACCACCTGGGCATGCAGATACGCATCGCTCTCTTCAGCCTCATCTATAAGAAGGTATGTGTGGGGAGGAAGTGATGTGTGTGGGAGGGGGAAGTCATGTGTGTGTGGGGAGTAAGTGGTGTGTGTGGGAGGGGGAAGTGGTGTGTGTGGGAGGGGAAAGTGGTGTGTGTGGGGAGGAAGTGATGTGTGTGGGAGGGGGAAGTGGTGTGTGTGTGTGTGTGTGTGGGGGGGGAGAGAGGAAGTGGTGTGTGTGGGGAGGAAGTGGTGTGTGTGGGAGGGGAGAGTGGTGTGTGTGAGGAGGAAGTGGTGTGTGTTTGTGTGCATCTGACATGCCACCACCTAGGCATGCATGCAGATCCACATCACCCTCTTCAGTGTAGCCACTCTCTGGTGTGAGGGTCAGCTATGTTGCTGCTACATCCTCTTAGTGTCACACAGCAGCCTCTCGTGTCACGTTTTTAACCCTTTGTGTCTGTCCTAACCCCTGACCTTCAACCCCCAAGACTCTGAAGCTGTCCAGCCGGGTCCTGGACAAGATCAGCACAGGTCAGCTGGTCAGCCTGATGTCAGCCCACCTCAACAAGCTGGATGAGGTAAGAACCACCCAACTCATCTGCTGTACTAACCCTAACCTCAACAATATGGATGAAAATTAAGGACCCAAATAATTTACTTACACTGAACAAAAGAATAAAAACGCAACGTGACAATTTCAAAGGCTTTACTGAGTTACAGTTCATAAAAGGAAATCAGTCCATTTAAATCAATTCATAAATTCCTAATCTATGGATTTCACATGTCTGGGAATACAGATGGTCACAGATACCTTTTAAAAATAAAGGTAGGGGTGGGGATCAGAAAACTGGTCAGTATCTGGTGTGACCAACATTTGCCTCATGCAGCACGACACATCTCCTTCTCATTCTGTAAATTTGATCAGGCTGTTAATTTTATCCTGTGGAATGTTGACCCACTCCTCTTCAATGGATGTGCGAAGTTACTGGATATTGGGTGGAACCGGAACACGCTGTCGTACACGTCGATTCAGAGCATCCCAAACATGCTCAATGAGTGACATGTCTGGTGGTAGGCCATGGTAGAACTGGGAAATGTTTACCTTCCGGGAATTGTGTACAGATCCTTGCGAAATGGGGCCGTGTGTAACGGTTCTCGTCTGTCGAAGGAGAAGCGGACCAAAATGCAGCGTGGTGGTTATTCATGTTCTTTAATAAAAATGAACTAGACATGAAATAACGAACAAAACAAAGAACGACCGTGAAAACCTATACAGCCTATCTGGTGAACACAAACACAGAGACAGGAACAATCACCCACGAAATACTCAAAGAATATGGCTGCCTCAATATGGTTCCCAATCAGAGACAACGATAAACACCTGCCTCTGATTGAGAACCACTCCAGACAGCCATAGACTATGCTAGATAACCCCCACTAAGCCACATACCCAATACCTAACAAAACCCCAAGACAAAACACACCACAATAAACCCATGTCACACCCTGGCCTGACCAAATAAATAAAGACAAACACAATAAACTTGACCAGGGCGTGACACCGTGCATTATCATTCTGAAACATGAGGTGATGGCGGCGGAAGAATGACACGACAATGGCCCTCAGGATCTTGTCAAGGTATGTCTGTGCATTCAAATTGCCATTGATAAAATGCAATTGAGTTTGTTGTCCAAAGCTTATGCCTGCCCATACCATAACCCCACTACCACCATTGGGCACTCTGTTCACAATGTTGACATCAGCAAACCGCTCACCCCTGTACATCTGTCCTGTACAGTTGAATCTGTGATTCATCTGTGAAGAGCACACTTCTCAAGTGTGCCAGTGGCCATCGAAGGTGAGCATTTGCCCACTGAAGTCGATTACAACGCTGAACTTCAGTCAGGTCAAGACCCTGGTGAATACGACGAGCACGCAGATAAGCTTCCCTGAGACGGTATCTGGCAGTTTGTGCAGAAATTCTTCGGTTGTGCAAAGCCAAGTGACATCAGCTGTCCGTGTAGCTGGTCTCAGATGATCCCACAGGTGAAGAAGCCAGATGTGGAGGTCCTGGGCTGGCGTGGTTACAAGAGGTCTGCGGTTGTGACGCTGGTTGGACATATTGCCAAATTCTCTAAAATGACGTTGGAAGTGGCTTATGGTAGAGAATTTAACATTAAATTCACTGGCAACAGCTCTGGTGGACATTCCTGCAGTCAGCATGCCAATTGAACGCTTCCTCAAAACTTGAGACATCTGTGGCAATGTGCCAAAACTGCACATTTTAGAGTGGCCATTATTGTCCCCAGCACAAGGTGCACCTGTTTAATGATCATGCTGTTTAATCAGTTTCTTGATATGCCACAACTGTCAGTTGGACGTATTATCTTGGAAAAGGAGAAATGTTCACTAACAGGGATGTAAACCTTTTGTGCGTATGGAACATTTCTGGGATCTTTTTATTTCAGCTCATGAAACATGGGACCAACACTTTGCATGTTGCGTTTATACACTGAACAAAAATATAAACATAACATGTAAAGTGTTGGTCTCAGGTTTCATGAGCTGAAATAAAAGGTCCCAGAAATGTTCTATACACACTAAAAAGCTTATTTCTCAAAAAATGTTGCTCACAAATATGTTTACATCCCTGTCAGTGAGCATCTCTCCTTTGCCAAGACAATCCATCCACCTGACAGGCATGGCAGGGTAAATACATTTGAATTCAATCCCATTTTGACAGCATTCCTTTTGATTGAAACAAAACTCTCCATACATGTTCACCCATGGAAGAAATGCTCAGAAAGGGACTCTTTGGACCTGAATGCCAAACACATTCAGGAGACTAAGGTGTTAACCAAAGTTTACCCATGGTGCATAACCCACCATACCGTGAGACATCCATGTCTTCGTCACCGTTGAGTTTGATATCACTTAAAAGCTTTTACAAACAGTATTGTGTTGCTGCATCTCTCTTCATACATTCATGTGTGTTGCAGAGCCTTGGCCTGGCCCACTTTGTGTGGATCACCCCTCTGCAGTGTATCCTGTGTGTGGGTTTGATCTGGGAACTGATTGAGGTGAATGGTTTCTGTGCCCTGGCTGCCCTCACCCTGCTGGGCATCGTACAGGCCTGCCTCTCACAGAAGATGGGGCCTCACAGGTAGGTACTGGACTAACATTCTACCACTAGTAAGCAACATTGCATCGTTAAATGTGCATCAATTGACACAAAATAGTTAAGAAACGTGTAATCAATATGGCGGGTTACTCACGTTTGATATTGGACACGCAAATAACAGAAAGAAACTGATAAATGCTGACAAGGTTTTTTCCTCACTGCCTGGAAAGTCTTCTTCTTCTGTGGAGTTTAATGGCGGTTGGCATCCAATATATTGCATTTAGCGCCACCCAACTGAACTACAATACACATCCATTCAACTTTGTGATACAAAATGGGAAAAGGGCAAACGACCTTATTCCACTACTTTAACCCGATCTGACCCTACCCCAGGCCAAGACCAGTGTGGACCGGACACTACCACTCAACACGCCCTGTAACTCTTCTCAAGTCAAATCTCGTACCCCCAAGTACTTCCCTGCAGCTGCCGCCACAACATCTATTTCCTGTGACTTGCGTTCCACCTCTGCGGTACAATTGATATCCATGGCTATTGAATGCTAAGAAGCCAACCTTACTGAAACATATATCACTCATTGGCCTGTCCCTCTGTTCTGGCACAGATCTACTACTCACAGGGATCCTCTCAGAATCCCTCACCCTTGATCCACCTTCCTCTGCTTTCTTCACTGCCTCAGCATACAATATCTTCTGCACTACTCTGACCCTGGCCACCTCAACTTGCCTCTCTCGAACCGGACACCTCTGATCCCCAGCAACATGGGCACCCCTACAGTTGACAACTGTTCCCACCAAAACTACACCTTCCTCTGTCCCATGTACTCCTGCACACTTCCCACATCTTGGAATCTCCCTCCTACACACTGCTGTGACATGCCCATAAACGTGACACCTATAATACCACAGTGTATTCGGGACAAAAACCTTTTTACCCAGGAATAAATCTGGTTAATTAACATGCAGACCCATCAAGTTTGGATGTTTATCCTCAGCCATCTCTCTGAACTTGGAAATTAATTGTATCATCTGGTGTGTGTATGTGTGTGTGTGTGTGTGTGTGTGTGTGTGTGTGTGTGTGTGTGTGTGTGTGTGTGTGTGTGTGTGTGTGTGTGTGTGTGTGTGTGTGTGTGTGTGTGTGTGTGTGTTTGTGTGTGTGTGTGTGTGTGTGTTTGTGTGTGTGTGTGGGGGGGGGGTCCTATAATCAGGCAGAAAAGAGCAGGGATGATCAGTCGTCGCCTGGCTCTGACCTCAGAGATAGTAGAGAACATCCACTCAGTGAAGGCCTACGGCTGGGAGGAGGTGATGGAGACCATCATCAAGAACATCAGACAGTAAGACACACACACAAAACCCTCCATAACCTAACTACAACCTAATACTGTACATTGGGGGTGTCATACTCCACGGCGGGCCGAGTGTCTGCAGGTTTTTGTTTTTTCCATTCAATTAAGACCTAGACATCCAGGTGAGGAGAGTTCCTTACCAGTTGGTGATGTTAATTCATCAATCGAATACAAGGGTTGATGAAAACTTGCAGACATGTGGCCCTCTGTGGAATGAGTTTGACAAGTGCTGTACATCAACAGAGCCAAGTGACCTAACGAGCAATTTTTAAGGCAATTCAGCAAACATGACTCCATTGGCCCCATGTTGGTATTCAGTGGGCAATGTGGGCTCTGGCTAGCCTACACCACCCCGACACAGGCTACCCAACAACAAGCCCAACACAGGCTAGCCCACACCAATCCCACACCAGCCCAACATGGGCCAGCCCACACCAAGCCGAGCACAGGCTAGCCCACACCAAGCCCAGCATGGGCTAGCCCACACCAAGCCGAGCACGGGCTAGCCCACACCAAGCCCAGCTAAAGGCGCAATCATTACTGAGTGTGTCATTCCAGTTTTGGTGTTCTAAATAGTAATTAAATGAATTCCTATTGCGCATCCTAGATGGGGCCACAGTATTAGCGTGCATTGGGCTCACATTTGTGTCACTTTACAATAAATGTCGAGGGTCTTATCCAGGTGACAGGATGGTCGAAGCTTGACTGCCGTTTGACAAATAAAAATAATCTAGCTCTTTTGTCCATAATAATCTCATTAAACAGGCTCTACCCGCACGGTATCTGCAAGATGTTGACTAAAGGGCATGTGCCAATACCGAAGTGGGCACACTCGCTATATAACCCGTGTTGATTTTAGAATGTAAATCTCGGGGGGCAAACGGTAAAACAAATGTGCAATACATGCCAGTAAAACCACTAAAAAACAAAACGCAACACAATATTAAACAGTACATGAATTGCACTATAACGGTGACAAAACAGTGCCCAGAAACTGTTAGGGCCTACATAAAGCTGTCCCAACAGCAGAGCTTTCTTTTCAGCAACATGGAGTGAATCCTTACCACCATTAAACCTGGCTATCAGCATAGCGAAATAATTCATCTGGCAGTTAAACAGTTCATTCAACCTCATTTACTGGCTTGTTAAAAAACATAGCTGATTTGGCTGACTTGCTTTGACAAATGTGGTTTCTACTTACTAATGAGATGTACAAACTATGGCATAAGGGAGCGATGGGCGGAATAAGAGGCGATCCGTCCTTTCGATTAAGACATTAATGAGCAAGCTAAGACAGACTTTGTCAATATTCAGTTGAAGTCGGAAGTTTACATACACCTTAGCCAAGTACATTCAAACTATTAAACTATTAAACTACCACTATAATTATTTATTTCAGCTTTTATTTCTTTCATCACATTCCCAGTGGGTCAAAAGTTTACATATAATCATGGCCAAAACCTTTGAGAATGACACAAATATTAATTTTCACAGTCTACTGCCTCAGTTTGTATGATAGCAATGTGCATATACTCTAGAATGAAGAGTGATCAGAGAAATTGCAATTAATTGCAAAGTTCCTATTTGCCATGCAAATTAACTGAATCCCAGAAAACCATTTAAACTGCATTTCAGCCCTGCCATAAAAGGACCAACTGACATCATGTCAGTGATTCTCTCGTTAACACAGGTGTGAGTGTTGACGAGGACAAGGCTGGAGATCACTCTGTCATGCTAGTTGAGTTCGAATAACAGACTGGAAGCTTCAAAAGGAGGGTGGTGCTTGGAATAATTGTTCTTCCTCTGTCAACCATGGTTACCTGCAAGGAAACACGTCATCATTGCTTTGCACAAAAAGGGCTTCGCAGGCAAGGATATTGCTGCCAGTAAGATTGCCCTAAATCAACCATTTATCGGATCATCAAGAACTTCAAGGAGAGCGGTTCAATTGTTGTGAAGAAGGCTTCAGGGTGCCCAAGAAAGTCCAGCAAGCGCCAGGACCGTCTCCTAAAGTTGATTCAGCTGCGGGATCGGGGCACCACCAGTACAGAGCTTGCTCAGGAATGGCAGCAGGCAGGTGTGAGTGCATCTGCACGCACAGTGAGGCGATGTAATAGGTCTGGGTGTAGCTGGTGCAGAGGAGTCAGGCGCAGGATAGCAGAGATGAGTAATACACGTAATTTTACTCGACTTACAAATACAAGTCGATAATACCTAGCCCACAAATACGGAAGGTAAATACAACAAACAATTACTCACAAACACACATGGGGGAACAGAGGGTCAAATAATGAACAAGTTATTGGGGAATTGAAACCAGGTGTGTAAGACACAGACAAAACAAATGGAAAATTAAAAGTGGATCGGCGATGGTTAGAAGGCCAGTGATGTCGACCACCGAACGCTTCCCGAAAAAGGAGAGGGACCGACTTCAGCGGAAGTCGTGACAGGCGAAGAATTTTGGAGGATGGCCTGGTGTCAAAAAGTGCCGCAAATAAGCCATTTCTCTCCAGGAAAAACATCAGGGACAGACTACTATTTTGCAAAAGGTACATGGATTGGATGGCTGAGGACTGGGGTAAAATCATTATCTCTGATGAATCCCCTTTCCGATTGTTTGGGGCATCCGGAAAAAAGCTTGTCCAGAGAAGACCAAGTGAGCGCTACCATCAGTCCTGTGTCATGCCAACAGTAAAGCATCCTGAGACCATTCATGTGTGGGGTTGCTTCTCAGCCAAGGGAGTGGGCCT
The DNA here is from genome assembly GCF_036934945.1 of Oncorhynchus masou masou. Taxonomy (NCBI): domain Eukaryota; kingdom Metazoa; phylum Chordata; class Actinopteri; order Salmoniformes; family Salmonidae; genus Oncorhynchus; species Oncorhynchus masou. Next base: position 54,320,951 of record NC_088242.1, read on the forward strand.
ACTCACAATTATGCCTAGAACACAGCCATGAATAAAGAATGGTACCAACACATCCTCCGAGAGCAACTTCTCCCAACCATCCAGGAACAGTTTGGTGACAAACAATGCCTTTTCCAGCATGATGGAGCACCTTGCCATAAGGCAAAGTGATAACTATGTGGCTCGGGGAACAAAACATCGATATTTTGGGTCCATGGCCAGGAAACTCCCCAAACCTTAATCCCATTCAGAATTTGTGGTCAATCCTCAAGAGGCGGGTGGACAAACAAAAACCCACAAATTCTGACAAACTCCAAGCATTGATTATGGTGGTGTAACTGAGTCAGGTTTCTAGGCCTCCTTGCTCGCACATGCTTTTTCAGTTCTGCCCACAAATTATCTATAGGATTGAGGCCAGGGCTTTGTGATTGTCACTCCAATACCTTGACTTTGTTGTCCTTAAGCCATTTTGCCACAACTTTGGAAGTATGCTTGGGGTCATTGTCCATTTGGAAGACCCATTTGCGACCAAGCTTTAACTTGCTGACTGATGTCTTGAGATGTTGCTTCAATATATCCACACATCCTCATGATGCCATCTATTTTGTGAAGTGCACCAGTCCCTCCTACAGCAAAGCACCCCACAATATGATGCTGCTACCCCTGTGCTTCATGGTTGGGATCGTGTTCTTCAGCTTGCAAGTCTCCTCCTTTCTCCTCAAAACATAACAATGGTCATTATGGCCAAACGGTTATATTTCTGTTTCATCAGACCAGAGGACATTTCTCCAAAAAGTACAATCTTTGTCCCCATGTGGAGTTGCTAACCGTAGACTGGCTTTTTTTATGGCGGTTTTTGAGCAGTGGCTTCTTCATTGCTGAGAGGCCTTTCAGGTTATGTCAATATAGGCCTCGTTTTACTGTGGATATAGATACTTTTGTACCGGTTTCCTCCAGCAGCTTCACAAGGTCCTTTGCTGTTGTTCTGGGATTGATTTGCACTTTTTGCACCAAAGTACGTTCATCTCAAGGAGACAGAATGCGTCTCCTTCCTGAGCGGTATGACGGCTGCGTGGTCCCATGGTGTTTATACTTGCGTACTATTGTTTGTACAGATGAACGTGGTACCTTAAGGTATTTGTAAATTGCTCCTAAGGATTAACCAGACTTGTGGAGGTCTACAATTCTTTTTATGAGGTCTTGGCTGATTTCTTTTGATTTTCCCATGATGTCAAGCAAAGAGGCACTGAGTTTGAAGGTAGGCCTTGAAATACATCCACAGGAACACCTCCAAATGACTCAAATGATCTCAATTAGACTATCAGAAGCTTCTAAAGCCATGACATCATTTTCTGGAATTTTCCATTAAAGGCACAGTCAACTTAGTGTATGTAAACTTCTGACCCACTGCATTGTGATACAATGAATTTTAAGTGAAATAATCTGTCTGCAAACAATTGTTGGAAAAATGACTTGTGTCATGCACAAAGTAGATGTCCTAACCGACTTGCCAAAACTATAGTTTGTTGACAAGAAATTTGTGGAGTGGTTGAAAAACAAGTTTTAATGACTCCAACCTAAGTGTATGTAAACTTCCGACTTCAACTGTAACTATTTGTTCAGCACTTTTTAAATTAACAGAATTCAGAACATGGGCCGTTCTTACAGTATTCTCCCTGTACACCAAGTCAGAACCATAGGATGAATAAAGGGTGCATATAAGCAGACAATGAAAGCTCTTACAATATTTTATGATTACATTTCACTAAAACAGTCTATAGACTTCCTGTGCACCACCAAGTCAGAACAGTAGGTGTGAGGGTGAAAGGGACCAAATGATTAGGGTGATGCAAATGGGCTACTAACAGCTTACTACACAACATATACTTAGTATTACTTTCTTAGCTACAGTATACATATCTCCCTGGCATATTTCTTAATTTATGCAACAGCATACAATACATTTTTGAACTCACCCTTTTGTGGTGCTCACTTGAACAGGAAGGTGGTGCAGCGGCCCTTCGTTGGCAAATTGTGTCATCAAACGTTGTCCTAAAAATCTGTCATTCTCTGGATTTATTGTGTTTTCAAGACAACTGGGAACTACTAAAAAACAAGGTTGAATTATGATGTCAGTGATCTTCATTTCAGAGCTCTAGAAAGAGGCTACGATTTTGAAATCCGAGTTGGATGTCCATTCAAAATGGGGTGGCAGGGTAGCCTAGTGGTTAGAGCGTTGGACTAGTAACCGGAAGGTTGTAAGTTCAAACCCCCAAGCAGACAAGGTACAAATCTGTCGTTCTGCCCTTGAACAGGCAGTTAACCCACTGTTCCTAGGCTCGGGACCCATATTTTAGCATGCATTGAGCCCACATTTTGTTTGCTGGTAACATTCCGAGAACTATGGGGAAAGTGGTCATGCTTTGACTCTAACACAGGGATGGGCAACTCCAGTCCTCGGGTGCCAGAGTGGTGTCACATCTTTTCACCATCCCTAGCAAACACAGCTGATTAAACTCATTTCATTCTAAACTGAAGATCATGTTTAATTGATTATTGGAGTCATGTGTGTTAACTGGGGCTGGGGCAAAAGTGTGACACCAGTCAGGCACCTGAGGACTGGAGTTGCCCATCCCTTCTCTAACTCTAATACTCTGAGGTGAAAGGTCATGGTAGGAACACTATCCCATCCACCAGAGATCTTCTGGGAATCAAAAACTGTTAGCTGGGATAGATGACCTGTGACTCTCATTAATAAATAAGATTCCCATCAAGATATTTTCACTTCAATTCCATTAAATATGAGCCGAAGCTCAAAGGGAGGATTAATTTCCGTCTATGATCATGACACACGACATTCACAAACAAAGCCAATCAGCCGAAACACTCCTGCATTGTGTAGTCTAGTCAATCCTTGAGTCAATTGCCAATGTTTAATCCCTGTCTGATTTGGGTGAATTGGGCCTAAATACATAATTGGATTCCCCTGTTGATGTCTGTCCACCTATTCACGCCTCTGCATCAAGACCTTTGACAAGGCGTCTTGTGGCCTTGGCTTCCTTGTCTAGTCCAAATTTGGCGTAAACTATGTTTTTTCAATGAGAAAACCGAATAATTCCAATGAATTAGTAAATGATTTAAAATACAAATGTAAGAGAGGTTACTTAATAGGAAGTATTATATAAAATAAATCCCCCACCAACCTCTTACAGGGATGAGATGTCATTGACGCGGAAGATTGGTTCTCTGCGTTACTTCTACAGCGCCTCCTACTTCTTCTCTGCCATCCTGGTCATCGTGTCAGCCATTGTGCCACACGCCCTCAGCAAGGTACTTTTTCCACTGGCCTTTGTATATTTATATCCATTTTTAATTTACTCAGGATGTTTTTTATGTGGTGAGTATTTGTATTGTTTGTTTTTTACTATGACAAAGTATGACCAATGAATTTCCACTTGGTGATTAATAAAGGAAGTGCACCATTTTCACATACACTGCATTCGGAAAGTATTCCCACATTGTGTTAGATTAAAGCCTTGTTCTAAAATTGATTAAAATGTTTTATCAACCGACACACAATAGCCTATAACGACAAAGCAAAAACTGGTTTTACATTTATTTTGCAAAAAATATATATAAATCAAAAAACCCTTTAACTCAGTACTTTGTTGAAGCGCCTTTGGCAGCGATTACAGCTGTAATCGATTACAGCCTTGAGTCTTCTTGGGTATGACTCTACAAGCTTGGCACACCTGCATTTGGGGATTTTCTCCCATTCATCTCTGCAGATCCTCTCAAGCTCAGTCAGGTTGGATGGGGAGCGTCCACTCAAGGACATTCAGAGACTTGTCCCGAAGCCACTCCTGCGTTGTCTTGGCTATGTGCTTAGGATCGTTGTCCTGTTGGAAGGTTAACCTGAGTGCTCTGGAGCAGGTATTCATCAAGGATCCCTCTGTAGGGCTTCCCAAGTGGCGCAGCGGTCTAAAGCACTGCATCACAGTGCTAGAGGCATCACGACAGATCCGGGTTCAATCCCGAGCTGTCACATAGCTGGCCGCGACCGGGAGACCCAAGAGGCGATGCACAATTGGCCCAGCGCCATCCGAGTTAGGGGAGGGTTTGGCCGGCCCGGGATGTCCTTGTCTCATCACACTCTAGCAACTCCTGTGGCGGGCTGGGTGCATGCACGCTGACACAGTCGCCAGTTGTATGGTGTTTCCTCCAACACATTGGTGCAGCTGGCTTCCGGTTAAGTGAGCAGTATGTCAAGAAACAGAGTGGCTTGGCAGGGTTGTGTTTCGCAGGACGCATGGCTCTCGCCTCTCCTGAGTCCGTACGGGAGATGCAGCGATGGGGCAAGGTTGTAACTACCAATTGGGGAGAAAAAGGGTAAAATAATAATGGGTGTAAATAATAATTTTAAAAAAGTATCTCTCTGTACTTTGCTCCGTTCCTCTTTGCCTCGATCCTGACTAGTCTCCCAGACCCTGCCGCTAACAAACATCCCCACAGCATAATGCGGCCACCACCATGCTTCACTGAAGGGATGGTGCCAGGTTTCCTCCAGACGTGACACTTGGCATTCAGGCCAAAGAGTTCAATTTTGTTTTCATCAGACCAGAGAATCTTGTTTCTCATGGTCTGAATCCTTTAGGTGCCTTTTGGCAAACTCTAAGCGGGCTGTCATGTGCCTTCTACTGTGGAGTGGCATCCATCTGACCACTCTGTCATAAAGGCCTGATTGGTGGACTGCTGCAGAGATGGTTTTCATTCTCGAAGGTTCTCTCATCTCCACAGAGGTACTCTGGAGCTCTATCAGAGTGACCATTGGGTTATTGGTCACCTCCCTGACCAAGGCCCTTCACCCCTAATTGCTCAGTTTGGCCAGACGGCCAGCTCTAGGAAGAGTCTTGGTGGTTCCAAACTTCTTCCATTGAAGAATGATGGAGGCCACTGTGTTCTTGGGGACATTCAATGCTGCAGGTATTTTTTTTGTACCCTTCCCCAGATCTGTGCCTCGACACAGTCTTGTCTCTGAGCTCTATGGACAATTCCTTCTACCTCATGGCTTGGGTTTTGCTCTGACATTCACTGTCAACTTTGGGACCTTATATAGACAGGTGTGCCTTTCCAAATCATGTCCAATCAATTGAATTTACCACAGGTGTAATGTTTGTCGTCGGAATGAGACCAAGGTGCAGCGTGGTAGTCGTACATTATTTTATTTAAATATTCCACCAAGAAAAAAAAACAATAAACAATACCACGAACGAAAAGCTTTGTCGTGCAAACTACATGCACTCAAACAAAGACAAGATCCCACACTGAAGGAGGGAAAAAGGGCTGCCTAAGTATGTTCCCCAATCAGAGACTATGAAAGACAGCTGCCTCTGATTGGGAACCACACTCGGCCAAACACATAGAAATAGAGTTTAACATTGAGGTTAATCTCTGACATTGTGGTGGACATTGAGGTTAAACTCTGACATTGTGCTGGACATTCTCCCAATGGGGATTAATAAAATCCAATCTCAATATGATCTCTACAGGGCATTATCCTGAGGCGGATCTTCACCACTGCCTCCTACTGCATGGTGCTCCGTATGACCCTCACCAGACAGCTGCCCGGCTCCATACAGATGTGGTACGACACGCTTGCGCTGGTCACAAAGATAGAGGTGAGGCGCAATTGTGTACATGGGTATGGGAGTAAATTAGGGAGTGGGAAATGGGGGATGGACAGGGGGAGGTGAGAAGGATGGATGGGATTTGAAGGTTCATCTAGATGTGGTACAGTACACTGGAACTTTGAGTCATTGTCAAATTGGGCATTTTGCTTGGGTGAAGTCTGGTCGAGGGCTGTAATGGTTGGGATTGGGGGGAAACTAAATGAAGACGTTAGATGGAGTTGGGTTGGAGGAGCACCTGTTATAGTTATTGATACTGTATATAGTGTACATTTGCCTGTGGAATGTACAGACTTGACAAGAGGAAGTGGAGGGGAGAGGAGTGCTTGTTAACATAGGTTGATGATAACTCTGGTTTTGTTAATGAGCTATTTTTATTTACATTTGGTGGTTATGTAAGTTACGTTATATTTGTAATGTTGTTGACATCATGTCTAAAGAAGACACGGGAATTGGCTTACACAAACACACCCGCATACCCACACCAGACCTGGGTTCACATACATGAGTATTTGAGTACATGATTATTTGGACTCATCTTCTCAGTCCAACATCTGGAATCCAACCCCCACCCCCCCCCCCCCCCACCCCTCGACCACTCCGACTGCACCCCAAGACACACACATGCACATCAAGAAATAGACAGAGAGACAGACACACATGTCATCCTCAGCCAAAAAGGCCATCACAGTACAGTTGTTGTATCAATCTTATCAGTAATTCCTCTCGGTCTCCTGAACATGCTGTTTATTCTGTCTTTATACTGAACAGGACAATACAGTCGGACAACACATGCTTTGCGTTCGTCTTACACTACTGTTTATATTTATACCCATAATAAGTGTGTGTGTGTGTGTGTGTGTGTGTGTGTGTGTGTGTGTGTGTGTGTGTGTGTGTGTACGTGTGTGTGTGCACGTGTGTGTGCGCATGTGTGTGAGTGTGTATTGACCTGACTTGTTGTTGCCAAGATAACATTCTTGTTTTGTTATCCATTGTCTATCCTGTAGGAGTACCTCTGCAAAGAGGAGTACAAAGTATTGGAGTACAACCTGACCACCACTGAGATAGAGTTGGTGAATGTCACTGCCTCCTGGGATGAAGTACGTGTGTGTGCGTGCGAGCGTGAGTGCGTGCAGGTGTATGTATGCATTCTATTCTTCCTGAGAATGATCCTACTACTATCTAGGAAAAAGGCAATTCATTACCACAGAGTAACATTATCAGTTTGAAATGTCACAGGCAGTGTATTTCATTTTATGGATACATTTTATGACCATCCCAAGTAGGCAGAAAATCATTTGTGTTCAGACACTGTGCACTAATTTAGATAAGCAACATCAATGCTATGCTAGACGGTGGTAAACTATTCTAAACCCAACCCATTTATATGCTGGGAAAATCACTACCCCATAAAATGTCCCCCAGGTTAATGGTTAAACAAACCAACCACTCAGCCTCACCTCCTCGCGCGGAAAGTCTATTTCTATGGGCACAAGCACCGTTCATGATACAAACTATTCACACCCCTCTTTTCGGCGGAGAGAACATTTTGCAGGTTTAAAGCTAATTGTATTGCAATTTTGCCATGTCTAAAGTGGATGCATGTGATATTTGAGTGACTGAAATCTACGCTCTAAGAAACCTAGCTAATGTTGTTAGCTGACATGGGCTAGTTGATCTGGACATTTCTGACAAGTTCTCTATGGTATGCAATGACTGACATGACAAGAGGAACACTGATGATGCACTACCCAATTTAGAAATTGCACCTTGTGCATTCTACTATTGCAACTTTCGCACTAAGGGGGGGGGGGCATGCCCCACAGTTTGCGAACCACTGTCCTACAGAAGTCTCACTCTCACCAGTGATTTGATTTCAATGGAATTGTTGATGGATTAGGGGGCAATAATGACATTTGAGTAATATACTGGCAAGAGTCTCCTATTTCTCAGTGATTCCCAGAATATTGAAAATGTTCTCGGCTGGATGGCTGACGCATTTCAGCGTAAAGCCTTCATCATAGCATTTTCTCACCAGTCTGTTTTCCATTTTATGCCCAATTAGTATTCCTATTACAGCCAGAAATGTATGCATGTGAGCTCACTTTTTCAAACAAGTTGGTCTAGTCATATTGTATGAGAGAAAATTCAATGTAATATCTCACTCACTCACTCACTGACTCACTCACTCACTAACTCACTCACTCACTCTACCCCCGTCTCTCTTTCACACCCTACTCTCTTCCCCCTCTCCAGGGTATCGGGGAACTCTTTGAGAAAATTAAGCAGGAGAACAAGGCTAATGGCCACCCTAACGGTGACGCAGGGTTGTTCTTCACAAACCTGTATGTCACACCCGTCCTCAAGAACATCAGCCTGTACCTGGAGAAGGGACAGATGCTGGCCGTGGCTGGATCCACCGGCTCTGGGAAGGTACCACTACCACTCACTGTCTGGGAACACTGGGCTGGACGGACAAGGTCTGGGCCTTTGTTTATTTGAATTGGCAGGAACAATGTACATGAATCAACATTTCTGTAAATGTGCCAACTGCAGTCCCTGTAACATCCCTGCTACGCTACAGCCATCGGGCGTCCGGCTTTGCCATCGGCCATCAGCCATTGAGGGAATGCTTACTTTTAAGTCGGCGAAAGCTACTGCTTGAGTTGGTCGCCTCCAATGGCAGCGTCCAAGCTCAAGATTCGCAGAGGTTCAATTCCTGAGTGCTGATGCACGCACGTCCATTCTATCTTGTGAATTAAAATGCTTTGGATTCCGTGTAGCAGGTGGAACATCACAACAGAGTGTGCACTTTAGATGTAATGTAGCTGAAGTGTGATTCTCATATCTCGCTATGTCATAGTGTGTTTCAATATGTTTCCCTTTACTAAGGATCCACAGGCTCAGGAAAGGTATTGGACCACTCGCTGTCTGGGAACAATGACAGGGGTGGATGGAGTGTGGGCTCCTCATTTCTCAATGGGTCATACTGTCTCTTAATAATATTATTGAGACACAGGAGGACATGGGCATAAATATAGAGTTGGTCCCCTCTTTGCTGCAATAACAGCCTCCACTCTTCTGGGAAGGCTTTCCAGCAAATCCTGGATCATTGCTGTGTAAACTTCCTTCCATTCAGCCACAAGAGCCTTAGTAAGGTCGGGCACGGATGTTGGGCGATTAGGCCTGGCTCGCAGTCGGCGTTCCAATTCATCCCAAAAGTGTTACATGGGGTTGAGGTCAGGGCTCTGTGCAGGCCAGTCAAGTTCTTCCACACCGATCTCGACAAACCATTTATGTATGGTCCTTGGTTTGTGCATGGGGGCATTGTCATACTGAAACAGGAAAGGGCCTTCCCCAAAGTCTTGTCTCAAAGTTGAAGCACACTGTAGCGTTAAGATTTCTCTTCACTGGAACTATGGGGCATAGTCCGAACCATGATAATCAGCCACAGACCATTATTCCTCCTCCACCAAGCTTACAGTTGGCGCTATGCATTCGGGCAATTAGCAGTGTGCATGGTGATCTTAGGCTTGTGTGTGGCTGCTCGACCATGGAAACCCATTTCATGAAGCTCCCAACGAACAGTTCTTGTGCTAAAGTTGCTTCCAGAGGCAGTTTTGGACTCTGTAGTGGGTGTTGTAACCAGGACAGACAATATTTACGCGCTGTGCGCTTCAGCACTCAGAGGTCCCATTCTGTGAGCTTTTGTGGCCTACCACTTCGTAGCTGAGCCGTTGTTGCTCTTAGACATTTCCACTTCACAATAACAGCACTTATAGTTGACCGGGGCAGCTCAGCCAGGGCAGAAATACGATGAACTGAGTTGTTGGAAAGGTGGCACGCTATGACGGTGCCAATGTCTGGAACCAAGCAAATAGAGAGGCATCCAACACATGGAAACCATGTGTTTGATGTATCGGATACAATTCCACCTATTCCGCTCCAGCCATTACCAGGAGCCTCTCCTCCCCGATTAAGGTGCCACCAGCCTCATGTGATTGAGATATATTACATGTTGAGACAAAGTGAAAGACTTAATATTATAAATATCTCACTTTGTGTCTATGCCTCCATTCCACCTCTACTGGTGCTCTAAAGTGCAGTCAATCCGAGGTTTGGAGATGAGTGTCTGCCCCCCTACCTACAGTTACACGCCATCCCTTCCCCCGGTGAGCTGAAGTGGATAGCATATCATAGAATACATTATTATTCCACTCTCTCCAGGGCGTAATGTTGTACATAGATTAGGGATGCACATATACAGTATCCCCCCCCCTCTCTGCATATTTATACTCCATAGTGTTCAGAGGTGTTCTGACATTTCTTCCCTTCACAACAGGATTAACACACCCCGCCAAGCTTATCTCCTTTATGGTACTGGGAATTACTTCCCCAAAAAATCAACACACAATTTTACCCCATCACATGTATTGTGCTCGACACTTCGGATATTGTTCCCCCCCCCCACCCCAGAGTTCCCTGCTGATGATGATCCTGGGGGAGCTGGTCCCGTCGGAGGGGAAGATCAGACACAGTGGGCGGATCTCCTTCTCCCCCCAGACCTCCTGGATCATGCCCGGAACCATCCGTGACAACATCCTGTTTGGCCTGACCTACGACGAGTTCCGCTACACCTCTGTCATCAAGGCCTGTCAGCTGGAGGAGGTACGGATGGAGGGAAATATGCTGTCGCTCTGTCATATTGTGGGTCGGCTGTTAGCTTGGTTAGAATTGTTTTGGTCTCAGGTATGGTCTTTGACGTTGTCGTGGTGGATGTTTCTCTACTTCTGCTTTCCTCTGTCTTTGCTTTATTTCCGTCCACGTTCATTTAAATAAATATTTTTCTCCCCTCTTTTTAACAGATATTTTTTTTTTCTTCTACTCTCTCTACCTCCCCATGTTCTCTTGCTCATCTCTCATTCCTAGCCCTGTTCTCTTTTCCTCCTCCCTTGACTCATATGTTCCACCTGGCTGTCTACCCAGGAGCCTTTGTGAGGAGTTGAGATGTCATAGTGTGTCACTGGATTACTGTCCCTGACACTCCCGCTGCCGTGGACACCCCACATTATGTCATTGGAACGGAATATCAGCATGCTCAGTCACAAGCATGGATGTAGACTAGACTAGAGCATTCATTGTCAATCTGTGTTTCTGTCTATCTCTGTGTACGTGACCTGACCAGAAAACTCTGTGCAACAGGGCTACTATGCAGCAGCATTTATTGTTTTTTACATTTAGACCACTGAGAAGGCGTGAAAATGATTAGTGGCACACTGGCACCGCTCATGCCCTGGGGGTATTGATGATTTGGCGCAGATCAATTGGATGGTGTGTTACCTGAGGCATCTTGAGGCACTGTTTGAAATCTGCGCCAGCCCGCCCCCCAATAAGTGCGAAGTAAACCGCTGCGTAGAAAAAGGCTGTTACAAAAGACGTTACGGAACAGCTCTGATGATGTGCCACGTGCTAGGCCTAAGTGTGTCGTTGCCTGTTTCGAAGCAAACACTACTGTATGCACCTATTTTTAACCCTTTGACAGCTCCCAATGAGCACCTATTGACCTGACCTTTCAACTCTTATGTAACTGTGTAATGTTCACCTGCATCCAAACTCTCAACAACTGAGTGACTTCAGAGGAGTCATGAATATTCCATTTCTCAAAAGAGAATATGACAAAAGCAATCTGGTATACGTGGTCTGAGACAGAGAGGATAAAGAGACACCTGTGAAAGACATCTGTGTTCCCAGACGTATCAGACTGTGTGATCATGCTCCAGTCTATTTTACGACCTCTCCTAGGACCAGAAAATGATCATGGGTGGGCTGTTTCTTGTAAACCCCAATCATTTTGCACGTTAACAGTTAGCTAGCTTGTAATCTCAGCACCCAGATCCAAGGTTTATGGTGAGAGAATAGTTAGCTTGTAGCGCTAGTCACGCTTTTTTTGTCAGTGTGAGACATGGTGCCTTTTCTCCACTTGCTGTGTTTTACGACCTGTTAAACAACCTCTGAACTTAATTCCCAATGCCTTCCGTTTGGATAGCAGAAGTAGCGTTTATAAAGGTAGGAGGTTTTATGTATGACTAAATTCATTCTTTCACATGTTGGTTTACATGTTTCAGACATTTGTGTTTGAAATCATCTAGCTATTAAAGGGCGACTGCACTTCCTGATTTGGCCTCGTTTTTAGATTTGGTTCATTACGAAAATTAATGCTAGCGGCCATGACTGAATTCAAACCTGAGTTGGTTTCGGGTTGTGATTTTCCCATTAGCTTCAGCTGGCGGGTGTGGCAAAGTTGGTTTGACTCGCTCCGGGGCTAGTTTGGAGCCATCAATAAATTATTACACAATATAAATGAGACAATATTTTGTTCACACCTTTGAGTTTTCTCCTTAAATGTTTTCAATATTTGTATATGAATTTATATTTTGTTTTAACAATGTCTAACATGTTTTAACAAATTATAACATATTGTCCCATGTACATTGTGTTATTAACCGACCATCCCTAACTAGTCCCTTAGTCGATCCAAATTTACCACAGGCATTATGATCGGGTTGCTTGCAGCTGCACTCCAAATTGATGATTACTTGTGCGTTGCCTGCTGTGGGCATGTGGGCAGATTTGAAACAAACCCAACCTTACGTTGCGATGCAGTCACGACCGCAAGTCTCACAAAACGATATTTTATCAAAAACTCCTATTTAACCTTTGTAGTCAAAGGTACCTGTTTCTGACTCATATCGATGTTTTCTAAATGACAAGTTGTTTTTTAGTGGGCATTTGTGAAGTTTTTCATACTCTTTCGATGTTTCAGTGTATCTTGTTTGGTATGTTTGATGTGGTGAAATTAGACTTTTGAAATTCCACCTTTCTGTCTTTCAGCTACTGTACTTAAAAGCCGTAACTGCAGCTTTAAGTACATGTGATTTGATTGCTTTGCAGCTGTATACCAATATGAAAAAGTAATTGGATTTGCAAAACTAATTTGTATAACTGTCACACGGTACTTTAGATCATCTTTTAACCAGGCCCCAGGTTATTTTATTTCACATTTAAACACTTGACTGAAAAACTAGGGGATGTTGAACTGAGTCAGTGCCCAGTTTGTTAACCACCTTTTTTAGGAGTAAATGACATAAACAAACTGTTTGTTTATATTTTTGTAGCTGACATTTCAGTCTGTTATGTCTACTAACACAGAACTTTTCTCTTTGTTTTCCCCGATACATTTACTACTGCTTTGACATTCCAATTCCCCTACCTTTCATGTTTCTGTTTTTTTGTGTGTGTGTGTGTGTGTGTCTATGTCTCAAACATTTATCTAACTCTCCCCTGCTCTCCCCTCAGGATTTGGCCCTGCTGCCGGAGAAAGACAAGACGCCCCTTATGGAGGGAGGGGTGACCCTAAGTGGAGGTCAGAGGGCGAGGATAGGCCTGGCCAGGTACGTACTGGTGCACACACACACACACACCTGTCTCTCAGCATGTACGACCTGTGGAAACACTCATTCAACACTGAAGATATATAACATACGGTACTTGGCAGACCGCTGTGGTTGATTTTATTAAAGTCATTACTCGTGTTATGGCTTTGAAATGCTATAGCACAGAAATGTCAGTGGAATGTGACATAATACTCTTGAAGGAAGAATGCATCTTGTGTTGTTTTGCCCATGAGACTGCTGCTATGTGTATACATGGATCGTGTATATTCCGATACTTACAGTACTTTCTAAAATGGAAATGTCAATAGAATGTGACATGACTACAGGAAAAGGAGAACCGAGCACAACCCAATTCTCATCGACAGGGCTGTAGTGGAGCAGGTTGAGAGCTTCTAGATCCTTGGTGTCCACATCACCAACAAACTATCATGGTCCAAACACACATAGATAGTTGTGAAGAGGGCACGACAAAGCCTATTCCCCCCCAGGAGACTGAAAAGATTCGACATGGGTCCTCAGATCCTCAAAAACTTCTACACCATCAAGAGCATGGTGTAGACACCCCTTATGGAGGGAGGGGTGACCCTAAGTGGAGGTCAGAGGGCGAGTATAGGCCTGGCCAGGTACTGGCCAGGCCTATCCTCGGTTGCATCCCTGCCTGGTATGGCAACTGCTCGGCCTCTGACCGCAAGGCACTACAGAGGGTAGTTCATAACTGGGGCCAAGCTTCCTGCCATCCAGGACCTCTATACCAGGCGGTGTCAGAGGAAGGCCCTAAAAATAGTCAAAGACTCCAGCCACCCTAGTCATAGACTGTTCTCTCTGCTACCGCATGGCAAGCGGTGTGGGAGCACCAAGTCTAGGTCCAAGAGGCTTCTAAACAGCTTCTACCCCCAAGCCATAAGACTCCTGAACAGCTAAACAAATAGCTAACAAGACTATTTGCATTGACCCCCCTACAGTACATGTACATATTACCTCAATTACCTTAACCGGTGCCCCCGCATATTGATTGACTCTGTACCGGTACCCCTGTATATAGCCTCACAACTGTTATTTTACTGCTACTCTTTAATTATTTGTTCAATATTTTTTACTTGACACTTATTTTTCTTAACTGCATTGCTGATTAAGGGCTTGTAAGTAAGCATTTCACTGTAAGGTCTACACTTGTTGTATTCGGTGCATGTGACTAAAAAAAATGGATTTGAATTTGATACTCTTGAATGCCAGAATGCATCTTGTGGTGTTTTGCCCACGAGACTGCTGTTATGGGACAATGTATGCATGGATAGTGCATCCTAATGGTCATAATGCCCTTGAAAAAGATGATTACTACCAAATCAATATTATTATTTTTTTCTTCATTTGACTGTTAGTTCAGCTCCTGTCACTGTGGTGTTCTGATGATCTAATTTGTTTTATTTCTGTTTTCTTTATTTTTGCAATTTTCTATGTTGTAGAATAATAATGATGATTACATCAAAACTATGAAATAACACCTATGGAATCATGTAGTAACCAAAAAAGTGTGAAATATCAAAATATATTTTATATTTGAGATTCTGAAAAGTAGCCACCCATTGCCTTGATGCCACTTCCACAAGTTAACTTTTAAGAAAGCACACCTTTTAATTGAAATGCATTCCAGGTGAGTACCCCATCAAACTGGTTGAGAGAATGCCAAGAGTGTGCAAAGCTGTCAAGGCAAAGGTTTGCTACTTTGAGGAATCTCAAATATCAAATATATTTTGATTTGTTTAACACTTTTTTTTTTAGTTACTATATGTGTTATTTCATAGTTTTGAAATCTTCACTATTATTCTAGAATGTAGAAAATAGTGAAAATAAAGAAAAACCCTTGAATTAGGTGTGTCCAAACTTTTCACTGGTACTGTATATTCCAATGTTCTGACATATTCATTATTAATTGGTTTTATTGTATTGGGTGCCCATTTGCTCCCACTTAACAAAATACACATTTGTCAGATTGGCTATATTGTCATAGTAAATGTATCATTTAAACTGAGTTGAATCCCACAGGGACTTAACTTCCTCATTTAAAGGCCTATTTTATGTATGACTTTTTTCCATTCACGTTTCCGTGTGTTTGTTTCTCTGTGTGTGTGTGCTATTACAGAGCTGTGTATAAAGACGCCGACCTCTACCTACTGGATTCACCTTTTACCCACCTGGACATTGTGACTGAGAAAGAGATCTTTGAGAGGTCTGTCTGTGGCTCAACACTGAGGCTTTCATATTGGCCGGGGCCTGGAGGATGGGGGAGGGTTGGTCTGGGCTGGGTGGAATGAGCAGGGTGAATGGTTAAGGAGAGGAGAGAAGGTTAAGGTCAAGGTTGTGTCTTTCTTGTTGTGTTTGACCTAGTGACAACTTGGGTTAGTTGGTGAGATGTTATTTTGGTCGATCAAAGGGCTTTTCATGGATATGTAACTTCCTGTCTGACATTCATGACCTTTGGTCTAATTTCTGATGTTTGTGTTATCAGCATCTTCCCACCCAGAAATGAGGGCAAGCACATGATTGAACAGAAATGCCTAAAGTAAAGTTTGATAAACTAAACAAAGGATACATGTATTTCCTCCTGCCAGGTGTCTGTGTAAACTGATGTCTTCCAAGACTCGCATCGTGGTCACTAGTAAGCTGGAGCACTTGAAGAGAGCGGACAAGATCCTTCTGCTTCACAACGGAGTGTGTTACTTCTACGGCTCCTTCTCCGAGCTGCAGGCCAAGAGACCAGACTTCAGCTCCCTGCTCCTGGGCCTGGAGGCCTACGACAACATCAACGCCGAACGCCGCAGCTCCATCCTCACGGAGACCCTCCGACGCGTCTCTATCGATGAATCCGCCGTCTTCCGTGGCCCCGAACCCATCCACCAGTCCTTCCGTCAGCCCCCGCCACCGATCATCTGTACAAACAATTGTCCTCAAGCCATCACCATTGCCGGGGGCGACGGTCTCACAGCAGCAGAAAAACGTAAACAGTCAATTATCCTTAATCCATTAGCGCCGGCCCGTAAATTCTCCTTCATCGGTGCGGGGTCCCAGAAAGCCCAGGCTCCTCCACCCGGGTCCACCACTATTGAGGATGCCGTGCGAGAGCTGTCAGAGAGGAAGTTCTCAGTGGTGCCCGAGGACGATCAGGTGAGGCTGCTTCTCTACTTATCTTCTTTGACTGAGGGGGTGTTTCTTGCACACAGACTAAGCTTAGTCCTGGACAAAGCAATGCTTTCAATGGAGAATGTCTGTTAAAAATACTTTTTAGTCCAGGACTAAGCTTAATCTTAGTCTGGGAAGCCTGCTCAAAGTATTATTTTTTGTGCTGTTTTTCTACTGTTTGAGAGGAGAGCTCGCATTTCCACTAAGCATTTCATTGTGTGTACACTACGATGCTGTGTCCGGTGCATCTGACTGATCCATTGATTTGATTGCAGGTACATCTGCTAAATGAGGTGCGTCTGCCAATAAGCATCCGCTAAATGGCATATGTTATATTATTATTTATTGTAGGTTGAAGAGTCGCTGCCGCGGGGGAACCAGTACCATCATGGCCTGCAGCACCTGAGCGGGCAGCGCCGCCAGTCTGTGCTGCAGTTCATCACTAACGCCCGGGGGGAGGGCAGGAGGGAACAGCTCCAGACGTCCTTCAGGAAGAAGCTGTCCATCACGCCGCAGTGCGAGCTGGCCTCTGAGCTGGACATCTACGCACGACGCCTGTCCAAAGATAGTGTCTATGACATCAGCGAGGATGTGGACGAGCAGGATATGGAGGTAGGTTCAGTGAAGGGAGCTGGTTGGGTTCAAGGCAGGTTGGATGTTTTCCTCTGTAACTGCTGGTCTTCATGAGCACATGGAGGTTAGGGTAAAGGTTAAGTTTAGGGTTAGGGTCAAGGAATAGCCCAGGAGATGTCACCGAAAGTGCACCAGTGTTTGAACCACCTTTTTCAAAACAAAGTTTGAATGGAGACATTTGAAGACAAAACACTAAGAACAGCTAGGGTCGAGTGTTTCATTCGACACACATCTTTTGTATGTTTGCAGCAATGCTTTGCAGACGAGCGCAGGAACGTGTTCGACACAACGTCGTGGAACACCTACCTGCGTTACATCTTCACCAACAGGAACCTCGTCTACGTCCTCATCTTCATCTTCCTCGTCTTCGCCGTGGAGGTAAAGAAACTGTATTAAATGATAGCATTAGATCATCACTGTCTTGGAGATGCTATACTAAACAATAAAAGTTCTATATTAGAGGAATTTAGAATCAGAATCACCTTTTCTTGTGGGGAAAGAGAGGCGGACCAAAATGCAGCGTGGTTAGTTTTGTGCATCTTTAATAAAGATGAAAGTACTACAAAAACAAGAAACGTGAAAAAACCAAAACAGTCCTATCTGGTGCCACAAACACAAAGACAGGAACAATCACCCACAAAACCCAACACAAAACAGGCTACCTAAATATGGTTCCCAATCAGAGACAATGACTAACACCTGCCTCTGATTGAGAACCATATCAGGCCTAACATAGAAATGGACAAACCAGACACACAACATAGAATGCACACCCAGCTCACGTCCTGACCAACACTAAAACAAGGAAAACACACACGAACGATGGTCAGAACGTGACATGCATGATACGGATGTATAAACAATGGATGATGTGCAATGGAGCGGAACTATATACTTATATATATATATATGCTACGCCATTGTTGAATACTCGTTTCTGATTTGCTTGAAGGGCATTCTCGATCGGGCATTATTTCCCTTTATTATTGATTGGCTGACAGCCGTGGTGTTTCAGACCGTACACCACTGGTATGACAAAACATGTATTTTTACTGCTCTAATTACGTTGGTAACCAGTTTATAATAGCAATAAAGCACCTCGGGGGTTTGTGATATATGGCCAATATTTTACGTACCTTTCTTTAGTATTTTACAGATAGCAGATTGTGGACAAATACTTTTTTCATCTTTCTATGTATAAGTTCGGTCATGGAATGTCTTAACAAAATTAAACCAGGCTGACTTCATCCAGTGTCTGGAAAATGTGGATATGCATGAAATGCAGATAGGTGCATATTTAATGAGAAATCACATAATTTGATTATTTTCATCAAATATTTCTGAAAAAATTTAATGCAAAAAAGTATTCTCTGTGACCTCATTCAACTGGTAAAAGTTGTAATATGATTAAGGGGAAGAAAATTGCCCTATTAAAGAGTTGTGTCTGGCCTTAAACAATAACAATACTGTATGAGAGGGAAGATTCTATATTAACCCATAACAATACTGTATTAGAAGGAAGATTCTATATTAACCCATAACAATACTGTATTAGAGGGAAGATTCTATATTAACCCATAACAATACTGTATTAGAAGGAAGATTCTATATTAACCCATAACAATACTGTATTAGAGGGAAGATTCTATATTAACCCATAACAATACTGTATGAGAGGGAAGATTCTATATTAACCCATAACAATACTGTATTAGAGGGAAGATTCTATATTAACCCATAACAATACTGTATTAGAAGGAAGATTCTATATTAACCCATAACAATACTGTGTATTATTCTATATTAACCCATAACAATACTGTAGGGAAGATTCTATATTAACCCATAACAATACTGTATTAGAAGGAAGATTCTATATTAACCCATAACAATACTGTATGAGAGGAAGATTCTATATTAACCCATAACAGTACTGCATTAGAGGGAAGATTCTATATTAACCCATAACAATACTATATTAGAAGGAAGATTCTATATTAACCCATAACAATACTGTATGAGAGGAAGATTCTATATTAACCCATAACAATACTGTATTAGAGGGAAGATTCTATATTAACCCATAACAATACTGTATTAGAGGGAAGATTCTATATTAACCCATAACAATACTGTTTGAAGGGAAGATTCTATATTAACCCATAACAATACTGTATTAGAAGGAAGATTCTATATTAACCCATAACAATACTGTATTAGAGGAAATATTCTATATTAACCCATAACAATACTGTATTAGAGGAAATATTCAATATTAACTGTATTAGAGGAAATATTCATATTAACCCATAACAATACTGTATTAGAGGAAATATTCAATATTAACCCATAACAATACTGTATTAGAGGGAAGATTCTATATTAACCCATAACAATACTGTATTAGAGGGAAGATTCTATATTAACCCATAACAATACTGTATTAGAGAAAATACTCTATATTAACTAATAACAATTCTGTATTAGAGAACCCTAACCTCAACTCCAGCCTTTCTGGAATTCTTGAACGAGAATACGGAGTGACGTAGTGCGAGACTACAGGGTCTCTCAAGAAGAAATAATCCAACGCGTTTCAGGCCATGCAGCCGAAACGCGGCGGATTTTTAAAACGTTGTTTCTATTGAACATGCCATACAAATAAAGGCATTTCAATCAATTATATGAAGAGTGCCTTGGTCCTCCTTTCTTTTTGATGCCAATTCACCCCTTTTACCAAAGAGCACCTTCTGTGTCCCAAAATGTACTATTGTGAACCTTAGTAGCACTTCCCTTCCTCCTCTTTCTACTACAGGGTCTCTGTTGGAACATAATTGCCTAATTATATTGCCTAATTATATTGCCTGTTGACAATTGAATTACAATGCAAGGTGCCACCCTCAGTCTAACTGTGTTTGTCGTGTTATTGTAGGTTGCTGGCTCTGTCCTGGGGATATTTCTTATCACAGAGTAAGTTTATTTTATGTGTAATATTCTTTCTACAGAAGATAATGGATAGTATAGGAAACCTACAAAAGAACAGCAAGAACCCCCTCTGCAGTTTAGATGCTGTCGTAATGCTGTGCTGATAAACATTTACAATACATGTTTAACATCAGCCTACGATCAATTGTGAACAAGTAGTATTCACCACAAGACCCCAAGATCAGCCCGATAACATATAAACAGCCCAATACAAAGTACAGTACTCAGACAAAAGACCACCATTCAGATACCATTGCAAACATTGTGCCTGCTTCTCTCCCTCCCAGTAAGATCTGGACAGAGGAGGCCAACCCGTCGGCGCCTAATTTCGTAGACCAGCAACACGCCAACGCCTCGTCCCCCGCTGTCCAAAAGCCAGTCATCGTCACGCCGACCAGCGCCTATTACATCATCTACATCTACGTGGCGACGTCGGAGAGCGTTCTGGCGCTGGGGTTCTTCAGAGGCCTGCCATTGGTCCACACTTTACTGACCGTGTCCAAGAGGCTGCATGAACAGATGCTGACCGCTGTGCTCAGGGCCCCCATGGCTGTACTCAACACTATGAAGACTGGTGAGCGCAGCTGCTGAAACCCCTGGCTTAACCAAGGGTTATGCATCAGCTGTAGACACATAGTGTACATGCATCTACCGGTGTCTGAACACTTTAATGGCTAACTTATCAGTCAGTTGTCCTTACAACCTCACAGCCTATACATCAATCAGTCAGTCTGTCAGCCTTTCAGTTAGTCAGTACGACCACCAGCTGCAGTCAATTCCATGTGTTTTTCTGCCCTGCACTTAGGTCGGATCATGAACAGGTTCACCAAAGACATGGCCACCATCGACGACATGCTTCCCCTTGCACTGTTTGACCTCATCCAGGTAGGTGGCTGTCTGCTCTGCCCGTCTCAGTGTCTATCTATCTATCTATCTATCTATCTATCTATCTATCTATCTATCTATCTGACTCTTTCCTATTGTCTCCCTCCAGTTAACTCTGATCGTGCTGGGCGCCATATTCACTGTGTCCATCATGAGGCCGTACATCTTCATTGCCGCGATCCCATTGGCCGTCATATTCGTGATTCTGAGGAAGTACTTTCTGCATACGGGACAGCAGCTCAAACAACTGGAGGCTGAGGGTGAGACAGGGAGGGGGATTGGATGGGGCTCTTGACAGATTAACCTGGGGCTGGGGATGGAGAACTCTCAAGTACTGGAGGTGTGCGTGATTCATCTTGATTGGCGAGAAAGATGGGCAGATACAGAAGTTACATTGTACTGTGCAAGGAGGCGAACAAAGTAACAGTTCTACATTCTCCCTCACCACAACAATTCCCAACACTCTGAAAACATTTCATACATTCCCCCCTAACTTACTTAGTGAGAAAGAAGTGTGTGTGTGTGTGTGTGTGTGTGTGTTCGTGCCGGGTCTTGGGACATTCTGACAT
This sequence comes from Oncorhynchus masou masou, assembly GCF_036934945.1. NCBI lineage: Eukaryota > Metazoa > Chordata > Actinopteri > Salmoniformes > Salmonidae > Oncorhynchus > Oncorhynchus masou. The sequence goes on from NC_088242.1 coordinate 54,342,317, forward strand.
TACTCCTCCTGATCCTGTCATTCCGAGTGTGTCGCCGATGGCAACAAGGCCTTCCCGCAGCCATGGAGGGTGAAAACGTGATCAGGGATTTCCTCTGGCTCCATCCTGGCATCGCTCTCTCACGGTCCCTCACTGAACACACACACAGACTTACTGTCCCCAAAAGGACAAAACTCTCCCCCTGTCTCCCAATGCACAACTAGACGAAACACACAGTTAACCCCCAACGGCAACCTTTCCCAAAACATGCACGACTGGACAAGATACCCACATTCTCTGTAACTGTTCCTTCCTGGACAAAACACACAAGCACACACACGCGCAGATTCTCTTGTATGATTGCCTTGTTCTACACTTGTCCTTTATTGGCGGAAAGAGGCCCTTAAAGATCCATATGAATCGACGTTGATTCATATAATACCCCTACAAAAAAGAGGCTTTCACTCACCTGTTTGTGATCAAAGCTACTGGAGAGCAGAGAGGCTGTCACATTTCTTCCATCCATTTCAGTCCATTTCCTGCCTGTCTGTCCATGCCGGACTGTTGTAAGAGATACAGGTGTAGGATCTTAATTTGTATTGCCGCAGCAAGTTATCCAGCTGCAACAGAATTTGAACGTTTAGTCCAAAATGTTGCCTGATTGGCGTTTAGGCTGTTAGCTGGTCAAAATGAGGCAACGTGAAAAGTGGAATCCTGTCAATGTAACCGTGGGGTTTTCAGTGAATTTATCACCAAGCTCATCTGTGTTTCCTACGTCTGTACAGGAGAAACGTCAGGGTTTCATCTCGTAACAAGAGCCTTGGTTTTATGCAATGTGGCATGAGAAAATACTGTACGCTCTTTATTGTTGGGACACTGTCTCGTATCAATCACATTTATTTATAAAGCCCTTTTTACTTCAGCAGATGTCACCTAGTGCTTATACAGAAACCCAGCCTAAAACTCCAAAACAGCAAGCAATGCAGATGTAGAAGCACAGTGGCTAGGACAAACTCCCTAGAAAGGCAGGGAACCTAGAGAGGAACCAGGCTCTGAGGGGTGGCCAGTCCTCTTCTGGCTTGTGCTGGATGGAGACTATAAGAGAACGTGGCCATTAAGACCATATTGTTCCTCAAGATGCTCAAACGTTCACAGATGACCAGCAGGGTCGACTAATGATCACAAGTGGTTGTAGAGGGTGCAACAGGTCACTACCACGGGAGTAAATGTCAGTTGGCTTTTCATAGCCGATCATTCCGTGGTCGAGACAGCAGGTAGAGGGGGCGAGTTGAAAACCGCATGTCCGGGACGATGTCTGGTGAACAGGTCAAGTTTCCATAGCCTCAGGTAGAACAGTTGAAACTGAGCAGCAGCAAGTCAAGGTGGACTGGGGACAGCCAGGAGTCATCGGGCCAGGTAATCCTGAGGGTCCAAGGGCTCAGGTCCTCCTGGAGGGAAAGGAGAGAGGGAGAGAGAATTAGAGGGAGCATACTTAAGTTCACACAGGACCCCCGGCACATAGACTGTGAAGCTTGGTACACTTGACTCTTGGGGACTCCTTTACATAAACATGCCCCCTGTGGAAAAGCAAACTGATGTTTTGTAGCTTATGTGGCGTACTGTAAGTCAGGGTTGGGGCCAGGAAGTGAATTGAAATTCTGTCAACAAGTCCACATCAACCATGCGTTTTGGTGAAGAAGAACATAGATATTGTGTCGAACCTCCTGTGAGTGATTGACTAATGCTTCTGTGTTTCTCTTCTCTCCCCCTTCCTGCATCTCTCCATTCGTTATCTCTCTACTTGCCTCCTCTCTTTCTCTCTCTCTCTCTCCCCCTTTGATACATTTTTCTTCCTCTTCTACAAACTCTTTTTTTATCTCTCTCTTCCTCACTCTGTCTCTCTCATTCCTCCTCCTCTCAGCCCGTAGCCCTATATTCTCCCACCTCATCATCTCTCTGAAGGGTCTGTGGACTATACGTGCATTTGGTCGTCAGTCCTACTTTGAGACATTGTTCCACAAGGCCCTGAACACCCACACGGCCACCTGGTTCCACTACCTCGCAACGCTGCGATGGTTCCTCTTCCGCTGTGACATCATCTTCGTCTTCTTCTTCTCTGCCGCAGTCTTCATCGCCGTGGGAACCAACCGTGAGTGGCACAGACAGACAGACAGACACACACACACACACACCATTTTGACAGCTTAGAAATACGTTTGGAACATAGTCAGGAGATGCTGATTGCATTGCATGTACACATATTTACTTTCGACCTGCATAAATGCCAGTACGTTTGCATGCACCTGTAGAATGTCTCAATGGACCACAGTGTTTATGTTGGGAGTGAATTTAGAGGTAATTTGACAGCGTTCGCTTTCATTAATACCTGTGCGTTTGTGTGTGTATAACGTCAGGATGCAAATGAAGTGTGCTATTACCTGTGTGTGTGTGTGTGTGACTGCTGACTGCCCATTGATAATGTGTGTGTGTATTCCACAGAGGACAAGCCTGGGGAGATTGGCATCATCGTGGCCTTAGCCATGCTCATCCTTGGGACGTTCCAATGGGCTGTCATTACCAGCATCACTGTGGACGGACTGGTATGTACACACACACAGTTTGGATCAATCATCACTAGCATCACGGCAGATAGAGGTGTATTTGCATTCACATACCACATTACCCATGGTCAGTCATCAGTAGCACAATCACACGCTCCATGAAATATGAATCTCCTTGGCTTTGCTTGTGCAGGATACTCTACTTGTTTTATTGTTCGGTAAGAATATATTCAGTGTGTGTGTGTGTGTGTGTGTGTGTGTGTATTGTTGCTGTTGAAATGAGCTGCGTTCAGGCTCCGTGTTTCTTCTAATCACAGTGCAGGACATGTAGTTCTCCTCGTGCTCACAGAGTGAGAGGAAACACTCACTGTTATTGCCAGACTGACTGACACTACTGTGTGGGAATAGAACTCGTTAACCGGTGAGGGGAGCTCACTACTCAAACATACCGTCACACATTGCAGGGTAGTAGGTAACACACATGTACTTATTTACAGATTGTTTGTTATTCTCTCATGACAAGTGCACAGCACGTACACACAACTCCCTCCAATCGCTCTTATCTCTCCATCCCCTATTCCCCCAGATGCGATCGGTAGACCGGGTCTTCAAGTTCATCGACCTGCCTCAAGAGGAGCCCAGACCCAGCGGTGGAGGTGGTAAAGGAACAGACCTGGTGATCGACAACCCCCACGCCCAGGACTGCTGGCCCAACCAGGGCCACATGGATGTCCAAGGACTGACCGTCAAATACACAGAGGCTGGACGCTCCGTCCTGCAGGACCTCTCCTTCACTGTGGAAGGAGGACAGAGTGTAGGTCACTCTCTGTGTGTGTGTGTGCGTGCCTGCGTGCGACTGATGAGGGGCTGATGGTCCTGCTCTCAGGCGGGGAATTCAGTATATGAATCTCTCTCGGGCTGTTAGGAGGCAAGAGAGACTCAGACTCCCTGTGGTATGTCTTGAGAGGTAATTAGGATGGATACAGTTCCTAGTAACGAGGCCTAAGGGAGACTATCTTTGTGTCAGCACTTTAGCCTACCGCCCTAGCCATTAGCTCAAGCTTCCCGTTAATGGTCTAACTCACTGACACTGGCCTGTGGGAGAGTGGTTCTACACAGTGTTTTGGAAGCTACTCTGGAAATATAGTTTACCAAGTTACCAATTACTTCTCACTGAAAGAAGTTAAGCTACGCTAAATCTACCCTTAAGAAAAATATAGTTGACTTAACAAAAGTTACTTTGAAAAAGTAGTTCACTCCATCAAAACTACTTACTGGAAAATGTGCATATCTAAATCTGAAACGTCATCGGCTAACAATCAGAAGAACAGATTTGGAGTCAGATGTAAACAGAATGTGTCGTCTATCCTTTTAAACACAACTATGTTTCAAGTGAGAATTAGGCAGGTCTGATGCTGAAAAATAAAGGAAATTCTGGCCTATTTCACCCATATCTTCTCTTATTTTTGTATTTCCAGTAGTTAGCTCCTCAAAAAAAAAGCAATTAACTACTGAAAACACTACCTAGATTTAAGTTTAGTTGAACTACCACCACGCTACTGCAAGTTCAATTACTGGTTGAACTACATGTAGTTCACTACTCCCCAATACTAATTCTACAGTAGTCTCCCGTTCCACATAGTGTTGGTTTATCATGGTAGAAATGCTGGCTCAAGATCTGTATTCTACATTTTAGGGACATAATCGGAATACGGTGTTGCTTTGTGTCGGCACTGTATTTTAACTGTATTTTAACCGGGTGGATGTTCATTGCTTTGTGTGTAGGTGGGTGTGTTGGGGAGGACAGGCTCAGGAAAGAGCACTCTGCTATCGGCCCTCCTGCGACTGGCCTCTACAGACGGAGAGATCTCCATCGATGGGGTCTCCTGGAACTCGGTCACCCTACAGACCTGGAGGAAAGCCTTCGGCGTGGTGCCACAGGTAAATACCACCCCACAACTAGACTTAGTGCTCAGATGTTCAATGGTATTTGGCTATGGTGAATATATGCCCTAATCTGATTTTCTGGACAGAAAATCTTCATCCTGACTGGTACATTCCGTATGAACCTGGATCCACACGCTCGCTACAGTGACGAGGAACTGTGGCGGGTGGCTGAGGAGGTGAGACACGACATTCACATCAGTCACACTGGTCTCCGGTCTAACCCTAACCCTAGCTTCAAGTCCACATACCTGTTCCACCCTAACCCTCTACCACAGCCCTAACCCTCAACCACAGCCCTAACCCTCAACCACAGCCCTAACCCTCAACCACAGCCCTAACCCTCAACCACAGCCCTAACCCTCAACCACAGCCCTAACCCTAGCTTCACGTCCAGATCCCTGTTCAACCCTAACCCTTCCCTCAACCCTAATCCTTCCCTCAACCCTAACCCTTCCCTAACCCTCAACCACAGCCCTAACCCTAGCTTCACGTCCACATCCCTGTTCAACCCTAACCCTTCCCTCAACCCTAACCCTTCCCTCAACTCTAACCCTTCCCTAATCCTCAACCACAGCCCTAAGCCTAGCTTCATGTCTACATTCCAGTTCCACCCTAACCCTAGCCTCAATCACAACAGGTCCCCTCTATCACTGTCCTCCCTCTCTCTCTTCACCTTTCTCCTGTCTGTCTGAGCATCCTTCTGTCTGTACACTAGAGTCCCGCTGACCCCTTTCCTGCCATGCCGTAGTAACCTCGTTCTGACATGCTATGCTGATGGTAAGGCGCTGCTGTGTTCGTGTGTGTCAGTAGGGCAGTGACGGTGCCACCATAGCCACACCATACTGGTAGTTGCATAGTAAGCACAGCCAGGCGGGAAACAGGAGTCACATGCAAGTCTGCTTCGGCTTGACCCTGTGACCATAGCGCATGTGAAGTTGCTCTCCTATAAATGGATCACCTAACGCAAGCACGGTACATGCTTACAATGACGGTGTGTAGAACTAACCTGAAATCCACATCAGACTCCATGTCACCTGTTTTGCCCTGCCTACGGAGGTCCGTTGGAGTCCACTGAGTCAGTGCATTTCATTTGATTGGTTGATTGATTGATTGAGATCCTCCGGTGTTTCCGGTCCTATGTGTCGTCCAGGTGGGTCTGAAGTCCGTGATAGAGCAGTTCCCAGACAAGCTGGACTTCCAGCTGGAGGACGGGGGTTACGTCCTGAGTAACGGACACAAGCAGCTCATGTGTCTGGCCCGCTCCATCCTCAGCAAGGCCCGCATACTGCTGCTGGACGAACCCAGCGCCTTCCTCGACCCCATGTAAGAGGAGAGAGTGAGCGAGAGAAAGCGAGAGAGTGAGCGAGAGAAAGCGAGAGAGTGCGTGTTGGATTTGGGGTTGGACATGGAAGATAAATGTATGTGCCAGTGGTGGCGAGTGGCACTTTAAGTGAGTAATGGCTGGAACGGAATGAATAGAATGGTCTCCAACACTCAAACACTCATGGTTTGCATGTGTTTGATACCATTCCATTGACTCCATTCCATTAATTATTACGAGCCGTCTCCCCCTCACCAGCCTCCTCTGGTGTTTGTATGAGGCTGCATTTACACAGGCAGCCCAATTCAGATCTTTTGCCAACTATTTGCATATCTGATACCTATCTGATCTTTTCGCTAATGTGTAATCAGCAACAACAAAAAAACACATGGAATCAGATTTTTTTGGGCTGTATTTACACAGGCAGCCCAATTTGATCTTTTTCATTAATTGCTTTTGACCGATCAGGTCAGCTCTTTTGCCAATAATTGGGCTGCCTGTGTAAACACAGCCTTTGACTTCTGATTCATACCGCCTCCATACAGTATGTGGACCTGAATCCTGATACAAACCTGATCTTCCGTATGCGACCTCTGTCTGGACGCTCAAACAGATTTGTTTGCTCTGAAGTGTTTTTTTGTTGTTGCCCATGACCAGTCATTACAAGGACAACCTCCCTTCTGAGGCTACATCCGTGTGAATGTGCAAATCCGATATGGATCACATGTAAAACAGTGTGGACGTCCAGAAAAAAAGATTGGATATAGAAAGAAAATCAGATTGGGTTCTTATGGTGGCTGTGTAAACGCAGCCTAAGTGTCTCGCTGCATATGGTGACAATTCCAGGACTTACTGTAAGTCTTTGACTGTGTGTGTGTTTGCACAGAATGGGTGTAACCACACGTAAAGACACAGGTCTTTAAGCTAAATGGTGCCTGTCATGAGTGAATTAGTGGTGGTTGATGACACTGGTCTACTTCAGAGTAATCTCAGCAGTAAGTGCACATTGGGGAAGCTAGAGTGGAAGGAGTTTGTACGTAAAGGGAGAATGAAGGGAGAATGAGAGACGGCGCGCGTGTGTGTGTGTGTTTATATATGTGTGTATGCAGGCCTACTGTTAAACTCTCTGGTTAATTGAGCGTACTCTGGTTTGTTGATGGTTGACTGAAGAACATTGTCTAATGGTTGCGTTTTGGTTTGTTTCTGGTTCACAGAACGTTGCAGGTCCTGAGGAAGACCTTGAAACAGTCGTTCTCCAACTGTACAGTTATACTGTCAGAACACAGAGTGGAACCACTGCTGGAGTGCCAGTCCTTCCTGGTTAGTGCGCACGCGCACACACCTATCTCCCTTTAAGCATTAGGTTACCCTTTGTTAACTGCCTATCTCTTCTATTAAAATGATTTACGGCTCTATTAGCAAATACTGCATTCACGGTTTCGTCTGCTCAATAGTAAATGACCTTAACCTACATTCTTCAGCGATACAGATTGAATAGAGCAGTGTTTCCCAACCCTGGTACTCGAGTACCCCCAACGGTACACATTTTTATTGGATCCCTGGACAAGCACACCTGATTCAACTTGTCAACTAATCATCAAGCCCTCAAATAGGTTGAATGAGGTGCGTTTGTCCAAGGCTACAATGAAAATGTGTTCTGTTGGGGGTACTGGAGGACCAGGGTTGGGAAACACTGGACTAAACTGAGCTGAATACTTGCCAGGGTAGTGTTGTGGTGTCGGTCTGGACAAAGAGATGAGACACAGGGATGAGCAAGAAACCATAAGGGGACTTTAGGGACCCAACCAGGGACATACTGGAAAGGGGAGGAGAGGACACACATTTACAGTGCATTTGCAAAGTATTCAGACCCCTTGACTTTTTCCACATTTTGTTACATTTCAGCTTTATTCTAAAATAGATTCAATGTTTTTTTCTACACACAATACCAGGTAATGACAAAGCAAAAACTTTTTTTTTTTAACTTTGCAAATGTATAACAAATAAAAAAAACAGAAATACCTTATTTACATCAGTATTCAGTCTTGAAATTGAGCTCAGGTGCATCCTGTTTCCATTGATCATCTTTGAGATGTTTCTACACCTTGGAGTCCACCTATGGTAAATTCAATTGATTGGGCATGATTTGGAAAGGCACACACCTGTATATATAAGGTCCCACAGTTGACAGTGCATGTCAGAGCAAAAACCAAGCCATGAGGTCGAGGTAATTGTCTGTAGGTCTGGGGAAGGGTACTAAAAAATGTCTGCAGCATTGAAGGTCCCCAAGAATACAGCGGCCTCCATCATTCTTAAATGGAAGAAGTTTGGACAATCTAAGCAATCGGTGGAGAAGGGCCTTGGTCAGGGAAGTGACCCGATGGTCACACTGACAGAGCTCCAGAGTTCCTCCGTGGAGATAGGAGAACCTTCCAGAAGGACAACCATCTCTGCAGCACTACACCTATCAGGCTTTTTTGGTAGAGTGGTCAGACGGAAACCACTCCACAGTAAAAGGCACATGACAGCCTGCTTGGTGTTTGCCAAAAGAAGACTCCTAAAGACTCAGACCATGAGAAACAAGATTCTCTTGGTCTGATGAAACAAAGATTGAACTCTTTGGTCTGAATGCCAGACACATCTGGAGGAAACCTGGCACCATCCCTATGCTGTGGGGATGTTTTTCAGTGGCAGGAATTGGGAAACTATTCAGGATCGAGGGAAAGATGAACGGAGCGAAGTACAAAGAGATCCTTGATGAAAACCTGCTGCAGAGGGCTCAGGACCTCAAGACAACACATGAGTGGCTTCAGAACAAATCTCTGATTGTCCTTGAGTGGTCCAGCCAGAACCCGGACTTGAACCCGATCAAACATCTTTGGAGAGACCTAAAAATAGCTGTGCAGTAACCACCCCATCCAAACTGACAAAGCTTGAGAGGATCTGCAAAGAAGAATGAGAGAAACTACCCAAATACAGGTGTGCCAAGCTTGTAGCGTTATACCCAAGAAGACTCAAGGCTGTAATCGCTGCCAAAGGTGCTTCAACAAAGTACTGAGTAAAGGGTCTGAATACTTATGTAAATGTGATATTTCTATTTTTTTTTACATTTCTAAAAACCAGTTTTTGTTTGTCATCATGGTGTATTGTGTTATTATTTAATCCATTATAGAATGAGGCTGTAACATAACAAAATGTGGAAACAAAATCACAGACAAACAAATAGACGGGCAAATGCAATGCAGGTCCAGAGTGTGAGTGAGATGGTAACGGTAAAGATTTTCAGTTTGAAATTATGACCAACCATAGTTCTCTGAAACAATAGAAGCTGTCTTTGTGTACAACAGCCAGAGGGTCTCATTGTATGCTGTTTTTGTTGTGTGGTTAGTTTGTGGAGGTTGTTGTAGTGGAGTGACAGTCTGTTTGTTTAAAAGAAAAATGGTGTCAAAAGCAGATTTCCATTTGTAAAGCAGAGGACAGTTAGTCTGGCTAACACCTAATTCTTGAAGTCCCCCTGACTTCAGAGTCTGAAATGGCTCTTTTGATATTGTAGGTACAAAACGTTGATAATGAAAATGTGTTCTGTTGGGGGTACTGGAGGACCAGGGTTGGGAAACACTGGATAGAGCCCTTGGTATTTCCCTGTAAGAAGTGAGAATAGAGCACCGACCACCAGCTTAAACAAACATTATATCCTCCATTTTAGATTCAATTCTTCTATCAGTGCATCACCATTTGTTAGCCTCGCCGTAAACAACATATTTGATTTACGGTGTCCCATGACTCAGGGCATGGTGTCGGCTGTGTGTGTTGGTACACGCTCCCTGTATAAGTGACCTGCGTTTGTGTTCACACAAGCAGACAGCGTGACAATGCAGGCACAGTGGCATGATGCTGGGTGCTTGACACTGGAGCATCTTCAAACATGTCATTCTATCCGCATTACACAACCTGGTGTCATTTTAACCCTTCGTTGTACCAAATCGTCAGTTTTACTGTGGTTTGTATAGGTTTGAGTGAAACCCACTGAGCTATTGGAACCAACCAACTCTTCTCTCCCTCCAGATGATCGAGGGCAGTTCTATGAAGAGGTACGACTCCATTCAGAAGCTGTTGAATGAGACCAGCCACCTGAAGCAGGCCATGAGTGCTGCTGAGCGCCTCAAACTCTTCCCCCTGCACCGCCTCAACTCCAGCAAGCGACCCCCTCAATCCCAGCAGCCCAAGATCACCGCCCTGCAGGAGGTGGCTGAGGACGAGGTCCAGAACACGCATCTTTAAGGAGCCCCGGATTAACTGGACGCCATTTTGTCTTCTGGAATGCTCTTTCTCGATGAAAACTCTCCTCATTGCCTTGCATCCTCTCTCCTCGGCTCCTTGTCAAAACACATGGGAAAAAGTAGGCCTGAGGAGGGACCTTGAACCTTCTCCTCCGATATGGTTGAGGAGGCAAGGAGATAGGTTGCAAGGAATCGTGGAAAGATGAGCTGCCGACTCATCCAAGTGCCTCGAGTCTATAGATGATGATGAGTGTGAATGTGAGAGGTGATCGGTCCTTATTGGTACACACAGGGCTCGGTTCAATCAAAAGGCACCATCCTGGTGTTTCCAGAGTGAGATTTGTTTCACTTTGAGAACATTGGAATACCAGTTTTGTTTGAATATATAAAGGCCATACTTTTTTTTAAGCAAGATTGTAAAAAGCACAGTCCCTAAACTCAAAAGCTGCCTGTAAATACAGAGTAGGATGAAATTGCCCAGACACTGATCTGATGTCAGTTTTGTTTCCCTCCCAATGGTTGTTCGGACTTGGAAGGAAAACTGTGCCGCAGGGAAACTTATATTCAAAGCTATAAAGGCACAGAACAGGAATGAATGGTGGGCGATGCTATGGACAAGTGTTTCTATTTATATGCACTTTAAAGAAACCAGAGGTACTTTTTCATGGTGGCCTGGCAGGGTAATAGCAAGGAAAATAAAAATCAAATTATGCATACATTTCATTTGATTTTTTTAATGCTTGTACTTCTGGAACTTGAAATATTTGCCTGTCCTTTCTGGACTTTTTATTTGGCACATTGCTCCTTAGGTGATATTGGAGAACAGTTTTTATAACGATAAAATATGGTACCGACACCTTGAAATGTAACTGACTACAGACAATTTTTATCCTGTGTAAAAAGCTCTTTCGTATTCATCGGAAAGAGACATGTCCAAAAATGTATAACATTGTTTTGTTTTTCCATTAGAATAGTTTGATTTCAATCAATTGTATTTCCTGTAAAAGATTGAGAAAAGACGAGGTCATTGGTAAGACAGCGTTTCTCAACTCCGGTCCTGAAGACCCCCTTCCCCCCCCCCCCGTAATGCAGGTGGTTTTCAATTTGAAAAAATGCCTCTAACTTGACCCGCGTTGTAGAGAATTACACCTGCAGACTTGACGCGTTACCGCCTTCCCTTAGAAATGATTTGTGAAGCCTCTATGTAGAGCGTTCATAAGTTGTTTGTTTTAGATTCTCAGTCGAAGGTCCTACACAACCCAGACCAGTAGTCTGGTGTAAGAAGACACGAGGTGGAGGACTGTTGGGGTTAACAGTGCGGTTTTAATGTTTTGTTCTTAAAGGAGGCAGGACATTACATCATACAGTTCAACACCAAAGGTTGACAATATCTCCTGTACATTTATCAACAATGGCCATTCAAAATAACACTTTTCATTAAAAAAAACATGTCGAACAAAATAAAGCGAACAAACCATGCTGCTTTGAAATTTGTATCAGGCTCCACCTAATGTATGGATTAATCGAACCATGACTCGTGGGCAGAATTGTGGGTAGTTTAAAGTATTTATTTATGGCTTACTGTCAAAAGCAAAAAAATGTCCTGTGTTTGCAATTACATTCACTTTGAAACAAGTGAAAAGTTATGAACCGAATTCGCATGTTATTATCATTACAAACATATGTACATGTTTTTTTCTTCAGCTTTTGTTTGAGTTCTTACTGTACAAGCATAATACCACATACACCAATCTATATACCATTAAAGTTACTAATTCTTATTTACAAATATTTGGTAAAACCCTGATTAATTTCAACAGTATTTAAACCAACCTTGCAACTATTTAAACATAAAACACTTGAATATTAGAAAATACCTAATTGCAAAAACAACCTGCCTGCTTTTCTTTGATCCGAAACACTCACCGCAAAAGGTAAATCCTGTCTTTTTTCTTTTGACATAATTCCCTGCGAAATGTTTAATTTTTTAAAACTTCTTTCAATACTGTATAATATCATAAAACTATGGTCCCCAAGTACACAATTGCTATACAGTTTAACAAGTACGGATAACAAGTACAAATACTAAAAGGCCGTCATAAGCCTAACTACAACATGGAGGGATACAACAGCGGAGGGGTGGGAGGAAAGGAAGGGAGGTGGAAGAGGAGGAAGTTCATCTACTACTTTGTATTGTTGTTGTTTTCATGCAGGTCTCGGTGTAGGATCCAAATGTCCTCGTGTTGTTGGCTGTTCTCGTTGACGTGGTTGTTATGTCTGGTTGGGGCCTGCCTTGTTTTGCTGCTGCTTGGTTCAGTTCTGGCCGCGTTGCGGTTAGCGGTCATAGTGGGTGTTCGTGGTGCGGCACTGCTGCTGTTGGCTCGTGGCTGCGGCCCCCTGCTGCTGGGGACGGGGAGCTGAGATTTGGGCCGCGACGCTGGTCGCCTCTCGTTGCTAGGGGCGGGGCTGCCTGGGGCGGCGCTGGGAGTAGAGTGACGGCTGCCGGTCTGTAAAGGGGGAGACAGGCAGATGGTTGGGAAACACTTGCTCATCTCGCTACTGGAGGACCACCAGACAGTTCAGTTTTGTTCTAGCCCTGCACGTGATGAGCTGAACTGAATAGGTGTGTTGGTGCTAGGCCTTTCAGCGCGGTTTGACTCACCGTCTGTGGGCGAGCGGTTGCTTCAATGTCGGTCTTCCGGCGGGGCGATTGTCCACTTGGAGAGCCAGAGAAGACAATGAAGTCCCCCTTGGACCGAGCAATCTGCAACTCAGAAAAATACAGCCGGCGGAAAACGTCAACCTCATTGAGTGAGTGAGTGAGTGAGTGAGTGAGTGAGTGAGTGAGTGAGTGAATGAGTGAGAGAGTTACCTTGCTGATGTCTGGCTCTGACTTGCTGGAGCACATGGTCTGCAGCTCCCTGATCAGATCAGTCTCATCGTCAGAGCAGAGAGACAGACTCACAGGGTCCCCATCTACAACACTGCCATCACACACACACACACACACACACACAGTACAACATCAGTACAATCCCACCAGACAGTACAACATCAGAACAATCCCACACACACACACAGAGCACAACATCAGTGCAATCCCCACACACAGTGCAGTACAACCCCACACAGTACAATCACACAGTACAATCCCATCACACAGTACAGTACAACCCCACACAGTACAACATCAGTACAGTACAACATCAGTACAGTACAACAGTACACACTCAGATAAAACTACACACTGACCCCTGCTGGATGCTCTCAGAAATACTCTATTCTATCACGTTTCCTAGAGGCTGGAACACAGCGTATCACATGATCTAAACAACATACTAGAGCTGGTGTCACATTAACACATTTTACTGCAAACCATGAATAAATGGACACTTCCTAAGTGTCAAATAAACGGCTTGGGTTAACGTCACTCACCTTGGAGCGTTGCCGTTGGTGATAAAGCGGACATCCGTGTTGGACAATGACCCTGCGGGCAACAGAAGGACAACATGAACACCCATTATGGCTATTCTAACAGGAATCGCAGGGGGGGGGGGGAAATACCGCTTCATCCTGACCTTCTCTGAGGGAACCTCCACAGGTCCAGTTGGAGGTGGGGCTCCCCTTCTTCCGTGGGCTGGTATTAGCTCGTCTCCACATGCCGCTGTCCCGCCCCTTCCTGCCACCACTTCCTTTACAGGAGCCAATGGCTGCGAGGGGGAAGGTGCCGCCTTGGAACTCCAACAGGTGCCTGTCAATCTCTGATGAGGGAAAGACATTAACATTAGGTAGCATTACACTATTCTCTTTATCTACGTCCCGCCCAACCTGGCAAACAAGGAGCCAACCAGTCTACCTATCATCCATCCAAAACAAAGATAAGACACATACAATCCTGATTCACATTTAAAAAAAGGGACAAACCCATCCAAGCAAGTTGAGCTGGCCTGGTAACGCATCCACCGTAGTTGCTGGGCCCGTGCTGGAAATGACAACGTGAAAAGAACATACGCGAGCGAGCGAGCCAGCGCAGTTCAGGTCGGCCCTATAAATGTGCATTTTTGCGTCGCTCGGGCCAACTGACGTTTCCTCTTCTTCTTCCCTCCCTGGCGATTTCGCGAATGCAAACACATTCTGACAGTTCTGATTGGTCCCAGAAACCGATGGCTTGGGCCAACATGATCAACTTTGAGGCACTGATTGGTTAGATTTGTTGGAAGCAATCCAATCACTGATGAATTTGTTTTGTACAATGGCCCTCATTTTGAAGTCACACAAACAACTTCAGGGATGGCAGTTTCCGACTGAACGCATGTAGCGATCCATAGTGCGGCGGAATGAAATTCAGATGAGTTGTCAGGCAATAGTGAAGTGTGTACCCACCGTGACGTGGCAGTGGGCATCCCTGCAGGACGGCCTTGTTTAACAGGATGCTGAGGGCAGCCTTGACCACCGCCTGCTGGCCCGAGCTCAGGCGCAGGTTGCTAGGCGACACCCGCTGGCCAGAGGAGCGCTTTACCGTCACCCGGGAGACGATGGATTCCTCCACGCGAGGGACCACCACCATGTTCCACAGCCGGGCCAGCCACCTGGAGGAACACACGGGGAAAGAAATACAGAAACAACACACAGAATATTGCTGCTCCCCTATCACCTTAGTTTGCTTCAGAAACACACAGTCATACATAGTCGAACTTAAATGAAGCTTGAAACACAAGTTTGCACCTCCCCCCCCACACACACACACGTGCATACTTGACGATGGCCTGTGTGTTGTTTGGCACCACGGGGCAGGAGAGAAATAGCTGGGGTCCTAGCAGGGCCTCGTGGGTCCCCAGGCGGGACAGACAGGCATTCAGCTGCTGCCACACACAGCTCACCCAGCACACCGTCCTCTCCAGCAGGCCCTCGGGAGCCTGACCACTGCCACCACCCTGCGTCTGGAGAGAGAGAGAGAGAGTCAAGGGAAAGCGCAGCTTTCCAGAACGTCACTATATTTCCAATCTTATCCGAGAAAACCAAGATGGCTGGCCCCCACTTGCGCGAGTAAGACGAATGATCTAAGGTCCGTTTTGTGTTTTGTGCCCTAGCGGATCGAGGTACAGATACAATGAATCTAGGTCTGTTCCTAAGGGAGCAGTGTGTTTCTGTGACTGACCTTGTGAAGCAGCTTCCTGCGGAGGTGCCTTCCCAGAAGGCCGTGCAGCGGCTCCGAGTCCCAGCGCAGCGTTACCCAGCGGAAGTGCTGTTGGAGGCGGAGCTCTGAGCCCTTGAGGCGGGACTTGGACAGCGTGCCAATTAGAAAGCCTCCCTCCTGAAAGTGGTGCGGGCCCATCTGGCCTGTTGGGAGGATGATGATGATTTGGAGTGGGGTGTAGTTAGACACCTGTTCATTCTGTCATCTATTCGGTACTTAATTAATCCATTCATTCTTTCACTCCCTCACAGTTCATCCGCTCACTCACACACTCGCTGGTTCGCTACCCCCCCCACACACACACACACACACATATATATATATACATGTATATATACACGTATACGTATGTATGTATGTATGTATGTATGTATGTATGTATGTATGTATGTATGTATGTATGTATGTATGTATGTATATATATGTATATATATATATATATACACACACACACACACACACACACACACATACATATACACTCTCGTTAATTTATTCAGTCAGCCAGTCTATATCCAGTAGGCCTCACCATGGAGTAGGTAGGCTGTGCCACGGTTCTCCAGGCCTTCACACAGGTCTCCCAGCAGCTCAGTCAGAGAGTGGGCCTTCTCTAGTCCCTCCAACACCACCACCACACACTGCCCCACCCTACTAGTACTGCTACACAGAGACACACCAACTACTGGGACCAGGAAACCTGCAGGGAAACCACAGACAATTAGATTTTTAAATTTCATTGAACCTTTATTTTTGACAGGGACGTTGAAAACAAAGGTCTATTTTTCAAATGAGCCTTGTAAATCCCAAAAATACACAGATCAAATACAGTGAGGGGGAGAGAGAGAGAACAAAAAAAGAGGCAAAAATCACACGCTGTAGATTCTATAAACACACAATCCAAGCTCCCTGAACAGAAAAAAAGGCAGGTATATCTATATTGCTATATTCTAAACTGTCCGGTTCGAGCCTTGAATGCTGATTGGCTGACAGCCGTGGTATATCAGACCGTATACCACAGGTATGACAAAACATTTATTTTTACTGCTCTAATTAAGCTGGTTGCGTCCGGCCTAAGAACAGCTCTTCGCTGCGGTATATTGGCCATATACCACACCCCATCGGGCCTTACTGCTTAACCCCTTGAGTGTAGGGGGCAGTATTTTGATGTTTGGATGAACGGGATGGGTGCATCAAGAAGTTAAACAACACACAGAACAAACCAATAAGGGTGGAGTGTGATTTATAGGCATTTACCACAAGTTATGAAGGTGTCCAACAGCTGTTGTTTAGTCAGACTCCTGTCTACCTCCACCCTGATGATGTCACAGGCCACACCCAACACTTCCTGCTTGGTCTTGATGCAGCGGGAGATCTGATTGGCTAGGTACTCCTGACAGCTCCCCTCCAGCCCGTGGAAGATAATGTTACGGTACTGTTCCACCTGAACAGGGATGAGTGGAAGAGAATATAACAAAGTGACACACTAAGCTCCAAGCAGTTTAAGACACACTTAGGCAGAAATGGGGGACACGGGAACTCAGTCACTACATTCTCATGCTAAAGGAGATGTGGCCAGTAGAGGGCATACTAACATGCATAACAATACTATACCCAAAATCAGTGACCTATTTTGGGAATCTATATAATGATATGAATGTTCTTCTCGTTTCCTTTTTCTGTGTGTGTGTGTGTGTGTGTGTGTGTGTGTGTGTGTGTGTGTGTGTGTGTGTGTGTGTGTGTGTGTGTGTACCAGGCGGACGTAGTTCTGCAGCAGCTGAAGGGGGATAAGAGATTCCAGGGCCAGCTCATCCAGACACGACTCTGACAGACCTGTCGAGAAACGCAAAACCCACATGGAAATGAGCAATCATAACACACACCCAGACGCATAGATATATGCAGGAAGACAGACACACATATACACACACTTGAATATCCTCCTGGGAGTTTTAACTGTGCTCTGAGCTTCAGGTACGCTGTTTCAGTGTCAAAACTGGAGGAATCTTCTCTGCGCTGTCAAAACACACGGTTCTAAGCAGACTGAAAATGAGCCTGCCAATAGAGCTGACAACGTCACGAAAAAACGATTTGCGCACTTCAAAGGGGCAGAAGGCTGGATTGCCAGATGGCTAGGAATAATGACTAGAATCTGCCATGTGGGGAATCGCAGGTGGCTCATGTCAGCTAGTTGTATCTTGTTCTTGACACATTGTCTTGTTTTGACTGATGTCATGTCAATGTTAATACGACAAAACATTTTCTAGCTAGCTAACCAACAACCGTAATGATGTATTTGAGACAACAAGTGCACATTGTGCAAATGTATTGATGGAGATGAAATACAGTCAACAGTCTAAGCCAACCCTGTCTGTTTCGCCCCATAGTTGCGCACGCGTCCGTTTTGTTGCTAAACAACCAACCCATCTATATAAACACAGCAGAAAGAGAAAAAGCTAGCTAAAGATTCCCTGGCAATGCGTCAATACACTGGCAGTGGGTGGACAGGGGCTCGATAGAGACACACACACACACACGGCAGAGGAGAAAAGAGAAGAGAAGAAAAAAATAAAAAGAGGAGAGAGCTCTATTCCAAGATGATCAGGGTTGCCAGATTGGTACCTTTGAGTCTGATGGTGATGTGCTGGCTCAGTGGCTTCCTGACCAGGTCCCATGGAGACACAGGCAGCTCCTGACCTGGCAACCACACAGTGTCACCTACAACAAGACAACGTGACATGTTAACAACAGCACCACACACTGCACTGAAGATACACACAATACATGCTACACTAAAACACAGACATTTGCATACCAACAACAAATACAGCATACAAACGTAACCTAAATACGACACACTGTAGCCACGTCTAGACAGCTTTACGTCAACGTCACATTTACACAGTTGATAATACGTTAAAGGTTCTGTAAGCACACACATGGTGCTGCACCCACCCACGCACACACTCCCTCAGAGGTGGAAAGAAAGACGAACCCAAAAACCCATTGAGGGCGCTGATCTTCACACAGAAATCAGACATTTCCCTGAATATGTCAACCCCTCCCCCCGCTCTCCTTCCTCCTCTATCTTTCCATACCTCATCCATAATGCATCCCCAGTCGCCACTGTTCTCTTTCTCGCTTTCATCCCTCCCTTGACCGCGGATTCCCTTGCGCTCTCATCCTTGAGGTTTTTTTGGGGAAAAGCGGTCGCGTCGGCATAAAAAATCCCACTGACTGGTGTCACCTTGACGTGTTGAACAGAGGACAGACCCATTCGCCTTTCCTTCGTCTGAGCTCAGCCAGACAGACTGGATTATCTTTCCCCTGGCTAGGCCAGACTTCACTAAGTCGGTTCAGACCATGTACCAAGCCAGTCATTCGTTAGTCTCTTGTGACAGACTTAACATTAGCATGTTAAAAATGTAACAGTTGATTTGGTTCTCGGTGCCGAGATTAGTCATTCATAGTAGACAGGACACACGTTAGGGAGTTTGTCCTAACAATGTGACCGGGAAATTACCTCCTTGGAGTGTGTTTGTGTGTGTGTTCATTCTGGGCAGGCTCTGTGTGAATGTGGTGTGGTGTGATCGGGCCAAGCTCAATTAGGCTCATGTTCCAGCCCTCTCCGGCTTGGCCCGATCACAACTTTGGACAGGACCCAGGGATGCGTGCCATCCAACAGAGCTGCAATGTGTGGTGGATGTGTGATACAGAAACAAAAGAGAGCGAGAGAGTGGGCGTGCCTACTTGCGTGTGTCTGTGTGAGTGTAACCTTTGCTAAACCAGCTGCAACGCCAGGTGCCTGGAACGAGCCACGATTTCAATAATCATCTATGAAGGAGTCAATTCATTCCAAAACGATTCATCCAACACTCACTGAAATCCAGCTTTTAAGCTGTGAATGTGAATAAAACACAACTAAACCCTACTGACAGTTACTCATAAAATGATTATTTGTTACGTTTTATTTTACGGCCTGCTATTCATTTGCCATTTACTCCTAAATGTCCAGGTAAAATAGTTAAGATATAATTATGTGGAAATTGAGAGATATAAAAAGGGCCGGGGATTCACCTGCAGCTAATGAAATGCTCATCCAGAGGCGGCGCCCCTAGTGGCCGGGGACTTTAATGCAGGGAAACTAACATCCATTTGACCTAATTTCTATCAGCATGTTACATGAGCAACCAGAGGGGGAAACAAATTATAGACCACCTTTACTCAACACACAGAGACGGGTACAAAAGCTCTGCCTCGCCCTCCATTTGGCAAATCTGACCAGAAATCTAAACTCCTAATTCCTGCTTAAAACCTTTTTGGGATAGGGGACAGCATTTTCACTTTTGTATGAATAGCGTGCCCAGAGTGAACTGCCTCCTACTCTGTCCCAGATGCTAATATATGCATATTATTATTAGTATTGGATAGAAAACACTGAAGTTTCTAAAACTGTTTGAATGATGTCTGTGAGTATAACAGAACTCATATGGTAGGCAAAAACCTGAGAATAAATTCAAACAGGAAGTGGGAAATCTGAGGTTTGTAGTTTTTGAACTCAGCCCCTATCGAATACACAGTGGGATATGGGTAATTTTGCACTTCCTAAGGCTTCCACTAGATGTCAACCGTCTTTGGTATGTTGTTTCAGGCTTCCACTGTGAAGGGGGGCCAAATGAGAGCTGATTGAGTCAAAGGTCTGGTAGCAGCTAACCTGAACAGACCCCCCCCCCATGTTTACACTGCTGCTACTCTCTGTTATCTATGCATAGTCACTTTAACTCTACTTTCATGTACATATTACCTCAATTACCGCAACTATCCAGTACCCCCTGGATATAGCCTTGTAACTGTCATTTTATTCTTGCTCTTTATTTATGTGTAATTTTTTTCCCATTTTTCTTTTTAGCGTTCACTTCAGGTCATTTAGTAAATACTTTAACACTTGTTTTTTTTCTTTAAACTTTGTTTAAACGTTGTTTAAGTAAATATTTCACAGGAAGGCCTACACCAGTTGTATTCGGCGCATGTGACAAATACAATTTGATTTGAAAACCCATTTGTCTAAGAACCATACTTTCCATAGAGATTCCCCTGGAATGAACTCCTACTGTAATAGCGATTCATTGTTGAGAATAAGAGAGATTCATATTCAGATAAGCTATTCAGTTCAGCAGGGAGTCGTTGGTCTCCTGTTGGGTGCCATCCATTCCCTCATGCTGACTAAGGGAAATTCAAACTTGAACCCAGGGGTGGTCGGGAGGCGTTCAGAGGTAGCAGCTGTTTGGAACATGTTGCAGTGTCGCACAAAATAGGCCGCAACACCTCTGTAAACTTGGCGCAGGTTGGGAGATTTGCTTAAAAAAAACAGACAAGGCCCTGCTCACCAAGTGTATGCTCTCTGTTTGGGATATCCTTTAGAGACAGCAGGCTAGGCTACACTTCGGTAAACATACCACTAGCTAAGGCAATGTCAAGGTGTTAAAGTCATATCGGTATTTATTATAAGCTAACTAGTAAATCAATTGAACAACAACCATTACAGCTCCTTACCTATGAGGATGGAGGCCATGCTAGCGGGGGTCAGTCCCAGGTGTGTGTGTTGGTGTGTGTCATCTCTGGTGGGCTGGTTTGTGTGTTGGTGTGTGTGTGTGTTGGTGTCGCCACAGAGCAGCTGGAGGTGAGAGGTCAAGGCTTGGCCCAGGGCGTAGTTCAGCTCGGCCCAGCGCGTAGCCCGGTGAATACACACACCCCCCAGCACGCTCACACACACCCCATCCTTCAAAACCTCTACTGGACACATGGGCTCTCCTGAGCCACTGGACTGGACACACACTAACACCCTGTAGGAGTCTGAGGGAGGGAGGGATGGGTGCATAAAATAACAAAAAAGAGAGAGGGAAGGCAGAGAGAGATAATTAGTTTTTACACTGAACAGAAATAGAAAAATGCAACATGTAAAGTGTTGGTCCCATGTTTCGTGAGCTGAAACCAAGGATCGCAGAAATGTTCCACACGCACAAATTTGTTCACATCCCTGTTAGGGAGCATTTGTCCTTTGCCAAGATAATCCATCCACCTGACAGGTGTGGCATATCAAGAAGCTGATTAAATGGCATGATCATTAACACAGGTGCACCTTGTACTGGGGACAATAAAAGGCCACTGTAAAAGTGCAGTTGTGTCACAACACAATGCAACAGATATCTAAGTTGAGGGAGCGTGCATTTGGCATGCTGACTGCAGGAACGTCCACTAGAGCTGTTGCCAGTGAATCTAATGTTAATTTCTCTCCATAAGCCGCCTCCAACGTAGTTTTAGAGAATTTGGCAGTAGTGGGCAGTGTCAAGAAGCAGTGCGGCTTGGATGGGTTGTGTTTCGGAGGACGCACAGCTCTTCTACCTTTGCCTCTCCCGAGTCCGTACAAGAGTTGCAGTGATGAGACAATTGGATACTACGAAATTGGGGAGAAAAAGGGGTTAAAAAAACATTTTTAAAAACTGCCAGAAACCATCTCAGGGAATCTCATCTGAGTGCTTGTCATCCTCACCGGGGCCTTCACCTGCAGTTCGGCAGTCATAATCGACTTCAGTGAGCAAATGCTCACCTTCGATGGCCACTGGAATGCTGAAGAAGTGTGCTCTTCACGGATGAATCCTGATTTCAACTGTACTGGGCAGGTGGCGTAGTGTGGGCGAGTGGTTTGCAAATGTCAGCGTTGTGGACAGTGGGGTTATGGCACGGGAAGGCATAATTTATGGACAATTGCATTGCGTTTCATCAATGTCAATTTGAATGCACAGAGATACCCGGACGACATCCTGAGGGCCATTGTCGTGCCACTCATCCTCCGCCATCACCTCATGTTTCAGCATGATATTTCACGGCCCCATTTCGCAAGGATCGGTAGACAATTCCTGAAAATGTCCCAGCTCTTCCATGGCCTGCATACTCACCGGACATGTCACCCATTGAGCATGTTTGGGATGCTCTGGATCGACGTGTACGACAGTGTGTTACAGTTTCCGCCAACATCCAGCAACTTCGCACAGCCATTGAAAAGGAGTGGGACAAAATTCCACAGGCCACAAACAACAACCTGATCAACTCTAAGAGAAGGAGATGTGCCACACTGCATGAGGCAAAAGGTGGTCACAACAGATATGGACTGGTTTTCTGATCAAAGCCCCTACCTTTTATTTAAGGTATCTGTGACCAACAGATGCATATCTGTATTCTCAGTCAAGTAAAATCCATAGATTAGGGGGCGAATGTTGCGTTTCTATTTTTATTCGGTGCAGTATTATTGCAATGTTTGATCCCATGTAATGGAAGCCAATTACATATTCCCACATGACTGAAAAGGGGGATGGAGCACTCAAACACAGAAGAGCCACAGTTGAATCAGGTGCTAGGCTGGAACAAAAAAACAAGCGTGCACACACCCTGGTGCTGGTACTCACATAGGTTCTCTAGTAAGTCTTTGCAGTCGTCGGTGGCAACGTCATGGATGGTGCGATTCCACTTGTCCCTCCTCTCTATGTCCTGGTCACTGTGGCTACACAGCACCTCCAGGCAGTCCTGACAGCACACAAAACAGTATAATATATATTACACACACAGTTGAAGTCGGAAGTCTACATACACCTTAGCCAAATACATTTGAACTCAGTTTTTCACAATTCCTGACATTTAATCAGAGTAAAAATGCCCTGTCTTAGGTCAGTTAGGATCACCACATTATTTTAAGAATATGAAATGTCAGAATAATAGTAGAGAGAATGATTTATTTAAGCTTTGATTTCTTTCATCACATTCCCAGTGGGTCAGAAGTTTACATACACTCAATTAGTATTTGGTAGCATTGCCTTTAAATTGTTTAACTTGGTTCAAATGTTTCAGGTAGCCTTCCACAAGTTGGGTTAATTTTGGCCCATTCCTCCTGACAGAGCTGGTGTAACTGAGTCAGGTTTGTAGGCCTCCTTGCTCACACACGCCTTTTCAGTTCTGCCCACAAAATTTCTATGGGATTGAGGTCAGGGCTTTGTGATGGCCACTCCAATAACTTGACTTTGGAAGTATGCTTGGGGTCATTGTCCATTTGGAAGACCCATTTGCGACCAATCTTTAACTTCCTGACTGATGTCGTGAGATGTTACTTCAATATATCCACATCATTTTCCTCCCTCATGATGTCATCTATTTTGTGAATTGCACCAGTTCCTCCTATAGCAAAGCACCCCCTCAACATGATGCTGCCACCCCCGTGCTTCAAGGTTGGAATGGTGTTCTTCGGCTTGCAAGCCTCCCCCTTTTTCCTCCAAACATAACTATGGTCATTATGGCCAAACAGTTCTATTTTGGTTTCATCAGACCAGTGGACATTTCTCCAAAAAGTATGATCTTTGTTCCCATGTGCAGTTGCAAACCGTAGTCTGGCTTTTTTACAGTGGTTTTGGAGAGGTGGCTTCTTCCTTGCTGAGTGGCCTTTCAGGTTATGTTGATATAGGACTCATTTTACTCTGGATATAGATACTTTTGTACCTGTTTCCTCCAGCATCTTCACAAGGTCCTTTGCTGTTGTTCTGGGATTGATTTGCACTTTTCGCACCAAAGTACGTTCATCTCTAGGATACAGAACACATCTTCTTCCTGAGCGGTATGACGGCTGCGTGGTCCCATGGTGTTTATACTTGCGTACTATTGTTTGTACAGATGAACGTGGTACCTTCAGGTGTTTGGAAATTGCTCCCAAGGATGAACCAATTAACCTATTAGCCTACCAATTAGCCAAGGATGAGTCAATTAGCCTATCAGAAGCTTCTAAAGCCATGACATAATTTTCTGGAATTGTCCATTCTGTTTAAAGGCACAGTCAACTTAGTGTATGTAAACTTCTGACCCACTGGAATAGTGATACAGTGAGTTATAAGTAAAATAATCTGTCTGTAAACAATTGTTGGAACAATTACTTGTGTCATACACAAAGTAGATGTCCTAACCATCTTGCCAAAACTATAGTTTCTTAACAAGAAATTTGTGGAGTGGTTGAAAAACGAATTTGAATGACCTAAGCGTATGTAAACTTCCGACTTCAACTGTACACACACACACACACACACACACTTGGGAAAGTATTCAGACTGCTGAGCTCAATTTAGAGTCTTTCGAATGTTTCCACATTTTGTTACGTTACAACCTTATTCTAAAACGGATTAAATAAAAATCAGCAGTCTACACACAATGCCCCATGATGACAAAGTCAAATAAATCAGAAATATCCTATTTACATAAGTATTCAGACCCTTTGCCATGAGACTCTAAATTGAGCTCAGGTGCATCCTGTTTCCATTGATCATCCTTGATGTTTCTACAACTTGATTGGAGTCCACCTGTGGTCAAGTCAATTGATTGGACATGATTTGGAAAGACACACACCTGTCTATATAAGGTCCCACAGTTGACAGTGCATGTCAGAGCAAAAAAACAAGCCATAAGGTCTTGAATTGGAAACACCAAGACTCTTCCTAGAGCTGGCCGCATGGCCAAACTGAGCAATGAGTGGAGAAGGGCCTTGGTCAGGGAGGTGACCAAGAACCCGACAGAGCTCCAGAGTTCCTCTGTGGAGATGGGAGACCCTTCCCGAAGGACAACCATCTCTGCAGCACTCTGCCAATCAGGCCTTTATGGGAGAGTGGCTAGACGGAAGCCACTCCTCAGCAAAAAGGCACAAGACAAGTGTGCCAAGCTTGTAGCGTCATACCCAAGAAGACTCTATGCTGTAATCGCTGCTAAAACTGCTTCAACAAAGTACTGAGTCTGAATACTTATGTAAAAATATATATAAATTAGCAAACATTTCTAAAAAAAAAACTTTTTGCTTTGTCATTATGTAGATTGAGGGGAGGGGGGGGGGTGGAAAAAGCATTCTGAATACTTTCAGAAGGCACAGTACGTGTCTGTGTGAAGCTACATGCATACCCCGCCCACCGCAGGATTCCTTTCTTTCCCAGTAGTTAAATCCCTGGTTTTTGTGCGGTGTAAATTAACTTGGCACAATTGTTGCTGGATTGATTCACATTTCAAAAGGGAACCAATGCATATTCCAATTCTTGCTCGTACAAAGATAATTTCCCCAACTGATTTTACAATCTCGCCAACGTCTATTATGACTGCTCAAACATGTCGGTCCCCTTCAAAATGTCAAATGTGGATTTTGATCGACATAAGTTTACAACACCGACCCTTGGACGGGGGTTAAACGCATAAAGACAATATTTATACCACAAGACCGAGGAGGAAGCGTTCTTTGCACAGGTGGGTGTTCCTTTTTTTTGGTACAGTTTAAGAAAGTTCAGATTTTATTCAAATGTTCACAAAGTAACTCACTACAATGGAAATCGCTCCCGAAAAGCAACGTCCCAATCTCATAAATAGGGCTTTTGATCTTGGACAAAATGTAAATGATTTGTGCATTTGTCAATTCTAGAGAACCGTGTTTAGATTATAAACATAGTCTCCCAACTAATGTTGAATATGCAAGAGGACTACAAAAACAATCATGAAATCCATGGTGAAAAATACAGGAGCTTAGGAGGCAGATTGTGATATACATGACGTCAGAGCTCTGTGAGGGGGCGGTGCCTTTGAAAGATGCTGGTTTGATAGAGGGTCATTTCATGCAAATGTATTTGTAAATGAGATATTTTCAAACATTATTATTCTAACAATATAATTTAAAAAACACAAATAGGCCATATACGGTTTAAATTGGAGGAATTCTGCACAGCTACAATGTGTGTTATGCATGTGCATTTTTGTTTGTCTCCAATTAACAAAATTGAAAAATATGGTCAATGTGTCTATGTGCATACATACAGTGCATACTACATTGCTGTGGGCTTTTTCAGTACACAAGTCATGTCCCAGTACCTTGAAGCCCCTGGCAGCAGCGATGTGTGCAGCGGTCCAGCCCTCACAGTTTGCCTGGTTCAGTAAGGTGCTGGATAGGATCGGGACCGTGGCAGGACTAGGGCTACGGTCAGAGCTATGGTTGTGGTCAGGGTCATGGTGTGTGTGGTCAGGGGGAGGGTGGCAGAGGAGAAGCCGCAGAGTGTCCACATGTCCCGAGCTAACCGCTGCGTGGAGAGCCGTGCAGCTGTCCTGTGGATCACACACACAAAGACATAAGCCACCTGCATACACTCCAAGCTGTTCCAATTTAAAAATGCACACAACATTGGAAATACTTTGTGATAGATTGGTTGATATGACTTCTGCAAAATGTGATGTTGACCAAAATAGCCATTTGTACGCCGTTGCCCCAGGGACAACATGGTGGCTATTCGCAGAGGGGCGTCACCAAGACATTTAGACATAGCTGTCTAAATACACAACTAAGCAAAACACATTCATGAATAATTGGCAACAACAATACCGTGAGTAAATTGGTCATATGAGATATTTGGGGCGGCAGGGTAGCCTAGTGGATAGAGCGTTGGACTAGTAACCGGAAGGTTGCAAGTTCAAACCCCCGAGCTGACAAGGTACAAATCTGTTGTTCAGTTTCCAATGAAAATAAGAATTTGTTCTTAACTGACTTGCCTGGTTAAATAAAGATAAAATTTAAGAATTTTAAAAAAATATCCCTGCTTTAGAGATACAGGAAATCTATAAGTGAAACACTGATCGGCAGGTAGAGCGTCGGGCCAACGAAAGGTTGCTGGATCGAATCCCCGAGCTGACAAGGTTCAAATCTGTCTTCCGCCCCTGAACAAGGCAGTTAACCCACTGTTCCTAGGACGTCATTGTAAATAAGAATTTGTTCTTAAATAAAATGACTAAAAGGCTCTGATCTCTTGCTTTCTGCTCCTATGCCGTGTTGTGATGCAAATGTGAAAAGTGAATTAATTCCCTTGCTGTTTTGAAGCGTATGTGTTCTAAGGACTGACTGCACGACTCGTCTAGCAGAGATTAAAACCCAATTAGCTTTCTGTTATCTTCATTGACTGGGGGGGGGAATAAAAAGTCAAACGATCTCAGTCCTGAGTGTGACAATAAGGGTCAGTGAAGGACCATCTGAAAATAGGAGAAATGTAGGACAGGGGAGGACAACGAGGCACGGTTGAGGACATCTGGCGCCAGTTGGGGACTTACGGTGGTGGATCGTGAACGGTCTGCGCCGGCGTTGAGCAGGGCTCTGGTACAGTCCAGCCTGCCAGCTCCGCTGGCCACGAACAGAGGAGTCTGTCCACCCACAGCCCCATGATCCACATCAGCCCCACCAGACACCAGGGCCTCCACACACCTGGATGTACACACGAGAAGAGGTCAGGTTACACACACAGGGGCGGTTTCGTGGTTTTTGAAGCATCCTCCTTATTTTAGTCTGGGACTCCCTAGTCTAGAACATATTTTTTTTTTTTTATATACGGATTCATTTAAGTACAATTATCTTCATCCTGATTTATATTCAACTCTGTCCGGGAAACAGCCCCGTAGAGGTAGTGAAACTCTTGCCAAACTTAAAAGTTATGGTAACATTTCTACGCTCTTAAACGGTCACCCTTTTCCTGTATTGCAGACATAGGTCAGTGTGTGTTCACGAACGTGTGTGCGTGTTTGTATTAGCCCTGGCCAGCTGGTGAATGTGCAGTGTTGTAATTGGCAACAAAAGTAGTATTAATAGTGGGGGTAGCCGATCGGCATGCTGACAGTCACTCACACAGAGTGGTGTTTCACTGTCTCAAAACGTTTACTGCAGCACTGGTAACATGCTTTCCAGTGGGGACTGGTAGGAGGAGTTATAGGAGGACGGGCTCATTGTAATGGATGAAATGGAATAAATGGAACGGAGTCAAACGTGGCTTCCATATGTTTGATATCGTTCCAATTATTCCATTCCAGCCATTCAAAATTATCTCGTCCTCCTATACTGCCTCCAACCAGCCACCACTGTTCATTCCTAGGTCAGGGCTAAGGGCTACTTTACTCAGGATGCCTCTACACTCAACAGAGGATGGTATAGGGCAGGGCTGGATGTGTGCCCAGCACAGCATGGCTCACATAAAGGACAGGACATCCCCAGCTGCTCCTGTCTCACGTCACTCTGCAGGTGTCCACAGGGGGGCGCCAGAGAAGATTACAACTGCCCCTGGACCAGGGGTGGGAAACCCCTAATTTAAACCTGTTAAAAGGATCGGACCCTTTTTTCCCAATTTTCATAAAATCCAACTAACTGCCTGTAGCTTAGGACCTGAAGCAAAAGAAATGCATATTCTGGATACCATCTGAAAGGAAACACTTAGAGGTTTGTGGAAATGTGAAATGAATGTAGGAGAATATAACATTAGATCTAGTAAAAGATAATACAAAGAAAAAAACGTTATTTTATATATTTTTTACCACCATCTTTGAAATGCAAGCGAAAGGCCATAATGTATTATTACAGCCCAGGCAAAATCTTGATTTTGGCCACTAGATGGCAGCAATGAACCATTGCATATCTGTTCAAAATGTGTCAAGACTGCCCAAATGTGCCTAATTGGTTTATTAATACATTATCAAGTTCCTAATTGTGCGCTCTCCTCAAACAATAGCGTGGTATTCATTCACAGTAATGGCTACTGTAAATTGGACAGTGCAGTTAGATTAACAAGAACATAAGCTTTCTGCCCATAGGTATGTCTATGTCCTGGGATTCACATTAGCGCAACCATCCCGCAGGGGGGGACACCGATCCCGTCGAGGTTAAAGGCACATTTCAAAATTGTTCAACTTCATATTCACCACCAGCAGCATCCCAACATATGTGAAAATTGCCCGTTATGTTTCGCAGTAAGGAAGATAAGTGTTTCGAATGACATCGGTGTGCATCGTGTAATTATTACCAAATATGTGTAGGGTTTTGTCTACTAATTGGTTGATGATGACATCTTCCTCTATCTTTTTTTTTTTTTTTAACAACAAAACATGGAAACGCACCATTTGTCACATATGTTGATGTTGGGGTGGTACTAGAGATGATGAATATGAAGTTAAAACGTACATTTCCCTTCATGGATTCGGGGCAGGTAAGCTGATCCTAGATCTGTGCGGTAAAGGCAACTTTTACTCTGAGCCGCCAAGTCCATCCAAACGCGGACAACACTATATTTGAGAGGATACTATATTTAACATCTACAGTAACACAATGACATGTCACACGCTTAGCGCAGGATTTGACAGTTTGCTGTGTGTGATACATATGGAGACACAATATCTGTCAGTTTGTACGCATGCCAGATACTGAGCCGACAGTTACTGGCAGTGGCTCTATATGGAACCAGATATTGAGGGGTTGCAGTATGTAGCAGTGACTGTTTTTAGAGACAGGTTGATGTAAAGAATAGGGGTTGTGTGCGTTGTGCACCAACCTGTGGTGTCCGAACGCGGCGGCAAAGTGTAAAGGCGTAAATCCGTTTTCATCAGAAACAATCGCAGACGCCCCTGAAGTCAGCAGCAGCTTAACACAGTCTGAGAGAGAGTGGAAGAGAGAAATAGCCATTCATTTCCTCAGTTCTTTCCTTTAAATGAAACAGGGTTTACGGATCAACAACCATTGAATGACAGAACACTATCAAACATGAAAGAAAGGCTTCAAATCTTGGCTGCAATAGGTAGTGTGTGTGTGTGTGTGTGTGTGTGTGTGTGTGTGTGTGTGTGTGTGTGTGTGTGTGTGTGTGTCTACCGCCTAAGAGTGGAACAGCAGGAGCTTTTTCTGACACACATGAGTGAGCAGAGATCGCTGTCCCTCGAGGCCACAATTCCCATGTTGTCTATCTGCAGTAATTCTGTGCTTCATATCAATTATAATAACTGTATTGACTAAAATGAATCAACGGAGTTGGACATCTTCAGGTGTGTATCATATATGTTTTGCACTGACTCTATGCACTCACTAGACTACCCATACACTCACACATACTACAATGACACACACACAAACATGCATATTGACGTCACACACACAGACCCACTTTCACATATGCTGCAGCTTTGTGTTTTATTACCTATCCTGATTGCCTAGTTGCATCCACTTACATGTACATACCGTAATTACCTCTACCTCGTAACCCTGCACATCGGCTCGCCACTGGTACTCCTTGTATATAGCCTCGTTATTGTCATTTTAATAGTGTAACTTTTTTTTTTTTTTTAAATTTAGCAAATACTTGTCTTACATTTTTAACTCTCCATTGTTGGGAACGGGCTCGTAAGTAAGCATTTCACGGTAAAGTCTACACCTGTGGTACTCGGCGCTTGTGACCAACAAAATGTGATGACTGTACCTGTGTGTCCGGTCTGAGCAGCAGAAAACAAGGCAGAGGTTGGGTGGTCTTCAAGGTGACTAATATTATCCGTTGGATCTTGGTTAAGCAGCATTGACAATAAAGTGACATTTCCCTGGGAAGCAGCTTGGAGGAGCAGGGGGCGCCCGTCGTCCAGGGCAACGGGCCCACCGCAGGTTAGCGAGGGGACTATGGAGGGACACCAGCCTAAATGGGAGTTAAAGGGGACACAAGGTTTAACATGGCAGGGAAGCTGATAGAGAGGGGCTGGGAGAAGAGGGGGAGGGACGACACCTGGGAGTTCCGACACAATGACTAGTGTAGTTACAGCCCAAACGAGAAAGCATGAGTCTATTGATAACGGAGTGAATTTAAAGAGTTTGTTCCCTTTGCTACATATGCCCTCGTAAGCAACGACATAGAATAAGTCATGGAACCCAGGTGTAGGATGAGGGCATTTTTTGTCATCTCAACCATCATCCATCCATCCAGCCGCGCAACCAACCACAACAATCCCCATTCACGCGTGTATTTAATGGTCAATCAACACACCGACCCCATCCATGCACAAACCGTTGAGTATGTCGACGACACTGTTACTCAGCAGGATGTGTGTGAGCAAAGAAAAATGTCAAGAAGAAACCATAACACGATTCAGTAAAGGACAAGAAAGAAAGAAAAGCCAATAGCCTACTTTTAATTTGCAACTCAACAGCATAGGCCTAATATTATTCAGCTCTAATCTACTGTGCTGTAAAAATGCTAAAAACTCTGCTCTGTAGACGGGGTGGGAGGGAAGGTAAAGGCCGTTGTTAGCTACAACGCTACAAAAAAGGGACACTGTGGGTTATTGGACACTCCTCAGGACAAACAGGTTCAAAAAAGTGGGTGGAGCAAAGCGAGCTGAAGACCTTTCCGGGAACACCCCTGTCTGATTGACAGAAAAGGAGAGGGAGGAGGGGAGGGGGGGGGGGGGTAAGTAAATCAGTAGTCACCGTTTCCATGTCAACGGGTAACAGAGACCACACCACTACTGGTGATATTACATCGGCTGGTTAGTTTGGTCTTCTGAGTCGAAAATAAAGTCTGTCTCACCGCTGTGGAGTCAGACGTTGTATAGTGATCTAGTCTTAATAGAAGTGCGTTTTGGAAATGATACAATTTCCTCGGCATATTGAAACATTGAGACAAACTTGACTTGGGTAAACAAAACAACTTTGGGACTGGATTCTGACAACAGGACCATTCACCTAAAAAGCAAATGTATCACTTCGTGAAGTAATGTGGGGCATAGAATACTGCAAATGTCAAAAGAAAACGGCAAAATCTGTACTAAGAACTAACGAGCACCATTACTAGTTCGTTTCGGTCAGTGTAGTGCGAAACACTTCTCTCACATTGACATTAAAAACTAAAAAGACAAAAAAAAAAAAAAACAGGACTTGCATCACGCAACTTCTCCACTTGATTGCTTGGAAAATGGTTGTGGAAAACCTTTTTTCAACCAATTGCGACAATAAACACACGTTGCAGTATAAACAAGAAGTAGTAGTTTAAGCACAACAGCAGCAACATTCATAGGACTGTCAACATACATAATAGGTACATCAAAACAGAGTGCAGGAGTTGACACAGGAAGGGAAATGGAATGGTCAGTGGGAGGGGTTAGTGAAGGGAAAACAGGAAATGTGCAGACAGGAAGTGTGCAGGGAGGGGGTAGTGATGAAGAGGAAGAAGGGTCAAGGGTCACAGGTATCATGCTAGTGGACGATGAAGGGGATGAGGGGAGAGAGCAGCCACTGGCATCAGCTTCAGAGAGGAGGGTTACTCATAGGAACCCTACACACCCTATTTGAACAGGGAAAACTAACCTCAAAACCTCAAGAAACAGTGGAGTAACGCTCCTAGTTCCTACAGCCGGAGCAAGCTAGCCTAGCATCTGACCCTTTATCCAGGCACATGATATTAGCCTGCCACTGGTCTGTTTACAGCTGCTAGCTAGGGGATAACGTGTCAGAATAGGTCTATGGAGAAGCAGGGAGACGACAGGCTTCTGAAGGAGGGGGAAGAGAATTAAGTATGCGTACAGAGAGATCAGGTCTCAAGCAATGGTTTAGGGCCAGGGATGGACGAGAGCTGAACTTGACTGACCCTGCTCTGTTGTGTTCTCCTCTGGACTCCTGTGGTTAAAGCAGGTTCCCTATATCCTGAACACTAAGCTAAGCTAGGCTAACCTAGCATTGGAAAGATAGTTGGAGCGGAGAGGTAGAGGCAGTAGGGGGAGAGCGGTAGGGGGAGCGTGGTGCCCCTTTACCTGATGCTGTTGCCAGGGGGCTGCCTGGGGCACGGGGGCTACGGGATGGAGCGCTAGCGGAGGAGGAGGGGTTTATGGAGGGGCTACTGACAGTGATGGCAGCGCTGGTGGGGGGCACTCTGCACATGCGGCCTGGTGCGGCCCCCTCGCGGGGGGGCAGGCACCCACCTGAGACGCTGTCAGGGCTGGGACCAGGTCCAGGGCGGGTTTGGGCGGCAGCTGGGGCGTGGCGGGTTTTAACCCCACCCCGGGGGAGCGGCTGCCGTCCCCCACCACTTTGATGGGTGGGTGAGGAGGGGATGGGGTCTGGGAGAGGCCCGGCTTTTTGGGCGGGATGGGGGGCGGGTTGCCCCGGTCGATCCTGGCCACGGTGGGGGACTTGAGGCCAATAGGGTGGCCCAGTCGGCCGGGGAAGGGGCCCCCCTCCGAGGTGGAGTGGGGCAGGCCGGGACGGAGGGCGCTGGGGCCCCCTGCTGGGGGGCTGGTGAAACGTGAGAGGACCTGCGTGACGGTGTGGCGTGCCTGCTGCTTGGCGGCAAAATTGTCGCGGTTGGTGGGGGAGAGGTCGCGGGACGGCGGGCTGCTGTGGGAGGCTGTGCCGTTTTGGTCCTGCTCCTGGAACTTGTAGCGGGCAGCCTGGACGCGAGGGCTCACCCCCGTGGGCAGCGCTGGAGTGGGGGCTGGGGAGTGAAGTCCCCCGTGGGGCGTCTGGCCCTCTGCTCCGTTCTCCCCCGTTTGAGGAAGTCCCCCTGCGCTACTATGGACCAGCCCCCGGCCTGCGCTGGGCGTCTTGGGCAGGCTGAGGCCCGCGTAGTTGGTGGGAGTGGGTTTGACAGGGATGGTGAGGGGGCTTGGCTTCTTCTGCCCCTCGGCCTCTGGAGGGGACAGATCTGTTTGGCAGGAGGCCGTCCGGGATATGACGGGGTCCGTGGCCACGGCAACAGAGACCGTAGGTTTGGGCGGTGGCGTGTTGGTGGCAGCGGTGGGATCCACGGCAGCAGCACCCAGTTGGGCCGAGACCCTTCTATCATCCTTACCGTCTTCAACATCTTGACCGTCCCGTTCAGTCCTGAGCTGCTCTACCAGCCGGCGCAGGCTCAGGCTCTCAGTCTCCTCTCGGCCCAGCCTGGCACGCAGCTGCTCACGCTCCGTGTCCAACTCTGACAGTTGCTTCTCCATCTTGGCCTCCAGCTGCTGTCCGCGTTGCCTCTCTGACGTCAGCTCCTCCTGCAGCCGCCCGGCCGAGCGGCCCTCGTCATCCAGCCGGGCGGAGATCTCGTCGAAGCGCTGCGACTCCTCCACCACGCGTGTGGCCAGCTGCTTGCACTCCCGCACCAGCATCATCACGATGTGCTTGTTCTTCTCCCGCTCGTCCTTCAGCTGGGCGGTTAGTTTACGGTGCTCCTGCTCCAGACTCTGCAGTTGCAGTTTCTCCAGCTGCAGCTGAGAGACAGAGACCACAAGCCAGTCAGGGGAGATGTCGGTTAGAAAAAGAAAAAAAAAACAACACACACACACACGCACTGTATTGTCAGACACACAGACCGAACAACACACCGCTATCCCAAACACAAACTGTACAAATGATCTCAAACATGGAAATTCAAAATCACACACACGTTATCTGCACACACTCACACAATTGCGTAACAACATACACACACGGTCAGATCACACCTACACCAAACTACACAGATATCAAGCACACATATCTACTACCCACATCTGGTATATCTTTTGCAAAAAAAACACGGAGTATAGCAAACATTGGGAACACCTTCCTAATATTGAGTTGCACCCCCCCCCCCCTTTGCCCTCAGAACAGTCTTAATTCGTCGAGGCGCGGACTCTACAAGGTGTCGAAAGCGTTCCACAGGGATCCTGACCCATGTTGACTCCAATGCTTCCTACAGTTGTGTCAAGTTGGCTGGATGTCCTTTGGGGTGGTGGACCATTCTTGATACACAACAGGAAACTGTGTGAAAAACCCTGCAGCGTTGCAGTTGTTGACACAAAGTAAGTGCGCCTGGCACCTACTACCACACACCGCGCTTAAACCTTTTGTCTTGCCCATTCACCCTCTGAATGGCACACACACGCATGTATCAATCGTCACGTGGCTTAAAAAGTCCTTTTTAACAAGTGGCATCAATAAAGGGATCATAGAGCTTTAAGCTGGTCAGTCTGTGTCACGGAACGAGTAGGTGTTGATTTGTATGCTCGGTGTACAGCATGTCACACTCACGCCGCCACATGACATACAGTAGATCTGCGGCACGTCACATATACCGCGTAGGCCCTGCGTCACACACACACACACACATCACCTTAACCCAATACACAAGGGCGCACGTACATTCACTTTGCTCCCTCCTTACTCACACACACACAAGCACCTCCCTCAAATCACGCCCAGAGTGGAGAGCTCAGCTCGCCAACACACTGAAATCAATATGCTCACTTTATGAACTGTGGAGGTGCTCTCTAGGCTCCTTGCGTTTGTTGAAACTATTTCCTGAACCTACCTGGTCTGATAACCAAAGACTTGAAAACACGACAACGCCTACATTGGAAATACGATGATCTTGAAAAGCTACAAACCTTTCAGGAAACACCACTTGGCAATAATTGCAAGCTGACATTGTATGTTGAAAAGGACAAGGTGAATAGTAGCGCTCAACTAACTGAACAAGAATGAGGAACATTTCCTCCTCTCCATGTTCACACAACAGTGGAAAATAGTCATGTTTAAATGACCTCAGTATTGTCGGTCTCTCCCTAAAAGACCACAGAATACAAAACAGACCCGTTTGAATTCAGCAATAACAGTCCTCCATTTTAGAATATTGATTTAATCATAATTCAGAAAGCAAAAAGACCTAATTTACACAGAAACAGTCAATATGCAAAATAGCACACACACACACACACGACGGAGCAGTTATTGGAAGAACGGCGCTCACACGGGGAAAAAAAATGGACGATGGAATCTAACGTTTCAAACATCTGATTGAATTTCGATGACTTGTCAACCCCGGGCGACTATATCTGGAGCGTGGCTGCTATTGTTAGCTGTGCGTTGGCAGCGAGGCTACAGGCTTAACTGGGCTTTCCGGACGATTGCCTGCCCCGCTGCTCTAACGAGCCCAAACAATGAGGCTGATATCCACTACGCCTGCCTGCTACCCACCCCCAAACACGACCCCTTGTAATCCTCACAGGAGCGAGCACACATCTCGGACTGATCGACTGAGTCCCTGTTACGTCACTCCTATGAGGCCGAGTAGCTCCTACGGCATGAAGCTGGAATAGCAACAGAATGACAGCCGACTGAAATGAAGCACTTCCAACTGTGCCGTTTGTACTACGGTGAGATCTGTTGCCATGAGGAAACACTAATTTCTCCTCTTTAGGGTGCGGGTCTTGTTAGGGTGGAGTCTATATTCTCCCTAAAGGACCATTTGATTTACTTGTATTGTCCACTTGGCGTGTACACCTCACTGGCAACACAAGTCAGTGAGGACCCTGCCCTGTTCCTAATGACTCATTCATAATGCATTATGCCAGTACACACACACACACAGCCTTGCACTCTGCCAGGCAGGTGAGCGGAGTGTTACACACGGATGAATGGCACCAGGCCTTTCAGCTGGCTTTTAAAACCCATTCATATTTCAAGAAGCTGACTCAGAAAAACGTGACTTTGTATGGGGGTCGGCGTGAACATGGGATAGGATTTTTTTTTTTTTTTAGGTTGTTTCTCATGTATTTGTTTATGTTCCAGTATGTTATTTTTCACAGACCAGCGCTAACGATTTGTTTGGCGTTCCCGTCGTTGTCATGTTCTGGTTTGTGGCAGATGAAACGGCTAGCTTCATCCAGACAATCGTGTGGCCTGTCACCGTGACAAAGGCAGAAGGTTGGGGGAGATGGTTTATTCCAGGAGTGGGAGGGAGGGGGTATTGGGAAAATGAGCCAAGAGCTTCTAGTGTTTTGGACTCCATGCTGTGCTGCTGTAGTGACATTGAGTCAAAATGGAGCGGCTGCAGGTTTCATTGTGTCTCAGTGGCTAAACGCAAACAGCAGGGTCATGTCGAGTAGGGCACACCGTAGCAAAACGTTTTGCAATGGAATTAGCTAGTACGGAACTGGATCCTCTAAATACTCCTCAATCACCTCTCTCTTATTCTACCTTCCCCCCTTCTTCCATTCTCTCCGCATCATCCCCTGGCTGGCTGGCTGCGTCTCAATGCTTATCTGGAGCACACAGCACAATGCTGGCTAACAGAGGTGTCTCCCCAGCCACACAAGCCCGGTTGGAGAGAATCTCGGGTCTCCGCTGGATCTGTGACTGGTGGAAGGGTTCAGGAGCAGGGCAAGGAGAACAGTTCTCTCACATACACCCCCCGCCTTCCTCCCAGGCAAGCCCCATTCCACACACCAACATTCTATCTAACCATAGACAATTATAAACTGCCACGCACACCATTCCCCTCACACTCGCCCTGCCAACCTCCCATACACACACACTTACGCTCACCCACTACCTCTGCTGGAATAGCACACAGAGAGAGGGGAAACAGGACGGAGACGGAACACATCTGGCCATGGTGGACTTAAATCAGACAGGTAGTCCTACATAGTCCAGGGACAGTAAGATGTACAGCAGATACATACACTTGCTCTCCGACATGTGCACGCACATTCACACACTTGATAATTAACCAAATATGGCAAAGCAACTTCAAATGCATCACACACACACACACACAGTTATCATATTATAGTATTGTCTACACATAGCCTCCCATAACCTACCCTCTTTTGTCTGCTCTCGGCAGCTTCCAGCTCAGCTGACATCCTCTCCTGCATCTTCCTGCAGTGGGCCATGACAGCCTCCAGGACTGCGATGGGGCTGGAGCCCACAGGCCGGCGCTCCTTGTCCCCCCCGGGGACACAGTCAAAGTCCCTCTGCAGGGCCAGGAAGGGGTCGGTCAGACTGAAGTGGCCGTAACGCTCCTGCAGGAACACCTCCTTCCGCCGCGCCTACGGAGAGATAGAATAAATAAATAAAGAGAGAGACTGATGGAATTCTGTGATTCCTCTGTCTATGACCATTTGATTTGTACAACCAATCGATTCTTAAAAAGCCGAAGGGCATTAGCTAGGTACACGTTTGACGATTACTATACGAGTGGATTGATTAGCATGTCTGTGGTCCTAAGTGTTACTAATTACCTGCACACGCAGGGTCTCTTCAAGTTAACTGTCCACCCCTGTCCTAGATCCATATACATGTTATTGATGGGACCCAGTCTCAGCTCAGCCCCTTCACTTGCACTCTGGCCAGCCTTAGCTCAGCCCAGCCCTGCGGGTCGTGGGAAAGGCAAGTCCAGACGGTCATGCTGTGCCCACTGTGCCCTCTCTGGTGTGGGCCAATTCCTAAGCTCCACTCTCCTGTCCAACCACTCACTGCTACAGGAGCCATGGTGTCTGTTCGATTACATTGGGAGTTGAGAGGCAGGGGAAATAGTGTGTTTAATCTGTTAGTAATATTCTGGGATGTTGTAACACAGACGGGCAGATACAGTGGGGCAAAAAATTATTTAGTCAGCCACCAATTGTGCAAGCTCTCCCACTTACAAAGATGAGAGAGGCCTGTAAGTTTCAGCATAGGTACACTTCAACTATGACAGACAAAATTAGAAAAAAAAATCCAGACAATCACATTGTAGGATTTTTTTAATTAATTTAATGGCAAATTATGGTGGAAAATAAGTATTTGGTCACCTACAAACAAGCAAGATTTCTAGCTCTCACAGACCTGTAACTTCTTTTTTAAGAGGCTCCTCTGTCCTCCACTTGTTACCTGTATTAATGGCACCTGTTTGAACTTGTTATCAGTATAAAAGACACCTGTCTACAACCTCAGTCACACTCCAAACTCCACTATGGCCAAGACCAAAGAGCTGTCAAAGGACACCAGAAACAACATTTTAGACCTGCACCAGGCTGGGAACACTGAATCTGCAATAGGTAAGCAGCTTGGTTTGAAGAAATCAACTGTGGGAGCAATTATTAGGAAATGGAAGACATACAAGACCACTGATAATCTCCCTCGATCTGGGGCGCCACGCAAGATCTCACCCCCGTGGGGTCAAAATGATCACAAGAACGGTGAGCAAAAATCCCAGAACCACACAGGGGGACCTAGTTAATGACCTGCAGAGAGCTGCGACCAAAGTAACAAAGCCTACCACCAGTAACACACTACGCCGCCAGGGACTCAAATCCTGCAGTGCCAGACGTGTCCCACTGCTTAAGCCAATACATGTCCAGGCCCGTCTGAAGTTTGCTAGAGAGCATTTGGATGAATGTCATATGGTCAGATGAAACCAAAATATAACTTTTTGGTAAAAACTCAACTTGTCGTGTTTGGAGGACAAAGAATGCTGAGATGCATCCAAAGAACATCATACCTACTGTGAAGCATGGGGGTGGAAACATCATGCTTTGGGGCTGTTCTTCTGCAAAGGGACCAGGACGACTGATCCGTGTAAAGGAAAGAATGAATGGGGCCATGTATCGTGAGATTTTGAGTGAAAACCTCCTTCCATCAGCAAAGGCATTGAAGATGAAACGTGGCTGGGTCTTTCAGCATGACAATGATCCCAAACATACCGCCCGGGCAACGAAGGAGTGGCTTCGTAAGAAGCATTTCAAGGTCCTGGAGTGGCCTAGCCAGTCTCCAGATCTCAACCCCATAGAAAATCTTTGGAGGGAGTTGAAAGTCCGTGTTGCCCAGCAACAGCCCCAAAACATCACTGCTCTAGAGGAGATCTGCATGGAGGAATGGGCCAAAATACCAGCAACAGTGTGTGAAAACCTTATGACTTACAGAAAATGTTTGACCTCTGTCATTGCCAACAAAGGGGATAAACTTTTGTTATTGACCAAATAATTATTTTCCACCATAATTTGCAAATAAATTCATTACAAATCCTACAATGTGATTTTCTGGATTTTTTTTCTCATAATTTTGTCTGTCATAATTGTACCTATGATGAAAATTACAGGCCTCTTATCTTTTTAAGTGGGAGAACTTGCACATGGTGGCTGACTAAATACTTTTTTGCCCCACTGTAGATAAGACAATGGGAAGACAATAACTGGGGATAGATTCCCAGGCACCTAAGTACCTTTTAATGCACTGGCATGATTTGGTATCAGGCAAGAGTCTTTATTGGGCATAAGAGCACCGGTGGGTGAATTTGAGGCACTGCTATGAGTAAGTGTCAGTTAGCCAATGCAGCTACGCTAAGCTACTGTAGCCATTATCATCATCTAGGCCTTC
Organism: Oncorhynchus masou masou; assembly: GCF_036934945.1. Classification (NCBI taxonomy): domain Eukaryota; kingdom Metazoa; phylum Chordata; class Actinopteri; order Salmoniformes; family Salmonidae; genus Oncorhynchus; species Oncorhynchus masou. The sequence continues at coordinate 54,382,596 of NC_088242.1, forward strand.
GGGCAACTGTGGACACCATTGACCATGTAATAATTGACCACACGATCGTTGAGCTCACGAGCCAGTGACCAAAGGATCACAGGTCATAAACCACTTCAAACCAAACGCCTTGGTTAAGGAACTAAATAGTAAAACGCGGACAATTTTAAGGATGAATCACTACTGTACATTCCTGGAGAGAAGCTGAAACCCTACATTCCTTAATTGTTCAGAGGAAAAGGGGATCTCCCCTAGGCTAGGGCTGAACATGAAGCTACCTCTACAGTGTTACATTCACAGTGTTCAATGTTCAGGACATTGAGTTCTGTGTGCACAAGGGAAAAGGAATAATTTATGACAGTTGGTCTTGAAATCAAGCAGAAGGGGAGTGAGTGTGAGAGAGAGCGAGAGAGAGAGAAAGAGACAAAGACACAAAGAGAAGTGAGAGAACAGACAGAATGTGTTCCTGGGGGGTGGCTAGCTACTGTACTCTTGTGGCCGATGCTTCGCCAAAGAAGGAGATGAAATTCACGGAATGCACACGTGCATTAAATAGGAATACTTTGAACACACATAAACAAACTACTGCATAACCTTGCTACACATGCGCACAGGAGCACACACACAGAGGGTAGGAGCAGGGTAGAGATTGATGGCAATCCCCAAACATTCAAAGGTAGCTCCCATTACTCTGACCGTTAACTGTGAACATACCACAGAAAGTGAGAGAGTGAGAGAGTATGGATGAGAGGAATAAGAAAGAAAGAGGGGAGAGCAAGCGAGAGAGAGTTGGGTGTGGGACATTGAAGTGTGTGTGTGTGTGGCTGCATTTACAAAGGCATCCCGATTCAGATCTTTTGCATATCTGATACCCATCTGATCTTTTCCCTAATGTGTAAATCAGTATGGATGTGGAGGGTGCAGTGAGGTCACAGACATCTGGTCTTCTCCACTGGGCTTTAACAAATATCATCCCTAATTACAGGGGATCTACCATACACAGACCCCCGCCTCACACACACACACAGACAGAAGTTTATACTGTCTCAACATAGGATTATTAGGAGACTGACTTAGGGCTGGGCAATATGGACAAAATATCTCAAAAATACTTTTCAGCATTTTCATAAACGTCTGCATTTCCCTGCGCTCATTGAGATAATTCCCACGCAGGGCTGCACAAAACAATCTAGGCCTTATTTTGAACCAAACCTTGCAATTGCAATTTGACTTTGACTTGTGATTTAGAGCATAACGCTTGGGTGAACTGTTGGAAACAGAATGATTATTCTAATTCTATAGTTAGAATGTAATATTGGGTACTTTAAATGCAGTGTTTTGACATTACAAATGAAAATGTCAGGGAGGAGTTATTGTGACAGAGTAGAAACCAAAGTGTTGACAATTGTTCCTAAGGGCACCCTATAATCTTTATATACATTGAATGTTTTCTCTTAGCTACTTCATGTAGCTAACATATTCTTGCTTCGCGTATTCCTTTGATTTAGAAGATACTGTTAAACAAAAAAATATGCAGATGTAGGTCACCATCACTGGTATTATCAGGCTATATGGCACTGTGATTATTATTATGTGACCATGCTGGTCATTTATGAACATTTGAACATCTTGGCCATGTTGTTATAATCTCCACCCGGCACAGCCAGAAGAGGACTGGCCACCACACATAGCCTGGTTCCTCTCTAGGTTTTGGCCTTTCTATTGAGTTTTTCCTAGCCACCGTGCTTCTACACCTGCATTTCTTGCTGTTTGGGGTTTTAGGCTGAGTTTCTGTACAGCACTTTGAGATATCAGCTGATGTAAGAAGGGCTTTATAAATACATTTGATTAGTTACATTCGCTCTGACTCAATACAATTATTAGCTAGCTGGCGATTAGCATTAGCGACTAGAATTAGCGTCTAACAACATTTAGACCCAACCTACTAAGACAAACTAGTGGTTTCCAGATGTAAGAAACAAACTAATGGTGTAATTATAAAAACGCTCGTGGACTTCTATTAAGAAGCAAAGTGAAAACGCCATCGTTGTCGTCAACATTACCACATGTGCTGCATTAACAACGCAGAGACTCAACGCAAGCGTCTCGTGGTGGAGGAACTACAAATGCGCTCCTTGAGTGACAAGGGGCGGGGCTGGGTCTGTGTGGAAAGCGGCATGGAGAAAGAGAGAGCGGAGAGAGATGACTCAGGTAGCAAAGTAAACTAGAAATATGGACTTTACACGCGGCGTATCACATTCAATAACAAAACATTCAAAAACCCGTATAAAAAAAAGTTGAGTTAAAAAAAAACCACAGCGGTCCGTGCATCAATACAGGTATTTCGTAAAATATGGTATCCCGTCCAGCCCTACTCTGATTACTCATCTGGTTTGTATAAAAGAGGATAGATGTGGCCAGTTGTTGGCAGGTAAATACATGGGTATTCTACTCTACGATACTCCGTGTTTTGATGCCAGTACACTCTACTGAATACAGAGCTCTTAGAGGACAACTCTAGGGCACGTTAAGTAACTAACAAGCGGAAAATTCTGTTTACCTCAACAAATAAAAACAGCCCGTGGCTCCCTGTGAGAGAGATGGCATCTTTAACAAGCGTTTATTTCCGGGGAGGGGGGGGGGTGTGTATCCATCCAATAATATTTACACTGGAGAGGACATGGCTACCTCAGGGTGGCCAGACCAGCACAGGCTAGTAAGTGTCACATGACCTGCAGATAACCAGAGGCAGACCCTTTCTACGGTTAATTAATGATTTATAAGCGCTTAATAAATGCTTTCTGTGGTTAATAAGTATACTTTTTAAGGAACAGGGCAAGGTTGGAACACTTGGAAGAGGACAGTGCACAAAACAAGACCGTGTCACACTACACCATAGGGTCGGTCCTATAGTGTGAATCAGGAATAAGAGCGCTGCGCTCTAATAAGTCCTGCAGGAAATGGAAAAGCTATCTATTTCCTGGTGAGCAGGAAGAGGTCGGGGGTGAGCAGGAAGAGGCTCCTCTACTCAAGGTCCTTTGACAAATGCTGAAAACAAATGTGATGTTATGGCTGTAGTGTCATTTAGAATGGATACTTAAATACCTCCCAGAATACTGTAAATACATGGATAAGAGCGTCTGCTAAATGACTTAAATGTAAAATGTTAAATGATAGTACACTGGGAAACAATATGCGTAGGAAAAAATATTATTAGTGTGGAATTGACAGACGGGGGAGATTTATTGATGGAAAGTTGTACAGGGGGACAATAGTTTTGCTCCCTGGTGTGCTTAAGGATAAGGTGTTTTTTATTATGTCCAAGATCAGCTGTTTTGACTGCGGGAGGATATTCCTGCATGCCTGTGGTATTTCCTAGCAGAGCCAGTGTTTAACACTCCCCATGATGTATGTATGTATGTATGTATGTATGCATGTATGTATGTACAAGTTTACATACACCTTAGACGAATGTGCTTTTTTCGTAAATGCGCTTTTGTTAAAACATCCCCTGTTTGGCAAAGTTGGCTGTCTATGTTAGGAAGAAATAGTCTTCACACAGTTCTCAACGAGCCAGGCGGCCCAAACTGCTGCATATACCCTGACTCTTTTGCACAGAACGCAAGAGAAGTGACAAAATTTCCCTAGTTAAAATGAATTAATGTTAGCAGGCAATATTAACTAAATATGCAGGTTTAAAAATATATACTAGTGTATTGATTTTAAAGGCGTGGATGTTTATGGTTAGGTACACATTGGTGCAACGACAGTGCTTTTTTTATGAATGCGCTTGTTAAATCACCCGTTTGGGAAGTAGGCTGTGATTCGATGATAAAGTAACAGGCACCACATTGTTTATATGCAACGCAGGACAAGCTAGTTAAACTAGTAATATCATCAACCATGAGTAGTTAACTAGTGACTATGTTAAGATTGATTGTTTTTTATAAGATGTGTTTCATGCTAGCTAGCACCTTACCTTGGCTCCTTGCTGCACTCGCATAACAGGTAGTCAGCCTGCCATGCAGTCTCCTCATGGAGTGCAATGTAATCGGCCATGATCAGTGTCCAAAAATGCAGATTACCGATTGTTATGAAAACTTGAAATCGGCCCTAATTAATCGGTCGACCTCTAGTATGTGATGCATGTATGCATGTATGTATGTATGTATGTATGTATGTATGCATGCATGCATGCATGCATGTATGTATGTATGTGTGGCACAATACTGTACTGAAAGTTAACAGTATAGGCAGTCTATTTCAGAGTGTATTCATGTAGCCCTACTACTAACAGAGTATTTCAATATTCATAGTGTTTTATTCACCAGTAAGACTGCAGTAACATCAGAGTATATTTACTGCCAGTGCTGTGTGTATACTAAGGCCCCAGTCAGTATTATTAGCATCGACCTTTACAGGCATGCATAGCTGGGTGAGAGGGTTCAGGGAACACAGCCAGAGAAACAGCACAGTCAGGAGGAGGAGAGGAGAGAGAGGGGTGAGAGAGAGAGGAGAAGAGGGGAGAGGGGAAGGGAGGGAGGGAGGGAGAGAGAGGGGAGGGAGAGAGAGGGGAAGGGAGAGAGGAAGGAAGGGAGGAAGAGAGGGCGAGAGAGAGGGCGAGAGAGGGGGAGGAAGAGAGGGAGGAAGGGCGGGAGGGAGGGATAGGGGAGAGAGTAAGACAGAGAGTGGCAGCGAGAGAGCAAGAGAGTGGCAGCGGAAGGAAGCGGGTGTGATAAAATAAAGTGAGAGTGAAAGAGAGAAAAAGAGAGCACTCAAAGCTCGTCTGGAGAAAAAGGATCATATTTTATTTAAAGCCCCATTAATTGTGTATTCATGACAATCTGAATTTTACATTAGAGGCAGTGTCAATCTGGCCTTAATGCATAAATCAATATCTCTAACAGCTACAGGGTAAAAAAAAACATGTATATATATGTGCATAGGGGAAAGGCTACCTAAATCTAGAAGGATTTAATAAATGTACATGTTATATTTTCCTCTACAACTCAAAGAAAAATGATTTAACTTTGAAAGGCAAGGAAGGCCCTTACTAATATTGACACTCAGCTATTGTCTGGTGCTCTGCTGCTCTCCCAGATAAAACTCCAAGAGGCAGATAGAAATGCATTATGTAGAACAGAGACGTCTCTGTTACGTAGCAATAAAGAATCGCGTCACCACCTCTACATGTTACATTTCTATGTGCTACCTCACCCGTGCAATGACAGCTTGGTCAATATGTCGACTTCTGCCTACTATATATATTGGGAAATTCTGCCATCAAGGACTCCGGAATAATGGCCGGTTGGAATCATATGCGGCAGGGGCCAAGGTCGAAAGGTCAGCCATGAGAGAGGCTTTTGTCGACTGTGTGTGGGTGTGTGTAGGACCGTTTAAATCAGACACAGCGAGCTCTTTGTGGTATTTAAAGACTTCCACGGGGCCTTCTCCCTTGCCTCTCTTCTCACACACACACTAGCTTGTTCTCTGCAAGAACCAGGGGGAAAAAACACTTTTGGGTCATTAACAAAAAATCATGTCTGAATGCAAGAGTTCTGCCTCAAAGCTGCCCATCTAAAGATCCCGCCTCTGATATTCACATGCACACACACACACACACACACACACACGACTGGCAATACTGCTTCCCCCTGTTCTCATTCACTAAAACACCTCATTTAAGTTTCTAGGTCAGCTTAGTGACGAAAATCGTAATATATTATGGCTGAGGATAAAGCTTTGCCGTGATAGGCTATCTACATTTATGTTCTCTAGAGATACGGAGGGCTCTGGGATATTGGAGGCTTTACTGGAATACTGGCCAGAGTATGTGCGTGTCCAGGAGGTGGGGGTCCCCCTGGGGCAGTATGGGTCCTGGGGGTCCCCCAGCTCTCTCTCCCTTCTGTCACACCCACCCAGGCGCTCCGATTTTTTTAAATTAAAAAAAAATATTATATATATATTTTACCTTTATTTAAGTAGGCAAGTCAGTTAAGAACAAATTCTTATTTTCAATGACGGCCTAGGAACACTGGGTTAACTGCCTGTTCAGGAGCAGAACGACAGATTTGTACCTTGTCACCTCAAGGGTTTGAACTTGCAACCTTCCGGTTACTAGTCCAACACTCTAACCACTAGGCTACCCTGCCGACCCTGAACCCCACATCAACAACCATAAGACATGACGCGTCAACAAACAAACAAAAAACACCTAAACCTACTCCTCTGAACTGTCAAAAAGTACCACCAAAGAAGTGTACCTGCTTCAATGAAAAGGTCTTTCAACCATACATGCACTTCTCATACCAGTCTTTTCCTTTTTAACCCATGTAACACGAACAATACTAGAGATCCATTTACCATATGTTCTATATTTCATGGTGAGACCATCCCTCCCTCATGGAAGGGAGAGGGTGGAGAGAAAGAGAACGAAAGAGAAGAGTGACTCATCCTGATCGTCTCTCTATTCCTTTTCTTCTCGGGTGGGGTGGAGCGTACCCTTCACTGTGCTGCAATGCCTTGTGGGAGACAAATATCCATATGAAAAGACCTGGGCTTCCCAAAGGATCATAGGAGATGGATTCAAATGTACAGCAAGACCGATGATTAGTTGGGCAATGAGAGGGAAGGTGAATGGAGGGGGTTGCATGTGCACATCACAGTCTGTGCTCTACTAACAAGAGAGAGACAGGTCATCCACTAATTTGCCAACTAGAAAAACAGTATGGGAATAATGTAATGATCTAGATAAGAGAGAGACACGGACACACACATACAGCATGAATCAAATGATTATCTCTTCTCATTTCCAGTATGTTGGGTAGCTTACTGCAACATAGAAACAGATCTGCCTTTTGAGTCGAGAGAGTGAGCAAGAGGAGAGAGAGAGAGAGCGAGCGAACGAACACTGGCCAAACATGGCAGTCGTGAGGGATTTCACTTTGCTGGAGGGATCAATAAACACATGAACATTTACCAGCACATGCCTGACAGAGAGAGAGAGAAAAGAGAGCAGGAGAGAGGAAGAGCGAGAGAACAGGAAAGGGAGATTTGTTTGAGGAGTGACTCAGGGGTCTGTAAATGGAAACAGCGGAGAATAGAAGGCTGATTTAACAGAGATTTTCACACATGGGTAGACAAGTAGAATCTGTTCATGTTTTAAGTGTTGCACAATAGGAATGTGTCAGCAACAGTAGCGTCGGATTGGATCAAGTCTTTCAACTAACAACTAATACATCATGTCTGAGCACATCCTCCTTGGATCTACAACAGCACTTAAACCTATAGTAGAGCATACCAACTGCACCTACAGATAGCCTTCGAGAAAAGATTGACTGTTTGAAGCTTCAAAGTGACTGGCCAGTCTACCCACTTTCTATCTGTGTGTCATATTCTACTACAGTATACAGCTGCACCACAGTGGAGCCATTCTAAATGGTATTGCCATTTTGGAATAGCCCGTTTCTTAGCTACTCTCCATCCCTCCTCACTCGTTCTGTCTCCAGCTCTCCCTCTCTCCATTTCCATCCATGTCACCCCATCCATTCTTCTTCATTTCTCAGTCTCTCTCTATGCCTCTAAGTTTCTCCCTCCCGCTCACGCTCTCTCTCTCTCTCTCTCTCTGTCACAGCATGTTTGCTTAGAGTCTATCCTACTGAAATGTGTGTGCCTTGCCTCAGGGTGACGTGACAGCAGAGGAACAGTCAGTGACATTACATTTACATTAGCCGTTAGCTGGTGTTGAGCTTCCACCGCTAGGGACAAACCAAGCCACTCTTATATAACCAGCTGAGCAGCAGGCCAGGCAGGCAGGGAACGTGCGAGTGGCTAATTTGGTCCCACTACAATGGCATTTACAGGCCTAGGTGCCAACAGCGCTAGGCTAACAAGAACAACCCAGCAGGTATGAGTGCTCTCTCTGTCAAAACCAATCGTAAACCGAATACTCATGTGACTAATGGGTGAATTGAATAGAATGTGCTCATTTAGGGCTATAAGAAGGCTTGTGCCAAAAGGGGAATCCCAAAATGTCAATGCATAAATAAGGCTATGGTATAGCACCAACATTATTGGAGGCGGCTGAGAAGAGGAGGGCTCTATTTATTACAGTTTTCATTTTATTTAACCTTTATTTATACAGGTTTCTCTCATTGATATAAAATGTATTTTCAAGAGAACTGGTCCGACAGCAGCAGGGGGGACAAAGTTCCAGACAAAACAACTTATGTACACTAACTCAACATTGAACAAAACTATACACACATACAGTACAATTACGTAAAGAAACACAAATGTCATAACTCAAAAAACAGCTGACCTAAAGACAATTACACTGTGATATTTAAACCGAGCAGGTGTTTAAACTCTACTAACGTGACTCATAATAATGGCTGGAATGGCATCCAACACATGGAAACCACGAGTTTGATGTATTTGTTCCACTCATTACCACGAGCCCGTCTTCCCCAATTAAGTTGCCACCAACCTTCTGTGATTGATGTGATACACACTCAAATTGTATCTATTCTTTACATAAAGTTGGGGTCTGGTCTAGAGGTCGACCGATTAATCGGAATGGCCGATTAATTAGGGCCGATTTCAAGTTTTTATAACAATCGGAAATCTGTATTTTTGGACACACACATACATACATATATACACACACACACACACATACATACAGGGGCAAAAAAAGTATTTAGTCAACCACCAATTGTGCAAGTTCTCCCACTTAAAAAGATGAGGCCTATAATTTTCATCATAGGTACACTTCAACTATGACAGAGAAAATGAGATGAAAATCTGCAAACAGGAATTGAACAATTGTATGGTTGAGAGGGATGACAATTAATCCACACATAAAACGGTCAACCGAATTGTTTCTAGTCATCTCTCCTCCTTCCAGGGTTTTTCATCTTTGAACTTATATGGTGATTAGCATCTAAACTTTCATAGTATTATCACAGCGACCGGCAAAACAGTTTGTCTTTCAATCACCCATGTGGGTATAACCAATGAGGAGATGGCACGTGGGTGCCTGCTTCTATAAACCAATGAGGAGATGGGAGAGGCAGGACTTGCAGCGCGATCGGCGTTAGAAATAGGAATTACTTTTATTTTTGCCCTTGGCAAAGCAGACGCTTTTTGGCGTGCGCGAGCAGTGTGGGTGCAATAATTGAATAACATGGGTTTCTACATTTATTTTGCAACGCTCGCACACGCGGCGTGTCCGGTCTGGTCAGCATGTAAGGCATTAGCGGGTGTGAACGATGCTAAATGGGTGTAAACAAAGAACAGCACTGAAGCTGTTCAACGTGAAAGGTTACCTTTATTCTACAATAGGCAATTTAATACTGTAAATAGTTTACCTCATGGGATAATTTGGTGATGTAAAGTTTAAAGAATCCTTTTTGGTAATTTGCTGAAAGTATTCCTTTTCTAAATATATGTTTCCCAGGTCTATATTTCCAATATGCATTAAGATATCTTAATTATCTATGTTTGTGTATGTAGGGCAGAGAACTGCCTACTTATATAAAAAAATATGAGCAATATCAGAACTTGCAAAATTGGGCTACAGGAGTTTATGCGCACATTTGCTTTGTTATGCTATTTTTTTAAGATAAATGTCGATACACTACTAGCTCAAACACTTCTAATCTGCAAAAATGACAAGTTAATTAGTGGGTGATGGTGATGTCAACTCACAAAGCATGCATTGCCTGCCTACCTACCTGCCTGCCCCCCCCAAATCTGATAGCGGGGTGGTAGATGCCCAGTCTCCCTTATGGCTCAGCTCAGGTACCCACATACACATATCATTTGTACGCACACAAAGACAAGTCAGCTTAGATAGATCCAGCTCAGAGACGCTGAGCTCACAAGATTTGAAATTTTAGAAAAGAAAATGAATATATACACTCAGCAAATGTTTGCGTGTCGAACCGTATCGCATCAGAACTAAATGCGTCGATTCATTCCTCTAATCAAATAGAATCGCACCGAATTGTTTCAAACTGAAATGTATAGTTCCTGTATTGTATCGGAGCACGTGTATCTAGATACGTATCAAATTGTCTTGAAAGGGAGAGAAGCGCATCCTTAACACCAATAAGATGGACCATTATGTTCAAGCACAATATGTGGGTGGGTCTGAACTGAAGTGTGACAAAAGTAGTGCATTATGTAGGGGATAGGGTGCCATTTTGAATGCATTCCAAAACCACAAATTGGCAAAAAGTATACCAGGCCACTCAGGTCACCCTACACCCAAACACCAAGCGTAACTGAGGACCGACCAATAAGAGTGGGTGGCAAAGGTCATTGCTCCCCCATGGCTAGCCAATGAAAATAGGGAATGGTGACTATGGGAAGAGAGAGTGTAGCAAGTGAGATGGTGACAGACCCCTGAATAGACTGTCCTGAATACACAGGGGAGCAGTTAGAAAAGCACATTGAATAGAAGCAGCAGCACCAACACACAGACCTGAGGAAATACTACTTAAAACATGCCAGGGAAGGGAGGTGGAGAGAAGTGGAGGGAATCGAGGGAGAGAGGGACAGAAACGGGGGTGGTTGGGGAAGAAAGGACAGGTAGAGAGAAGGGGGGGAAGCAAGAAAGAAAGAGAGAGAAAGAGAAGGGGTTGTTTGGAGGTTGGCAGAGTAATAAACCATATGACTAGAGTGAGAACTTTAGCAGGGCCTACCATCCAATGACAAATACCATGGCCTAGAGTCTTGCACAGCAGACATTTAATGAACCCCACTCTACCAGCACTACTCTGCTGCTTTCAGTCCCAGACACAGGAGATAAAATGGCAGCTGTGCTTTTAGCACTTGTTTTAGAGTGGCGGGGCACTGACAATGTACAGCACAAGGTGACAACGCAATTCACTTGTGCACAAACACATGTGTGTAGCGCTTGAGTGCGAGGCCGGCCACTCAATCAAATGAACTCTCTCTCCCTCCCTCTCTCTCTCTGTGTCCATGTCTGTGTGTGTGTGTGTGTGCGCGTGTGTGTGTGTGAGAGAGAAACGGAGGCTGTTGACCCTTCAACAAGTCCATTACCACACCAGGGCATTTCCATCTAAAAAGGGCCCATGAGCACATCAATTGGGTGTCAAATGAAAGCTCAGAGTCTATATTTTGGGCACAGATACCTTTTTTTTAACATGGAAAATGGTTGAAAAATGTGGCATAATCATAAATAAAGAGGCTTTGATTTCACGATAAATAAATGGAAAATGGGTCTTAGAAAACGATCTACCAGAAAAAGTCTTAAAATGGTATCAGAAATACATCAAAACACAAAAGTTGACGTAAAGACCCTTGCCAACTAATATCAACACTTACTGTATATTTTATTTGAGAAATGGTTTACCTTCTGTAAGTTTAAGAAATACTGACCAAAAACCCACATATCTTTAAGATATTTTCTAATTTCTCTCCCTCATGAGGGAGGATAACGAAAGTTCACCGAAGTAACAAGTAAAGGTAGACCCTATCAAATAGTTGTCGTCATTTTACTGATATGAATTTTGTTTGTTAATTATTAAGTGATTAAAACTCCTAATTCTGTTACCAAACTGAATTCGCTACCACGGGAAATCATAAGTCACAAAATATATTTGGGTCACCCGCTACTGTCCTCCCTTACAGTGGTATACTGTTATGTTCAGCTCATAATGCTTTTCCTTGTCTGTTGGTCAAAACCAAGAGCGATCAATCAAACTCGCTCACGCACACCTACCCATAAGCCCCTTTGTCTTTCCATTTAATGTAACCGACACCCTCACCCACTGAGCACCGGACGCCCATGGGCAGTTGACATTTATTCAGCCCACCTTGACCTTGATGTAAACACCCACAGACAGACCGAACCAAATCGGAATCCATCACAGACGTGTGTTTCACAATTCTGGATAGCACAGTACAGTGAAATACATTACAGTAAAGAAAGAGTATAGCACAGTAGAGAAGAATACAGTATATTCTACTGTAACATACTCTTCTGCACAGAACTCTACACTCTATGCACTATACTCTTCTGTGATCTGCTGCACTGTCCAAACTTGTGAAACACGAGGAGAATTCATATCCATAATTATGCATTTCTGTGTAGTACAGATCAGGGACCCATGACGTAATTCCGTTACCGGGTGTAAAGCCACTTCACTTACTGTACTTGAATAACCAAAAATAGATTTTTTTATAAAACTCACAGTGCCATGTCATAGCTGACACCCCAGTCTTTCTGCAGACATCTTTTAAAGGGATACTCCCTTCCCCAGAGCCAGATGAACTAGTGGAAACCATGTTCAGGTCTGTGTCCAGTATGAAGGAAGTTCTAGGTAGTTTCGCCGGCCAATGCTAACTAGCGTTAGTGCAATGACTGGAAGTCTATGGGTATCTGCTCGCATTGGCGTTACCAAAGTTCACACCTGCAAAGTTAATCTGCTGAATTTGTTTTTGTACATTTTGTGGAAAGTGTTAGACGTAGTCCTTGCGCATCAACTTTGAAATCTATGTTTTTTTTTGTTTAGCATATATTTTAAAGTGACAAAAAAACAGAGTCAAAGCATTATTCCATTACTGTGGAATTGCCCAGTCACACACCTATTAAAACATGTTCTGTTCCTCTTTAATGGTCAGTCTGGACAGGGGCATCCTAGATCACGTCAACCACACACTGTTCATCACGCAATCAAACTCATGTTGGCTTACTAAACAAACAACCACTAACTCACTCACTGAAGGTCGCATAGGGCTGAAGGTCAAGCGGACCTCCTCAAAAAGTGTGTGTTTTCATGTGTGGGTGTTTGTGCGTGTGTCTGAGTGGGCTGATTTGCCTCTGGTCTCTTAACCCCAAAAACCGCAAGGAAGCTATGTTTCCGCCCATCACCATGCATTTACGCCAAATACAGACTGACAGCCCTGGTTTCCTTTAAACACACACAGCAGACCGCCCTGGGTACATAACCCACCCGCTTCAATACACACACAGCAGACCACCCTGGGTACATAACCCACCCGCTTCAATACACACACAGCAGACCACCCTGGGTACATAACCCACCCGCTTCAATACACACAGCAGACCGCCCTGGGTACATAACCCACCCGTTTCAATACACACACAGCAGACCGCCCTGGGTACATAACCCACCCGCTTCAATACACACACAGCAGACCGCCCTGGGTACATAACCCACCCGCTTCAATACACACACAGCAGACCGCCCTGGGTACATAACCCATACACACACAGCAGACCCATAACCCACCCGCTTCAATACACACACAGCAGACCGCCCTGGGTACATAACCCACCCGCTTCAATACACACACAGCAGACCGCCCTGGGTACATAACCCACCCGCTTCAGAGACCCCCTTCAATATATGCGCGCACACACACAGCGGACCTCCCTAGGTACATAACCCACCCGCCCGCTTCAGAGACGCCCTTCCAAAAACCTACAATACACCCTTGCCCTCTCCCTAAACCATGCAGCTTTCGCCTTCCTCTTCCCCAGAAGCTCAGTGTACATACCGCGGGTTCCAATAAAATAAGCCCACACTGTAATGACCCCAAAGCGCTCTGCATCCTTTAAAAACAACCAACTCCATTCAGATTGAATTATAAGTCCCCTGCCTGGGAATATTGCCGCCAACCCAAACCTACCAAATGGAGGAGGGATTGAGGGGAGGCTGTAAAGACACTATGTGGCCATGAATGAGATGAGGTGGGTGGTTAAGTAATGTTGGGAGTAGAATGGAACAGAAGAGGCCTGCGACAGGCCAGGAAAGTCCTTGCGGCATTGAAGAAACTTGTGAATGACGCTGACTTGCGTTGGCATTTTACTGTAGATGAATAGAGGGCAAACGTGCGACACCAATGGCCCCTCAAAGACCGGAGCTATCCGGCTATCCCCCCCAGTCACACTAAGGGGACCTAACCAGGTTCAAAATGTGGGGACCTAAAAAAAGGTAGGTAGCCCTGTGTCCCCTGACAGCAGGTAGGAGGGCAGTGCTAACAATAGTGTAACCACGAGCGGGACAACAGAAGAGCCAGTGTTGAGAAGAGCAGCTCTCCTCTGCTATCCTCTCCTATAGGACAAAGCTGTTTCTGTATAACGACAAGACAGTCACCGAGACCTCCTCTCCTCACAAGCCAGACGACCCCTAGCCGCAGCCTCAAGGCGGGACTGTACTGAGACAGAGATAAAGAAGAGAACAACCTCATTTGGTTGTTTTATTACAGACAGTTTCTGAATTTCCGTGGATATGAAACTGAACACACACACATACATAGTTAAACAAGGAAACAGTTTACCAGGATGGATAGGGCAAGTCCTCCCAATTAAATATTTTTTAAAAAGGCTTACATTAACATTGCTAAGCCCTTGCCTTGAATTGTGGCAGCGAACTCTATAGCTTTACTGACCACTGCCTGGGAAGCCAGTAGTGGCGGTGATTTATGTCTACATATCTTTAATAAAAGCAGACAGCGGCCAGGTGTCACCGTCCAGTACGGAGTGTCTCATTGAAAGGGCTGTAGTGGGGTTACTGTCTGCTGTGGGGGGGGGGCACAGGGCACCAGTCCAAATGAAAGCCAGCCAGGCCTTATACAGCACAGACACAGCAGCACTTAAAACACCGCTCTCTTCCCATCCGGCCCTTCCTCAATCCTCAGCCTCTCTCTCACACACTTGGCGTTTCCCATTCCAACAGCTCCAGTCACATCCCCACGGCTCCCATGGACTGATTGATTTAATTCATATGATCATTCAAATGCATATAAAGATGCTCCAGCTGGAGGCGACATTAACATGAACGTAACAATTATGGAGGATTAACACCGAGCCTGAAGGTTTATTTCCATTGTGGCTAGCCTCAGTCGGATTTCTGCTGACACGGTGACGATAGAAGTTCTATCTAAGTAGTCATTGGGGTCTGGGGTCTGGGCTGGCCAGTGTCTCTGCTGTCATTGCGGTTTGTGAATTGCTTTGTTGTAAGATTAATTATTTAACCACCTTTTAGTTAGTTAATCATTCTTTCAAATGTAATGGAATGATGAAATTGAAATGTGGTGAATGACAAGTCATCATATTCTTTGTCATTATTCATTGTCATTAACCTTCCTCTAGTCTAATACCCTATTATTCATCATAATTACTCTTACTAAAGTCTGTGGGAGACATTCAATTATATCCAAGAAGAACAGACAAACACACACACTGGCAGGCCCTTCTCCTCACGCAGATGCCTAGTCATTGATTGGGAACCATGGCCCTGTGCTCAGAGCTATTCCACACTCTTCAATAAGAGATGATGACAGAGAAAGAATGAAAGTACAATGGGGATGAAAGTAGTGATGAGGGAATAAATTGATAGTTACATATCGCAACATTATTTTGGACAATATATCACACACACACACACACACACAGTTGAAGTCAGAAGAAAACATACACCTTAGCCAAATGCATTTAAACTCAGTTTTTCACAATTTCTGACATTTAATCCTAGTGAAAAATGTCAGAATAATAGTAGAAAGAATTATTTAAACTTTTATTTATTTCATCACATTCCCAGTGGGTCAGAAGTTTACAGAAGTTTACATATCGATATAGGACTCATTTTACTGTGGATATAGATACTTTTGTAAATTCTTCAAGCTCTGTCAAATTGGTTGTTGATCATTGCTAGACAACCAAGTCTTGCAATAGTTTTTTAAGCAGATTTAGGTTAAAACTGTAACTCAGCCACTCAGGAACATTCACAGTCTTCTTGGTAAGCAACTCCAATGTAGATTTGGCCTTGTGTTTTAGGTTATTATCCTGCTGAAATGGTGAATTCATCCCATCTTCATTTTGCCCCAAACAAAACTTTTTGTATTCAGGACAAAATTTCATTGCTTGACACATTTTTTTGCAGCATTACTTTAGTGCATGTTTTGAAATAGTTTTATTCTATACATGCTTCCTTTTCACTCTCATTTAGGTTACTATTTTGGAGGAACAACAGTTCTCCGACAACATCCATTAAAACGGTTTAAAGTTACACTTGGCCTCATGGTGAAATTCCTGAGCGCTTTCCTTCCTCTCCGGCAACTGAGTTAGCAAGGACACCTGTATCTTTGCAGTGACTGGGTGTATTGACACACCATCTACCAATAGGTGCCCTTCTTTGCGAGGCATTGGAAAAACCTCCCTGGTCTTTGAGGTTGAATCTGTGTTTGAAATTCACTGCTCAACCTTACAGATAAATTGTATGTGTGGGGTACAGAGATGAGGTATCCATTCAGAAATCATGTTAAACACCATTATTGCAAACAAAAGTCCATGCAGCTTATGCGATTTGTTAAGCACATTTTTACTCTTGGGGGTATTTAGGCTTAGTTAGACTCAATACATTTCAGCTTTCATTTTCAGTTCATTTTAACAAATTATGAAAAACTGTGACATTATGGGGTATTGTGTGTAGGCCAGTGAGAGAAAAAAAATCTCAATTGAATCCATTTTAAATTCAGACAGTAACACAACAAAATGTGAGAGAAGAAAAAGTATTGGGGTGTGAATCTTTTTGTTGTTGTTGTTGCTGCTAGGTAGCGTTATTTCTGCGCTAGTCGACTGTACCTGCTCCAAAACTCTGGTATTCTCCATCCTGTAGCTCGTTCCTCTTTTTAAATAGTGAGCCAACGTGTTTTCAGCACTTTCATTTCCATGACTGATCAGTTTCTCATGCGCTCTCTGCAACAGACATATAGCGAGCAATGTTCCCAGATAACACACACACACACACACCTGCCCAACGTAGGCATGATGTATACAGGATACATTGGGAAGAAAGAAGTTTAGACAGCGTTTACTCGTTGGCAAGACGTCGTGCAGATGTATGTAGAATGCCCACATTCTAAACTCTGCAGTTTTACAACGTTTATACGTCGACCAGACATCCACATGCTGATGTCTATTCTGGATGTCTCGAACCGACATGTTCCCAGTGTGCAAGCTCTCTCCAAACGACACATTCCCCATGCAACTTGATAGGTCGGCCAAAGGTGTGCATGTTACCTGGGTTTGGACCATCAAATTACAACAATGCCACGGTAAAGAACAGCAATACATTACGTATCGGCACCTAAGTGTCATGATAATATCGTGAGGTCCCTGGCTGTTCTAACATTCTCTTGGGCTTTCTGACTCTCGGTCTCACTTAGTCACTCTCCTCTTTCTCTTTCTCTCTCTGTCGGACTCGCTCTCCCCTGGTCATCAGGCCTCTTATCCATGGTGACGGCGACAGCAGTCCTTGCTTGGTGATGTAACAACTGCTCGCAGCTGCTCCTCTCCTTCTGTCACGAGCAACAAACCCCGCCGCAAAACACCCACGGTGAATTAACAGTGTGTGTGTGTGTGTGTGTGTGTGTGGGGTGGTTAATTTCCTCCTACTGCTAACGAGGGTCCATTCCACTCAACACTCAGGCAACGTGCACACATAACATAGAACTCTGCGGAACATACAATACTGCGCACTGGGGGATGTGACAAATGGAAAAAAAACATTCTTAAAGGGATATTTCAGTTATTTTTTGCATGTTAGACTTCATTTTCCACTTTTTTTTTAATGTGTTGAAGCATCATCTCGACAGTGGTTTTAGTCAGAGTTCCATTCCTGAGATTTCTTTGGCTGGCTTAGTTGCTTGCATGAGCCTTATAGTGGTAGTGGGCAGACAAAAAAAATGCTTCAAAATGTCCTCACAAGACACTCTACAGCCATCTCATGTCTTTGTGGGCACTTGGATATTTCCACTATTATGAGGATATTGAGAACCATATTTATACATGAGCCAGAATATACTGATGAAGAGCTTCGACAGATGGAAGACGAGGGGGAAATGGCAACAGGTGAGACGGGCAGATCGGCAGACCAGTTCCCAGAGACAGGGAACTGGTGGTGCAAATGTGAAAAATCAAGGCAATACCAACCGACATGTAGTGTGTTTGCTGTTCCGATGGGACTTGATAATGCCAACACTTAACTACCGAAGACACTGATGATGCCGTTAACAGCGCAACAGTCTGTGTGACAGATCATGCAGGTTTTCCCAGCCCTCATCATCCCAGGAGTAATTGAAACAGTTTTTCCATGGCCAGAGGGGCAAAACAGGCAGCTGCCCATTAGAGTAAGTAAACCGTTGAAATGATCAATAACGTATGCATACCAATTTGAACGTGTATCTGTTTCCTATAATGATCCCTTATTGATATTTTCCCATGTTCCATAGTCAATACAGTCTTGTCGCGTTTCGCATTGCGATGGAATTGGCACTCAAGGGAGAAAGCTTGGAAAAGGTCACACCTGCTTTTCTGAACCACTTGATTCTCAAGAACGTGTAAAGACTGAACACGTAATGACACCAAAACGTATTGCACAACACGCCTATCGCTAGAACCATGTAAATAAACTCAGCAAGAAAAAGACAAAAAGAAACGTCCTCACTGTCAACTGTGTTTATTTTCAGCAAACTTAACATGTGTAAATATTTGTATGAACATAAGATTCAACAACTGACAAGTTCCACAGACATGTGACAAACAGAAAAGGAAAAATGTGTCCCTGAACAAAGGGGGGGTGGGGTCAAAATCAAAAGTAACAGTCAGTATCTGGTGTGGCCATCAGCTGCATTAAGTCTGCAGTGTCAAAATCAAAAGTAACAGTCAGTATCTGTCACCTGCCAGTATTTTTCCATGGGGCCATCAGAACTGCATTGAAGAGAATGTGAAAAAACACCTTGAGGATTGATTCCAAACAGTGCATCTCCTCCTCATGGACTGCACCAGATTTGCATTTGGTATGTGGCTGGGAGTTATTTGCTCTTCAAAGGTAAATGATTTTATTTATTTGTTAGATGTTACACCCACTCTTCCACAAATTAGTCAAAGGTTCAAAAGCATATTTTGAAAATCTGAGATGACAGTGTTGTTAAGAAAAGTTGAGAGCAAACACCCGATTTTCAGAAACATTCCTGCTAATGAGGAGGGAATCCCGGCCAAGAGGTTATTGCTGTGAGATGTTACCCCACTCTTCCACCAAGGCACCTGCAAGTTCCCGGACATTCCTGGGAGGGAATGGCCCAATCCTCACCCTCCGATCCAACAGGTCCCAGACGTGCTGCAATGGGATTGAGATCCGGGCTCTTCGCTGGCCATGGCCATGGAAATCACGCACAGAACGAGCAGTATGGCTGGTGGCATTGTCATGCTGGAGGGTCATGTCAGGATGAGCCTGCAGGAAGGGTACCACATGAGGGAGGAGGATGTCTTCCCTGTAATGCAGTGTTGAGATTGCCTGCAATAACAACAAGCTTAGTCCAATGAGGCTGTGACACACCGTCCCAGACCATGCTTCAGCAATCCAACAACCTATATAGCTTCTTCTAGTCATCTAGGCTAACCGTATCCTAATCCCTGTCCTAGCTAGTGACATCTAGGCTATCCGTATGCTAGTCCTAGCTAGTGAAATGCTGCTTGTTTTCCTTATCCATATTCCTGTACGTGTATCCATGTGCTCTGTTGACAAGTGAGAGATGACATGCCTACTCCTGAGCACAAGACTTATTGCTCTGGAGAGCAGAACAACACTGCCAACTAGAGGTCGACCGATTATGATTTTTCAACGCCGATACCGATTATTGGAGGATGAAAAAAGCCGATACCAATTAAATCGGACTTTTGTCATTTTTATTTGTAATAATGACAATTACAACAATACTGAATGAACACTTATTTTAACTTAATATAATACATCAATAAAATCAATTTAGCCTCAAATAAATAATGAAACATGTTCAAGTTGGTTTAAATAATGCAAAAACAAAGTGTTGGAGAAGAAAGTAAAAGTGCAATATGTGCTTTGTAAGAAAGTCAACGTTTAAGTTCCTCGCTCAGAACATGAAAGCTGGTGGTTCCTTTTAACATGAGTCTTCAATATTCCCAGGTAATAAGTTTTAGATTGTAGTTATTATAGGAAATATAGGACTATTTCTCTCTATACCATTTGTATTTCATAAACCTTTGATGTTCTTATAGGCACTTTAGTATTGCCAGTGTAACAGTATAGCTTCCGTCCCTCTCCACACTCCTACCTGGGCTCGAACCAGGAACACAACGACAACAGCCACCATCGAAGCAGCGTTACCCATGCAGAGCAAGAGGAACAACCACTCCAAGCCTCAGAGCGAGTGATGTTTGAAACGATATTAGCGTGCACCACGCTAACTAGCTAGCCATTTCACATCAGTTACACCAGCCTAATCTCGGGAGTTGATAGGCTTGAAGTCATAAACAGCGCAATGCTTGAAGCACAGCAAAGAGCTGCTGACAAAACGCACAAAAGTGCTGATTGAATGAATGCTTACAAGCCTGCTGGTGCCTACCACCGCTCAGTCAGACTGCTCTATCAAATCATAGACTTAATTATAACATAACACACATAACACAACCTTCAATGTTATGTCATAATTATGTAAAATTATGGCAAATTAGGCAGCCCAAACTGTTGTATATACACTGACTCTGCGTGCAATGAACACAAGTGACAATTTCACCTGGTTAATATTGCCTGCTAACCTGGAATTCTTTTAGCTAACTATGCAGGTTTAAAAATATATACTTCTATGTATTGATTTTAAGAAAGACATTGATGTTTATGGTTAGGTACACATTGGAGCAACGACAGTCCTTTTTCGCGAATACGCACCGATTATATGCAAAGCAGGACACGCTAGATAAACTAGTAATATCATCAACCATGTGTAGTTAACTAGTGATTATGATTGATTGTTTTTTATAAGAAAAGTTTAATGCTAGCTAGAAACTTACTGCATTCGCGTAACAGGCAGGCTCCTCATGGAGTGCAATGTAATCAGGTGGTTAGAGCTTTGGACTAGTTAACTGTAAGGTTGCAAGATTGAATCCCCGAGCTGACAAGGTAAAAATGTCATTCTGCCCCTGAACAAGGCAGTTAACCCACTGTTCCTAGGCAGTCATTGAAAATAAGAATGTGTTCTTAACGGACTTGCCTAGTTAAATAAAGGTGTAAAAAAACACACAAAAAACAAACAAACAAAAAAACGTCCAAATGCCGATTGTTATGAAAACTGGAAATTGGCCCTAATTAAAAATCGGCCATTCCGATTAATCGGTCGACCTCTACTGCCAACATATTTCGGCTGAAGCTGCTTTTCCATTTTCTTCAAAAGCACAATTGTGGATGTTTGCAGATTATTTCATTATTTTTGTGAGAGTCTGGCCACTACCACTATATGACCTCATGCAAGCAACTATTCAAGCCAAAGGAATCTCAGGTATGGAACTTACCAAAACAATTGACTGGATGATGCTTAAACACTAAAAGTGGAAAATTAGGTCTAACATGCTAAAAACCACTCCTACAAAAGGCAACACACACAGCCCAAAAAAAAGAGCATACACACAAACACACCAGGGTTTCCATTAGGAAAACGTGGCGCTGGACAAGATTTTAAATTACCGGCCAGTTGGGAAATTTAACGGACCCATATGCATTGAGCCGTAAACCCATTAGGTGGTCCACCAACGGTGCTCAGAATGACAGGAATAATACTTAGATCACTTCTGTGATGAAGCTGCCAATACAAAATGACATTTTTCAAACATTTGCCAAAATTCCATTTGCAGGAAAACGCCATTCTAAAACAGCGCACCTGATGTGTGCGGTCCCATATGTGACGGAGAGAACAAAAAAGATCTCTTTTAAAAAAAAAGGAAGAGGGAGAATCTGAAGATGCAACAACTCGGATGGGTTACTAATATGACTAGGATTGTGCCTTTGGCTTCTGGACAATGAAAGAAAGTTGATATGAAAATAGGCTTGGGGGCAGTATACATACCAGGGCATTTGGAAAAAGCCATGGGATGGTTTTCCAACACCGTTGAAACTGTTCCTGATGTTTTTTTAATGAATTAAAATATTTGTCGCTACTTATGTAAATACCCGCAGTCAACTTGTGCAATTCATTTCACCCATCACATTATTACGAAGCTTTACCGTAGTCCCCAGTCACATGGTGCTTGTTTACAAGCACACAACAGTGAGACCGGAGCCTTGTGAGTCACTCCCTATTGTGCAGCACACGCCAGGTGATCTAATTGCAGTATTGAATTCACAACTAAATGTTTGCCAGCTAGATACCTTCCAACTATTTAGTTACCCAAATGTACAACAGTTTTCTAAATTAGTAACTATACGGAACAAAAATATAAATGCAACAATTTCAATGATTTTACTGAGTTGCAGTTCATAGAAGGCAATCAGTCAATTTAAATCAATGTATTAGGCCTTATCTATGGATTTCACATGGCTGGGAATACAGATATGCATCCGTTGGTCACAGATGCCTTACAAAAAAAAGGTAGGGGCATGGATCAGAAAACCAGTCAGTATCTGGTGTGACCAACATTTACCTCTCGTTCGCATAGAATTTATCAGGCTGTTGATTGTGGCCTGTGGAATGTGGTCCCAGTCCTCGTCAATGGCTGTGAGAATTTACTGAATATTGGAGGGAACAGAAACACTGTCGTACATATCGATCCAGAGCATCCCAAACATGCTCAATGGGGGACATGTCTGGAGAGTATGCAGGCCATGGTAGAGCTGGGACATTTTCAGATTCCAGGAATTGTGTACAGATCCTTGCAGCATGGGGCCGTGCATCATCATGCTGAAACATGAAATGGCGGCGGATTTATGGCACGACAATAGGCCTCGGGATCTGGTCACAGTATCTCTGTGCATTCAAATTGACATGGATAAAACGCAATTGTGTTTGTTTTCTGTAGCTTATGCTTGCCCATACCCCCACCATGCGGCACTCTGTTCACAAAGTTGACATCAGCAAACTGCTCACCCACACAACGCTATACACGTTGTCTGCGGTTGTGAGGCCGGTTGGACGTACTGCCAAATTCTCTAAAACGATGTTGGAGGTGGCTTACGGTAGAACAATGTACAGAAAATTCTCTGGCAACAACTCTGGTGGACATTCCTGCAGTCAACATTCCAATTGCACGCTCCCTCAAACCGTTTGCAATGTTCGTTAGCATTTAATTAGCACCCTCTATGGGATTACATGTACTTGTTAGCATTGTGTTCAGTGCTGGCATTACCGAATATCCCGGTATGGCACAAGGTCGGTATGAAGGTATGACAATATGCCTATAGGAAAACCAATAACACAGGAGAGAAATGCAAATGATGAAGTCTTTATAAAATAATTGCCTCCACGTTTCTACAGACGGATTTTTCCTATAATTTGAAGGAAGGTCAGACATGCCTTAAAATATGTGGTAAAACATCCAGGTTTCAAACAAATATGTGTATGTTTTCATAATGCGTGGCCTACTGCCTCCAGCTCACATTGCAACGTGCTGTGTGCCATGCCGATAGCCTGCCTACCACTGCCTACGCACTTGAATGGCGAATAGGAGGCACGCTTATCATAAGTAGACAGAATTGCAAATGATTAAATGCTTCCAATATACATTTTCAAAAACTATTTAGGTTACGAATCAAATTTTAATTAAATTCATTGACTCTTCACATGGGATGATTTCACAGAACAACAAAAGGGAATACTGAATGATCTCCAATGACGCATCGCATCTCCCAAAAATGTTTTCAACATACATCTGTGAAATGATAGTCTAGAAACTAAAGCGTTGGTTGTCTTCCTCTCAGACTTCCATGTCTTCTCCCTGGACCTCCTCAATGTCCACCTCTTGAACATCCGACTGAGGCCTCATCTTCACTGTCACTTTCCAACCTTGTTGAGGATGGCTCTTTGTCAGGCTCAAAAAGCATCAAATTTGCCCGGATGGCCACCAATTTTTCAACCCTTGTATTGGTCAGCCTGTTGCGTGCTTTGGGGTGTGTGTTTCCAAACAAAGACCAGTTGCACTCTCAGGCGGCTGATGTTGGTAGGATTTGGAGGATGATGGAGGCAACAGGGGAAAGAGCCTCAGATTAACAAAGTCCCTTCCACCAGGTGGCTGATGAGATATGTTGGCACGACTGCCATATTGCATCTCCATCCCAAAGCCCTTGCTTGGAAGTGTACTTTGCCAGACTGCCAAGAACCTTGCCCTCATCCAGGCCAAGGTGGCAAGACACGGTAGTGATGACACCATAGGCCTCGTTAATCTCTGCACCAGACAGGATGCTCTTGCCAGCATACTTGGGGTCCAACATGCACGCTGCGGCGTGTATGGGCTTCAGGCAAAAGTCTTCACGCTCTTTGATGCATTTCAGAACTGCAGTTTCCTCTGCTTGGAGCAACAGTGAAGTGGGAAGGGCAGTACGGATTTCTTCTCTTACATCTGCAAGCAGAGACTGAACATCAGACAGGATGACATTGTCTCTCTCAATCCGTGCAATGGCCACTGCTATATGTTTCAGGGGTTTCAGGCTGCTTACCACTCTTTCCCAAAATACATAATCCAGGAGGATCCTCTTGATGGGGCTGTCCATATTGGCAGACTGTGATATGGCCATTTCTTGGAGAGACTCCTTCACTTTCAGCAGACTGTCAATCATGACAACACCACCCCAACTGGTGTTGCTGGGCAGCTTCAATATGGTGCTCTTATTCTTCTCACTTTGCTTGGTGAGGTAGATTGCTGCTATAACTTGATGACCCACCTAACCATTTCCTTGACTCTCGTGTAGAGTGTATCCATTATTTTCAGTGCCATGATGTCCTTGAGGAGCAGATTCAATGCATGAGCAGCACAGCCAATGGGTGTGATGTGAGGGTAGGACTCCTTGACTTTAGACCAAGCATCCTTCATGTTCGCAGCATTGTCTGTCACCAGTGCAAATACCTTCTGTGGTCCAAGGTCATTGATGACTGCCTTCAGCTCATCTGTAGAGACCGTTGTGTCTGTTGTCCCTTGTGTCTTTGCTCTTATAGAATACTGGTTGAGGGGTGGAGGTGATGTAGGTAATTATTCCTTGCCCACAAACATTCGACCACCCATCAGAGATGATTGCAATACAGTTAGCTTTCTCTATGATTTACTTGAACTCTGCATCCAGCAAATTAGTAGATAAAGCATGTCTGGTTGGAGGGGTGTATGCTGGGCAAAGAACACTCAGAAATCTCTCCCGATACACATTGCCTGTGAGAATCAGAGGTGAACCAGTTGCATAAGACATTCATCAGCATTTCTGACTACGTTCCTCCATTGTCAAAAAAAAAAAAATCTGATTCCAGGAGGACCATGAGCTATTGCTAGGTTGTCTTGATTCATCATTTTCATCTCGAACAGAAGTAGAGGGACTTTTGTCAGAGGTTGCTTGTTGTGAGCGCTGAGGGAACTTTATGCACTTGGCCAGATGATTCTGCATCTTTGTTGCATTCTTTCCAGAAAGCATGTAGTCCTTGGCTCAGACAGTGTAGTAGTGTGGGCTCAATAGCATCTCATTAGTGTGCAAGATCTTGAGAATCAGCTGTACATGTGATGGAAGAATGCACTGTGCATGCAGAGGGTTGGGGATAGTTTAACCAAAATATGCCACAAGACCTAGAATTGCCTTGTGTATCTCCCCCCCAAAAATGTGCACTGTTATAAGCTAACTTTTTTGATGAATTTAAGCAAAAATTCCCGGGGCTTAACTTCCCATGGAAATTTACCGGAAAATTTCCGACCCTTTGCAACCCTAGCGGCCAGCAAAAACAGTTAACATGCGACTGCATTTAGAATTGCTGCGCAATGACTAGGCTTCTAAAAGCAGGTTTCACTCGAGCAGCAACGAGATGAGGATCTAGAGCGGAGGTGATATTCCGCTCAAAATAGGCTCTGTATGCTGTGCGTATGTGATAAGATACATGATGACTAATGAAAACACACAAGTCAATATAATTCCACCAAATTATGTAAATGAACCTTGAGACCGATAAGCATGACGGGGAATGGGGGGGGGGGATGCTTTAAAAAAAAATGTATACAAAAAAAACAGCAATTACCGGCCAACGGTAACCTTGACAGACACACACACACACACACACACACACACACACACACACACACACACACAGCAAAGTGAGATTGAGAAAGAGAGGGGGGCTATTTTGGTGTCCTTCTCCTATTTCATTTGGCAATCAAGGTGGAACGACCCTGTGTAAACACATTCGCGCAACATTAGAGTGAAGCCTGACGCACATCAAACAGGCCTGTGCTGCGTCATCCAATCATCCGGGAGACAGTTCACCCTGTAGCCCACCAATCACCAGAGAGAGACAGTGAGAGCAGCTTCCTAAGACCTACCTCCTAAACCTCTCTCTTCTCCAATCCCCCTGTGTTATAAGGCGGCAGGTGGCCTAATGTTGGGCCAGTAACCGAAAGGTACTACTATGGCTGACCCTGTAAAACAACACACGACTCGTGTACTGACCCTCTTCAAGACAGACACTTGGTCAACCACACAGACTCCATTCTCTCCAGAGACTAACCTGTGTCAGTATGACAGTGCTTCAAATCCCCCCACCCCTATCAGTGTCAAAATACATTTTAAAACACCACATTTAAAATTTTAAAAATTAAACAATTACTTTGGCGAAAGGGTAAAATCTACAGATTCTAGTTTTGGAAACAGAAACCTGTATGGAGATAAAATGTAAGACATAAATCCACTGGAGAGGCAGAGTGACGGGTGTATGTATATATAGATAACTGGATGGCTACAGAGGCTGGTCTACCTTGGCTGGTGTTAAGTCTCAGTTTAACCCTCTTCTCTCCACCACACTAGCAAATTAGCATCCAACCAACCACCTGGCTCTGATGTCCGCATAGCAACCAAACCCCCCCCCCTGCATGGCGATAGAGTCATTGAGATTTTTGGGTCATGTTACAACCCTGCTTGAATAGCGACCACCATCATCACCACCCCCACACAATCCATGTCTCAACGCTTAATATATATAAATATATAAATAAATAAATATATTTATTTTTTTAATAAATAAAACTTGCTTGGGGCATCCTGCTATGCATAAACGTTGGCTACATAATGCCTCAAGGATAAGGGTATCATAGCATTTTACTCATACAAGAGATCACACGCAGCGCTGTTGTTGGGAGCATGCGAGAGAATGAACCAAAGTCAGTAGTGGGTGGAATTAATATACGCCTGGTGTGCTGGACCTGTGCCCTTTTGGAATACTTAAGCCTATAAAATGCTTCCTTCCTTACATAAAATAATCCCCGATCTAACAACTGCATAGGTCAAATCAGGGGATCCACCATAGCTTTATTATTATTTTTTTACATGAATTATGAACAAACATCGCCATGGGAGATTTTGGCACTCCCAAAAAAAAAAGAGCTTTCACTTGTAAAGCTGCAATATGTCACATTTTGGATGCCTGACCAAAACATAGAAATGTGAGTTATAGATCTGCCATTCTCATTGAAAGCGTCTAATAAGTGGTAGGTAGAGCTGATCTATATTGCACCGTTCTTATGCATCCAGTGCCTTATACATTCGGTTTTGTATACCAGCTTCAAACAGCTGAAAATAAAAATAGATTTCACAGCGGCTTAGATGTTACAATGATTCTCCACACAACTACCTCTTGTTTTGTCGCAAACTGAAATTAGACAAAACTATTCGAATTTTAGTCACCAGGAAATGATGGAGCGATTTCTGCACCTTTAACAAACTGTGTTTTATTGCCCAGTCTTGGGTTAAGTGGTTGCCCGGACCAACTGCTACTAAACCCTGGTTGTTGACAGTTGATCATTGACAGACACGCTCAGCCACCAGAAGAATGAGAGTGCTCTGCTGTACTGCTGCACTAATCATGTGACTGCGCTCGTTTGGCTAATCTGTTTACGGCCCTTCTATTCTCTAAAATGAAACTGATTCGCGGGGCTCAGCCAGTTTTAGCCACATGCTAATTAGTCGTCGCCACAAAAGCCTCTTAACACCCAAACACCGCAAACACAAAAACACCAATACCAATCCAAACGGCCCACCACACTTTAGTCGGTCAACATTTCAGAGGTCTGTCTATGTGATGATATTAGGGACAGTGGGTGGCTCGGGGGGTGTCTGGTGTTTTGTACCGTACTGTGGTTGGTAATGCTGAGCAATTAGTGCTTTTTGAGGTCGGTTTGGTTTAGGTTCAATTCCTAAATTATCATGGTTGTCAATGTTTTGTTGTTGATTTTATTACAATGCATTATGTAGGTTGAATGCTGTAATGGAAAATAAAACAATTACTACAAGTCCCATGATGCTCATTACTGCTTATCACGTAATCACTTATTCAAATGACTTTACTTTAATAAAATATTTCAGTTGTGTAATACATTTGTTTTATTTGATGACTTATTTCATTCCAAGTCATCATCTCTACAGAGCTGCTACCTAATGCTGTCTGACAAAAATCACTATTTTAGTAGTTCTTCAAAGTAAATAAGGCACACTTATAACTGCTGAATACCAACTATAAATCACTTAGATCATGTACTTTCAAGTAGAGCTACAGCACCTGGATTCTTCGTGTAAAAGAAACGCAGACCGGACAAGTAGATGCGCAATGGACAAGGGTCATTTGAGTTAATTACCCCGTTTGTATGCGCTAAACTATGTAGAATATTGGCCTGCTGGAAACTACAACTCCCTATTACGTCGCACAGTTGAGGCTGGCTCTGATGTTTCTCTAGAGAGAGAAACTGTGTGGTGCTCATTGAGCTCACAGAAAAGAAGAAAAAAAACTCAAATAAATTCAAATAATTAAAACAGACGTCGGTCAATTAGTTGTTTACAACAAAACAAAATATTGGTTAAATGGCACAGCACTAGTAGTTGGTTTAAAAGAAGAGGACTTGTCTAACTGTGTGATATCAATAGCTCTAGCCAGCTGGTCTCCAGATGACACTTTTTTTTTTATGGCTCCATTCGTTCTGGCGATTTGAGAGGATTTTGTCAGCCAAATCTTCTCTGGCACACCGTCCATCTCACTTTCACAGAGGATGTCAGCCTCTCCACCCTTCTCAAGACGACAAGATGTGGGCCCCTTATCTCTGTCCTCAACTATTTTTTAGTTCCTTTCCCATTTATTTTCCTCTCACTTCAATGGGCTTTATTGGCATAGGAAACACATGCTTACAGCGCCAAAGCAAGTGAAACAGACAAACAAAATGGGAAACACTTTCTTTCTCTCAGGGTATAGGCCCCCCCCTCTCTATCCATCCATCGCTCTCCTCCCTCTTTGAGCAGGCTTATCTCAGGGAGAACAAGTAGGGTCTTTGTGTTTGGGACAGTCATCACGACTGTCAAGAGGGCATTATTTATTTTTTGCAGAGATACGATATCCACAGGGAGGGAGCCGGGAAGAACACTAAAAGCCAGCATGAATGCCAGACAGAAAGAATGAGAAAGAGGGAACAAGAGATGGGTGTACATTTGGAAAGTATTCAGACCCCTTGACCTTTTCCAAATTTTGTTATTTTAAAGCCAAATTCTACACCAATGCATCATAAAAAATAAAAAAAGCAAACTGTTTTTATAAATGCATACAAAAATAAAACACTGAAATATGACATTTAAAAATAGTATTCAGTGCCTTTACACAGTACTTTGTTGAAGCACCTTTGGCAGCGACTACAGCCTTGAGTCTTCTTGGGTATGACGCTACAAGCTTGGTGTTCACCTGTATTTGGGGAGTTACTCCCATTCTTCTCTGCAGATCCTCTCAAGTTCTGTCATGATGGATGGGGAGCATCGCTACTAGAGGTCGACCGATGATTTTTCAACGCCGATACCGTTACCGATTATTGGAGGACCAAAAAAGCCGATACCAATTAAATCTGACGATTTTTTAACATTTTTATTTGTAATAATGACAATTACAACAATACTGAATGAACACTTATTTTAACTTAATATAATACATGATTAAAAATCAATTTTGCCTCAAATAAATAATTAAACATGTTCAATTTGGTTTAAATAATGCAAAAACAAAGTGTTGGAGAAGTAAAAGTGCAATATGTGCCATGTAAAAAGGCTAACGTTTAAGTTCCTTGCTCAGAACATGAGAACATGTGAAAGTTGGTGGTTCCTTTTAACATGAGACTTCAATATTCCAAGGTAAGAGGTTTTAGGTTGTAGTTAATATAGTATTTATAGGACTCTCTCTATACCATTTGTATTTCATATACCTTTGACTATTGGATGTTCTTATAGGCACTATAGTATTGCCAGTGTAACAATATAGCTTCCGTCCCTCTCCTCGGCCCAACTGGGCTCGAACCAGGAACACATTGACAACAGCCACACTCGAAGCAGCGTTATCCATCGCTCCACAAAAGCCACGGGCCTTGCAGAGCAAGTGGAATAACTACTCCAAGTCTCAGTTGAAACATTATTAGCGCACACCCAGCTAACTAGCTAGCCATTTCACATCGGTTAAACCAGCCATTAGGCCGATAGGCTTGAAGTCATAAACAGCGCTGTGCTTGCGAAGAGCTGCTGGCAAAACGCACGAAAGTGCTGTTTGAATGAATGCTTACGAGCCTGCTGCTGCCTACCATCGCTCAGTCAGACTGCTCTATCAAATCATAGACTTAATTATAACATAACACACAGAAATACGAGCCTTTGGTCATTCATATGGTAGAATCCGGAAACTATCATTTCGAATACAAAACGTTTATTATTTCAGTGAAATACGGAACCGTTCGGTATTTTATCTAACGGGTGGGCATCCCTAAGTCTAAATATTCTTGTTACATTGCACAACCTTCAATGTTATGTCATAATTACGTACAATTCTGGCAAATTAGTTCGCAACGAGCCAGGCTGCCCAAACTGTTGCATATACCCTGACTCTGCGTGCAATGAACGCAAGAGAAGTGACAATTTCACCTGGTTAATATTGCCTGCTAACCTGGATTTCTTTTAGCTAAATATGCAGGTTTAAAAATATATACTTCTGTGTATTGATTTTAAGAAAGGCATTGGTGTTTATGGTTAGGTACAGTCGTCCAACAATTGTGCTTTTTTCGCAAATGCGCTTTTGTTAAATCATCCCCCAGCGTTGCATCAATTATATGCAACGCAGGACATGCTAGATAAACGAGTAATATCATCAACCATGTGTAGTTATAACTAGTGATTATGATTGGTTGATTGTTTTTTATAAGATACGTTTAATGCTAGCTAACAACGTACCTTGGCTTCTACTGCATTCGAGTAACAGGCAGGCTCCTCGTGGAGTGCAATGAGAGGCAGGTTGTTAAAGCGTTGGGCTAGTTAACTGTAAGGTTGCAAGTTTTGGATCCCCCGAGCTAACAAGGTGAAAATCTGTCGTTCTGCCCCTGAACAATGCAGTTAACCCACCGTTCCCAGGCCGTCATTGAAAATAAGAATGTGTTCTTAACTGACTTGCCAAGTTAAATAAAAGGTATTTGAAAATATATATATTTTTAATTATTATTATTTTTTTAAATCGTATGTTATGAAAACTTGAAATCGGCCCTAATTAATCGGCCATTCCGATTAATCGGTCGACCTCTAGTCGCTGCAGAGATGTTTTCAGGTCTCTCCATAGATGTTCGAGTCCGGGCCACTAAAGGACATTCAGAGACTTGTCCTGAAGCCACTCTTGAGTTGTCTTGGCTAGGTGCATAGGGTCATTGTCCTGTTGGAAGGTGAACCTTCGCCCCAGTCCGAGGTACTGAGCGCTCTGGAGCAGGTCTTCATCAAGGATCTCTCTGTACTTTGCTTTGTTCATCTTTCCCTCGATCCTGACTAGCATCCCAGTGCCTGCCACTGAAAAACATCCCCACAAGCATGCTGCCACCACCATGCTTCACTGTTGGGATGGTGCCAGGTTTCCCCCCAGACATGATGGTTGGCATTCAGGCCAAATAGGTCAATCTTGGTTTCATCAGACCAGAGAATCTTGTTTCTCATAGTCATTTAGGTGCCTTTTGGCAAACTCCAAGCGGGTTGTCATGTGTCCTTTACTGTGGAGTGGTAAAAGACACACTCTACCATAAAGCCCTGATTGGTGGAGTGCTGTAGAGCTGGGAGAACCTTCCAGAAGGACAACCATCTCCCCAGAGGAACTCTGGAGCCTCCCCGACCGAGGCCCTTCTCCCCCAATTGCTCAGTTTGGCCGGGCGGTCAGCTCTAGGAAGAGTCTTGGTGCTTCCAAACTTCTTCCATTTAAGAATGATGGAGGTAACTGTGTTCATGGGAACCTTCAATGCTGCAGAAATGTTTTGGTACCCTTCCACAGATCTGTGCCTCGACACAATCCTGTCTCAGAGCTCCACGGGCAATTCCTTTGACATCATGGCTTGATTTTGCTCTGACATGCGCTGTCAACTATGGGACCTTATACAGACAGGTGTGTGCCTTTCCAAATCATGTCCAATCAATTGAATTTAACACAGGTGGACTCCAATCAAGTTGTAAAAACATCTCAAGGATGATCAATGGAAACAGGATGCACCTGAGCTGAATTTCAAGTCTCACAGCAAAGGGTCTGAATACTTATGTAAATAAAAGGTATTTGTTTTTCATTTTTATAAATTAGCAAAACGTTTTAAAAAAAATCTCTGTCATTATGGGGTATTGTGTGTAGATTGATGAGGATTTTTTTGTTTGTTATCCATTTGAGAAAAAGGCTGTAACATGTCAAAATGTGCAAAAGGGTCAAGGGGTCTGGATACTTTCCGAATGCACGGTATAGATCCAAACCAAGCACAGCCACTGCCTAGGCGCAAGGAAGAAAAAAATGATGCCAGAAAACACTGTTCAAGGCCAGTCAGGTTGATAAGGACAACAACAAAAAAACGCACTACATCAAAGAAAAACTACAATATACAGTACAAACCGCATTTCTCGCCAGTAGAGAACAACGTGCTGATTTCAAATATCACTTTCCAGAGGCTAAGAAAAGAGATTGGCCTCAATCCCATCTCCAGCCCTGCTCCCAGAACTACTCAACATTAAGAAACCTATTAAAAAGTTTAAGAGGACAGGACAGCTCGAAGTGGAGCAGCGAGCAAAATTCAGTGGTGTGATTCTGACCTAAATACAGCAGAGAGAGAGGGGGGGTAGAGAGGGAGAGAGTGTCCTGAATGGTTCTTCTCACAGAAATAACTTGCCACTTAGCCCCCCGAGGAGGATGGATAGTCACCTCAATGCCAGGACACACAACCGAGAGGAACGGACACCGTGTCACCTTGTCTGCATCCAACTGAACCACACCATCCATCACATCTGTATTGTAGAACCTTCTCAATCCAGTAACCTCTTCCCTACTGTAGAACTTCCAGATTTCGGTCAAAGTGGCCCTTACAACAACAAGCCTACACAAATAACATCCTTCGTCCATATCGCTGACAAGTAAACACTTACGTATCACAGTCTGCATATGTATTGAGCAAGTCCATATAGATTTCTACAGCTTGCATCATCTGTAACAACGGTTCAATTCCCAATTGCATTTTCTCACGAGGGTACTGAAAACTTAGGTGTGTGTGTGGTCCAGACTCACCCTCAGGGCTTCTATGACCAGGTCCCGGGCCTCCAGCTCTCCCTCCATGATGCTGAGCAGGGTCAGGAGCTCCGGCTTGCTCAGATTATCCATGTTAAACTCACATTTCTGCAAAAACGCACACACACAGAATGATAAGTATTAATCGCAACATAGGAAACATTTTAATATAACTAAAACACATTTTTGTCTCCTGAAATAATTTGACACCATGTTCTATAGAACATGTTTCTATTAATCCTTGGGAAATCCCACATTTTGGGGCAAAAAAGGACATGCATAGAACTTCAGAGCACCAACTTACTGCAAAACAGTTGGGTTTGCAAGTCGCACAATGACACACAGAACTCATTCCTCAAGATAGTTTCGTAACCTTAACGAAACCTAAATGTCTGGCCGAACCTTGAGGCTATTAAAAAGGTCCAATTACATTTAGCCACATTATTAAACGCTGATTTTGCCCGACGGACCCCGCAGGGCGAACGGACAGGGAGAAAGAATGAGGATAATTGTGAGTGACGGGACCACTTTCTACTGCTGTTTCAATCGATTAAAAGGCTTTTCCCATCCTCTCTGACTGTTGCCCTTAGAAAAGGGAAATAAAACATCCTTAAAACAAGAAAAATGTCAAAAATGTCAAATGTACGTCGTTCCTGGGTTTATCCGAATGGTAGCTAGTAGGGTGAGGAGCGAGAACATTGGAGCGGCGGCTGGTTCGTCTACATTCCACGACAGAGACGGCAGTGCAGATCTGACTGACAGACTGAAGACCCGTTGTCCTGATTGAATAAGAAGTTGTCTAGTCCTCCTCAGCTTTTGAAGATATCAGGAATTTAACTGAACTACATTCACAAGTGTACAATGAAAATGAGAGAACCTCACAGGCAGAGATACACAGAGGTAAGATTGGATGGGAGAAAGTTACTTGGCAAGAACATCTGCAGAGAAACCTCTCTCTTCTAGAAACACATCCAATTCCATTTTTCAATTTAATTTATATCCCAGAGGAGCTTTCCTTTTTGCACGGATATTTGTTCAATAAAACATAATAAACCAAAGATAATCTGGGAGGGAGGAAGAGACGACCTCCTTGCCTCAAGTCACAAGGGTTCTAGTCGATCTGCGCATAGGCACATTCATTGGTACCCGTTCACGACATTCGATCACCCTGCCATAGGTGCGTGATTTACTATCATGCGTTTCAATCCCTGCCAAGATTTCTCCATTTTTCATCTTTGACCCAGCAGCCTCCTTCAAAGCCCTCTCTTAAATCACAGACAAAATATGGAATATGGAACCAGCAGGTCTGATCTTTTAGCAGACTGTTGTAGTTCAAAGTGTCCTTAAATACTGGGCATTCAAATACTATGTCTTGATGACAAGACACTCATAGGGCTTGAGATACCGGTACGTCAACTTTTGCGTAAATCATAGGCCAACAATGAGACAGGTTTTAGCCTAATACATATGTCAAATAGCTAGTAATGCAAGTAAGCGAACCAGGATACAGTGTGATTTAAGCCCTTAGAAAGTACGGCATTCTATTTCATTCTGAACAGCACCAATCAAGACAGCAGGGGGTTAAAAAGGAAAGAATCCAGCGATCGATTTGAAAGCTTGAAAAAAAAAAAAAAAAAGCTAATCAATTTCCAACCAACCCCACACAGCATTCTCCCTCACTGTGCTGCCAGTGAGCCATTTGGAGAATCGGATTTGGGAGTCTCGGGAAAGCTTGCACGACACTATCCAAACCAAAGCCTATCATGTGGGCCCCCCAGTCTTCGTCAATGTGCTCGGGTGGCATTTCACCCTCCTGCATTTCTGCACAGTGAGCAGGTGAGGGAAGCTAATGCTAATGTGTTCCATGAGGCGTGCGTTTCAAAATAGCTGTTCTGGGAAGGAAGGGAAGGAAGAGCCAACTACTATGGGCTCTGTCCTATAGCCTAATAGGTTGGATTAGTGGCGACATTCAAATAAATTAGACATCCCTCTACAACGGAACAAGTAGTAAAAAAATGTGGGCGTACGAACTAATGCTATAGGGTGAATTGGGGGAGGTGACGAGTGTGGCCCCACACCACCACCATTTTTCACCCTCTGACCCCTCTCTAAACCAAGTGAGCTGGTCCTCAAGGACCCTTCACAAGAGAAACTCCTCCCCCGAGAGCAAACAAAAGGAGGGTCTTGCAGTGGTATGCAAAGAGCTTTATTTGACTGGCGGCATAGAAGCAGAAGCCCCCCAAAGAGAGGCTAGCTGGCCTGGCTTGTCCTGGCATGTTTGGAAAGACGGTTCGCGAGAGAGACAGGCAGAGACGTATGGCCGAGTCAGAGGGGATGGGTTGGTTGCTGTGCTTCGGTGCCGTCGTCGAGGTACCAGTTCAGCAGAACGGGCCGTTAAAGCAAGGAAGGAGCGTAGTGTGCACTGAACGCGCTCAGTAGATCAGGGCTGGCTCGGCTAATACAGTACTCTGAGCTATACCAGCTGAGTCACTGAAATGAAGACCAATTTAGACATGTCTCTGGTGTACATAAACCCCCCCCCCCCACCCCGCTTCTCTCACTGCTTTCCTTCCGTCCATCTCTCATGCTTTCTTTCTGCTCTCACTCTGCCCCCTTTCCATTGCTATTTTACTTTGCCTTGATATTCTTGCCTTTTTCTCCCACCCACATGTCTTATTTTCCTCCCACCCACATGTCTTATTTTCCTCCCATTTCAACAGCTGTCCCTTGGGATCTTCCAGTGAAGAACAGTGCATATTCTCAATAGCCTTTGAACCTCAAACCCAGAACAGTCCTTTATATTTCCCGTGTCCAATAGGAATGCTCAATTACATATAAAAACGAGTGTAGTATATGATGTAGTTGAGGATAAAGTCAAGTGGCAAATGGGAGATGGCTTTCTTTTGGCCAGTCAGTAAATTCATGCAGAATAGGTAGTGGGCAATGGTCTGACTGAACAGAGCACATGGAACCATCCAAGCATACCACAACCAGAGAAAGGTTGCATGGCCCCCTCCGGTGGGGAAAGAGATTGATTAATTTGCACAGAGGGGTAGCAAGCCGGTGCCCTGGCACACATGTTGCAACCTGTCTGCGAGATGAGGGACCAATGTGAGAAGTCCCGGATAGATGAGCTTAAAAAAAAATTGCAGCTCAGTACGATTAGTGGGGAGTTTGCAGACAAACAAAACCACTTTCACTGAGAGTCAACATTTCTAATATTGTTCTAAGGTTCACAGGTCAAATCTAAATATTAGTAGGCCTATATAGAATAGGAAACATTATTCTTGACAGCAAATAGGCCATGCTTTGTGGTCAGACAAGAGCTGCTTAAAATGTAAGATTGTAAGAGGTTTGGGGTCCTCATAGGATATTTAGTGTCTTTCTCTCTTTAACCGTAGAGGCAGGTTTGTTCAAACACAACTAGGCTACATCTGATAACAACATATTCACGTCAAAAGCCTCACTGACACACAGCAATCAACATATTTTGTTTCAACTTGGAGCGCTGACGGAGTGAAAAAGGGGCACGATTATGCATCGAACAGCCATGTCAAAAGCAAGCTCGTTATCTATTCAGACGACTAGCCTACATACATCCCGGTCTGTGAGAGCGAAAACCTATAGCCCAAATTGTGTTTCAACTGTAAGTACAGATTGAAACCATCGCAAATCAGTGCTTTATAGCCCAACTACGTTTCCCCATATGGGCCGTACCAACATTTGAGCCATTAAGCTATTTGTGATAGATAAACCCAATTCCTTTGCCTTTCTATAGGATTTTAATTCCCATAAAAGCCTTTGATCATATGTATAGTCGGCGTCTACACAAATCAGAGAACCCTTGTTTTGCTGTTCTCTACATTGCCAAACATATTGCTGTTGCTTCAAGATGAACACTCAGGCTCGTAGAGAAATGCGCCGTCTTTCCTAATTCCTTACTCCCTTTCCTTTATTCCAAAACGGGGGGAAAAACAACGATGTAAACATATAGACCTGTATATAATATAAAACAAAAGGTCTTACCGCTTCGACACTTCCAAGCACTGTGGTTGCCAGTGTTTGTACCGGAGGAGGCTGCTCCCCGCTCGCTCCCTCCGACGCCATCTTCCTACTGTAGCGGTCTGCTGGAGTGAGGGCACCACACAGAACATAAAACAACGCATTCGGTACCGCTTTAACTATTACGCTGCTGAATACAAATCTCACACACGACTCTAGCCTCAAATTTCTATAACACGAGAGAGAGAAATGTGCCTCCGCGTACGAGACAGTCTGGCCTAGACCGGACCGTGGCGTTTTTCGGGCACGCAGGTTGGTGGAGGGGAGAATTGGTCCGTAGGCGTGGACCCGAGGCGTATTCCAGATGCGAATCGTGCGTTCGCAACTTGAAATGAGGTGCGCTGCGCGGTCGTTAAAGAGTGATTGAAATGGGAGCGAAGTAGGAGTGTAGCCAAGGCTGTGTCCTATTTCTGAATAGGAACCCCACCGCGTCTACTGCCTAAATCGCCTATTTACCCTTTCCATGACTGTGGATTTGTGAATCACATAGTCATAAACCTGAGGATTTATTGTTGTTGCATGCCAACAGCCAAAGCCGAGAGGCCTATTCGGATTACACACAATAGCATAGGCCCCCTAGTGCATCATAAAATATCCAGCAAATGGATACCCACTATTATTTTACAGGTTACATTTTCCTGCCCGTCAGACATTATAGCCTATAATGTGTTTAATTATTAAAGGTAGGCCTATCGACGTGTCATTGTAAACGAGATGTCTAGCCGATGGATTACTACATGCATGGATAGGTCATGTATCAAAGAGATATCTGTCACCATGTCAACAATGGCTCTCCAGTCCACAGATTATCATCACGGATATGAATATAAATATTACTGGGGCGTCCAGATGTGCCATTAAGGATTTGA
Source organism: Oncorhynchus masou masou (assembly GCF_036934945.1). NCBI lineage: Eukaryota > Metazoa > Chordata > Actinopteri > Salmoniformes > Salmonidae > Oncorhynchus > Oncorhynchus masou. Next base: position 54,421,130 of record NC_088242.1, read on the forward strand.
GGGTGATCCCTAGCCTGCTTGTTGTCCTACAGAACCAGGTCACTGATACGCTATTTGGGTCAAATACAGGATATTGCCAGCACATTTTCATGGCCTATGATAATGACTGACATTCGCTTGTGTTTGCCCTTGTTTTAAATAGCCGGTGCCATTGCTGCTTTGAAATGACCTGCACAGTAGAATACCTTGGTGACATCACACCGCACAGTGTCCCATTTCTTTGTTCAACACTCTCTCGCCTACATCTGTCATAGTATAAAAGTATGTATAGTAAAGTATTGTGTTGTCTCAATTACCACATTTATCCTGGGCCCAATCAAAGTGGACAGCTGCCAGTCCTTCTGTGCTCTGTTAAAGGGGACTTCCAGTTCCGCCCCAAATTGATTGATTTGCGAGGTGGCCCTGCAGGCCCTTGGGTCTCAGACAGACATAGCCTATACTCTATGAGTGTTCTGTCAAATCCCCAAACTCATGTCTGAATCTGCTGCAGATTGCTGGATGTTGCTGGAGATGTTATGCGGAGATAATCTCTTCCATCCCCTCTCTCCATCATGGTGCTGAAGGGAAATTTGTCATTAGTTAGAGATTATGGGGACTGTTTGGATGAGGGGGGCCCCCACTGGCAGTCAACAAAACTTCCGCTCGCATGACTTAGCTGTCAAGTTCCAAAATTGATTTTAGGAAAAAAATGACTGTAAACTTACTTATTACATGACTTTATAAGTTACATCCTCATTAGAATGCAGCAATGTTATTGAGTACTTTTAGCCCAAAATAAACCGCCCTCAGTTACAACCTTTTACCTCCTCGCTCCCATGAGTTCAACCTCAGGCTGTCTTTATGTTTAATTGAGAGACAGAGGAAAACCAAAGTTGGAGTTTGGTTTGAACTCTTGGTCTCGTTTGTTACTGACAGTTACCCTCTGTGTGTAACTGACTGTGTGTACTGTGGACCACCAGCGGTGCTGTTAGCTACAAAGACACTGCTATTTTTAAACCGCAGAAGGGAGCTACTGTTACTGCTCAACCAACCTAATTGAACGCTGACTCTGGGCCAAATCTGGCTAATCATGTTTATGCTAATTGGCCAACCAGCGTTCCCAGGGCATCACAGCAGAAACTATTGATATTGGACAGGCTGGGGCTGGATAGTGGGGGGTTTTGGAACGGTAGACCTGATCTGCGTCCCAAATGGCACCCTATTCACTTTACAGTGCACTACTTTTGATCAAAACCCTATGGGTACCCTATGTGCCCTAGTCAAAAGTAGTACACTATTAAGGGCATAAGGTGCCATTTAGGAGCAGTAGACCTGCCCACAGCAGGCTGTGATCAAATTAAATTAGGGCCAGCATACATCTGTGTGTTGCAGCAGAAGCATCTAATGAAACCTCGTTTCACATTATGCTCACACAACAATGCTCATGCAATGTACTGCAGAACAATTAGCCTTAAGCTGAGGTGAACCACAGCACAGCGGCTTAGCAATTAACTCGAGCTTTTAACAATGTAGAATAAGGCATTATGGCATGCTTTAAAAAATTATGTAGAACAATATTATGATGGGGATAAATGCATCTTAGGAAATGTGTTGTAGTTATGCTATGCAATAAGCCAAAACTGGCCCTTAGGCCCCACAGGTTTTAAGCCTTGTGTAACTGATATCCTATCTAAATGAAGCGATACAAAGAAGTCCTCCTGCGTGCATGCACATTGACCCAAGGTATATTGACCCTAAGGTAAGTATTCAAGGAGGTTAAGTCTGATCCTAGATCTGTTTCTAACACACAGTATATGGAGTGTCTTCCCCTGCGGGATGTGAGGACACTCGGGACAGCCCACAGAGGAAGTAACCATCAGAGAGAGATAGAGGGGCCTCTCAGAACTGGATCCCCTGCATTCTTTGTGTCTAGGATTGACAGACAGGTCCTCTGAATTGGATATTGGATTGAAACGCAATGCTGAATGTAAAAAAAACCAGTCATATATTTAAAGTTAAAGCAGACCAAAACAACTAGTACTGAGCACTTACAACTTGTCAGAAGTGACAGATTGTGCTCTTGGGGGTTGACAGTTAGGTGTATTTTCTACAGCTACATTATCCCATGCCAAGTGTCATAAAAGAGTTATCATGATCCATCACATGTACTGTAAATGCAAACCAAGTCTACCATTACCAAACAGGTAGTGCACGTTAAAAAGGTTGTCAAACGATGCGTTTACTGTGTCGTCTATAACTAACATGTAACATTGGCAGATTGTGCTTCCCGGCTGGGCTGACAGCCATGTCCGGTGTTGAACTCATCAAGTTTCTGTCTGACTTCATCTTTATGCCATCCATCTGAACTGAAGTCAGGGGCTGTTTGGAACAAGGATGTCTTTCTCTCTGAGGCTTGGTGCCAGTATCAGGGTCACGACCCTAGGCTAGGACTCGCTCTAAAAGCCTGGGTAGGTGGTTGGGAGGCGCGGGGGTGGGGTAACCCATCTCATTTCTTGCCAGTCCTTACTTGCCATAGTGCAGACTTAGCGTTTTCGACACCTCCTTCCATATGGAGATGGGGCCTCTCCTCTTAGTCTGAATATCTCTCCTAGTCTCCTCTCTCCTCGTCTTCTCTCCCTGACTGCCTTAGTGCCTTGCGTATTTCTATCATTTCCACCTGCTTCACAAGTTTGCTCTCGGTCTCTCTGACAAATTCTCCTCCTTTCCTGCTTTGTGGTTTGTTGTATAATTTCATACCAGTTAAATTGCTATGATAACGCAACATATGAGGCAGGTGGAATTGACAGATATAATGATTTGTTAACTTTAAAAAAAAGTAAAACATGGAAATACGGTGGCAAACAAACTTCACACTAGCACCTTTGAAAGTCCCAACCCTAACCACAATGACCACTATTAGCTGCTTTCCACTTCCTGTGGTTTGTCAACACTTGACAGACAGTAAAGTGTTGAGTCACTCTGCAGTAGTGTTTTACTGTGTGGTTGTAGCACCTGCTCCTCAAACAGAGGATGTTGGTCCAACGTTTTAGGGAGCGAGAGGGCATGAGATTGGGAAGAAAGGGGAAGAGAGAGAAGAAAGGACAACAGCAACTTTTATTCAGCGTGCTCAGAGAGCGCGAGGTCTGCTTCAGGCTTTGGCAGCCAATCAGGAAGAGTTGTGGCCCAGTTCTGTCCTCCATCCCCTCCTCTTCTCCTCCCCACATCCCCTCTTCCTTCCCTCTTTCTCTCTGTTGAGTCACTATCCGGACCCTCTGTGTCTCCCCATTTGAAGCTCTCGCCAGGACGTGAGATTCATCCGGGACGAAGTCATTTTTTTCCGGGCCGCCTGGTCTGTCTGCGGAACAACCCAACGCACAAGCACACTGGAACTAGTGATGGCTGCTCTGCTGCCCAGTGCTCGCCCTGCTCTCCCTCCACCCTCGTCACCAACAGGAAGCCATTGTGCTCGCTGTGTGTACCGACAATGAGCGAGTCACTATGAGCCAAGTCCCTCAAAGTGCTGGGGAGGGGGGGCATGTAGCATAGCGTAGCATTACAGAGGCCCCTCTATCTCTCTCTGTCTCTCTCCCTCTGTCTCTCTCTCTCTCTGATGGTTACTTTGCTTAGTTGATTGTCGCATTGGTGTCAGTCATGAGAGAGATCATCCCCCCTCCCCTCTTTCCCTCCCCGAGAGGAAGACAAGGAAACTGCTAAAGGAGTTAGAGTAAAACAAGAAAAGAGCATAAGGTTTGAACCATATACCTACCTCACATTTGCCGTAAAGTCAAAATTGGCCTATTTTACCCAATTTCCTCCCTGGGATCAATAAAGTTTATTCAAATATGAGACTTCACTGTAAATGATATTATGCTCAAGACAGGCTTGACGCAAATGAGTGCGTGCTAAACGTTATGTTTTATTTTCATTTCATTTATTACATTTGATTACAGTACACCTATGTTGCAATTATATCTGGGGAAAAATGAATGATTGTAGAGGATGTCTTCACTGATTACACCTTTGATTGCACATTGGATAGATATTATGGAAATGATAGATTTTCTGTCAATTTTGTTGGGTAATGTAGGTGTGTTGTCAAATGTGAAAACTGTGTAATCTACTGTAATTTACAGGACTGTAGTATTTAACTTTCAGCACTTCTAAGGGCGATTTGAAACCTGTATCCTGCATTGCTTGCATTGGAACTGGTAGTTAAAACAACAAAAATGAAAATAGATAATTATGTTGTGATTTGGTGATTAAACCAATGTTCTTATTATATTTCACAATAAACTTTCATTTTGATGGTTGTGTGGCAAGAGACGTTTACAATCCAAATGAATGCATGATGACAGGTTTCGAATGAAAGACTGGCTGCGTAACAAGTGTCACCAGTTTGGGGTTTTGTACTAAGAGTTGTGAAAATGTACCACTTATTTTCAAAGCAACAACAAAAAAAACTGTGACACAGATACTATCATAGATTTAAGGCCCTGTGTGTGACTTGACCAGGAACACCTCTGGGCCCAACTTCATATTTATAGCCATAGTTAGGACCTGGAATTTTTCCTGGTCAGATCATGAGGAAGAACTCAGGGCCCTAAACGTGCATGCACAAACAGACAAACTCGTTCAGGAGTTGTCCCGCAAGTAGTATTGTGTGGATCAATGAGTCTCAATACATTACGTGTAACACAAAGCTCATCAGATTTGAGTTTGACTCGATTTAGCATTTACAACCAAACCTTTTGAACTAGAATGCGTCTTCTTATTTTGTTGTTGTCAAGTAGATCAGGTCACAATGGAAGAATTGTGTTTGTGAAGAATGTCTGTTGGGATCCAAGCCAGAATGCAGACAGCCTTCAAACTTATAATTGTAATTATGTTAGGGTAATAGCCTACACTTTCACAGCAAGTGATAGCCTCTGTTTGGCTTTGGAAGGTAATGAAGATATACTGATCCATCTAGTCAGCTCTTTATCACAACCAAACACTTACTGTTGGTGTCTGATTGAAGTGCAAACACTTAAGGGCTCACATTAAGTCATGCAGGTTAGATTCTGTGCCATGCAAACACTTAGAGCTTGCAAGAAAGGCATTTCACTGTACTTGTGCATATATTAAAAGGTGAAACTGAAACACTTCAACAGTTTGAGCTTTTAAAATCAGGTATGGTGATGTCCTGTTAAATATATCTGGGTAGACAGTGTCTATAATGTTGATGCACTGAAATATATTCTGGATTCAGACCCATTTCAATGTGGGGGTTCGGGAGTCTGATGATAAGAGGTGAAACACCACATTGTGCCATCACAGCAGCAATATTTGTGACCTGTTGCCACAAGAAAAGGTCAACCAGTGAAGAAAAAACACCATTGTATACTTTTATACTTGAACCATTTGTACATTGTTACAACACTGTATTTATGCATAATATGACATTTGTAAATACTCTATTATTTTGGAACTTCTGTGAGTGTAATGTATACTGTTCATTTTTATTGTTTATTTTACTTTTGTATATTATCTACCTCACTTGCTGTGGCAATGTTAACATACGTTTCCCATGCCAATAAAGCCTCTTGAATTGAATCGATAGAGTGGTATACTCATAAATGGAATCACTGTCAAAGCTCTGTGGTAATTTCTCGCCCCCTTGTGGTCGGTGTTGTGAATAACAGCAGTTCGAACCTCGGTAGCCTAGCGGCAAGGCAGTGTTAAAAATGTTGGTTGGCACAGACATTTGTCAGACCTGGGTTCATACAATTTCAAATGTTTCAAATACTTTGAGCTGTTGCTCTAATCTCCCAACAGTACCAAGTGGGCAGGTTTTACAGTTTTGAAACTATTATTATTATTGGTTCCATTGAAATTATTTCAAATACTATTTGAACCCACCAATGGTATCCACACTGCAAAAAACATTAAGACTTTTAAAATAATTAAACAAACATACAATAAATGTTTAGATGTCGGCTTATTGAACCAACGCATCCTCATGAGAGAATGCAGAAACAACAAGATGTGTGTTTAACACTGGGGCAGCCTGTTGAGACGGGCAGAGGCGTCATGCCCATAGCGGGCACAGGGGCACTTGCCCCCTATGAATTGTCCTGTTTATAATTCTTATTTATTATTATTATTATTAAAATAATATATAAAAAAATATATTTTTCTGTTTCTCTGTAGTACCACTAGCCAGATAGCAATTTTATGAAGTTGGCTTTAGCTAACCCAGATAGGTTCCCAATCTCCCAGCCTCATAACTAGCTACCAAGAAACGATTTCAGGCTATCAATCAAGTTAGTGTAGCTAGCGTGCCTAGCTATCTTGGCTGGCAAGGTTGGTAGACATTAGAAAAGCAAGCAATAAGTAAATGTACTGAATAAGACTCACATTCCTTTCAATATTTGACCCATATTTTAGCAGAGAAGCATATTTCATTTCTTTAAAAAAATTGAACTACCAGGACACAATGTTGACGTGGTTGTCACGGTCGCTGTGGGTCTGCTTGTGGTTGAAGCACAGGGCGCGGAGGAGCTCGTGCTGGGTGGTGCCGTAGTACACACATCCGGACAGGGCCAGAGACACGGTCTGGGCATTGCCAGAACGACCAACCAAGGAGTAGCACCTGCCATGAGTGGGTTGGTTGGACAGTTAGTGATAACAGTGCAATTGGTTTTACATGTATCTGTCGCACCCATGCACACACACACACACACAATAAAAAACACACCACACTCACACACATACATGCACTAACACACACTGTTATATGTAAATATGTCATGCCATGTTGCACAGTTTCATGTCTCACTGAATTGTCCTAACTCAGCCTGGTTGTGTACGTCATAAAGGTCCGCCTATAATTATAGGCCCTATGATTCTATATTTAATTCTATGGTGTACGTACCTGTTGAGGGACATACAGGTAGTGTCTGTGGTTGGTGCGCTTGACAAAGTTGATCCAGGAGAAGCTGGCTGAAGGATTGCAGACCATGCTCAATGACCAGCAGGTCCCGGAGGCTGGCAGCACACATATGGGACAAACAAAAATGTCCGAGGTAGAGTTTTGACTTAAATCAAATTGAAAATCTATGGAAAGACCTGAAAATGGATGTTATAGCAATGATCGACGACCAATTTGACAGGGCTTGAAGAATTTTGAAATGAATAATGGGCAAGTGTTGCACAATCCAGGTGTGGAAAGCTCTTAGAGACTTACCCAGAAAGACTCACAGATGTAATCACTGCCAAAGGTGCTTCTCCAAAGTATTGACTCAGGGCTGTGAATACTTACATAAATGAGATATTACCATATTTCATTTTTTTAAACTTGCCAGTGCACTTGCCAGTAAATATATACACTACCGTTCAAAGGTTTAGGGTCACGTAGAAATGTCCTTGTTTTTGAAAGAAAAACACATTTTTTGTCCATTAAAATAACATCAAATTGATCAGAAATACAGTGTAGACATTGTTCATGTTGTAAAAGACTATTAGCTGGAAATGGCAGATTTGTTATGGAGTATCTACATAGGCGTACAAAGGCCCATTATCAGCAACCATGACATGACTCCTGTGTTCCAATGGCACGTTATGTTAGCTAATCTAGGTTTATAAAAAGGCTAGTTGATCATTAGAAAACCCTTTTGTAATTATGTTAGCACAGCTGAAAACTGTTGTTATGATTAAAGAAGCAATAAACTGGCCTTCTTTAAACTAGTTGAGTATCTGGAGCATCAGCATTTGTGGGTTCGATTACTGGCTTAAAATGTCCAGAAACAAAGCACTTTCTTCTGAAACTTGTCAGTCTATTCTTGTTCTGAGAAATGAAGGCTATTACATGTGAGAAATTGCCAAGAAACTGAAGATCTTGTACAATGCTGTGTACTTCTCCCTTCACAGAACAGAGTAAACTGGCTCTAACCAGAATAGAAAGAGGAGTGGGAAGCACAACTGAGCAAGAGGTCAAGTACATTAGTGTCTAGTTTGAGAAACAGATGCCTCACAAGTCCTCAAGTAGCATCTTTATTAAATAGTACCCGCAAAACAACAATCTCAACGTCAACAGTGAAGAGGCGACTCCGGGATGCTGGCCTTCTAGGCAGAGTTGCAAAGAAAAAGCTGTATCTCAGACTGGTCAATAAAAATAAAAGATTTAGATGGGCAAAATAACACAGACACTGGACAGAGGAAGATTGGAAAAACATGTTATGGACAGACCAATCTACAGTTGAAGTCGAAGTTTACATACACTTACAGCGGGGCAAAAAAGTATTTAGTCAGCCACCAATTGTGCAAGTTCTCCCACTTAAAAAGATGAGAGAGGCCTGTAATTTTCATCATAGGTACACTTCAACTATCTACCAAGGTCTACCTTCAAACAGTGCCTTCACAAAATAGATGGCATCATGTGGAAGTAAAATGATGTGGATATATTGAAGCAACATCTCAAGACATCAGTCAGGAAGTTAAAGCTTGGTCACAAATGGGTCTTCCAAATGGACAATGACCCCAAGCATACTTCCCAAGTTGTGGCAAAATGGCTTAAGGACAACAAAGCCCTGACCTCAATTCCATAGAAATTTTGTGGGCAGAACTGAAAAAGCGTGTGCGAGTAAGGAGGCCAACAAACCTGACTCAGTTACACCAGCTCTGTCAGGCTGAGTGGGCCAAAATACACCCAACTAATTGTGGGAAGCTTGTGGAAGGCTACCTGAAACGTTTGACCCAGGTTAAACAATTTAAAGGCAATGCTACCAAATACCAATTGAGTGTATGTAAACTTCTAACCCACTGAGAATGTGATGAAAGAAATTAAAGCTGAAATAAACATTCTCTCTACTATTATTCTGACATTTCAAATTCTTAAAATAAAGTGGTGATCCTAACTGACCTAAGACTGAATTTTACTAGGATTAAATGACAGGGATTGTGAAAAACTGAGTTTAAATGTATTTGGCTAAGGTGTATCTAAACTTCCGACTTCAATTGTAAGTTTGAGGTGTTCGGATCACAAAGAAAAACATTTGTGAGACACTGAAAAAATGTAAAGATACTGGAGGAGGGCTTGACACCATCTGTCAAGCATGGTGGAGGCAATGTGATGGTCTGGGGATGCTTTGGTGTTGGTAAAGTGGGATATTTCTACAGGGTAAAAGGGATCTTGAAGAAGGAAGGCTATCACTCCATTTTGCAACGCCATGCCATACGCTGTGGACGGTGCTTAATTGGAAGCAATTTCCTCCTACAACAGGACAACGACCCAAAGCACAGCTCCAAACTATGCAAGAACTATTTAGGGAAGAAGCAGTCAGATGGTATTCTGTCTATAATGGAGTGGCCAGCACAGTCACCGGATCTCAACCCTATTGAGCTGTTGTGGGAGCAGCTTGACCACATGGTATGTAAGAAGTGCCCATCAAGCCAATCCAACTTGCAGGAGACACTTCAGGAAGCATGGGGTGAAATCTCTTCAGATTACCTCAACAAATTGACAACTACAATGTCAAAGGTCTGCAAGGCGGTAATTGCTGTAAATGGAGGATTCTATGACGAAGGCAAAGTTTGAAGGACACAATTATTATTTCAATTAAAAATCATTATTTATAACCTTATCAACGTCTTGACTATATTTCCTATTCATTTTGCAACTAGCACATGTCTAAGTGACCCCAAACTTTTTTCTGGGGATGCTGAAACGTGACTATGATGTTTTAACATGACAGAGGTAACACGAGAGCGATGTTTGATGATGAGAGAGAAGCAAGAGAGGTTCACTTGTCTTTCGAGAACTACAGCAAAAATGTTTTTAACGAACCCACTCACTTTTCTATCTGTGGCTACAGCTTTAAATTTTTGAAAGGCCAGAAGGCGGTCATTCAATCCCAGAACTCAATGCGGTGAAGATGGCGGCGGTCTTGGAAAGGAGTTTTATAGAGATATGTGGATTTGAGAGGGAAACCCTACCAAGATTCCGAGAGATAACTGTAAACCTCGGTAAAACTTTATGAATATTAAAATATTGTTCCGCTTTCTATTCACTGATATTAAAGATTTTTGTGACACACGCTGTAGTGAGGTCGTGAGTGACTCACCATTAGGGCCGCTTACGCGCTAGCTCAATGGGATGGTTAGCTAGCTAACGTTAGCTACTGACATCCACGGAGCTGGCGTGTTGTCTGTGCTAATAAGCTAGCAAGCAAGGTAACTGTCCTCTGCAGGTGTAGTTTGTTGGACCCGAGCACCACAACCCCAATGTATAGCTAGATACCTCGCTTATCTACACCGTACGCCGAAATGGTTTTCAATTATCAGTATCCTCGCGCGTAACATAAGCTAGCTAACCGCTTTTGACCACGGTCTGCTCGTTTTACAGCATACTGTAGCAATGGCTTCGAGATTCTGAAAGGCAATGTTTAACTATTGGTTTTATATTGACACATTCGTATAGGATATGTATAGATTTCTGCTTTTTTGGTATCTCTTTCATTGACCACTAACGTTGCAACTGCAGTTATTGGACACAAAGTTGTTGGTCAGTCTGGACTCCGGCACAGTCCCAACAAACCTAGCAAGTTGTTTAACCACCTGTCTGTGTCAGACCAAAACAGTTTGAGACTGTCAACAAGCAAAGCCACGATGCAACATTCTATTGGAACTGACCAGATGTCATGTATGGTTTCTCAACAGGTCTGAATGCTCTTCCTGGCGGTGTAAAATACCCGGACAGCGCAGGAGGCTTTCATTATGAGGAGAGTGGAAAACTCCTGTCCATCACTAGCAACAGATGCATACACTGGTGAGTTGTGCTATGTATGTATGTCTGTAGGTAACTGCCAAAATAAAGTTAACATTTGAGGAAATTCGGGATCCAAAGTATATTGAAAGTTTCCACACATCTGTGGTTCCGGAGTTAATTAAGCAGTAAACATCCCGTTGTGTATAAAAATGCCTCTTTTTTTTTTGGGCTGCCATGGCTAGAAGAAGAGATCTCTGTGATTCTGAAAAGGGGGTCTCAAAGCAGTAAAGTGTGCTTAAAGGAAGCATGTGTCTCTCTCCAGATCTCAACCCAATTGAACACCTATTGGAGATTCTGGAGCGGTGCCTGAGCCATTCCTCCAATAGAATTCCATACACTTGTAAAATCTTTGCCACGGTGCATTGAAGCTGTTCTTGCGGCTCACGGAAGCTCAACACCTTAAGGCACTTTATGTCTTTTTTTTTGTCTGTCTGAATGTTCTTATCGTGTACTTCTGTTTTTTTTTTTGTGTGTTCTTTGACAACATACCAGCGTTGATTTTAAATCTATAGCCAGACTGTGTTCTCTTGCCAGACTCTGTCCTCGACTAATCTTGGAGACCACTGTATGTGACACGGGTTCTATCACACAGTTTCCAGACTGAGAAGCCACACGATGCAGCTGGCACTGACCCGGGCTAGCCATGTGTCAATGCCGATTTTAATTTGGCATGTAAAACACACACGGCTTCTTGAGGCCTTAATTGGAATTGGCAACACTCATCTATGTCCTCTCTCCAGGTCCACCTCTGGGGACACAGTTCAACTGGTGGAGCAGTCTCTGGACACCAACCTACTGAACAATGCTGTTAAACTCAAGATCACACACTGCCACCTGCTGCCTGGAGGTGTCCACATCCAGGAGACCCTCAACAATGTCATCATCCTCATTGTCACCAATCAGACCGTGCACCGGCTGGTGCTGCCACACCCCACACGCATGTACCGCAGCGTAAGTCCCTCTCTTAAAAACCTTTTTTATAATGTTTCTAAACCAAAATGCATGAAAAGTATGTCCGAAGCAGGGGTGGAGTTGGGAAAATTTGAGAAATGTTTTTATTTGGTTGAAAGCGCAGCGCGATCTTAGACACTCCCTCAAACCACTGCATTGTAAGCAAACAAGAAAATGCACATCCAGAGGCGCCACTTCTCGTGGCCTGTGATTTTAATGTGGGGAAACTGAAATCCGTTTTACCAAATCTTTACCAGCATGTCACCTGTGCAACTAGAGGTGACAACTCTTGATCACCTTCACTCCACACACAGAAATGCATATAAGGGTCTCCCTCGCCTTATGGCAAATCTGATCATAACTATTAGAGGTCGACCGATTATGATTTTTCAATACCGATTATTGGAGGACCAAAAAAGGCGATACCGATTAATCGGCCAATTTAAAAATAAAAACTTTAGTAATATTATGTTAAAATAAGTACTCATTCAGTATTGTTATAATTGTCATTCTTATATATATATATATATATATATGTATATGTATGTATGTTTTAAATGTTTTATATCAATAAAATAAATTTAGCCTCAAGTAAATAATGGAAAAAAAACAAAGTGTTGGAGAAGAAAGTAAAAGTGCAATATGTGCCATGTAAGAAAGCTAACGTTTCAGTTCCTTGCTCAGAACATGAGAACATATGAAAGCTGGTGGTTCCTTTTAACATGTGTCTTCAATATTCCCAGGTAAGAAGTTTTAGGTTGTAGACACCTGAAACCCCACCTCTTCAAGGAATACCTAGGATAGGATAAAGCAATCCTTCTCACCCCCCCCCTTAAATGATTTAGATGCACTATTGTAAAGTGGCTGTTCCACTGATGTCAGAAGGTGAATTCACCAATTTGTAAGTCGCTCTGGATAAGAGCGTCTGCTAAATGACTTAAATGTATGTAAATGTAGTTATTATAGGAATTATAGAACTATTTCCCTCTATACCATTTGTATTTCATTAACCTTTGACTGTTGGATGTTCTTATAGGCACTTTAGTATTGCCAGTGTAACAGTATAGCTTCCGTCCCTCTCCTCGCTCCTCCCTGGGCTCGAACCAGCAACACAACAACAGCCACCATCGAAGCAGTGTTACCCATGCAGAGCAAGGGGAGCAACTACCAGAAGGCTCAGAGCGTTTGAAACGCTATTAGCGAGCGCTAACTAGCTAGATATTTCACTTCCGTTACACCAGTCTCATCTCGGGAGTTGATAGGCTTGAAGTCATAAACAGCGCAATGCTTTAAGCATTGTGAAGAGCTGCTGGCAAAACGCACAAAAGTGGTGTTTGAATGAATGCTTACGAGCCTGCTTCTGCCTACCACCGCTCAGTCAGATACTTAGATACTTGTATGCTCAGTCAGATTATATTCAAAGCAGGACACGCTAGATAATATCTAGTAATATCATCAACCATGTGTAGTTAACGAGTGATTATGATTGTTTTTTATAAGAAGTTTAATGCTAGCTAGCAACTTACCTTGGCTTACTGCATTCGCGTAACAGGCAGTCTCCTTGTGGAGTGCAACGAGAGAGAGGCAGGTCATTATTGCATTCGACTAGTTAACTGTAAGGTTGCAAGATTGAATCCCCCGAGCTGACACGGTGAAAATCTGTCGTTCTGCCCCTGAACAAGGCAGTTAACCCACCATTCCCAGGCCGTCATTGAAAATAAGAATGTGTTCTTAACTGACTTGCCTAGTTAAATAAAGGTATATAAAAACATATATATTATAAGATTTTTTTTAAATCAGCAAATCGGTGCCCAAAAATACCAATATCCGATTTTTATGAAAACTTGAAATCGGCCCTAATTAATCGGCCATTACGATTAATCGGTCAACCTCTAAACTCTATCCTCCTGCTTACAAGCAAAAACTAAAACGCCAAGTACCAGTGATGTGCTCAATACGGAAGTTGTCCGATGAAGCGGATGCTAAGCTACAGGACTGTTTCGTTAGCACAGACTGGAATATGTTCAGGGATTCATCTAATAACATTGAGGAGTTTACCACATCGGTCACCGGCTTCATTAATAAGTTCATCAAAGACGTCGTTCCCATAATGACAGTATGTACATATCCCAACCAGAAGCCATGGATTCCAGGCAACATCCGCTCTGAGCTAATGGCTTGAGCTGCCTCCATCAAGGATAGGGGCATTAATACAGATGCTTCAAAAAAATCCCTCTGCGACCTCCGGCCAGCCATTAAACAGGAAAGCGTTAATACAAGACTAAGATCAAATCCTACTATGCTGGCTCTGACGCTCATTGGCTGTGGCAGGGCTTTCAATCTATCATAGATTACAAAGGAAAACCCAGCCACGTGCTGCGCAGTGACGCAAGCCAACCAGACATGCTAAATGCCTTCTATGCTCGCTTTGGGGCAAGCAACACTGAACCATGCATGAGAGCACCAGTTGTTCCAGACAACTGTGATCTCGCTCTCCGTAACTGTTGTGAGTAAGACCTTTAAACAAATTAACATTCACACGGCTTCGGGGCCAGACTGAGTACCCTGACATGTACTCAGATCACACGCTGATCATCGTCTTCCATGACATTTTCAACCTGAGCCTGTCTGGTATTCCTAAAATAAAATGTGTAAGGTTGTCACAATACCAGCATTTTTACTTCAATACTGAGTTTAGTGTCACAATACTTAGTACAGTCACTTTACTCAATACCAAAACGATACCATGGTAAAAAAAAAAAAAGTCATATTAGCCAAAGTCACAGAATTGCACTTGGTCCAGGCGGATAAACTCAGCTACTGCGCTGTTTAATCATTGGTAATCTTTTGAGTTCAATATCATTACGTTATATTTTTATGTAAAACATTTTCAGACCGCCATGTATGCATTCATTGTACAATCATACAATACATTTGACTTCGTTTTACCAAACTGCATAACATAATGGTAATTTGAGTGGTATATCGCTTGATAAAACGGCTAAATCAAGATGTAGCCTTGGCCTAATCACAATACAGGTGAGTCCATGTGCATGCATTGAGTTACTGAGCTTGTTTTGGCTGACATCTGTAACCCTTCCATTTGGGATTTACTTCATTGTACTGAGCAACAACATTTGCATAGAAGTAGCTTTATTTTATAAAAGTGCACGCTGTCTCTTTAACCAGTAATAACGTCAATCACGAAGCAAGACGGGGGCAGCCCGTCGGAGCCCTATTCAGTCAGTTCGCTGAGGTAATAGATCATCTTTGGGAGAGGTGAGAGAGACTGATATTTAAGTGAATGAAAAAAGTTTTGGTGGCAGTCAGCATGTTTTGCATTATGGTGTGCATACAGTGCCTTGCGAAAGTATTCGGCCCCCTTGAACTTTGCGACCTTTTGCCACATTTCAGGCTTCAAACATAAAGATATAAAACTGTATTTTTTTGTGAAGAATCAACAACAAGTGGGAGACAATCATGAAGTGGAACAACATTTATTGGATATTTCAAACTTTTTTAACAAATCAAAAACTGAAAAATTGGCGTGCAATATTATTCAGCCCCTTTACTTTCAGTGCAGCAAACTCTCTCCATAAGTTCAGTGAGGATCTCTGAATGATCCAATGTTGACCTAAATGACTAATGATGATAAATACAATCCACCTGTGTAATCAAGTCTCCGTATAAATGCACCTGCACTGTGATAGTCTCAGAGGTCCGTTAAAAGCGCAGAGAGCATCATGAAGAACAAGGAACACACCAGGCAGGTCCGAGATACTGTTGTGAAGAAGTTTAAAGCCGCATTTGGATACAAAAAGATTTCCCAAGCTTTAAACATCCCAAGGAGCACTGTGCAAGCGATAATATTGAAATGGAAGGAGTATCAGACCACTGCAAATCTACCAAGACCGGCCGTCCCTCTAAACTTTCAGCTCATACAAGGAGAAGACTGATCAGAGATGCAGCCAAGAGGCCCATGATCACTCTGGATGAACTGCAGAGATCTACAGCTGAGGTGGGAGACTCTGTCCAAAGGACAACAATCAGTCGTATATTGCACAAATCTGGCCTTTATGGAAGAGTGGCAAGAAGAAAACCATTTCTTAAAGATATCCATAAAAAGTGTTGTTTAAAGTTTGCCACAAGCCACCTGGGAGACACACCAAACATGTGGAAGAAGGTGCTCTGGTCAGTTGAAACCAAAATTGAACTATTTGGCAACAATGCAAAACGTTATGTTTGGCGTAAAAGCAACACAACTCATCACCTTGAACACACCATCCCCACTGTCAAACATGGTGGTGGCAGCATCATGGTTTGGGCCTGCTTTTCTTCAGCAGGGACAGGGAAGATGGTTAAAATTGATGGGAAGATGGATGGAGCCAAATACAGGACCATTCTGGAAGAAAACCTGATGGAGTGATGATGCAATCTCTCTTGCACTCCACACTGCCCTTTCCCACCTGGATAAGAGGAACACCTATGTGAGAATGGTGTCGAACACTGAGCTGTAGTCAATGAACAACAGTGCTCTCTAAGCTCGGGACCCTGGGACAGAGAACCTCCCTCTGCAACTGGATCTTGGACTTCCTGACATGCGCCCCCAGGTGGTGAGTGTAGGCAACAACAACACATCCGCCACTCTGTGCCTCTACATGGGGGCCCCTCGGAGACAATGTGATGGCTTATAGGGAGGAGGTTAGTGACCTTGTAGTGTGGTGCCAGCCCAGGACAACAACCTATCCCTCAACATCCACAAGGCAAAGGAGATGATCTTGGACTACAGGAAATGGAGGGCCAAGCATGCCCCCCCCCCATCAACAGGGCTGTAGTGGAGTGGGTCAAGAGCTTCAAGTTCCTCTGTGTACACATCATTAAGGAATTGACATGGTCCTCACACACCAACACAGTCGTAAAGAAGGCACAACAACGCCTCTTCACCCTCAGGACGCTGAAAAGGTTTGGCATGGGCCCTTGGATACTCTATGTTCTACAGCTAAACCATCGAGAGCATCCTGACAGGTTGCATCACCGCCTGGTATGGCAACTCCTTGGCATCAGACCGCAAGGTGCTACAGAGTACATCACTGGGGCTGAGCTCTCTGCCACCTCTATACCAGGTGGTCTCAGGGGAAGGCCCAAAAATATACTACATATCTATTCCGATGACCTCGTACACCTGCACATCGATTCGGTACTGGTGCCTCGTGTATATAGCTAAGTTGTCACTACTCATTGTGTATTTATATTCCTCGTGTTATGATCTTTCTATTTTCCTCTCTGCATTGGTGGAAAGGGCCTGTAAGTAAGCATTTCCCAAGTTAGTCTACACCTGTTCACGAAGCATGTGAAACACAAAATTTAGATTTGAATACAAATATGCTTTCTCCTTCCTCGCCTCTCTTCTACAGGAGCTGGTGACAGAGCTCCAGATGCAGTCTATCTTCACAGACGTGGGGAAGCTGAGTCTTCAGGACCCAGCCCACAGCGCAGCGATCCCCAGCCCCGTAGGCCAGACAGCAGGCCCCTCTGCCTCAGCAGCCTGGCTCAGCCACCAGGGAGAGGCCCACTATGCCCTGGCATCACCTGCTGGGGGCATCCTGGTCATCACACTGCCCCCACATGACACACAGGGTAGCATAACCATTCTGGAGCTGAAGAGGAGCTCTGTAATGCAGAGACTCGCTGGCTGGATGCCAACTGCAATCAGGTTAGAAATCATGTTGTTGTCCATGAATAGGTTGAGTGTGGGTCCGTGCAATAGCCCCATTGTGTAAAGCAACACTGGTTCTATTGTTTGTGTGTGTGTGTGTAACCCTCCCTGTGCTCCTGTGTCCCATCCAGAGGTGAGCAGAGTCCTGGAGACTTGGCCCTGAGTCTGGCAGTAAGGGAGCTGGAGGATGACACCTTCATATTCGCTCTGTGTCAGGACCATAAACTACGCATGTGGTCCTATAGGGTCAGTCCCGTAGAGATACTGTGGTCAGTCTGCATTAGCAGCAGTTCAGAAGCATACCTGTGTTTTTTGCCAAGAAATGTCCTTTAGAGGAAGGATGTTAAGTTTCATTTTTCATTTTAATATTTTGATACCTAAAAAAAGGTATTTTGCAAACATGATGTCCTCCCTCCTACAGGACCAGGTGTGTCTGATGGAGACTGACATGTTGGAGTACATGCCAGCGTGCCGTGGCGTGAAGGGTTCCCCAGGGCAGGGCCATCGGCTGCGGCTAGCCTTCTCCCCCTCTACGGGGCTGTGTCTGGCCGTATACCTGGCTGTACCTTCCAGGGGACAGTTCACTGTTCTGCAGCTGGTGGCCACGGACAACAATCGCTACAGCCTGGACCACATCTCCTCACTTTTTGCCACACAGGTATGTGGAGGGAGGCGGGTTGACTCTGTTGGTGTGAGACATATTTTATTTAGCTGATGCGGCTGTAATGTGTTTGTAGGTAGGATAATATTTTAAAGGAAAATCTCATCCGTAATGGACTGTTTTGACTGCTGACTGATCTCCTGTATTGTGTTCAGGAGACACTGGTGGACTTTGCTCTGACCTCAACGGACATCTGGGGCCTGTGGCTTGACGATACCAACCAGACCGTGGTGAAATACATCAACTTTGAACAGTGAGTATTACACTTAGATTATCCTTTGGATATTTATTTATTTATTTTGCTCCATTGCACCCCAGTATCTCTACCTGCACATTCATCTTCTGCCGATCTACCATTCGTGTTTAATTGCTATATTGTAATTACTACGCCACCATGTCCTATTTATTTCCTTACCTTATTTGCACTCACTGTATATAGTCTTTTTGTTTTATTTTGTTCTACTGTATTATTGACTGTATGTTTTGTTTATTCCATGTGTAACTCTGTGTTGTTGTATGTGTCGAATTGCTATGCTTTATCTTGGCCAGGTCGCAGTTGCAAATGAGAACTTGTTCTCAACTAGCCTACCTGGTTAAATAAAGGTGAAATAAATAAAATCCTTTGATAGTGTAATGGACTCTTATGCTTATACACTCAACGGGCAGTTTTCTAAGTTCACGAAAATGTATTTTTATTTAACTAGGCAAGTCGGTTAAGAACAAATTCTCATTTACAATGACGGCCTCGGAACAGTGGGTTAACTGCCTTGTTCAGGGGCGGAACGACAGATTTTTACCTTGTTAGCTCGGGGATTCGATCTAGCAACCTTTCGGCTACTAGTCCAATGCTCTTTCCACTAGGCTACCTGCCGCCCCGGGTCGCACCTATAGACTGGGAGTCACGTGGCTTGTTTATATAATGCAGGCAGACCGGCATCGCAGCATTTCGACGAAGCAAAGCGAGTGACCTAAGAGACTGGATGCGGTATGATCGTCAGTGCCTGGCGAGCCGGCAGTCCTGAGGGCGAAAACAGCTCGTTGATGAGAGGTCGAAGGAGAATGGCAAGAATCGTGCAAGCTAACAGGCGGGTCACAAACAGACAAATGACGGAGCAGTACAACAGTGTGTAGAAGGGCATCTCAGAATGCACAACTTGTCGATCCTTGTCACAGATGGGTTATTGCAGCAGACGACCACGCTGGATTTACACTCCTATCAGCTAAAAACAAGAAGGTGCTCCAGTGGGCACGAGATCACCAACACTAGACAATTGAGGAGTGGAAAAACATGACCTGGAACATGACAACGAGTTCAGTTTACTTGAGTGGCCTGGTCAGCCCCCAGACCTCAACCCAATAGAACATCTTTAAGATGAGATGGAACGGACTGTTCGCAGCATGAATGTACCGCCGTCCAATCTGCAGCAACTGTGTGATGCCATTGTGTCAGCGTGGACAAACATCCCTATGGAAAGTTTCCGACACCTTGAAGAATGCCCCAAATAATTCTGGCTGTTCTGGAGGCAAAGGGGGGTCTGACTGGGTACTAGATGGGTGTACCTAATAAAGTGTATATTAATATATCCAAAATAATATTATTTGGAGTGTGGTCATTTCACACCTATTTTATTTGTATTTTTTCTTATCTAACCTCCTTTATGATATGTCTCAGTTCCACGGCAGGTCAGTGGAACCAGGTTTTTGTGCAGCCTGCCCCCGAGGAGGAGGTCCACATCGGAGCAGACCAGGACCCCAGGGTAAGACAACGTCACATCATTCACCGCTGATTTCAATTGTGATTTGTACTGATTAATCAGAATTGACTTAAACAACAAAAAAAGCTGTATGACTTTGCCCTCTATCCATACATCATTGCAATTGATTAGAGGTGTAACGATTCACCAATACGCATCGGTCCCCGGTTCAAATGTTTAAGATGAGTGCATCTGTCTGCGGGACCCCAAATGTACTATGAATTGGTCAGAAAATTGATTTTAAGACGCTACGAACTGCCGGTTGAATAAAAAAAATTCTCATGTTACTTTCTATCTTACGAAGATTCCTTTCACAGCTGATGCGTCCTCTCCTTCAGTGTGGAACTAAGCATGTAACTGCGTTGACAGTCATTGATCTACTAGTCATTTTGCGTGCCGAACAACCCCAGGCAATATCAGTAGCCACGTCAAGCTGCACGCCTTGCACAGCTTCGCGGCACCTTCAGCATTCAACTGCTTGGAAAAATGGCTTGCGCGTTATTAGCTTTTATGAGTTTAGTGATAACCAATCAGATTTGCTGGGTTCTTGTTCTGAAATGCATTGTTTTACCGGAATAAAAGTAACCTACTGGAGACAACACATGAAGTTATAACTGCTGATCCGTGCTTATTTTAGGATTTTAATTATGATTGTTCAGGTTCGCCGTCAGTAATAGTTTCGCTTTAGGAGAAAGTGGCGCCACTGGCCACCACACCACCGTTATTGTTTTTGTCTTAGAGTTGAGGAGCGTTGCTCAACATGGTAAAAAAAAACAATCATTACAGTACGTATTGTGCTCTTCTATCACGTGTGCAATGATGTGCGAGGGGGAAAAAGTTTGTTTGCAATGACTTCTTTGTTGTAATATCGCAAACGGACGTGTATTCCAGGTTTAAACAGTCTATGTCCATTTTTTTAGATGTACAGGGGAAAGTTGATGATGTCATAACGGCTCTAATCACTTATGTGAGCCGCACTGCATGGCCGACGCGAGAGCCCTCTGAGCGAGGCAGTTAACCCACTGTTTCGCAGCGAACTGAATTGCATTGATTCGATCCTCTAAAAAAACCAAATCGTTTCAAACTAAAGCGCATCTCATCGGAGCCCATGTTACTAGATTTGAATCATCTTGAAAGGAGAGCTCCACGTCCCTACAATTGATCAACTCTCCCGAACAAGTATCCTCTTTTTCCATATTGTCAACATTGGATAACGCTACAAGAATAACGCTACACTTTGTAATCAAGCTAATTTGTCTTTGTGTTATGACAGGAGACCTACCTGGACATGCTGTTCTCCCCCCTGAGATTCACTGCCTCTGCTATAGTCAAAGCCTTACAGATTTACAGGAGAGGCACAGAGCGAATCGCTGACCTCCCCTGGGAGGCCCTCAAGAAAGAAGTGACAGTGGCGGTGGAGAACGAGGTAAGCTCGACCAGCTCTTTGCTTATTCTCTCTCGCTCTCCCCTTTTCCTCCCTTCTGCAGACTTTTTTTTATTTTATATCGACTGGATTCTGCTGCGTTTCCAATATGTATTCCCCTCTCCCCCGATGTAGCTGCAGAGCAGTGTGACAGAGTTTGAGTTTAGCCAGGAGGAGTACAGGCAGCTGCAAGTGGAGTTCTGGTCTAAATTCTACGCCTGCTGTCTGCAGTACCAGGAGGCTCTGGCCACTCCGCTCGGCCTACTGCTCAACCCACACACACACATGGTCTGTTTGCTCAAGAAGGTACGGGAAGGAGAGGCGCCCACACATACAGCTCCATGTCTTCAAATACACACAACTCTCTGAAACGTGTCTGTTTCTTTTATGTTTTCTACATAGTTTCTTCAGGACCATCTATCCCAAAAGGGACTAAGGGGACCTAGTTTCTATTAAAAGTATTTCTGGATTACTTTCCTGAATTTTTGTCAATCAGTGAATGACTTTGTTTATTCAAGGGCTTTGTGTCATTCCTGCTGCCCTGCTTTGCTGTGGACCACATGTACCTGTCCTTTGACGAGTACCTGTTCTCAGAGGAGGATACGCCTGTCAGTGACGGTAAAGACCTTTCTCCAAACTCTCTTTACTGTCTGCTTCTGGTCAGTCCCTCCAGGATTTCACGGGATTTGTTTGTGGTATTTGCGGGTGAAAAGCTTGATTTGACTGCGGCAATTCTGACATTTTGCATGGCAATCTGTGTTGGTTTTGTCCAATTTGTGGCAAAAATGATGCTGACTGAGTAAAAAGGTTTGACTGTGCCTTGATGGAACAATATTATGCGGCAAATGTGCGGTGATTGGTTGAAATTGCAAACCCTCTTTTTGTACTGCGATGGGTCAGTTTTATGTGCAGTAGAGGTCGACCGATTTAATTGAGGAGACTGCATGGCAGGCTGACCTCCTGTTATGTGAGTGCAGCAAGGAGCCAAGGTAAGTTGCTAGCTAGCATTAAACTTATCTTATAAAAAAATATCTTAACATAATCACTAGTTAACTACATGGTTGATATTACTAGTTTAACTAGCTTGTCCTACATTGCAAATAAATAATGCGGTGTCTGTTACTTTATCTTCAAATCACAGCCTACTTTGCCAAGCGGGTGATTTAACAAGCACATTTGCAAAAAAAGCACACCAATGTACCTAACCATAAATGCCTTTCTTAAAATCAGTACACAGAAGTATATTTTTTTGACCTGCATATTTAGTTAAAATAAATTTCTCTTGCGTTCAGTGCAAGCAGAGTCTGGTTATATGCTGCATTTTGGGCCGCCTGGCTTGTTGCGAACTGTGTAAAGACCATTTCTTCCTAACAAAGTCCGTAATTAATTTGCTAGAATTGTACATAATTATGACGTAACATTGAAGGTTGTGCAATGTAACAGCAATATTTCGACTTAGGGATGCCACCTGTTCTATAAAATACAGAACGGTTTCCGTATTTCACTGAAAGAATAAACGTTTTGTTTTCGAAATGATAGTTTCCGGATTTGACCGTATTAATGACCAAAGGCCCGTATTTCTGTGTGTTTATTCTATTATAATTAGGTCTATGATTTGATAGAGCAGTCTGACTGAGCGGTGGTAGGCAGCAGCAGGCTCGTAAGCATTCATTCAAACAGCACTTTCGTGCGTTTGCCAGCGGCTCTTCGCAATGCTTGAAGCACAGCGCCGTTTGACTTCAAGCCTATCAACTCCCGAGATTAGCCTGGCAATTCTATAGTGCCTATAAGAACATCCAACAGTCAAAGGTAAATGAAATACAACTGGTATAGAGAGAGAGTCCTATAATTCCTATAACTACAACCTAAAACTTCTTACCTGGGAATATTGAAGATTCATGTTAAAATGAACCACCAGCTTTCATATGTTCTCATGTTCTGAGCAAGGAACTGAAATGTTAGCTTTCTTACAGCACATATTGCACTTTTACTTTCTTCTCCAACACTGTTTTTGCATTATTTAAACCAAATTGAACATGTTTCATTATTTATTTGAGACTAAATAGATTTTTATTTATTTATTATATTAAGTTAAAATAAGTGTTCATTCAGTATTGTTGTAAATGTCATTTTATATATATATATAATGCTGATTTAATCGGTATCTGCTTTTTTGGGGCTTCCAATAATCGGTATCGGCGTTGAAAAATCGGTGGACCTCTAATGTGCAGAAATAGTGCAGTGATTGGTCAAATTTGCAAGCCCTTACAGATTATGCATTATCGTGTTGGGACTGACTGGTTCTCTCATTCCTCTGTCTACTGGTTCTTTTATGTATAGACCTAGTAGCCATTTCAGATCTAGAGGGCTCTTTACTCACTGGGTTTATATTTGTCAACTGTATTTAAAGTAGCCGTTTTGGCTCAAAGTACCAAGTTGGTTTTGTTTGTAAGGTAGACATTTTAGTTCTGTAACACCTCCCTAGACTCATCCTTTCCCTTTCCGTTTAGTTATGTTTTGGCTTGTCTGTGCTCCCCACTGACCCCGGTTTCCCCTTTTACCATGTTTCCCTATGGCCAGACCCAGAAGTTGCTCGTGACGTGATGCAGCTGGTGCAGTGTCTGAGGCTGGTGAGTGACGCGGTGCCGGGGGACATGGCCTATGAGATGGAGAAGGCCCTGGAACATTTACAGTCACCTGAGAGGGCTGCAGAGATGGTGCTGGAGAACCTACTGGCCAATGACAAGTCAGTACAAAACACACACGTCAACAGTTTACCTTTTTTTTCCAAAATGCCTATGTACTGTTTATGGAGGTAAATTTGAAAGTCAATGAATTGACAAATTCTCATTGGCCATTTTTCTATCTTCGATTCTCATGAATTGAATTTCAACCAACAAACCTTCTTGACCTCCTGTGGGTCCTACACATTTAGGCATTGCTGTGTTGTGTGACTGACCGTTACACATCTTTCATTCCCATCGTAGTGAGAATGTGATCGAGGACATTCAGAACAAGCTGCAGGACATCCGTAACCCGGTGTCGGCCATGGCTGCACTGATCAGAGAGATGGACCTGGAGACGGACTCCGAGCCAGGAGGAGAGGGACCTCTCACCACAGGTAAACGCCTAGATAATATTAGACCTACCAACGCTAATATCTCAGCACAGATTAGCCCTAGATAATGCTATGCGATGTCTGTTTTATCAGCCCTTGGGTTTTTGATCCTATTGTTATTTGAGTAGAAACTTAAGCTGAATCCTGTTTGAGCTTAGTCTGTGTTCAAACTGCGGTCAGACTTCTAAAAAATAATCGGTCTGGTTCAAGTGTAAATTGGTGTGTGTGCGCGTTTTGT
This sequence comes from Oncorhynchus masou masou, assembly GCF_036934945.1. NCBI lineage: Eukaryota > Metazoa > Chordata > Actinopteri > Salmoniformes > Salmonidae > Oncorhynchus > Oncorhynchus masou. The sequence goes on from NC_088242.1 coordinate 54,445,774, forward strand.
TTTTTATGTGCGTGTGTGTGTCCCAGCAGGCCTGTCAGTGCGTATTAGTCTGTCTCAACTGTATGGCAGCAGTGTGGCAGTGGCTGTTATCTGTCAGGCTGTCTGCCAGATGGCCATGACCAGAGTCCTGTTCTGTAGGGACCTACTCATACTGCAGCAGCTCTACCTACGCCTCGGAGACAATGTACGTACACACATACACTGTGCCCAATCGTACATACTCCAGCATGTACGCATATTTCTTGACGTTTGGACTCCTACCATACCCACTTTCAGCCATTCACATCTCAAGCTACTCCTTTGACTTAAAACGTGTGTGTGTGTGTGTTTTCCAGGTGTTCCTGGCTGGAGGGGATCAGCTGCTCCAGCTACAACAGGACCTAATACCCCGCTCCTCTCACCTGCTCTCCTCCTACTATCTCCTCAAACACATCAGCCAGAGCCTGGCCACTGCCGTGCCCCTCGACATTCTGTACGCACACACACGCTATACAGATACTACCGTCAGCTTATATGAGGGCCAAATTGTAGTTTTCGGGTTCCTCAGAGAAACTAAAATGTTACTTGATTTTTCCTCTCCAGAGATGCCAACCTGCAGCACCTTTCAGTCTTAGAGCTGTCTGATTCTCCAGCCCTGGCCAGCAACAGATCAGGTGTGTTTGAGGGGATCACAGCGAGGCACAAAATCACTCATCTTGATCACATAATGAGTAGTTATTGAAAGTCTGACCGCAACATAGTCAATCTCAAACATGCACTAAATCCTTTCCACCCCCTGTCCCCTTCCCACCCCCCTTTAGTGTTGAGCCCTCAGACGGTGGTGGAGCTGTTCTACCAAAGTGTAGCGCGGAAGGCCATCGTCACCCAGATCTACTCCCAGCAGCAGAGCACGGCTCTACTTCACTGGCCCCAAATGGTCTCCAGCGTGGTCACCTTGCTGGCTCAGCAACTGTATCCTCACACACACCGCTAGGCTAGCCCTAGCGTCGATATATGCTTCAGGCAAAGCTATTCTTATCCTCAAACGCAGCTAGACTGGAGTTGGAGTGCTTTATGCTAGGTGTTTCTTCTATTTCACAGGCATTAGCGTACGCTAGGCTAAGATTAATATGCTTTAGGCAAGTTTTTTGATTATTAACCTCTGAGTTGCAATGAGGTGTACTGTATATTTATGAAGAAGTGGTCCCTTAACACACACACTCTAGTTGGCCTAACAATCCAGGCTTCCAGTTCCCTGAATGTCTGATGGGCAACTGCCAGTACACACAACTGCAGGTGAAAAACTTCCCACAGTCTCAACGACCCTCACATAATATACTGAACAAAAATATAAACGCAACAACAATTTCAAAGATTTTACAGTTCATCTAAGGACATTAGTCAATTAAATCAATGGATCTCACTGGCAATACAGATGAGCGCCTGTTGTGACCACCATTTGCCTCATGCAGTACGACACATCTCTTCACATAGTTGATCAGGCTGTTAATTGTGGCCTGTTCTAATGTTGTCCCAATCCACTTCAATAGCTGTGCGAAGTTGCTAGATATTGGCAGGTACTGGAACACTCTGTTGTACACGTTGATCCACCATCCCAAACATGCTCAGTGGGTGACATGTCTAGTGAGTATGCAGTCCATGGAAGAACAGTGACATTTTCAATATCCCCCCACAACGCCATGCACGCCGTCTGCCCGGTACATTTTAAACCGGGATTCATCCGGGAAGAGCAAGCGTGCCAGTGGCCATCGACGGTGAGTATTTGCCCACTGAAGTAATTTACGACGCCGAACTGCAATCCGGTCATGACCCTGTTGAGGACGACGAGCACGCAGATGAGCTTCCATTATACAGTTTCTGGAAGTTTGTGCAGAAATTATTTGGTTGTGCAAACCCAACATTTCATCAGCTGTCCGGGTGACTGGTTTCCGACGATCCCACAGATGAAGAAGCCGGATGTGGCGGTCCTAGGCTGGTGTGGTTACATGTGGTCTGTGGTTGTGAGGCCGGTTGGACTTACTGTCAAATTCTCAAAACGATGTTGGAGGCAGCTTGTGGTAGAGAAATGACCATTCAATTATCTGGCAACAGCTCTGGTGCACATTCCCGCAGTCAGAATGCCAATTGCACGCTCCCTCAACTTGAGACATCTGTGGCATTGTTGCGTGACAACTGCACATTTTAGTTGGCCTTTTAGTGTTCCCAACAGAAGGTGTTGCTGATCAGGCTGATGGATTATCTTGACAAAGGACAAATGCTCACTAACAGGGATGTAAACAATTTTGCACAACATTTGAGAGAAATAAGCTTTTTGTGCGTATGAAAAATGTCTGGGATCTTTTATTTCAGCTCATGAAACATGGAACCAACCGTTTACATGTTGCGGTTATATTTTTGTTCAGTGTAATGTTAGGTCGTTTTTTTCTCCCCTGACTGCATAACCAATTTCCCAATTGGAACAATAAATATGTGTGTATTGATTGTTTGTCAAAGCAGATTTGAATGAAAATCCTACAAATACATTTGAAATTAGAATCCATTCTCACGCTCTCTCTCCAGGAGTATGTGCGTCTCATTGGGCCCTGGTGTCAGGTGAACGTGGGCTCCTGCCGCTTCATGCTGGGCCAGTGTTACCTGGCCAATGGAGAGGGACAGAAGGTGTGTGTTTCTGTGTTTTCTTTCTTTTATTTTTAGTGTATTTGAGAATACCTTTCTGAAATAAATGTTTCTGTGGTTCTAAGGGCAGTGGCTGTCACTATCCTCTGCATTTCGACCTGTAGCATCAGTGCTTACTGTATCTGTTGTGTTCTAATCTCAATCATGTTTGTAGCTGTGTTTTTTTTTTTTTTTACCCCCTGTCCTGTCATCTTGTTTCACCAGGCACTGCAGTGTTTTCAGGAGGCAGCGACAGAGGTGGAGAAAGAGGAGTTTCTGCTGAGATTGACAGGAGCTGAGGAGGAGGAGGTCACAGCCGCCTCAAGACTACAGTACTACAACAAGGTTACTATGGATTAGTGTTGCACGGTATACTGACACTTTGGTACTTTTTCGATACTGGAACATTAAAAAAACGTCTTGGTACTAGTACTTTTTGTACTTCTGTCAAATGTGTCATGGATCAAGTCTGTATCAGCGATTTTCCCCCTTATGGCTTGAGCGCATTGTGCCTGCCCCACTTAGCCTGCACTGGAAGTCTGGGCTGCATCATGTGAGCTCTCCACTTAGCCTGCACTGGGAGTCTGGGCTGCATCATGTGAGCTCTCCACTTAGCCTGCACTGGGAGTCTGGGCTGCATCATGTGAGCTCTTCACTTAGCCTGCACTGGGAGTCTGGGCTGCATCATGTGAGCTCTCAACTTAGCCTGCACTGGGAGTCTGGGCTGCATCATGTGAGCTCTCCACTTAGCCTGCACTGGGAGTCTGGGCTGCATCATGTGAGCTCTCAACTTAGCCTGCACTGGGAGTCTGGGCTGCATCATGTGAGCTCTCAACTTAGCCTGCACTGGGAGTCTGGGCTGCATCATGTGAGCTCTCCACTTAGCCTGCACTGGGAGTCTGGGCTGCATCATGTGAGCTCTCCAATCAACATAATATGCTGATTTCAAAGCTGATATGGCTTCTTTTTTTTGCCTCGGTATCGAAGTCAAAATTCTGGTATCGTGACAAGAAAACTATGGATTGGAAAGCCTTCTTTGAAACACAATGTGGATATGTGTGCAGATTTAATTGTGTGTGTGTGTGTGTTAGGTGTTGCGGTTACTGGAGGATGTTGGTCTACCAGAGCTGGTCATCCATCTAGCCACTCTGGCCATAACGGAGGCCGTCAACGACCCCAGGAGTCAGGCTGCCCTGTGGACCCGCATCTTCAAGCACCACCTGGACCTGGGACACAACAGCCAAGCCTACGAAGCCCTCACACAGAACCCTGACTCCAGCAGGCAATTGGACTGTCTGCGTCAGCTGGTGGTGGTTCTTTGTGAACGCTCTCAACTTCAGGATCTGGTCCAGTTCTCCTACGTCAACCTGCACGACGAGGTACACACAAACACACACTTTCTCTTTACATTTGGTCAGAGCCCATTATGGACACACTAGATAATTGTATTAGATCTGTGTTTGACCCTCCCCGTGTGTCCTCCTCTGGCTGCAGGTGGTCAGCATCATTGAGTCCAGGGCTAGAGCAGTGGACCTGATGTCTCACAACTACTACGAGCTGCTCTACGCCTTCCACATCAACAGACACAACTACAGGAAAGGTAGTTGGGAATTAATGCGAGTAGCGGTTCGAAAAGGAGGGTGACGGTATTTTGAATCGCTGTCCAGTGTGTGTTTGCCCCTCTCTCTGTATGGTGCATCTATATAACTGTGTTCTCACTTCTAGCGGGTACAGTGATGTTTGAGTACGGCATGCGTCTGGGCAGGGAGGTGAGGACCCAGCTAGGTCTCCAGAAACAGGTTAACTGTTACCTGGCCTCCCTCAACTGTCTACGACTCATCAGACCTGACTACGCCTGGATCGTACAGCCATCCTCTGGCGCGGTGTATGAGAGGCCTGGCGCGTCACCGAAGAGGAACTACGACGGAGAGTTTGCTACTGGTCCAGGTGAGACTAGACACTACAGCCGTAGCTGTTTTGCGTCTTTGTGCTACTCTTTGTTGGGTTGTGAAATGTGTATGACAGTGAAGTTGGTTCTGAAGTCGATTGATCTGTGTGTCGGCAGTGAGTGGTCAGATCGACATCCTGGAGCTGAAGGACCTTCAGAAGGAGTACACCCTGGCCCGTAGCCGCCTCAACCTGGCTCAACACCACCCGCCGTCCGCTGCCATCGCAGGTACAACACTGACGCAATATTCTTTAAAATGTATGAAGGGAACCATGCCACGGTGAAATGTCAGTCAGTAAGCTATAGTCAATTAACTGTAGCCTTTGGCGCTTCTTTTAAATGATCACTTATTCCTGTAGGGCAACTAATCTCTTCACAATTTCCCCCAATCTAATGCCAGAAATCTAATAGAGGACTGTGTGTGGTGTTGCAGGCAGTGCCTCTGCAGTAGAGATGGTGTCCCTGCTGGTTCAAACAGGACTGTTTGACTGTGCCCTCTCACTATGCCAGACCTTCAAACTGTCCCTCACGCCCATCTTCGAGGGGCTCGCCTTCAAGTAAGTTGCTAGCTTCGTTAGGGCAGTCTGAACTCTACGGAGTGACTTGAATTTATACGCATATCTCTCGTTGACATTGCATCATTTACGTAAATGCCATAGTTATGTATGTACAGTGCATTCTGAAAGTATTCAGACCCCTTGACTTTTACCACATTTTGTTACATCATTGCCTTTGATTACATTGATGGGGAAAAACTATTTACACATAATACCCTATTATGCCAAAGCAAAAACGGGTTTCTAGAAAGTTTTGTAAATTGATTTAAAAATACATTACATTTATATAAGTATTCAGACCCTTTACTCGGTACTTTGTTGAAGCACCTTTGGCAAAAATTACAGCCTCGTGTCTTCTTGGGTGTGACACTACAAGCATGGCACACCTGTATTTGGGGAGTTTCTCCCATTCTTCTTTGCAGATCCTCTCAAGCTCGTAGGTTGGATGGGGAGCGTCGCTGCACAGCTATTTTCAGGCCTCTCCAGAGATATTTGATCGTGTTTACGTTAGGGCTCTCAAGGACATTCAGAGAATTGTCCTGGAACCACTTCTGCGTTGTCTTGCCTGTGTGCTTAGGGTTGTTGTCCTGTGGGAAGGTGAACCTTTGCCCCAGTCTGAGGTCCTGAGCACTCTGGAGCAGGTTTTCATCAAGGTTCTCTCTGTACTTTGCTCTGGTCATCTTTGCCTCGATCCTGACTAGTCTCCCAGTCCCTGCCACTGAAAAACATCCCCACAGCATGATGCTGCTACCACCATGCTTCACCGTAGGGATGGTGCCAGTTTTCCTCCAGACGTGACGCTTTGCTTTCAGTCCAAAGAGTTCAATCTTGGTTTCATCAGACCAGAGAACCTTATTTCTCATGGTCTGCGAGTCCTTTAGGTGCCTTTTGGCAAACTCCAAGCTGGCTGTCATGTGCCTTTTTACTGAGGAGTGGCTTCCACCTGGCCACTCTACCATAAAGGTCTGATTGGTAGAGTGCTGCAGAGATGGTTGTCCTTCTGGAAGGTTCTCCCATCTCCACTCTGGAGCTTTGTCAGTGAACATCAGGTTATTGGTCACCTTCCTGACCCAGGCCCTTCTCCCCCAATCGCTCAGTTTGGCCGGGTGGCCAGCTCTAGGTAGAGTCTTGTTGGTTCCAAACTTCTTCCATTTAAGAATGAAGGAGGCCACGATGTTCTTGGGGACCTTCAAAGCTGCAGACATGTTTTGATACCCTTCCCCAGGTATGTGCCTCGACACAATCCTGTCTCGGAGCTCTACGGATAATTGGTTTTTGGTCTGACATGCCCTGTCAACTGTGGGAACTTTATGTAGACAGGTGTGTGCCTTTCCAAATCATGTCCAATCAATTGAATTTACCACAGGTGAACTCCAAGTTGTAGAAACAGCTCAAGGAGGATCAATGGAAACAGGATGCACCTGAGCTCAATTTCGAGTCTCATAGCAAAGGGTCTGAATAATTACAGTACTAGTCAAAAGTTTGGACACCTACTCATTCATTGGTTTTTCTTTATTTTTACTATTTTCTACATTTAAGAATAATAGTGAAGACATCACAACTATGAAACACATGCAATCATGTAGAAACCAATAATGTTCAAACCATCTAAATATATTTTATTTTAAATTCTTCAAAGGAGCCACCCTTTACCTTGATGACAGCTTTGCACACTCTTGGCATCCTCACATATGCTGAGCACTTGCCGGCTGCTTTTCCTTGACTCTGCGATCAAACTTATCCCAAACCATCTTAATCACCCAACCTCAACCCAATTGTGGAGGCCAGGTCATCTGATGTAGCACTTCATCACTCTCCTTCTTGGTGGTCAAATAGCCCGTACACAGCCTAGAGGTCTGTTGGGTCATTGTCCTGTTGAAAAACAAATGATAGTCTCACTAAGCGCAAACCAGATGGAATGGCGTGTCGCTGCAGAATGCTGTGGTAGCCATGCTTGTTAAGTGTGTCTTGAATTATAAATAAATCTGTGTCACCAGCAAAGCACCATCACACTACTTCCTCCATGCTTCACAGCGGGAACCACACATGCGGAGATCATCCATTCACCTACTCTGCGTCTCACAAAGACACAGCGGTTAGAACCAATAATCTCATTTGGGCTCATCAGACCAAAGGACAGATTTCCCAGAGTCTAATGTTGTCTCGTTTCTTGGCCCAAATGGTGTTCTTTTAGTAGTGGTTTCTTTGTAGCAACACAGTCTCTGAACAGTTGATGTTGCGATGTGTCTGTTACTTGAACTCTGAAGTATTTATTTGGGCTTCAATTGGAGGTGCAGTAAACTCTAATGAATTCATCCTCTGCAGCGGAGTTAACTCTGGGTCTTCCTTTCCTGTGGTGGTCCTCACGTGCGCCAGTCATGGTGGTGGATGTTTTTTTGCAATTGCACTTAAACTTTCAAAGTTCTTGAAATTTCCCTGATTGACTGACCTGCATCTCTTAAAGTAATGATGGACTGTTTCTCTTTGCTTATTTGAGCTGTTCTTGTCATAATATGGACTTAGCCCTATTTGGTAAAAGACAATCTTATGTATACCACCCATACCATGTCACAGCACAACTGAACCCATTAACAAGGCACACCTAATTCATTAAATGCATTACAGGTGACTACCTCAAGAAGCTGGTTGAGAGAATGCCAAGAGTGTGCAAAGCTTTCATCAAATAAAATATATGAATACTTTTTTTTTGGTTACGACATGATTCTGTGTTATTTCATAGTTTGTCTTCACTATTTTTCTGCAATGTAGTATAAATAAAAACAAACCTTGGAATGACTAGGTGTCAACTTTTGATGTGTACTGTATGTAAATAATATTTTTTTTTAAATGAATACATTTGCAAAAATAACTTTTTTGCTTTGTCATTTTGGGGTATTTGTGTGGAGATTGATGGGGGAAACATGTAATTTAATCAATTTTAGAATAAGGCTGTAACGTAATAAAATGTGGAAAGAGTCAAGGGGTCTGAATGCTATCCCAAAGCACTGTATTTAGACTGAAATGATCACGACAAAGTAAGCAGTTGTGCCTTGTCTGAACTCACATGCACATACAAGGGTTTTATTCCTGTTGGTGTGATGCTAGCTTCTTTTTTTTTAAGGTGTATAAAGTTACAGTACGGTGGAGAGGAGAGTCAGAATGAAGCCTGGAACTGGCTGGCTGCCAATCAGCTGTCTACCATCATCACAACCAAAGAGTCAAGGTTGGTTGTTTTAAATTTGACCACTTCATAGTACAAATTGGTTGGTCATTCCACTGTGGTGCTGTTGAGAATATTATAACAGTTCATCATAAAAATATCAAATTGACCAATTAAGCGAAATCGTGCGAGTGAAAAAATGATAAATAGTTATACTTTCCCCTCCAGTGCGACAGATGAGGCTTGGCGCCTGCTGGCCTCCTACCTGGAGAAGCACCCTACACAGAATGCTCAGCACCATCGCTGTGTCATCAACAAGCTGCTGTCACACGGTGTACCGCTGCCGGACTGGATGGTCAACACCTACAAGGTGAGAGAGCACAGTATTTGTGCTACTATTGCACTAAATGTGACGCTGTGCCGTTTGAGATGATGCGAGACACCATTTTCTGAAAATAATTAGATCCTGTAAATGTATATATTTGCTCCCTTGTATTGTAACATAAGCCTGTTTGCTCAGGGCGTGGACGCTGCAGCGTTGTTACGGCTCTACCTGAACTATGACCTGCTGGAGGAAGCAGCTGAGCTGGTGTTGGAGTACGTAGATGCTCTCCTGGGGAAGGGACACCAGTACTTCGGCATTGAGGTACATTACAGCAGGTGTTCCCAAACTGTTTCACTCAGGCCCACTTCCAGCATTGGGGAACATCCCGCAATCCCCTGGACATTGCATACCTAGGAGCTATTTATGAAATGACTGACATGAGGAAAACTGATGCACTACCCACTTCTGTAATTGTGCATTGTACTAATACAATTTAAGGGTAAATTGAAAGCCGAACTGAGTTCCTTCACTTTTTGGGGGGGACCCCACATTACAGCATAAATCACTTGCAATTGTTTTACCCATTTGAGTTAACTTGATTCTCATCTCTAAAATGTAATAGGGATTGGTAAGATTAAAGCCAAATGTTTGTCCTTGTTTCTCTGAGATGTTAATGGTCTGTGTGTGTGTGTGTGTGTGTTACAGAGGCCCCTCTCTGCTACAGCATCATTGGTGTGGCTCCCATACACTTCCATTGACCAGCTTCTTCAGGCGCTCAACGAGACCCAGACTAATGCCAGTGTAAGCCCATTTAAAATACTGTTTTTAAATGACTTTGTCATCAGTTTAATTGTTAACACGAATCATCATGCTTCTTATGACTGTCCTCTCAGATATACAACAAACTGCAGGACAAGCTGAATGACTACCACAAACTGGTGGACCAGACAACAAGGCGAAGGCTCCAGGCCCAGTAACACCTCAGTCAGAACACAGGCTCAATCTCAATCTTTCCTCCTCACCTTAACCCGTATTGGAAAGAATGTGATGAATCAAGGGAAGACTAATTGAAAGAGCCATAGCACTGCCCCTCCATATGGTGCGCTTACTGTCATGACTCTGGAAGAAGATAAATACACCTATTTTTGTATTAAGGTTCAAATAAACACTTTGTATGAACCTCACCAGATTGAGTTCAGGAAAAGAGTGCATCTTACCTGCTTGTTGCTCAAATGTACTGTATATATTGTCTGAGTTCCAACTAACAATTCAAGGTGTTTTCACCTCTGGAGACAATGTATTTTTTACATTGTAATCATATTGAAACATGTCCTTTTGTACTTTGCTGCCTGTGAACTTTTACAATCATGTTTGTTGTAAATTGTAATACAATTAAAGTTCCTTGGTATTAAGAAGTTGTCCTAAATGCCATTTTATTAGTATTTGAACACACTGAAGGTAGACTCAGCGACATGAAACACAGCAGGGCAACTTCCTTCATAAATCAACAAGAACCCTGCGTCTCAACTTCTCTGAATGTATGCAGGGAAGTATTCAAATCTTACAAGAGCACCACTGGCTCTTAACCTTCAATGCATGCAGGGAAGTATTCAAATCTTACAAGAGCACCTTTGGCTCTTAACCTTCAATGCATGCTTACATTAGGTAACTTGTCATATTGCAGAGTCTAGCTTAAAGGCATTCCAAAGTTCCTAGCAAGTAGAACATAAAGGCTGAGACAGAACTGCACGTACACTACCGTTCAAGTTTTAGGACATCATCCAAGGGTTTTTATTTTCTACATTGTAGAATGAAATAACAGATGGAATCATGTAACCAAAATATGAGATTCTTCAAATAGCCACCCTTTGCTTTGCACTCAACCAGATTCATGAGGTAGTCACCTGGAATGCATTTCAATTAACAGGTCTGCCTTAACACGTTTGAGCCAAGGTAGGTGTATACAGGAGATAGCTCTATTTGGTAAAAGACCAAGTACAATTCAAATAAGCAAAGAGAAACAACCGTCAATATGGAAAATGTCAAGTGCAGTCGCAAAAACCAAGCGTTATGACTACCACAGAAAAGACCCCGAGTTACCTCTGCTGCAGAGGATGTTCAAGTAACTCATCAAACCTTTATGGTCAAATTGCCGCAAAGAAACCACTAAAGGACACCACGAAGAGACTTGCTTGGGCCAAGAAACACAAGCAATGGAAATGTGTCCTTTGGTCTGGAGTCCAAATTGGAGATTTTTGGTGTCTTTGAACAGATGATCTCCCCACCATAAAGCATGGAGGTGGTGCTTTTTTGGTGACACAGTCCAATTTATTTAGAATTCAAGGCACACTTAGCTACCACAGCGATATGCCATCCTATCCGGTTTGCGCTCAGTGGGACTATCATTTGTTTCTCAACAGGACAATGACCCAACACACCTCCAGGCTGTGCAAGGGCTATTTGACCAAGAAGGAGAGTGATGTAGTGGTGCATCAGATGACCTGGCCTCCACCCAATTAAGATGGTTTGGGATGAGTCGGACCGCAGAGTAAAGGAAAAGCAGCTAACAAGTGCTCAGCATATGTGGGAACTCCTTCAAGACTTTCAGAAAAGCATTCCAGGTGAAGCTGGTTGAGAGAATGCCAATAGTGTGCAAAGCTGTAATCAAGGCAAAGGGTGGCTACATTGAAGATTCTCATATATTTTGATTTATCACTATGGTTACTACATGACTTCATAGTGTTGATGTCTTCACTATTATTCTACAAAGTAGAAAATAGTAAAAATTAAGAAAACCCCCTGAATGAGTAGGTGTTCTAGAACTTTTGACCAGTAGCGTATATTAGATGTCATCTGATTTAAAATATTGAGGGATATCAAACCACATCGGGTCATTTATATGAGGCCCATACCCACAATATCAAACCTTGTATAATTTGGATAGAATACATGTCATACCTTCATATCTAGTTAGTGCTCGATCATCTAGGATTAAAGTTAAGGGGGGGGGGGGAGGATTGATCAGCTAAATACAAACAGAACAGACATTTATTGTGCCAGAATCTACTGTACATAGTCAAACATGAAGTGTACCATGTAATCCTCAGATACTGAAATTACAGCAGCATGTAGTGAATCATAAAAAGGCTAAATGGAATGCTTTGTTCAGTAATACTGATTTGTACGGTGGGTGAGGAGGAATGCAGTCCAGTCTTATTAACATAATAAACAACCCAAATGCACTGTAGAATGGGTGAAAGAGAAGAGGTATTATATTACCATAGGAATAAATTGGTATATGGCAAGTAAGTACCTACTTTGGTCTACCTGAATTCCCTTACAGGTAACCCCAATCAAGTCTGTTTATATCTCATTTTAGGACCGCTTTCTGGAGTCTCTTTGCATTTCCAATGTCTCCGTCACGTGTTTCTCTGTCTGTGTCTCTAACAAAGGCCCCTGTACAGGCTGCCTTCCCATTTGTTTCATATTTTAAAAAGGGGTAAATAGTAGAAAAAGGTGCTAGGCGGATCAGGTAATAGTCAGACAGTGCTTTTGGTGGGAAGCTCTGTGCTATTGTGCCGCGTTTTCCTCAGTGACCCGTCGTCATGCGGCCGGGCCTTCTGCAGGTTGGACATGGCGGCGGTGCGCTCGATGTCGATGAAGGCGTAGAGCTCGGTGCGGCGCGTGGGGGTGGTAGGCAGAGGCGGCGAGGTTGGGGTGCGGGGCGTGTGGGGGTTGCTGGTGTCTGAGGACGCACCCTTGGAGGCTGCGGAGGAAGAGGCGGTAGTTTCCATCTCCACCTCAATGTAGTTGAGCGTCTTGGGATGCTCCTGACCCAACGGCCGGCGGAAGTCGAAGTTGAACACGATGGGCCCGTCGCTGCGGCGGCGTGCCGTGTCGGGGGCACAGCGGGCGCTGAGGGGGGCAGTCACATTCTCTGTGTTCACATAGTTGTGGGAGGACTCCATGGCTGACAGAGGGGGGTGGGCTGACAGGGGATGGGAGTAGGAGTGGTGGAGGAGGCTGTGTTGGTGGTGGTTGTAGCCGTTGAGGGAGGACATCTTTAGCCCACCCTGGCCTCCTCCACCACGGGGTCCACCGTTGTTCTCCTCCTCCTCGTTGCTGGGCTTGCGGGTCTCCCAGACGGGCGGCAGGGCCGGGAGGTTCTCGTAGTCTAGGAGGGCCGTGCGCCGCTGGGCTGAGTTGTTGACATTCTGCAGGGTGTCAGGGGTCACGGGGGGCAAGAGATGGCGGCGAGGGGCTGTGGCTGGAGCCCCGACAGAGGCGCCATTGGAGTGTGTAGAGGACGGCTGAGGCTGGCCCTCTGGTGGGGCTGGGGCCTCCGTGTCTGTGTGGCCGTTGGTCTCTCCCTCTCCAGGCTCCGGGGACTCTGAGTCCTCCCCTGCCTCCTCTTCATCTCCATCCTCAGTCTCAGTCTGATGCTTCCCCTTGGCCATCTTTTTCTGTGCAGGGGTGGGCCCCAGCACGAAGCGTACCCCCTGGGACTCCAGCAGTACCTGGGGTTCTTCCTGGAGCTGGGCCTGGGGCTCTGGTCTGGCTACCCGCGGAGGTGGTGGTGTAGGGGGGCACTGGGACTGGGCTGAGCCAGGGCTGTCCAGAGGGGCTGGAGCAGTCAGAGGGCTGGGCTGGTCATCCAGCAGGCCTGTGGTGTTCACATAAGTGTGGACCTGTGGACGGATCAGGAGACAGGGTTAATAGAACATCGTTATCACCCCAACTCAGCAGCTTCTACATCAACTCATTATTTCCCATTGATGTCACAAGTAGCACAGTGGGTGTCTTCTTTAGGATATCTCAAAATGTGCTCTACTGAACATGACCCAAACATTTGTATGGAGATGTGTAGTTTTATCAATAAAGCTATACGTTTTGGGAGTATTTCAGTGTGCAGGGCAGGCCTTATTCTATTCCCTGAAATTCGCCAGGCATTTGGTGTTAGAGTTGTTCTCTCACCGCCTCGTCAGCCACTAGGAGGGGGTGTGTAGACTCCTCTCCCACTGAGGGCAGTCGGGTGCTGGCCACAGACGGGTGGCGTGTGGAGGGGTGCGAGGGGGCATCGCCCACCGAAGGGATCCGGGTGACACCATTGTGCACGGTGGGAACAGAGTAGCCCAGAGCTGAATAGACATAACCGAAGAACTGGGGGTCAGTGGGGACAATGAAAGGGTTGACTGACAGACAAGACTCCAGCCTTTTCTTTTTATAGCAGTTATCTAATGAAGGAAGGCTCAGTAATGAAAGAGTTAGGTATTTGAGAGTGTGACAGCCATATGAGGCAATGGACATTCTAGGGACAGGAACAGGCATTTCTCAGGTCATTGCAAGTGTTGGTAGAAGTATTAATTATGGGGCCTGTGCAAGCCCTAGTTGTAGGATGAATATAGGATTACCGGCAGGAGTATGCGTGGCCTGCTGGTTGGTCTCCAGTACGGCCTCCTCCACCACACTGATGCTGTGGTTGTGCATCACCTCCTGCAGCATGTTGAAGATCTCCTCAGCCCGAGCACACTTAAAGGCAAAGATCCCTGAAGACACAGTCAAACGCAGTCAAGAAAAGTCAAAAGTGCGGTTGCGCCGCAGAGCTCATCATGATGTTCAACTCAGGAACCACACATTGGGCAGCACAACTGCAATATAGACTTTTGAGAAACAACCATTACCAGCACTGCTCACGTATTCACGTTTAACAAAGTTGTGTACATCTATGGGCTCTTTCAACTTGTCCTTGCCTGCCTTGTAATCAATGATGTAAAGGAACTGGATAGGTGAAAGCAACAGAGCCATAGAGATAAAAAGGAAGCGTAGTAATACATCAAGAAGGAACACATAGGAACAACCATAGGTATGGCATCACATCAGGGACAAACTACACAGGATCCTATCACCGAGACTAGTCACACTGCACAGAGAACAGAACACAACTTAGGCGGGACCATACCCGAAAACTCCCAACTCCCTCAAGCACAACACCACACAGTCAGACACAGGCATCAATACTGTCACCACAGAAATAGAATCACGAGAGTGGGCTTCTATTGCCGTATTTAAGTCAATGAAGCCATTATGATTCTATTTCTATGACTAACATTTCTGCTAATCACATTATTACATCATTATCACAGCAAGTCTGACTTACCAGAACCCCAGAACCCATTGAACAACCCCCCCCTCCCAGAATTCATCCCTTTGAAAGCATGGATGGAGTCAAAAAATAACCACACAGACAATTGTGTCATTAGCATTGCAGCATAATCAATATTTCACTGGTTCAAGTCGATATAACAGTAAAGCTGATGTTGGGGCCTAATGACCTAGTTGCAGATGTGATTCAATGTATTCTGATGTGGTTTTTATCACGGTTAACCCTCCCCCACCCAAAAAACAAATACTAACACCCTTGCCTCTGGCACTAACACTTGTCTTTTCTTACTAGCACCGACTTTGCTGATATCTGCTTTATAGAGGAAATGTTTTGCTTACTATGACTGATATGTGGCTCCCTTATGATTAACGCTACAGATAAGTGCGTCTGCCAAATAACTAAAATGTAAAAATGTATAATAATGCCCAGGCAGCTGGGGCACCACATAAGTTAGTTAGGTAGCCTAGCGGTTAAGAAAGTTGGGCTAGTAACCGACAGAACGCTCGTCCGAATCCCAGAGCTAACTAAGTGAAAAATATGTCGATGTGCCATTGAGCAAGGCACTTAACCATAATTGCTCCTTAAATCGCTCTGGATAAGAGCGTCTGATAAATTACCTCAATGTCAATGGTGCGACATACGCTGAGAGCGGCCCTTGAAAATGACAAAAATCAATGAATGAAATACGTCAAATCAATAATTGTGCAGAATGGAAAGCTCTATTAATTTACCTTGTCCCGTCTGGCAGCGGCGGCCACTCTCGAAGGAGAAGAGGTTGGAGTCGTAGCCATAGCGACGCAGGCACATGTAGGGCCACTTGACGTCGTCACGGCGATAGGTGTGGAGGACGAGCTCTACCTCTGTCAGCTCCATCATGCCCGAGCCCAGCTCGTTCCCATCGTCATCCACGTTTATCACCTGGCAACAGAACAATAACGTTACACAATGGTCACTGTGTCAGTCCACACAAACATGTGTACTCTGCAATGTATTGAAGCTGGTCTTCATTATGCAACCAATATCTCCCATTCATTCAGATGAGAGGTCTCCATATTTTGACATGTCGCAAAATCTATCATAACTAGGGAGTAGAATATGGGCTCAGCAATGATTCACCGTTGAAGTATGTTTGTTGTAATGGATCAAGAGACTCACCTTAAATTTGGTTTGATGATTATCTGGGATTGACTCCTTCTCTGGACAGCTTAAACAGCTACCCATGGCTTCTTCAGAGCACCATCTGATGTCTGGATCATAAGGTCATTTAAATAAGATTGAATGGACATCATATAAAAGAGTGAAAAGACATCACAGGAAGAGTGAATGTTCACCATAGGAAGAGTTGTAGCTAAAGTAAGATATTTTTACCTAGATCCAACCTCCAGTATCCCTGGTTCCATCTTCCGAGCACTCATGTTTTCTTTATCTGCTATGCCAACATAAGATGTGGGCCTGCACACAGATCATTTACAGTCAGCCAAGTTAGGTAGCTGGACGACCTAGTTTGTTATACAACTGGAGTTCGTTAGCTAGCTATTGTGTCTGGCAAGTTAAAAGGTTAGCGTTGGCCTCAAAGGATGTAAATAAGACAATGTTAGCTAGTAAGGAAAGTTAACGTCGTTACAAGCTAGCTAAAGTTACCGAATTACGCTGGCTAACTCTAGAAGTAGCTTGGGCCAAAGCATTATATTCCGAATACAAGATTTTGGGTTAACTGGCTTTATTGATATGAACATATATAGTTAACGTTATAGCTAGCTAGTTCCTCAAATGGTTAGATAATGTTAACGTTAGTAACTTAATCTCCTTGGTCAGACGTGGTTGACTAACTTCGAAACTTCACCGTTAGCACATTCATTACTGTAGCCAGTAGGTGAACATTAGCTAACTACAGTAGCTAGCTCTCGTGAATTGCTAGCAGCCACGCTAGTTAGCTAGCGAATTAGTAATTTAAAAAAAAACATAGAATGCAAGTTGTCTTAACTAAGACATTTTTGGAATACTTACGAGTATGGCAAACGGAAGGGGGCAGTTCTTCCAAACTTTTCAGACACAAACGATAGCAACCTAGCTAGCTAGCTCTGCTATCTCAAACGAAGCTAGCTCAACTCCACCATCTTTCCTCTGCGTTGTTAGCTAGTAGAGCGCCAAAAAAATAAATAAATCACTTCTTCCAAAGGTGGCTACCATTCATGTTTTCGACCGCAAGATAATGAAAATTGATATAAATCCATGTATAATCCTTTATGTCTCTCTCTTTCTATATATATATACTCCCCCCAAAAAATAAGCTCGTTTATTTTAGTGGCACCGTCTTTATTGCAGCTATGTAAATCACAGCAACTTCTTGGCTAAACTTCCGAGAGTTTCAGGCAAACATTTTCAATGTGGTGAATGTGCAGCCCACTGCGCATGCGCGAAGATTGGGGGGGGGGGGGGCTCTTGGGTCATCATCTCCCAAATCATGACTCCATAACAAATGTATCATATGAATAACTAATTGTCAATTATTTTTTTAGTTATCTAAGTATTTTATTGAAACACTCAAATAATATATTAATGCCCTCGTCTTGATACTAGGCCTACTTAGATTGCAAAATGGGAAACTGCATAGAGTAACTACAATAATTTGTGTAACGATTCACAGAATCCATCAATCACTCAGATGATTACAATCATCTTTGCCAATGTGTGAGTTGTGGATTTGCACATTGTAGATGTGTGTGATTTGTAGTTCCATGACATGATTTAAAATACATCAAACGATGTGTTAAAATACATAAAATATACACAAAAATCATTATCATTTTACAGGCTACACATATGGATTACACAACATAAACGGTGTGCTTTCATAACTCATATGGTCATCCTTTTGAATGACTAGTTTTCTATTCAAGCGATATATCGCACGGGCTGTACAATATCTACAAATAAATGTGCAATGGGTTTATCTACATACATATTTCAGATATTTTTGAATGATTTCAGTGCTTATGAAAATGATATTTCAAACAGAAAGCATTTTTGTCTAACATTTGACAAAAATGTGACTTGTGAAAGATGCAATAGCCTGTACATTTACTGTAGATATGTGAATACTGTTAGATCATTTTTACTTATGCAGTATCAGATTATTATTTTTTACAGGTTTTTGGTCTGTTCCACGTAATAATGTATAAATGGCAGCTTAACAAACAAAATGAACACACTGTGTACGAAAGCCAATGATGCAAATGTAAAGCATATATACAAACACACAGATATAAGGCAAGTATATACAATTCTGTTAATATATATTCTCATATCATTTAATAGCTATAAAGTGTTCTATATTCCATAATATCTAGAAAAGAACAATCAACAGAAATAGTAGAACATGTGTCCCTGCAGTGCTATACTAGTGAAAGTACAAACAGTTCTCTCCTTCAGTAGTCCTGACACTCTTTAACGTCTGGCATACACCATATCTGTAGGCCAAAAACAAAACAAAAAATATAATTTGTGATGTCATCCAGCTCTCCAACCTCCTAAATGTGTGTAGCTGCGTTTTGTGTTTGAAATGGGTTGCTTGAGTAGCCTGGTCGTATAGCTGTAATTGTTATAGTAATCTTTACTATCGTTGCCATGTCAGACGCGTTTGCTATTCCAGGGTAGTGGGTTTGATTCCCAGGACCACCCATATGTAAAACGCATGCACGCATGACTGTAAGACACTTTGGATAAAAGTGTCTGCTAAATGGCATATGAATACTGTATTATCTTACTTTAACCCAGACAGGAGTTGGCTAAGCACAAACAGACTGGACCAGGCACCAGGCTAATATTTGACAGGATAGATAATTTGTGATGTCTTCTAGATATGAACTGCAGTACAGAGAGTTCTAAGGAATGTGAGGGCTTACCTCTTTGGGGGTCAGGGTTGACATTCTCATAGATGGGGTAGAGGGGGTTCTCCTGCTCACTGCGAAGCTTCCTGGCTCGGAGGACGTCTCTCATACACTGGTGGAGATACGCATACTGGCACTTTAAAGAAAAGAAGAAAAGAAACATACCCAGATATATCAATGTCAGGATGTGTTATTACATAACACAGGTTCTGGAGTTAACACACAACTGCACATACACACAGAGTAACATATAGAGTAAAACTGTAAAACTGTATCTCACACAAACACACACCGTCTCACCTCAGTCTGCACCATGTGTGAGCGGTGGAGACGCAGGTCGAAGACAGCTCCGTAGATGTCTACTGTGTCCTTTGTGTCCAGCTGCTGCAGGACTCTGTCCAGGGATATGAAAGTCCCTGTACGGCCCACACCAGCACTGTGTCAGAGAGGAGAGTGAGAGAAAGACAAAGGGAGGGAGAGAGAACAAGAGAGAGAGAGAGAGAAAGAGAACAAGAGAGAGAAAGAAAGAGACAGACAGACAGACAGACAGACAGACAGACAGACAGACAGACAGACAGACAGACAGACAGACAGACAGACAGACAGACAGACAGACAGACAGAGAGAAAGGGTTGGAGGGCAAATACAGTTTAGTTACCTTACCTAAACGGAGAGGGGAAATATAATTTGTCAACATCATTTCAGTCAATTTCTTTTGAATTGAAATGGAATTAACCTCAACTCTGGTCATTACTGCAGGCTGTAACTATACTGTCTCTTCAGGAAAGACGAGACACTATATCTCAGTGTGTCCTATGGAGTTTTTGTTTTGAATGGGAGACTAGGGAATTGGGACAGTGACCCACCTGCAGTGAGCTACGGTGGCCCCAGACCCAGGGGTCCTGTTGACATAGTCCCTGACGGTCCTGACAAACTGGATGAGTGACTGGGTGGTCTCTGGGACGCCGTGGTCGGGCCACACCGTGTAGTGGAACTGACGCACCACCCTGGAGTAGTTCAACTGGTCCTCCTGCATGGGAGTTAAGCCACAGTCAGAAAGAGACTTACTAGAGGCTGACTACACACAGCTCGCTACTTACCTACTGTATGTGCTGTCACATAATGATACGTCAAGACAGCATTAGCTGCACCCAATTATGGTCATATTTCAAGTGTTGGAGAAGCTACTCTGAAAATATGGTTTAACAAGCTGCCAAATACTTCACACTGGAAGATGTTAGGCCACATTAAAGCTACCCTTCAGAAAAAGTTTACTTAGCTAACTCAAGTTACTCACTACTACCAAACTACTTTGTGAAACATATATCATATATACAGTAAATCTGAAATGTCATAGACTACAAATTGCAAGAACAGATAATTTTTTGGGTCATATGTTAACAGAATGTGACATTTTGCCTATTAAACACAAAACAACATATTTCAAGTGAGAATTAGGCAGGTCTGACACTGCAAAATATTGAAATTATTGCCCGATTCACCCATATTTGCTTATATTTTTGCAAAAGTAGTTAGCCATGCCACTACATGGCAAAAAAGGTATTATCTACCGAAAACACTACCTAGATTTGAATTTAGTTGAACTACCAACAAGCTACTCCAAAATGTAGATAAATTACTAATTTAACTACATATATAGTTCACTACTCCCACTGTATTCCAATATGATAAAAAAAAAACAATCACTACTATATGTGAAACTGAATTTAAGGCCAACACACAATATATCACTTTGAAGAAAAGAACCTGGTATTTAAAAAAAAATCAGTTTCCAGAATCAGTGTCCTGCACACTCACGCTGCAAATCTTGAATTCCCGGATAGTCCACTCTGGCAGCACAGACTCAGACAGCATCTGGACTATGAGGTCTCCATAATACAAAGGTTCCTGGTCAAAGGGCCAGTAGTGATCACACTTCACCTGGAAGGACCACACAAAGACGCGTAGATAGTAACATTGTAATTGCACTAGTAACAACATTGTAATAACATGTTGTTCAATAGAACATGATAGCAGCACTGGTCCGGACAAAGCAAAAAGGCAACTCCTTCTACCCACCCTGCCTTTCTCCACACACTGCGTCACCATGACAATGTTATTGACATTCTGCTCCCACACCATCTTCCAGAAGTCATCCTTGGTTCCAGGAAGTGGGCCCTGAGTGGCGATGTACTCCCTACGGAAGTTGTTTCCCTGAAACAAGAAGAGATTTAATTGACATTTCGTTTTTCACCTGACCCTTATTATTAAGTTTAATGAAGCAGCAAAAAGAGCTGCAAAGGATTGTCCGGCATGGCATGAGCTTGTGGCAGCCTACTATGCCCTCAAGCCGTTAGAACAGAGTGGACAATCCTAGGCACTAAATCAGACTGGGGGAAAAAGAACATCTTCAATGATTATGTTCTTTTCTACACAGAAGATCATACAACATTATTGCCTGATGATCTATTGAACTTCCCAATACCTTTCTGATGCATCTTCAGATTGAAATACTGTAAAAAAAAAAGTACTGTCTGACTGTAATAGACTGTCATAGCCCAAATTCAAAAAGTAACATTGATTACATAACTATTTTTACATGGTGGGGTAACTAAATAATGTTATATAAAAATGGTGTCGCAGGCCACCCAACCACCTCCAACCCTACCCCACCCCTCACAACTACCTCCAGCCCTCCCCACCCCTCACAACTACCTCCAGCCCTCCCCCAGCCCTCACAACTACCTCTAGCCCTACGCCACCCCTCACAACTACCTCCAGCCCTCCCCCACCCCTCACAACTACCTCCAGCCCTACCCCACCCTTCACAACTACCTCCAGCCCTATCCCACCCCTCCCAACCACCTCCAGCCCTATCCCAACCCTCACAACTACCTCCAGCCCTCCCCCACCCTCACAACTACCTCCAGATCTACCCCACCCCTTCCAACTACCTCCAGCCCTACCCCACCCCTCCCAAATACCTCCAGCACTACCCCACACAACTACCTCCAGCTCTACCCCACCCCTCCTAACTACCTCCAGCTCTACCCCACCGCCCTCACAACTACCTCCAGCCCTACCCCACCCCTCACAACTACCTCCAGCCCTACCCCACCCCTCACAACTACCTCCAGCCCTACCCTACCCCTCACAACTACCTCCAGCCCTACCCCACCCCTCACAACTACCTCCAACCCTACCCCATCCCTCACAAGTACCTCCAGCCCTACCCCACCCCTCACAAGTACCTCCAGCCCCCCACCCCACACAACAGAGGGGTTGGTTCCGATTTGTCCGTTTGTTTGGATAACTTACAGGAATGTAGCTGGCGTTGATGTAGTCAGAGCACGGATCATCATCAACATAGGACAGCTTCACACGGGTCAAGTCGTCTACACAACACAGGCCGTGCACAAAGACATTGAGTTGGCAATTTAGTTGTCATATTGAAAAGAAAGAAATCTCTAAATCCCTTTGTTTTTTGTCTATGTATTTGAACCCTGTGAAATCGCATGGTGCATCTGACTCACAGGGAAGGATGTTGTTGTATCGGTTCTTCCCTCTGTTCTCTGGCAGTAGGGCTGTGTCCAGGGGCTGGTTCCTTCCTACATCTTTCAGGTCCTTACACAGGAAGTGACACATTAGGTTTACCAAAGATACCTACTGAACATACAGTGGCAAGAAAAAGTATGTGAACCCTTTGGAATTACCTGGAGCTCTGCATAAATTGGTCATCAAATTTGATCTGATCTTCATCTAAGTCACAACAATAGACAAACAGTGTGCTTAAACTAATAACACACAAATGATTGTATTTTTCTTGTCTATATCGAATACATCATTTAAACATTCACAGTGTAGGTTGGAAAAAGTATGTGAACCCCTAGGCTAATGACTTCTCCAAAAGCTAATTGGAGTCAGGAGTCAGTTAACCTGGAGTCCAATCAATGAGACAATATTGGAGATGTTGGTTAGAGCTGCCTTGCCCTACAAAAAAACACTCACAAAATGTGAGTTTGCTATTCACAAGAAGTATCGCCTGATGTGAACCATGCCTCAAACAAAAGAGATTTCAGAAGACCTTCAGATGAAGAATTGTTGACTTGCATAAAGCTGGAAAGGGTTACAAAAGTATCTCTAAAAGCCTTGATGTTGATCAGTCCACGGTAAGACAAATTGCCTATAAATGGAGAAAGTTCAGCACTGTTGCTACTCTCCCTAGGAGGGTCCGTCCTGCAAAGATGACTGCGAGATTACATGCTAACATCTCTGTTGAAGAGTCTAAGATTCGTAAAACACTAAACAAGAATGGTGTTCATGGGAGGACACCACGGAAGAAGCCACTGCTGTCCAACAAAAACATTCCTGCATGTCTGAAGTTTGCAAAAGTGCACCTAGATGTTCCACAGCACTACTGGCAAAATATTCTGTGGACAGATTAAACTAAAGTTGAGTTGTTTGGAAGGAACACACAGCACTATGTGTGGAGAAAAAAAGGCACAGCGCACCAACATCAAAACCTCATCCCAACTGTAATGTATGGTGGAGGGAGCATCATGGTTCGGGGCTGCTTTTCTGCCTCAGGGCCTGGACAGCTTGCTATCATCGACAGAATAATGAATTCCCAAGTTTAACATTAGGCTATCTGTGTGCCAATTGAAGCTCAGCAAAGGTTGAGTGATGCAACAGGACGACAACCCAAAACACAGAAGTAAATCAACAACAATGGCTTCAACAGAAGAAAATAGACCTTCTGGAGTGGCCCAGTCTGATCCTGACCTCAACCCGATTGAGATGCTGTGACATGACCTCAAGAGAGCAGTTCACACCAGACATCCCAAGAATATTGCTGAACTGAAACAGTTTTGTAAAGAGGAATGGCCCAAAATTGATCCTGACCATTGTGCAGGTCTGATCCGCAACTACAGAAAACGTTGAGGTTATTGCTGTCAATGGGGGGGTCAACCAGTTATTAAATCCAAGGGTTCACATACTTTTCCCACCCTGCACTGTGAATGTTTACACTGTGTGTTCAATAAAGACATGGAAACGTATCATTGTTTGTGTGTTATTAGTTTAAGCAGACTGTGTTTGTCTATTGTTGTGACTTAGAGGAATATTTTATGACACATTTATGCAGACCACCAGGTACTTCCAAAGGGTTCACATATTTTTTTCTTGCCACTGTAAATACTGTATGCATTTAATAAAATGTCATAATCAATCTACTATTTAAAACACTTGAAATTAAAAGATAGGTGTCAGAGCAGGAAAATACATCTACACACGTCTGTATTGTTTTCTTTATTAAAGTAAAGTAAATAGGACTATTCCGACTTCCTGTAAATATACTCCAATGCTATTATATGTGATTGAGAATGCCCAACTGACAGTGAATGTTATCCAGTCTTACTTCGTACTCCTCAGACAGTAGATAATTGGAGTCAGCCTGGAGTTTGGTGTAGTGGGACTCAAAGTGCATGATCTTGACGGGGCTGCAGCAGGATCAACAGATTTAAAAAAAAAAAATGTTTGAGCCAAACAGAGTGGACTTAACAGTAATTAGGTGAAAACAATAACCAAAGCATTAAAACATACCTTGAAATACGACGGTTACTGGAAAAAAAGGGAGATAAAGGTATTATTGGCTCAAATGTATTAATGGTCATTTCTTTGTGAGTTTCTATCCTGCCAGGAAACACATTATATTTTATATACAGTGCCTTGCGAAAGTATTCGGCCCCCTTGAACTTTGCGACCTTTTGCCACATTTCAGGCTTCAAACATAAAGATATAAAACTGTATTTTTTTGTGAAGAATCAACAACAAGTGGGACACAATCATGAAGTGGAACGACATTTATTGGATATTTCAAACTTTTTTAACAAATCAAAAACTGAAAAATTGGGCGTGCAAAATTATTCAGCCCCCTTAAGTTAATACTTCGTAGCGCCACCTTTTGCTGCGATTACAGCTGTAAGTCGCTTGGGGTATGTCTATCAGTTTTGCACATCGAGAGACTGGGAAAAAATGTCATTCCTCCTTGCAAAACAGCTCGAGCTCAGTGAGGTTGGATGGAGAGCATTTGTGAACAGCAGTTTTCAGTTCTTTCCACAGATTCTCGATTGGATTCAGGTCTGGACTTTGACTTGGCCATTCTAACACCTGGATATGTTTATTTTTGATCCATTCCATTGTAGATTTTGCTTTATGTTTTGGATCATTGTCTTGTTGGAAGACAAATCTCCGTCCCAGTCTCAGGTCTTTTGCAGACTCCATCAGGTTTTATTCCAGAATGGTCCTGTATTTGGCTCCATCCATCTTCCCATCAATTTTAACCATCTTCCCTGTCCCTGCTGAAGAAAAGCAGGCCCAAACCATGATGCTGCCACCACCATGTTTGACAGTGGGGATGGTGTGGTCAGGGTGATGAGCTGTGTTGCTTTTACGCCAAACATAACGTTCTGCATTGTTGCCAAAAAGTTCAATTTTGGTTTCATCTGACCAGAGCACCTTCTTCCACATGTTTGGTGTGTCTCCCAGGTGGCTTGTGGCAAACTTTAAACAACACTTTTTAAACGCCAGATTTGTGCAATATACGACTGATTGTTGTCCTATGGACAGAGTCTCCCACCTCAGCTGTAGATCTCTGCAGTTCATCCAGAGTGATCATGGACCTCTTGGCTGCATCTCTGATCAGTCTTCTCCTTGTATGAGCTGAAAGTTTAGAGGGACGGCCAGGTCTTGGTAGATTTGCAGTGGACTGATACTCCTTCCATTTCAATATTATCACTTGCACAGTGCTCCTTGGGATGTTTAAAGCTTGGGAAATCTTTTTGTATCCAAATCCGGCTTTAAACTTCTTCACAACAGTATCTCGGACCTGCCTGGTGTGTTCCTTGTTCTTCATGATGCTCTCTGCGCTTTTAACGGACCTCTGAGACTATCACAGTGCAGGTGCATTTATACGGAGACTTGATTACACACAGGTGGATTGTATTTATTATCATTAGTCATTTAGGTCAACATTGGATCATTCAGAGATCCTCACTGAACTTCTGGAGAGAGTTTGCTGCACTGAAAGTAAAGGGGCTGAATAATTTTGCACGCCCAATTTTTCAGTTTTTGATTTGTTAAAAAAGTTTGAAATATCCAATAAATGTCGTTCCACTTCATGATTGTGTCCCACTTGTTGTTGATTCTTCACAAAAAAATACAGTTTTATATCTTTATGTTTGAAGCCTGAAATGTGGCAAAAAGTCGCAAAGTTCAAGGGGGCCGAATACTTTCGCAAGGCACTGTATGTAACAAATGAAATGCATTAGAACTTATCACAGACTGCTCCTCCTCTTACCCCCTGACGCCCATGTGCACTCCTGATGTGGGCCTCTCCCTCCTCATGCTCAGTCGGACCACCCGCCGCTCCTGCACACTACTGTAATCACAAGTGTCGTATGTAGAGTGTACGTAGAGTGCAATATCAAGCTGGTATGCAGTGTATAGGTAGGTTAAAGTGTGTGGGTAGGTTACATGGGGCAGGGAGGGCCAGGAACTCACACTTTGCGAACCTTCTGTCTGCAGATGAGCAGTGCAGTGACTCCCACCACCATGACAATGAGGAACATGCCGGCACTGATGCCCTCGATCACACCGCTCAGGGGCTCTATGTGAGGAATATACAACCAATCAACAGTCTTTCTCATAGAGGACCAATCACTCATAAGCATTTCTCGCTAACTACCAATCACACCTTGGCATCATACACCATCAACCAATCAGAGTTGTGTGTGAATAGTATCCCACCTGCTTCTGTGACCAGGGGGAGGGACAGGTAAGTGTCTGTGTAGAGGGGCGGGGTGTATCTGCTCTGCTCCTCGTCAAAAAGCTTGGTGAACGCACGCACACTGAGCCTAGAGAGAAGAGAAAGCCCACCATGACACCCAGTATGGTCCCACTGTATGACACTAGCTGAAATGTTGTTGAGTCATTGAACATCTACAAACTATCTACTTGGGACTATCCAAATAAAGTGTCACAGAATTACACTCTAAGGCCCCAATTTGATCAACTACGGATAAAAGAAAAACAAACTGCGGGCAATATGACATCATCG
This sequence comes from Oncorhynchus masou masou, assembly GCF_036934945.1. Lineage (NCBI taxonomy): Eukaryota > Metazoa > Chordata > Actinopteri > Salmoniformes > Salmonidae > Oncorhynchus > Oncorhynchus masou. Next base: position 54,472,588 of record NC_088242.1, read on the forward strand.
TACACAGCGTGGCAAATTCCTGCTTGCAGAAATCAGCAACAAAGAAACGACAGATCTGCCAAGACTGCGGGAGGAAACTGGATTGATTTAGGCAGAACCCTGTACTATACCTGTATGCAGTTTTGGGTTTGAGTGGGCCATCACAGAAAGGGTGGTCTCTGTGCTTGTCTGGGTCCTGCTCCCTGTCCTGGGCCTGTAGGTGGTCACATGCCCCCCCGAGGGTGTCCATACCCGTACCCAGGCTGATCGCAAAGCTCTTGGTCTCGCTGTCTGATCCCTCTGTGCAGCGGCTGGGGAAGTAGCTGGTTTGGTAGGCCTTGACGGAACTGTTCAATTTGTAGTCCAGATAGGAGGGTAGAGGGTGGTACTGCTCTGGTTGAATGTTTTCATTGTCTGGAGGGGGGGATTCACAATCACATCCATCCATGATTACAGAAATTCAAAGAAATCAACCTACTGTACATTCAGCAATTATAGAGACATACTGACACAGAGATAGAGAGATAGAGAGACATACTGACGCAGATATAGAGAGATAGAAAGACATACTGACACAGAGATAGAGAGACATACTGACACAGAGGCAGGCAGGCAGGCAGGCAGGCAGGCAGGCAGGCAGGCAGGCAGGCAGGCAGGCAGGCAGGCAGGCAGGCAGATAGATAGATAGATAGATAGATAGATAGATAGATAGATAGATAGATAGATAGATAGGTTTGTCTATATTGTTCAACCTTAATTCCGCTTACTTTCAGACTCGGTCACCACCACTGTGAAGAACTTTACTGCTCCGTTGATGTCACTGAACCAGCTGCAGTTAAACTTGAAGAAGATGGTGTTTTTGGTGATGAGAGCAGCCCTGTTGTTAACCCGGGTGCTGAGGGAAGGGAGGGGAGGGCCTGGAGGGAGAAACGCAGCAATAGAACAGCTAGGATTGTACTGGAATGTACCTTGTTAGCCGGGAACATACATGGACTAGCAGAATCCTAGTTCACAGAAAATCAGCTCACAACAGCTTCACACCACAGTGGATCATAGTGGCCTTCGAACCATGTTTATAACTGGTTAAAGTGACCTATAAGGACCACAAAATAACTAGAGGAGACAGCAGTGAGACCATACTCAAAGTCAATGGCTTTGGCTGTCATTTAGCCATACAGAATTGACCGTATCGCATCTCTCCCTGTGGTCATCATCACACAGTCACTGTGACCACAAGCCAAACACAACCCCTTTGGCACTCACGGTCGATCATGGTGACCACGCTATCCTCAGCGGCCTCGCTGGTCATGCTGTCGGAGATAGCCTTGATGGAGACGGTGTAGCGTTTGTGCGGCTCCAGCTGGGTGATGTGGTAGAGGGTGCTGTCACGGCCCGTACGCCGGGAGTACACCAGGGTGCGGGAGTCCTGGTGGAGGCACTCAATGGTGTAGGAGTCACAGTCGGCCTCCGGGGGGCCCCAGGAGCAGGAGATGGAGGTGGAGTTCTGGGGGCGGCAGTGTAGGTACTGAACACGCTCTGGCTCTATGGAGGGGATAAATTGTAGAGGGCGTCAGAGGTAAGAACAGGGGTCCAAAAAACTATAGTCTCTCTAGTACAGAGGTCAAATGGGTCAAAGATATTTATAACTAACTGAAGATAGTTAATCTGTGCCGTTTTCAATGGGAGTAAATGAAACGTAGTGTGCAGAAAAAAAGCAAGGAGGTGGGCAGAGCCAAGCATGAGCTAGCATGAGCTAGCGAGATCCTATATTTCCACTAGGGAACACTTTCTCTGTAAAGTGCGCGTGTGCAATAACTCAATTCGCCCTTGCACTCCTTGTAAACAACACAATTGTTCAAAACTTTAACAAAGGGTCGCGTCTACAAAACATTGTGCACTCTGTCCGTAACGGATTCTAGTTTTGGGAACAGAAAACTGTTTTGAGATTGGGCTTTTCTTCTGTGAGAAAATTAGCAGAATGTCCGCTCAACTCCATCTCGTTCAATATTCTCCCACTATCGGCCACTGGGCTTCCTGTCCTCCCCATATTTGATGATGCTTATACATCCGGTGAAACATTTGGCACCTGCTTTTATCCGTGTCTGTAGTGTGCACAGGAGTTTGTTCTAGCCAAGCAATGACTCGACATCTTCTTAGTCTTGCAATACTTGCAACCAAACAGTGTACAGTATAGCGCCACCTACTGGTTCGGATGCTCTTGTGGATGGGCAGGCTGTAGGCAGGGCTCCCATCCTCACCAACACCACCAACAGCCCCACTGACAGTACGCAGGCTGAAGTTGTACAAGCGTCCGGGGTACAGGCCCTTAAGGATGCGGCTGCCGGAGGTCCGGGTGTGGTAGGGGTTGAACACGGACAGATGGTCCCGCGGTTCCCACTGCAGGTCAAAGTCATCGTAGTCGCTGCCTGCAGGACCACTCCAGGTCAGTTCCAGGGAAGTGTTGGTGACCCCGCCGAATGACACAGAGGTAGGGGGTCTGGGGGCTGAAGAGATGATAACAACGCAAAGATAAGCAGTTTGATGAATATCCAAGCAAATACTGTACAATAAAAACAGATTTTAGTGTAGGATATGTGGTAATTGTGTTGTTAAACATAAAGACATATCAGGACAGCCCTCAAGAAAGCTGCTCTTTCTACTTTACATCCATATGTTCTCTTTACTGACTCAACTAATTCTCCCTCAACACCACGTCAACACTCATTGACAATCATCTAGTAAGAGAGGACTCACCGGTCCTGCCCTGAGTGGTGGCCCTGTTTGTGAGCTCTCCACTGCGGGTGAGGATGACAGCATAGTAGAGGCGCCCGGGGATCAGCGTGGGGACGGCATACTCCGTGGCGTCGGGCCCTAGAGCCTCCTCTGCCTGCTGAGAGCCATCTGGGTTGTAGACAGACAGCAGGTAGCCGCTCAGCTCCCCCTCTGCACGCTCCCACGACACCCGGAGCTCCTCCGCCTGGGGATGACTTCGGGCCTGCAGAGACGTCACTGCAGCTGGGACTGAGGAGGACGAGGAGGAGTGGAAAAAAATCAGATGTCAAGTCATGATGTAATGTCAGTGAGCGTGACGGATACAGTTAGCACTTAGTTGTTTGTTTACCACATAGTTTATGTGAAAGAAACACCTTATGTATGTGCCATCACGTGATGTGAAACTCACATCTTATCTCAAGTAAGAATTTGTCTTTATCATACCCTAGACCGACAGTACCCCTCCTCAGCACTAGAGAGCACAGATGTTAGATTTTAATTTGATCACCCTGTCATTGCTGAGAGTTTTCCTACGCTGCAGGATTTAGATAAATTCACTGAAAACCCACACTAACACACAGTTATATTAACAGGATTCCACTTTTCATGCAGCCTAATTTTGGCCAGCTAATAAGACTAACCACCAATCAAGCAACATAAAATTGTTGGAAAAGTGTGAATGGACTAAATGTTCAAATACTGTTGCTGCAGGATTATTTTGCTGCGACAATGCTGGTCAAATTAAGATCCTACATCTGTAGCTCTCTCACCAGTCCTGGCCCAGATAGCTGAGTCATTGGTCTGCTCTCCGCTGCGTGTTAACACCACCATCCTGTAGGGGGCACCAGGCCTCAGGCCCTGGAAGGAGACCTGCAGTGTGTTAGGCTGGCCACTGCGCCGGTCGTACAGGGTGTCGTCTCCATTGTACAGGTAGAGGTCGTAACCTTCCAACTCTCCCTCTGGGGGAGACCAGTGGAAGGACAGGCTGCTGCTGCTGTTGGCCTGGATGGAGAGGTCGCTAACCGCCGCCGGACCTGGGGATGAATTATTCAATCAAATTTAAATCACATTTATCAAAACCCTCTCTCATCATCAGTTGTTACAATGTGCTTTTCCAGAACCTGACCTAGACCAAGAAGAGCAAGTGAGAAGGAAGCACAGCGAGAAGGAACAACTTCCTAGAAAATAACATATGGCTCTCCAGGATTAGGGTTGAGCACTTCTGTACTGCACATAATACCACTGGACATTGTTTTCAAGGGACTTGGTGAATAAATCCATGCAGTCTTACGCGTGCGTGCTTCAGCGGTGACCCCCTCACTGCGGACCCCTCCGCTGGTGGTGTGGACCAGGACGTGGTACCTCTTCCCCGGGGTGAGGCCGTCGAAGTGGTGCTGGAGCGGAGTGGACCCAGAGGAGGCCTGGGAGCTGTACAATTTAATTCAATTCAATTCTATTCCATTCCACTCAATTCAATACAGTGGTTCATAGAATAAATACAAGAATTACAATAGAATACGCAAATAATAATACTTGTTGGTGACCAGGTGTCCCCTGTCGTCCAGCAGCTGCAGAATGTAGCCGTCCGCCACTCCCCGGGCCTCCTGCCAGCTCACCTGAATACTGCAGGTTGTGTGTCTGTTGTCAGCCTGCAGGCCCGTCACTGCAGAGGGGACTGAGGAGAGAGGGGACAGTTTCGATTTGATTGTTTTGACCTTTATTTAACCAGGTAGTCCCATTGAGGTCAGATGACTTATTTCCTAAGGGATACAAATTGCACATAGGCATCACTGTTGACCAATCAACAGACGATTAGGGGGTAAAAAAAAAGAAGCAGAACCAATCAGTTCAGTCAAATGGACTGATTTCAAATTGTAGATAGCCAAGAACCAGTGAGAGAGATCACTATTCCTTCCCAGTCCACCACCAAAACACCCAAATATACAGTGTGAAATGCTAATGCACTGCTTATGAATGCAGTGTACGAGTAAATAATGTGTTATGAGTCCTTATGCAGCCTCCTCACCGGTGCGTCCGCTGGCCGTGTTGTTGTTCACCAGTATACCACTGATAGACCTTACAGTCACACTGTACAGCTGCCCAGGCTGCAGGGAATTGAATCCCAGCTGATTTGGGTGTTTGGGTACGGGTCGCGTCTCCAGCATGCGTCCCTCTGGCCCGTCCAGTAACAACGACACAGAGTAGCTGTCCACGTCACCCTGCCCCGGGGTCCAGCTGATCTGCAGGCTGTTGCTCTGCCCATTGTTGCTCACATGGATGTTCTTGACCTTGCTGGGAACTGCAAGCAGGGGGAGAAAAGTAAAGGAGGAGACAGAAAGAACAAGGAGAGGGAGAAAGGGGGTGGAAATGGAACGGAAATTAATACTGTTGTCAGTTTATCTTTTGCTTGTGGTCGATTTGTTTTCGATTCTGTGACATTTTGCTGTGTCCCATTTTGCTAACTCAACTCAACCAATGGAGTAGTCCCAAACGTGCTAACAAATCAAACACAAGCATTTTTAAAGAAAACAAACAAAGGTTTCACCTGTCCTGCCCTCTATGAACTGGGCCCTCTGGTTGGGTCCGCTGAAGGTGGAAACATGGATCTTATAGAGGCGTCCCGGGGTGAGGGAGGACAGGACACACGCCCCCGCGCTGCTGCCCAGGGTGATGGGCGGGAACACCTTCATAATAATAATTATATAAAACATTCCTTATTAATACATTCTGCTATATTAAATGACTATACTTTTTTTTTTAGAAACGCCCAAAGTCACTTTACATAATTAAAATCGGTAAGATAAATAGAAATAAAGCAGGGAGAAAATATAACAACAGAATGAAGGTCATAAAAGTCCTCTAAACATGAAGACAGACTAACCAGGTACTTCTGTAGACTGGACCAGGAGGACTAACCTTCATGTCGTTGAAGAGGAGCTGCACCTCGTAGTGATCCACATCCCCCAGAGCAGCCAGCCAGGTGACATGAAGGTCCTCCGTGCCCCGCCCAGCCAGAGCTAGTGATCTCACCGCCGCAGGGACTGTCCCAGACAGATTCGAGATTGAAATAGATCAACTGTGATGTTCTCAGAGGCAATGCATTTTGCAGCATACAAACTCAACGTACAACACATACAAAGGGACAGAGGGTGGCGAGTTTCACCAAAATTAGACAGTTGTGAGTGTAACTAGCTTAATTATTATTACAAACACCACTATGCTATGCACATATTATATATTCCAAATAAAAAGAGAGATAGAACATATTGTACTATTCGTATCACTCACAGGTCCTTCCGTCCGTGGACACGCTGGTCTCATACTTCCCGCTCCAGGTGCTGACGATGACAGTGTAGAGTCTCCCGGGCACCAGGCCGTTGAACACACACTCGTTCTGGCTCTTCATAATCGTCTTGTTCTGGTGGAAGATGTTGTTGTGCTTGATGACCACCTGGTAGTAGTCAAAGTCCCCTGCCGCATGGCGCCAGTACACCTTCAGGTAGTCATCCCTGGCCGAGTGGATCGCTGTGGGGTTCTGGACACTAGAGGGCTCTGGGAAAGAGGAAAAGAATAGAATAGAATTGAAGAACCCTTGAATTGAATAGAACAGCAAAGCAAGCAGACAAGACGTATTTCAGACAGACAAACAGGTAGACGGGGTAGACCTACGTGTGCGTTCCTGCACGATGGTGTGGTTTTCGTAGACTCCACTGCGGGAGACGATGGAGATGTTATAGAGCCGTCCAGACACCAGGGACTTGAACACACACTCAGGGCTGGACTTGGACACGACCAGGGTGTGGACGGTCCTCTCGCGGTCCTTCAGGGTGACCAGGTAACTATCCACGTCACCTTGGGCTGGTCGCCACGACACACTGAGGAAGTCCATACGACCGTTGTTACTGACTGTCACCTCGCCTACGGCAGCAGGGACTGGAAGGGGGGATGGGGAGAGAGAGAGACTGATTCAGTCATTCTGTGAATCACTGTCTGTTCATATTTGCAGCTGTGAAGGCTGTATGAATCAAAATATATAGTTAAACAAATAAAAATAAAAACTTGTTTTGTAACTTTTTTGTATTGTAAGGACTTAAAAACAACTATTTTTTATTTGAATTCTTGTTTTGTTTTTTCTCAATAATAATGTGGGATATGTAAGAACATCTCTTACAAGCAACATTAAAACAGTAACTTGGTTGTGTGTTCAATTTTTTATTTAACCTTTATTTAACTAGGCAAGTCAGTTGAGAACAAATTCTTATTTACAATGAAGGCCTACCAAAAGCCAAAAGGCCTCCTGCGGGGACGGGGTCTGGGATTAAAAATTAAAAAATGTAAATTATATAAATATGGGACAAAACACACATCACAAAAAGAGAGACAACACTACATAAAGAGAGACACCAGACAATAACATAGCAAGGCAGCAACACATGACAACACAGCATGGTAGCAACACATGACAACAACATGGTAGCAACACAACATGGTGTCACACCCTGATCTGTTTCACCTGTCTTTGTGATTGGCTCCACCCCCCGACAGGTGTCGCCCATCTTCCCCATTATCCCCCGTGTATTTATACCTGTGATCTCTGTTTGTTTGTTGCCAGCTTGTCAAGTCAACCAGCGTGTTTGTGTCTCAGCTCTTGCTTTTCTCAGTCTCTCTTTTTCTCACCCTCCTGATTTTGAACCTTACCTGTCCTGTCTCTGAACCCGCCTGCCTGACCACTCTGCCTGCCTGCCTGCCGACCTATACCTTTGCCCCACCTCTGGATTGTTGACCTCTGCCTACCCTGAGCCTGCCTGCCGTCCGGTACTGTTGCCCCACCTCTGGTTTACTGACCCCTGCCTACCCTGACCCTGAGCCTGCCTGCTGTCCGGTACCGTTGCCCCACCTCTGGTTTACTGACCCCTGCCTGCCTTGACCTGTCTATTGCCTGCGCCTGTTGGACTATTAAACCATTGTTATTTCAACGTTGTCTGCATCTGGGTTTTACCTTCATACCTGATACATGGTAGTAGCACAATACATGGTACAAACATTATTGGGCACAGACAACAGCACAAAGGGCAAGAAGGTAGAGACAACAATACATCACGCAAAGCAGCCACGACTGTCAGTAAGAGCGTCCATGATTGATCGTTGAATGAAGAGATTGAGATAAAACTGTTAATGCATAGTTGACCCCAACAAGCTTGAGCCATTTATGAGCCATTCATACAAATGTTATTCAATAAATAAATGGCGAAGAAAGAGAGAGTGTCTTGAATGGAATGTGACTGCACTAATAGGCTACAGATAATTTAAAAATATATATTTTAATATTGAACCATTATTTTATCAGGGAGTCATACTGAGACCCAGGTCTCTTTTACAGATAATCCCTGAATTACAGAAAGTATTCAGGCCCCTTGATTTTTTACACATTTTGTCACGTTACAAACCTTATTCTAAAATAGATTAAATATTTGTTTTGCCTCATCAATCTACACACAATACCCCATAATGACAAAGTGAAAACAAGTAAAAAATAATTAAACAGAAATACCTTTATTTAAATAAGTATTCAGACACTTTGCTATGAGAATCGAAATTGAGCTCAGGTGCATCTTGTTTCCATTGATCATCCTTGAGATGTTTCTACAACTTGATTAGAGTCCACCTGTACTAAATCCACTTGATTGGACACCTGTCTTTATAAGGTCCCACAGTAGGCAGTGCATGTCAGAGCAAAAACCAGGCCATGAGGTCGAGACAGGATTGTGTCAAGGCATAGACCAGGGGAAGGGTACCAAAACATTTCTGCAGCTTTGAAGGTCCCCAAGAACACAGTGGCCTCCATCATTTTTAAATGGAAGAAGTTTGGAACCAAGACTCTTCCTAGAGTTGGCCGCCTGGCCAAACTGAGCAATCGGGGGAGAAGGTGAGGTGACCAAGAACCCGATGTTCACTCTGACAGAGATCCAAAGTTCCTCTGTGGAGATGGCAGAACCTTCCAGAAGGACAACATCTCCGCAGCACTCCACCAATCTGGCCTTTATGGTAGAATGGCCAGACTGAAGCCACTCCTCAGTAAAAGGCACATGACAGCCCGCTTGGAGTTTGCCAAAAGGCACCTAAAGACTCTCAGACCATGAGAAACAAGATTCAACTCTTTGGCCTGAATGCCAAGCGTCACGTCTGGAGGAAACCTGGCACCATCCCTACGGTGAAGCATGGTGGTAGGAGCATCACGCTGTGAAGATGTTTTTCAGTGGCAGGTACTGGGAGACTCGTCAGGATCGAGGGAAAGACGAACGGAGCAAAGTAAAAAGAGATCCTTGATGAAAACCTGCTCCAGAGCACTCAGGACCTCCGAAACTCCCCAAATACAGGTGTTCCAAACTTGTAGCGTCATACCCAAGAAGACTCAAGGCTGTAATCGCTGTCAAAGGTGCTTCAACAAAGTACTGAGTAAAGGGTCTGAATACTTATGTAAATGTGATAAAACTGTTTTTGCTTTGTCATTATGGGATATTGTGTGTAGATTGACTAGGGGGGAAACGATTTAATCAATTTAAAACTAGGCTGTATTGTAACAAAATGTGGAAAAAGTCCAGGGTTCTGAATACTTTCCGAATGCACTGTACATTACAGAAAATACACACATCAATATAAATACAAAACACAAGCGGAAAGAAAAAGTATTATTACATTATTGTGAGGTGTAGGCCTATATCATTGTTCAGGCCTAGCCTACATCTATGTGGACCGACAGTACAGGAGGGCATAATCTGGCCATTATAATATTATTGTATGTGAAACTCACATACTATTGGTCTAAATTGGGTGCCATTTTATTGATTGTGGCATGATGTTGCCTATTAATTGCTGTGATGCCATAATGAGGTATGTACATAGAATTATAATGAACATTCTAATTCTAAGGGGGATGAGTTTTCATTAACTATCGCTTTCCAAACCCCGTATTCAGCATCATAATAAAATGATGTCATAATTGCATTCCAATTCTCGTCGTATGTTCTAACCTTTGTGTTGGAGTGCAAACCGATAAGGCTACTCATAAAGAAAGGACTTGAAGCATACGGATGATCCAAAATTAACTGTGAAATGTGTGAATTATTGGCCATTTCATCTCTCGAATAAGATATATACCAATTTAATATGTCTAATAATTGTCAAGTCTAAGCTAAGAAAATATCCTGAATGATTTAGGCTATATTGCATTGATTGCTTTGTTTTGTTCCATCAAGTTGTCCACATACAAGACAGTCATCATGGACTGTTTCTGTTTGCCTGGTCCAAAGAGAGTACAACTCCTTACTGTAAGTAGGAGCTTCCTTTTTCATGTAACTTATTTGATGGTCAATTAATTACTATTTCTCAATTTTACAAGTTCAAACTTCGTCATTGCTATGTAATTTTATGTTAATATATTTGGTACTAAAACATGTTTTTTGTCTTTTATCTTTGAACATGGTCATCTCCTTTCATATATTCATCTTGTTCAGAGGCAGCCCCCCGAGTCTCAGAAAGTGGGTCTCCTCAGAGAGAAGGTGACTCTGATTGGGGAGGCCATCAAAGTCATGAAGAGTGACCGGGAAGCCATGATGGCTCAGCTGAAAAAGAGCCAGAAGAAACAGCAGAAGCATGAGGAGCTGCTGCAGTACAGCAAATGGAAGCAGGCTAAGGACAACCAGGAACTCTGTGTGGTCGTCAGAAGGCTGGAGGAGAAGGTAGACGTGGAGACCAAGGCACTCTGGACAGAGATGAGGAGACTGGGAGAGCTGCTTGAGGAGGTGAGAGGACATAACTTCAGACATAAGAGTGCCCCGTTTGAGCACCTAGTGGCCTGGTATGAGGGTCTGAATTAAGTTTGACATTGAGAAAGTTCAATGGAGCCGGAAGAAAAGCCCTGCAGATATTTGTCTTAATTCCACGACACTATAGCTGCAGTATATATCCTGTCTTGTTTAATCGGTTGAATGTATGTAATGTAGCTTGAACAAGTATACGGTTAATTCTATGCCATTTAACAAAGATGCATATGCTATAACTACCTAATATTGCTCTGTTTCTTATGCGACAGAACATGAATGGTGTGGGTGACTTCTCAACCTACATGAAACCTTCTTGGGAATTCCCCATTCCAGTGCCCCCCGTTGGCCAGCCTACGTCAGGACGGCATCAGTACTACCAGAGTGTGTCTCTGACAGGCAGCTCAGGTGTCCTCCCAGCTGGACAGAGACTCCAAGGACGCTCTCCTGTCCTACCCCCACTGGTTGATCCTCCCATACCTATAACAAATTGGTTTCCTGATCTCTCTCCTCCCAAACGCCCTCTGCCGTTGCCACCTGCTATTCTCGAGGGGCTATACACAGACGCATCCTCAGACCCAGCTTTGAGACAGGAGAAGGAGATTGAGGAGATGATGAAGACAATAGAAGAGGAGAGGGAGAAGGATCGGGCGGAGATACTTGTGGTGGTGGAAAAAGAGATGGAGAGAAAATGGAAGAAGTTGCAGAGGAAGTCTCCAGCAAATATAATACAGAAGACGGAGCAGGACATGATAGAGATGATGAAGGCAATAGAAAATGAGAGGGAGTTGGATCGGATTGAGATACTTGAAGCTGTGGAAAAAGAGATGGAGAGAAAATGGATGAAGATGCAGAATGTAGGTCAGAAAGAGAAAGCAGGTAACGGTGAGGAGCAATTGACGAAGAAGGAACAGTGTATTGGGGATCAGGAAAAGAGGGTAGAACAGGAGGAGAACAAGCTGTTAGGACAGATGAAAGAGAGCCAGACATGTCTAGATGAAATTAAAAAAGAAAAGGCTAAGAGGGACTTAAGATTGGCAGAGACATTTGATGAAGAGCTAAAGAAAGGAAAAGAGAGGATGAAGACCCTGGAGAAGTTGAGGAAGGAAAAAGACAAGGAGGATAAACTCTGGTTGGAGGAAGAAAAAAAGAAAGAGAAAGAGAGGATTAAGAACCTGGAGAAGGAGATGAAAGAAAAAGACAAGGAGGATAAACTCTGGTTGGAGGAAGAAAAAAAGAAAGAGAAAGAGAGGATTAAGAACCTGGAGAAGGAGATGAAAGAAAAAGAAAAGGAGGAGAAATTTAAATGGGAAGAAGAGAAACAGAAAGAAAAAGAGAGGCTGAAGATCCTTGCGAATGAGATGAAGGCACAAGAACTAGAAGAGAATCTTAGGTTTGAGGAAGAAAAGAAGAGAATAAAGAACCAGAAGAAGGAGAAAAAGGAAAACGAAACAGAGGAGAAACTGAGATTGAAAGCAGAGAAAAAGAAAGAAAAAGAGATGGCAAGAATTTGGGAGAAGGAGAGGAAGGAAAAAGAAAAGTTGGAGAAACCTAGACTTGAGGAAGAGAAAAAGAAAGAACAGGAGAGGATAAATAACCTGGAGATGGAGAAGAAGGAAGAAGAAAAGAGGGAAAAGAGGTTGGCTGAAGCTGAGAAAAAAAGAGAACAAGATGAGAAGAAGCGCCTGAGAAAAGAGGAGAAGGATAACGAAAAAGCGGAGAAAAGGTTAGCTGAAGCTGAGAAAAAAAGAGAACAAGATGAGAAGAAGCGCCTGAAAAAAGAGGAGAAGGATAACGAAAAAGCGGAGAAAAAGTTAGCTGAAGCTGAGAAAAAAAGAGAACAAGATGAGAAGAAGCGCCTGAAAAACGAGGAGAAGGATAACGAAAAAGCGGAGAAAAGGTTAGCTGAAGCTGAGAAAAAAAGAGAACAAGATGAGAAGAAGCGCCTGAAAAAAGAGGAGAAGGATAACGAAAAAGCGGAGAAAAGGTTAGCTGAAGCTGAGAAAAAAAGAGAACAAGATGAGAAGAAGCGCCTGAAAAAGGAGGAGAAGGATAACGAAAAAGCGGAGAAAAGGTTAGCTGAAGCTGAGAAAAAAAGAAAACAAGATGAGAAGAATCGCCTGAAAAAAGAGGAGAAGGATAACGAAAAAGCGGAGAAAAAGTTAGATGAAGCTGAGAAAAAGAAAGAAAAAGTTGAGAAAAGGGTACAAAAGCAGGAGGAGAAAAATAGAGAGCTTAAACTAAAACTGAAGGAAAAAGAAGAGAATATAAAAAATAAGCAGGAGAGGAAAGAAAAAGAGAAACAAGAGAAAATGAGAAAGGAGCAAGAGAAGAAAGAAAGAGAGAGGCGAGAGCAAATGAAACGGACAGAGAAGAGAATAAGAGAGATTGAGGCAATGAGGAGGGCGAGACAACAGACATCAGAGTATTCAGACTCCGAGGAGTGGGCAGATACAGAGAGTATTGATGAGTCTGTCTCTGATTGGTGAGTGTTGAATCAGGCTTCATGGAGTCATTTCACCACAAACCTGATCTGTTGAATATCTCTTAGGTTTGATAGATATGATATAGCACACTAACCAGGCTCATAGCATTAGATTGGCTTAGATTGTGTCCTAGAACTGATCCCGTGCGACTCAGTAGGTAGCGCATGGCGCTTGCAACGCCAGGGTTGTGGGTTTGATTCCCACGGGGGCCCAGTATGAACATTTATGCACTCACTACTGTACGTAGCTCTGTATTAGAGCATCTGCTAAATTACTCAAATGTAACTCAAGTGAACTGCTGTGTTTGTGTTACAGGGATTGTGGGAGCAAACAGTACATATAGGAACAAACATAATACTGTCAAGCAAAGATGTACATCAGACCACAGGAGAAGAGAGAGAGATACATAGTTTACTAGACACATAGTTTACTAGCCCTAAAAAGGACAGACATACCAAAGAACACACCAGGCTAAACATATGGGGCCCATAGCATAAGATGGGCATGTATTATTTTTGGGACATGAAGACGTCCTGCCACTATTATAACTTAACTGAAAGCAGATATGGGCATTATTGGGCGTGAAACAAGCAGGATGCACAGATTGGGATATAATGGTGGCAGATGGACTGAGGGAAGTAACTTCATTTGCATGTGGGATGGACTCATATGTTGTATGTGCATAAATACAGAGCCAGAGCTTAGGGAGGGGAGTTGTTCCGCGGACCAGCTCGGCTTCTGATATTTTGTATTAAAAGCCTTTATTGAATTCACAAGTTCTTGTAAGTGTTAAACTTTGTTACAATTCTCCACAACAGGATTTGAACTGAATTACCCAGATATTTTGGAAAACACATAACACATTAGAGATGACACGCAAGAGTATCAGGAAAGGAGAGAAGAAATTAAAGGAATATGGTAAAGCTGAAATAAGTTTCAAGATCTACAAATAAGATCCACTAAAAGAGATCTACGAGGGATACAAGATCGAGAAGACAGATATTCTAGCAGCCTACCAAGGGAAGCCATTTAAAAAAAATTGTAACAATGAAAAAAATAAAAAGTCTTTCATCTCTCTGTGTTTTCATAATTGTACTTCAAATCGCAAGAGGCTGAATGTATCTCACCTCTGTATGTGTAGGGCATTTATCTGATGCTGTCTGGTTATAAAGAGTATGACATTGTTGCCGCTCTTACGATTGAATGCAAGGGAAATCAGCGAGCATTTAGCCTCCCTTGATAAAAAAGAAAGTATAAAATAATAGCCAATTATAGCTCAACTGAGTGAGCTCAACTGTGAATGGTCCTGGCGCACCAAAACAAAAGTGTCAAGGGAAGGCAGTGTGGATTTGGCACATCGCATCAAGAGATGACAGAAACAACCTGAATTGTTGCATCTCGTGTTGTTTGTGTCATCCGGTGGCTAGCTAGCTAGCTAGCTAGATACAATTTCCCATTTCTTAAATTAGCCTTGGATGGAGACAGGGATTTGTACTTGTGGTTTTACTTAATTTTGCCGTACTGGCCAATGATTATCATGGCAATTCTGATCCAACCATAAATTCATACATTGTGCCACTGGACTGAGAGGATGGAAGTGAAATATGTAGCTAGATGTAGAAGGCTAATGTTAACTAGCAAACGTTGCCCATGAAAGGAAGTTAGGCTAGCGAGCAGGTATTTTAGCCTAGGACAACAACTAAAATAAAAGTGTGTACTGTATGACTGTCATAGACCGTTTTGTCAACATGAAAGAGATGGATCGCATTGGTGTTTCTCTACAAGTATGGTGAGTCAAAATGTTTTTTTCTACTTGCACACACACACAAATCAGAACCATGAACAGCCGCATCATTTTTAGCTTACTTTGATTGGACTAAATAGTTTTTGGTATTGTTGTCACTGTATTAGACTAAGCATAGGTGATTTAATGATGTTGGAATAGTGGAGGGAGTTTCTGTTGTCTTTGCGACTTGTGGTAAATAAATCCATAGTTGTTTAGTAGCCCGAAAATGTCAGGAAACATGAACTTGCTTGTCCATGCTGTCGGTCATGTAACTGTTTGTTACATGTAATATTCTTAATGAACTTGACCGGACAGGTTGCGCTCAGGTTTTGTGATGGAACAAAGTTGTGGCTGAATTTATATAAGCCTTATATTCCATTGTATATTATTTTCATTTAGAGCTGGAATCCTTAATGGTGAAACACACGTCTGTTTGCGATAGTACAATAAAGAGCAGCTCCACGAGCTATTTTCGCGATTGGTGAAAACATCATATTTGAAGGAAGTTTTAAGGTTTAGCATCGGGTTTAGGTTTCCTGAACAACTTTTATGAAAGTTGAGTCACTGTGTAAATTAACGTCAGACATTTGGCTCCATTAACAGACAGTTAATCAGACAAGAGAGATCGGTTCCCAATTCAGCCTAACATTATGTTTACATATGTGCTAGTAATACACGCATATACAGTGCAGTGTCGTAAATTACAGTATACACATGTTTAGCTAATGTGGGGTAACTAGTAGGCTACAGCTGTCAGTGTTCAGCAAGTTAACATTCAGCAAAATAAATCCATTAACTCAGTTAGATTACCGTACTTGAACTCAAAACGAACAATTGTTACTATCAATCTGTTAACGTTACTCAACATTACCACTATTTGCAGATAGCCTGTTTGCAATCGTAAAGGTGTAATGAATTATAGCTAGCTAAATTACTTACTGCAGAGTAGGGGTAGCCATAATCTAACTAGTAATTTAGACTGGTAGTTGATTTAAGGCACAGTTATGATAATGGTGATTTGTAATTAAGATTGAGATTGGACTAAAATGTGGGTAATTGGATGCTTGTATGTAACCATAGACGGTCTTAATTTTGCATAGGGTCAATTAAACATGAAAAGAAAGGGAGAGATATCAGACTTCTGTTCAAAAAGGACACAATGGGAGGCCAGGCCAATACTTTAAACTACACATTTTAGTTAGCTTAATTACTACACATTTTAGTTAGCTTAATTATACTTAATTATACATTTCCATAGAGATATGACACATTATTTTATGTGTATTTCAGACATTTCAAGATCCAGAGAAGATGGTCCTGTACAGCCATGTTTGAAAACATTTCCCAGAACTCAGCATGGTTCTAGGAAAAGGGCTTTGAACAGTTCCTGGTATAAGGACAATTCATGGCTTGAATATTCTCTAAATCAAAATTCGACTTATTGTTTCGCCTGTAGGCATTTTTCTCTGCCCAATACACCTTAATCTGCCTTCACATCACAGTCAGGGTTTTGTAACTGGAAAATGGTGCCGTTTAAAGATTCTGGTTTGAACCTCCATTCAAAGGATGCTTGGAATCAGCATCAAAGGGCTATTGACAGCAACTCATCAATGTTAGATGTCAAAAATGAGAGTGGAGGAAAACTGTACTTACATTAAAACAATTGCACATGTGCTCCTATTTACTGCCACTCAAAATATAGCGCAGAGAGGTCATCGAGAGTCGGATAACTCTCACAAAGGTAATATTATGACAATCTTAACCCTCTCATAGAGAAAAGGATGAATGCATGTGGCAATGGTAAGTACACAAGCCACCAAATCCAAAATGACGTTCTTGAGAGCTTAGCTGAAATGGTACAAAGTGAAATAATGAGAGAAGTAAAAGAAAGTTAAGTTTTTAGTTTAATTGCAGATGAAACCAAAGATTTAAAGAAAAAATAACAAATGTCTTTAGTTGTGAGGTACTATTACAATGGGGCCATCCACGAAAGCTTTTTACACTTTCAGTCAACTGAAAGCTTAGATGCAGCAGGTCTCACAAAAATGATAATTGATTGCCTTGAAAAACATAGTCTGGACTACAGAAATAATTGTGTGGGGCAAGGCTATGACAGTGCATCCTTCATGAGCGGAAAGCATTCTGGTGTGTCTGCACAGATTAAAAACAGTGTAAGATTTGCATTTTATGTGCACTGTAATGCACATGGTTTGAATTTGGTTCTTGTCGATGCTGTAAAATCAGTGCCCGAGGCAGTTAAAAAATTTTGCTCTCCTGCAGAAGCTTTATAACTTTGTATCTGGCTCGTATGTTCATCTCAAGTAGCTGGCAGTTCAGAAAGAGCTGTATCCACAGCAACAGCCCAGGGAACTACAGAGACTGTTCTGCCTGCGGCTAAGGAACCCTGACCTGTTCACCGGACGTGCTGCCTTGTCCCGGACCTGCTGTTTTCGACACTCTCTCTCTACCGCACCCGTTGTCTCAAACTCTGAATGATCGGCAATGAAAAGCAAGTAACATTTACTCCTGAGGTGCTGACCTGTTGCCCAACCACTGTGATTATTATTATTTGACCCTGCTGGTCATCTATGAACATTTGAACATCTTGGCCATGTTCTGTTATAATCTCCACCCGGCACGGCCAGAAGAGGACTGGCCACCTCTTAGAGCCTGGTTCCTCTCTAGGTTTCTTCCTAGTTTACTGCCTTTCTAGGGAGTTGTTCCGAGCCACCGTGCTTCTACATCCTCATTGCTTGCCGTTTGAGGTTTTAGGCTGAGTTTCTGTATAGCACTTTGTAACATCGGCTGATGTAAAAAGGGCTTTATAAATACATTTATAAATACGCTCTTCAACTCAGCAACAATAACAACGGTGGTGGTGCGGCCAGTGGGGCTGTTTCCCCCGCCATCTTTTAATGAAAACGTTCTCAGATTTAAGATAGCTGGGATTCAACCATACAAAATACTGTAGACCCCAATCCTTTTCCCTCCATGAAGGGAAGTCTTTGAAAGGAAATCCTTGACATGTTTGTTGCATAGTCGGATATCCTGGAAATTCCAGGAAAATTCCTGTCGCATCAGATAAGAGCTAAGAAAGTTCTGAATAATATCCTGGCAATCCCCGAATAGAAGACATTATCTGACATTATTTTGCATAAACTAGTACAGGTGTTTGTCACACAAAGACAGTTAAAACTGTGAGCGCTTTTATCGGAAATTCATATCCATGTGTGCTAGCTGAACATTATCTTCTAATTGATCTATTTTAACATTATATATTAAAAGTAGGCTACATCATTCAGTGATCATAGTGTTGTCTACCTGTGCTTCCATCTGCCACGCTCTGTCTGGAGGCTTGTCCGGCCCTGACAGTGGTGACCACCACCCTGTAGAGGGCTCCAGGCTTCAGCGCCAGGAAGCTGTAGGCCGTGGTGTGGGCCGGGGTGCTCTCGTTCTTGATCACACTGCTCTCGTGGATAAGCAGCACACGGTACGAGTCCAGCTCGCCGACCGCCCGCTCCCACTGGGTTTGGAGGCTGTCTGTGCTGCCACCGTTGGTCACACGCAGACTGGTCACCTGCGCCGGAGCTGAGAGGAGACACAGAGAGAGAGGAACTTCAAAGATGTGAGACATTAACAGAGACCATAGAGAGAAATGTAGACCATAGTTGAGACCATAGAGCAGAGATCATCAACTACACTGAACAAAAATATAAACAGTTACAGGTCATATAAGGAAATCAGTCAATTGAAGCACATTCACTAGGCCCTAATCAGTTGGTCACGGATACCTTAAAACAAAACATAGGTAGGGTCGTGGATCAGAAAACCAGTCAGTATCTGGTGTGATCATTTACCTCATGTAGCATGAAACATCTCCTTTGCATAGAGTTGATCAGGCTGTTGATTGTGGCCTTTCGAATGTTGTCCCTTTCCTCTTCAATGGCTATGCAAAGTTTCTGGATATTTGAAGGAGCTGGAACATGCTGTTCCGTCGATCCAGAGCATCCCAAACATGAGGTGAAGGCGGCGGATGAATGGCACAACAATGGCCCTGAGGATCTCGTCCGGGTGTCTCTGTGCATTCAAATTGCCACCGATAAAATGCAATTGTGTTAGTTTTCCATAGCTTATGCCTGCCCATACCATAACCCCACCATGGGGCACTTTGTTCTCAACGTTGACATCAGCAAACCGCTCGCCTACACAATGCCATACACGCTGTCTGCCATCTGCCCGGTACAGTTGAAACTGGGATTCATAAGAGCACACTTCTCCAGCGTGCCAGTGGTCATCAAAGGTGAACCTTTGCCCACTGAAGTCGTTTACGACACCGAACAGCAGTCAGGTCAAGAAACTGGTGAGGACGACAAGCACGTAGGTGAGCTTCCCTGAGACGGTATCTGGCAATTTGCGGAGAAATTCTTTGTTTGTGCAAACCCAGAGTTTCATCAGCTGTCCGGGTGGCTGGTCTCAGACGATCCCACAGGTGAAGGAGCCGGATGTCTTGGCCTGGCATGGCTACATGTGGTCTGCAGTTGTAAGGCTTGTTGGACGTACTGCCTAATTCTCTAAAACAATGTTGGCGGCTTATGGTCATAAAACGAACATGCAATTATCTGGCAACAGCTCTTTGCACGCTCCCTCAAAACATGAGACATCTGTGGCATTGTGTGACAAAACTGCAGATTTTAGAGTGGCCTTTTATTGTCCCCAGGACAAGGTGTACCTGTGTAATGATCATGCCGTTTAATCAGCTCCTTGAAATGCCACACCTGTCAGGTGGATGGATTATCTTGGCAAAGGAGAAATGCTCACTAAAGGAGATGGAACATTACATTTATATTTTTGATCAGTGTTGATTCAGCAGTGGGACAATTTTTTTTCTTGAGCAGTGCTCAGGGAGCCAGAACATTTACCTTTATTTAACTAAGAAAGTAAGTTAATAACAAATTCTTGTTTTCAATGACGGCCTAGGAACAGTGGGTTAACTGCCTGTTCAGGGGCAGAACGACAGATTTGTACCTTGTCAGCTCGGCGATTTGAACTTGCAACCTTTCGGTTACTAGTCCAACGCTCTTCCCACTAGGCTACCCTGCCGCCCCAAACAATCACTTAACATAATAACTTAACATAATTACAAAGAATTTGTAGACCGCAAATTGAACGCAAGAAGCCCAAACAGATATAATATTTGACCAAAACAGCATCATTTCAAACCTTGCTGACATTTGTGTACAATCACATTAACAGTATCTCTCTCTTATGCGTGGGAATACTTTGGAAAAGATTTTCAAAATTAAAATCACTTGGAGCTGATTTGCTGGTGTTTGTCTTTTTTCTCAGAAAACTTGGGGGGCCCAAATAAAATCACCAGGCCGCCAGGTGTTGAACCCTGTCATAGAGAGACTTTGAAATCATAAAGAAGCAGTTCTGCCAATGGAGAGAAGCTCATTATTATATAACAACAACAACAATTCTGTTATATGACTACAAAACCTGTAAGGAACAATGTTCTAGTGTCGTGTCTAGAACAAACACATTGGGAAAAGAAAGGTGAAATCTATCGCCCTTTGGAACCGTGACTCACTGGTTCGTCCAATCACTGAAGCCGAGCTGTTTAGGCCCCCACTGTTGGTCGTGACGGCGATGGCGTACTGGCGTCCGGGCATGAGGACGTTGAATGTGCACTCCCTGGCGTCACGGGACAGTGTTCTCTGTGACACAACAGTGTCCCCCTGTCTCAAGACCACGGTGTACCCGTCCCACACCCCCGCGGGGCGAGACCACAGCACACTCAGAGACGTCTCATCACCGTGACGGACCATCAGCTGCTGGACAGGCTGAGGGGCTGAGAGAAAGGGGGAGAAGGAGTAATTGAGTAAAAGAGAGAGAGAGAGGGGGGGGGGCAGAGGAACATTATGTGAAAGAGTAAAGAGAGAGAGGGCAAAGGAGGAGGGGTAATCAAAACAAAAATGAAAACTTCAGAAGCCATGGCAATTTAAATAGACATCTTAAATGCTCTTGACAACATACAACCCATAACAACATTGGGTAAACACCCAGCAGGGGACCCAGCAAGATTGGCGCTGCTTTGGAAAGCAGACGGTTTAAGGGCTCCTTATTGTGCTTTTTGTGTATTTTTTGGTGCTAATCTTAACTTTCCGCCATCGTTTCCTATGTCCAAAAAGAGCTTCTGGACATTAGAACAGCGTCACTACATGATCAAAAGTATGTGGACACCTGCTCGTCGAACAACTCATTCCAACATCATGAGCATTAATGTGGAGTTGGTCCAACCTTTGCTGCTATAACAGCCTCCACTCTTATCGGAAGGCCATCCACTAGATTTCTACTTCAATGAGTCAAAGGCGAAAGACATTGATTATCCCGGACAGGCCCAAATCCCCGACACTCCCGAAACATGAGAAAACGACGCTATAGAGGCCGGCGAGCGGGTGCCTTGATGAGACTACGGCAGCGAGTGAATAAATTGCCTTTACCCTCTGTTCTATTGGTGAATGTGCAATCACTGGAGAATAAACTAGATGAGCTCCGTTCAAGACTATCCTATCAATGGGACATTAAGAACTGTTATCTATGCTTCTCGTGGTGATGGCTGAACAAGGACATGGATAACATACATCTAGCTGTTTTTATATGCATCGGCAGGAAAGAACGGCAGAGTCCTGTAAGATCCGGGGGGCGGTGTGTGTGTCTCTTTTTCAATCTCTATTTTTTTTTTTACCTTTATTTTACTAGGCAAGTCAACAAATTCTTATTTTCAATGACGGCCTAGGAACAGTGGGTTAACTGCCTGTTCAGGGGCAGAACGACAGATTTGTACCTTGTCAGCTCGGGGATTCGAACTTGCAATCTTTCAGTTACTAGTCCAACACTCTAACCACTAGGCTACCCTGCCGCCCCCTAATGTTAAAGAAGTCTTGAGGTTCTGCTCGCCTGAGTTAGAATACCTCATGATAAGCTGTAGACTATACTAGTTACCAAAA
The DNA here is from genome assembly GCF_036934945.1 of Oncorhynchus masou masou. Lineage (NCBI taxonomy): Eukaryota > Metazoa > Chordata > Actinopteri > Salmoniformes > Salmonidae > Oncorhynchus > Oncorhynchus masou. Next base: position 54,494,441 of record NC_088242.1, read on the forward strand.
ATCTGTATTTTTCATAGCTGTCTATTTATCACCACAAACCGATGCTGGCAGTAAGACCGCATTCAACGAGCTGTATAAACAAGAAAATGCTCATCCAGAGGTGACGCTTTTAGTGGCTGGTGATTTTAATGCAGGAAAACTGACATCTGTTTTACCTCATTTCTACCAGCATGTCAATGTGCAACTAGAGGGGAAAAACTGTCGGTCCTTTACTCCACACACAGGAATGCATACAAACCTCTCCCTCTCAAAGGGAAACCCGGCCAAGAGCTTCCCAGTGACGCGAGCCAACCAGACGAGCTAAATGCCTTACATGCTCGCTTCGAGGGAAGCAACACTGAACCATGCGTGAGAGCACCACTGCCCTTTCCCACCTGGACAAAAGGAACACGTACGTGAGAATACTGTTCATTGTCTACAGCTCAGAGTTCAACACCAAAGGGCCCTCCAAGCTCATCACTAAGCCAAGGACACTGGGACTGAACACCTCCCTCTGCAACTGGATCCTGGACTTCCTGATAGGCCGCCCCCAGGTGGTGAGGGTAGGCAACAACACATCCGCCACGAGGGTCGACAGATTCAAGTTCCTCAGTGTTCACATCACTAAGGACCTATCATGGTCCAAACACACCAACACAGTCGGGAAGAGGGCACAATAATGCGTCTTCCCCCTCAGGAGGCTGAAAAGATTTGAGATTGGCCCTCAGATCCTCACTAAGTTCTACAGCTCCAACACTGAGAGAATCTTGACTGGCTGCATCACTGCTTGGTATGGCAACTGCTCAACATCCAACCACAAGGCGTTACAAAGGGTAGTGAGTACCATCCAGTACCCCTGCACATTGACTTGTTACTGGCACCTCGTTATTACTTTTATTGTGTTACTATAAAAAATTGATGTAGCTAATATTTTTATTTCTTTTTTTTAATGGGCTGATCAGTAAGCATTTCACTGTGAAGTCTACATGTGTTGTTTTTCGGCACATGTGAGCAATAAACTTTGATTTGATTTGAAATACAGTGTAGTAAAAATGTTTAATGTAACGTACCTAGCCTCCCCTGACATTGAGCGGTGTTGCCAAACAGACCGCTCTCCACCATGACCTGAGCTGTGTAGAGCCTGCCAGGCACCAGCCCCAAGGAAGCTACAGAGAAGGAGTACTGTCTAACCAGCCTGCTCACTGTCTCATTGACTAGAGCCACCGTGCCGTTCAGTAGCAGGACACGATAGTTCTCCCAGTCCCCTCTTGGGGGCAACCATGTACTCTTCAGAGTGCTGCCATCAATGACGCCCACCATGGACAGCTGAGACACCTTGGCTGGCACTGCGGGATGGTGAGAGAGAGAAAGTGAGAGATTCACATTGTTCTTTCCAGCACGGTTCCAGCAACTATGGTGGATCCGTGACCAGGCAGTACAGCTCGGCTCAACTTGGCTTAACTCTGCTCAATCATGTGAAAAGGCTAGTTGATTGACACTCCAGAATGACTTACCTGTTCTACCTGTGGCCACTGCCTCAGTTATCTGCTCTCCGACCTTTGACCTCACAGTCACCTGATAGGGCCGTCCAGGGGTCAGGCCGCTGAAGACCACTTCAGTGGCGTTGGGGGGAAGCTTCCTATCCTGGTTGGCTGAGCCTAGGGTTGCCAGGGAGACCAGGTATGCATCCACGCCGCCCCTAGCATTGACCCAGGAGGCCCTCAGGGTGTCCAGACTGCCGTGGTTCTCCAAGAAGAGCTCTGTTACCGCCACAGGAACTGTGAGAAGGAGAAAACATCAGTATTGATTTAAACATGTGGGGAGAAGGATTTAGATCAAGAAAAACAACACAATAACTAAAGATAAGGAAGGATCATCATGTCACGCCCTGACCATAGAGAGCCTTTTATTCTCTATGTTGGTTTGGTCGGGGTGTGACTAGGGTGGGTACTCTAGTTTTTGTATTTCTATGTTGGCCTGGTATGGTTCCCAATCATCTATTGTTGTCTCTGATTGGGGATCATATTTAGGCAGCCTTTTCCCACTGGATTTTTGTGGGATATTGTGTGTGCATAGTGGCCTGTGAGCACTCCATGACTTCACGTTTCGTTTAGCTCTTTATTGTTTTTGTGAGTTTCATTTCAACTAAACATGTGGAACTTTATGTACGCCGCGCCTTGGTCCATTTATTCCAACAATCGTGACACATCAGTGTCCTTGAGACAGAGAGGAAGCAAATGAGGTAAAAGAGGAGACTCCATTCCTGAACAAACCAGAAATGGACCCTAACAAATAAAACATTGGGCTGAAGGGAGTTGTAGTTTAATTTAAAAAAAATATCCAACCTAGTTCAGCACAGAAATGAGGTAATTAACTCCAATGACCATCATTCATTGTGCCTATTCTTTCCGGCTCGGACAGAGATGGATACACTTTTATGCTTGCTACTATAGATTAGATACACACCGACCGCATAGAATGCATGAGAGAGGAATGTACACACAATGATGAGAGAGCGGGATAGAGACTGTTAGTGAAAGTATGCCTTATCTATAACCTTTTTAAGAACTAATCAAATTATTTTGTCAGACAGCACTGCAGCATACTTAGGCAGGCTAGCCTATAGCTAAATAGGGTGACTAAAGACAGCACAGTATGGGGAGCACAGAGATAACATTGTCTGGCTGGCTTGCTGCTACTGTTTGAGCAGAGATGAGATGATCAATTTAATCAAATAAAAACTAAGCAATACACAGAACTGAAATATTTTATTATTTCATAGTAATTTCCTATTTTTCTATTGACGTCTAGGCGGGTTGGGAGGGGAAGGGAGCGCTCTGGGAGGCCTTGATGGGCCAGCCAGCTGCAGAAAGAGGAAGGGAAGGGTGGGATCGAGAAGCCTAAAATATCCTGGAAACAACGACAGAGAGAAAGCATGGTCGTGATGGTGGTAGGGTGCAGTGTTGGATAGTAAAACAAAGCTCTATAAACTAAGTTAGATAAATATGTGAGAGACATTTCACCATATCTTGCACCTGTATTGAAGCCACTGAGACATTGAAGCCCTAGATTGCTCTGTTGGCAAACAATGGGACTAAGTGATTTGATGGCAGACGACTTGAAAAATAAGAGACAATGCAAAAATAACCTTCAACAAACTACTTTTTTATCAGACACATTGAATAGGGCTAGGGTTAAAGACTTGAACTTGAGTTTTGCATGTCAGTCTTACTATTTTAACATGTAAACTTAGATTCACCACTGCTACACCAATGAGGACTGTCACCACCCAAATAGAGTTACATGCCATGGTTCGTAGGTGTTTTACTCGCCATACCTGTGACTGCTTGTTTGGAGATGGCGTTCTGGAGGCCTTCAGCCTCAGTCACCACGGTGACAGTGTACAGGGTCCCAGGCAACAGGTCGTCAAGGGTGTGGGAGGTGACACTACTCTTAAGGGTGACGTTCCTGACTAGGGCGCCCTGCTGCTCCCTCAGTAGCACCCTGAAACCCTCTCTCCTGCCTGGACCGGGCTGCCAGGAAACACCCAGGCTGCTGGAGGAGGGTGAGAGCTGGAGGCCGCTGACAGCTGAGGGAGCTGGGTAACCAAGACAGAGTAGTCAGTGTCAGTGAGTAATGATGTCTAACAAGACAAGGTAGATCAGGGATTTCTATGCTATCTACAGTATCATAAATAGATGGTGTGCAGCACAGTAGTTGTGGAAGACCAGGCAAATCATGTGTGATCAGAGGACCAGTCAAACCATACTAGAGCAGCAAGATGACCCCTCACCTGTGGCTGCAGTGGCCAGCACTGGCAGGGCTGTTTTATTCCCAGCCGTTGCCACCAGGCTGAGGGCATAGAGGGTTCCAGGGGTGAGGGCTGTGAAGCGAGACTGAGTGGCGGCAGTTCCCATGATGCGGGTACTGCGGCTCGTCCCTGTTTTGGTGTCCTGTAGTGTGACCTCATACCAGTCAACCTGCCCACGAGATCGAGGCCAGGATATGTGCAGGCCATGGGAGCCACCCTGACCCTGAATAGGACTCTTATACTGGGTTGCTTGGATCAGGTCTGGTAGTACGTCCAACCTGGATGGACCCACTGGGTCTGAGAGAGAGAGAGAGTGAAATAAAAGAGAGGACAGAGAGAAAAGAGGAAGGAGAGCGAGAAAGATGGAGATAATGTGTTGGCAATTTTGCTATAGAAAACAAATATATCCCATAAACCAGTAACCAAGGGGAAGCACCTTGGCAATATTATCTACACCTCAATTAAACATCTATGATATTACATAACTAGGAGAAAAGTGCATGAAGAGTCTCTGCATCCTGCCTTTGTACTTCAGCTGAAGGCCAGTGGTGACTGCCTGCGATGGAGGGGAGAGATAATATTGTTTTGGTTCTTTAAAGAATGTCGTGTTGGATTCACTGGGAAACCTGCATGCGTCTTAGAGTGAGAGCGAGACGTTACAGGAAACAACAAAGAGAGAGAGAGGAGCAGAATGGGGCGAGAGGCCAGTGCCTCCCGTAGCTCAACGCTGAACTTTGACCCTTTCTTCATAATGGCTTCCTCTCTTCATAGCAACCCCAGGAATCACATTGGCCAATCAGCAGAACCCTAAGGACATTGTCCGTCCAATCCTAAAAACCAAACTGGCAAGACCACTACTGTATTACACAATAACTACATTGTATCTGTGATTTCTACCGTATTCAAAACATATTGGATAATGTCAAGTCCAAGTGATTTGGCAATTCCTGAACTGTTATTCTTGAGGATTTCATCCTTCGTAAGCTACTGTCAAAAATGGAAACGTTGTGGTCCACTCACAAGGACCAAAGAAAAAAACTTGGACACACTTTCAACGCAAAGATGTGAAGTGTACTCTCAGTGTAATCTATCTGTGCCATGAAAAGAAAACATGGAGGCCTCCAGTATCCGTTAGTACAAAGAAACAATGCTTGACGGGATGTGGCTCTGGGGAGAGGGAGATATGTCAAGAAACAAACACGATGCTCTGCGTTGTTACTGACCTCTGCCTCAACAACTTTAGATGATTGGAGCTGTGTTCCAGAATTTACAGGGTTCTAATCTAGAGCTTTGAGACCACTGACCAGAGTGGTTCTTGACAGGACATTCTAAGGTTGTGGCCTTGACAATGTGCAAAGGATTGTACTAAGGTACAGTGGGATAAAGTGTACCTACTGGACTTCAGGAGGTGTCGGCACAAAAGTGATCTATTCTCTATGTTCTTCAAAGTGGTGCACAGAATCTATATACAATCAGTGCCATGCTGTCCACAAAAAAATGAACCAATACTGTAACCATAAATCGAATAATGAAAAAGGATATGATATCCTGAATAAACATATACTATTTCAAGCCCTTTCCCTATAGGTCAAATATTACTGCAAAATTATAAAATGATACATATGCAAAATTCCAAATGTTTTAACAAGATTAAGCATCAACTTTTGTGTTTTTATCCTTTGTGGAATAAAACGCCAACAGAGAGAGAGCCTTCATGAGCCCTCAGAGATTCAAAGATATATTCAATAAATGATAGAACTCTTTCTGTCATAATGTGACATCATACGTGTTAGATCTATTCAATGATAACACGTTTTTGCCATCAGAGGAGTCATTCACCTACTCTTCTGAAGGGGTTATGATATTTTTTACGAAAAATAATCAATCGAATGTCATGGTTCAAAATATAAATATAATAAGCAGAAAAACATATATTGTCTGATAGTGGAAAATATTTTTACATCAGATATCGGTAGCACGTTTGATATGAATTAAAGTCAATATAACAGTCTAATATACCTTTGGAATATAATATTATTGATTAGGTTAAAATAGATTAGAATATAAACTAATTTAGGTTTGAAACGCTTACCTGTACGCACTGATACGTTGCCTCTCTCTCCATTCTTCGATATAACTTCGAATTGATGTAATGTTCCTGGTTCCAAATCCCTTATATCGCAGATATACACATTAGTGTACTTCCCATGTTGATAACAATCCGTTATTTCGGACCGACGAGTCTCATAAAACACGGTGAAGTTACACGCTTCTCCTGTTGTTATCAATTCCAGTGCAATAGAATCCGTATTGGCGCTGGTTTCAGTCAGGTTAAATGAACACTTTACTGCCTCAGTGGTCTCGACCTGAAAGGAACAAAAAGAGGCAACTGGTATGCTACAGGTGGAAACGAATGAACCATTTTAAATGTACTTTAACCATGACTCACCTTGACACAACTCCACCGTAAACAAAGTATCAAAATAACAGTCGAACATCTAAACATTGCGGACGCTGATTTAGATATGTTAGGTCAATAAATAATATAAGAAATATAAAATATATTTCAACATTGGTTGTCATAATCGGTCCATAATATAACAATGTATAATTATATTTAGAATTTCACAATGGCATGTTGGAGGCGTTACAGTAGTGGTACGCGCCTAACAAAGCGTGACTTTCGACGACGCAGTCTCTTCCCATGCTACCATCTCGTCCCTTTCAATCTCGAGGCTGACTCTAGGTTGACTTACCTCGTTAAATAAAGGTTAAATAAATGAAATAAATCTCTAGGCTAAATACTTTTCCTACGCCATTCCTCAATGCTCAGGTTGCACCATCACTGGCGTCAGGTAGACAGAGTGCTCAGGAAATGTATTCCATATCAAAGCATCCACTTCAGCCCTCTGTCTATAAACTGTCTATACATTCATACGTAGCCTAAGTTCTAATCAAATAGCCTACTGTATTTCTCACAGCCCCAACTTTCACTTGTCTGGAATACAGCACCTTGAGCAGTCTCCCCTCCTCTTGCCCCACCACACCCTTCTTTCCTTCCTGCTGGCCTTGGACTTTCTCTTTCTGAAGACCTTATGGCCCACCTAAACTAACACCCATAGGATACAGCAGGCTAAAAGTTGGCATGGCACGGGTGTATTTCATAGCCTACTTTTGTGTTTGTTGAATGTTCTCTCTTTAAATACTTTTTGAATATGTCTATATTCTATATTACTGTTATCCATTACCATAGCCCTTCTTTCAGGTTTGTGCAAAGCTTCACAGCCTTTTAATGTCCTCCGTCCAAATCTGTATGCAGATATGATCTTGAACATTCTTTATGGAATTTCACAAATGCTAAATCAATTTAAATGTTCATTTCAAGTGACTGTCATCATCACTCACCTGTGGGGTGGTGGTCAACTCTGTGGTCGTAGTCAGTACTGTAGTAGTTGTTGGAGCTGTAGCTGTTGTGGGTGGGGGTGTGGTAGTTGTGGTAGTAGTGGGTGTGGTTGTGGTAGAAGTGGGTGAGGTAGTTGTGGGTGTAGTTGTGGTTGTAGTAGTTGTGGGTGTGGCTGTGGTAGTTGGGGGTGTGGTTGTGGTGAGTGGGGGTGTGGTTGTGGTAGTTGTGAGTGGAGCTATGGTTGTAGTGGGTGTGGTTGTGGTAGAAGTGGGTGTGGTTTTGGTAGTTGTGGGTGTGGTTGTAGTAGTTGTGGGTGTGGTAGTTGGGGGTGTGGTTGTGGTAGTAGTGGGTGTGGTTGTTGTTGTGGTAGAAGTAGGTGTGGTGGTTGTGGTAGTTGTGAGTGGAGCTATGGTTGTAGTGGGAGTGGTTGTGGTAGTAGTTGTGGGTGTGGTTTTGGTAGTTGTGGGTGTGGTTTTGGTTTTGGTAGTTGGGGGTGTGGTTGTAGTAGTTGTGAGTGGAGCTATGGTTGTGGTGGGTGTGGTTGTGGTGGTAGTAGTAGGTGTGGTTGTAGTAGAAGTGGGTGTGGTTTTGGTTTTGGTAGTTGGGGGTGTGGTTGTAGTAGTTGTGAGTGGTGCTATTGTTGTGGTGGGTGTGGTTGTGGTGGTAGTAGTAGGTGTGGTTGTAGTAGAAGTGGGTGTGGTTTTGGTAGTTGTGGGTGTGGGTGTGGCTGTGGTAGGTGTGGTTGTGGTGAGTGGGGGTGTGGTTGTGGTAGTTGTGAGTGGAGCTATGGTTGTTGTGGGTGTGGTTGTGGTAGAAGTGGGTGTGGCTGTGGTAGGTGTGGTTGTGGTGAGTGGGGGTGTGGTTGTGGTAGTTGTGAGTGGAGCTATGGTTGTTGTGGGTGTGGTTGTGGTAGAAGTGGGTGTGGTTTTGGTGGTTGTGGGTGTGGTTGTAGTAGTTGTGGGTGTGGTTGTGGTAGTTGGGGGTGTGGTTGTGGTTGTGGTAGTAGTGGGTGTGGTTGTTGTGGTAGTTGTGGGTGTGGTTTTGGTAGTTGGGAGTGTGGTTGTGGTAGTTGTGAGTGGAGCTATGGTTGTAGTGGGAGTGGGAGTGGTTGTGGTAGAAGGTGTGGTTGTGGTAGAAGTGGTAGTTGTGGGTGTGGTTTTGGTAGTTGGGGGTGTGGTTCTAGTAGTTGTGAGTGGAGCTATGGTTGTGGTGGTAGTAGTAGGTGTGGTTGTAATAGAAGTAGGTGTGGTTGTAGTAGAAGTGGGTGTGGTTTTGGTAGTTGTGGGTGTGG